>NC_061799.1:32459792-33114792 GCF_021462225.1 Girardinichthys multiradiatus | reverse complement strand
AGAAAATTCTAATGTTACCTCTTTTTACGGTACTAAAATTTACAGATCAAGCTCTTTCGTTCCTGCAGTGAATCAGAGGAAAAAAATATGTGGCCTTTTCCCCCTCACTGTAAACAATCCGGCAGCCTATATGTATACGCCACAGGCTCCAGTCTGGCAAATCGCTTTGTATAGCTGGTCTGGATTTGCTTTTAAGTCGCTCCCAGCATACCATTTCCGGATTCGAGGATATGCTTTGCTCACTTGTGACACGACATAAAAAAATACAACAGAGCGATCTTGACAAAATGTCCTGAATACCAGCAAGGGGGAAAAAGGAAAACATGAGGCTACAAATTGAGTTTTTGTGGTGGCTGTGGTGGGAGGGATGGGCTGTCCGTGATAATGGGATCTAAGAGCACACATGTTCGTCGAGGCCTCATCATACATTACTTTGCAAATAGGTGTGGCCAAGAGCTTCCTGTAAAAGCAGGAATGTATTTGCTCTCTTTACAAGAACATTAAAATAAAAGGAGTTTATATAGTCATCCAAGTAGTGAAATGGTGCAAAACCCACCCAGACAGTTTAAAAATAACAAGGAGGCCAACTTCAAACACATTCTGCATTCTGAAAAGAAAGCAAGTTACAAGACAAAATATCAGATTATTGTCTAAATGTTCCTTTCAGTAATTCAATTAAAAAACTGAAAAAGTAAGTGAAACCCATAATTAATAGATTTAAAATTCAGATTCTCAGATATTACAGAAGACCAATTATGCAGAAATGTTCTGTTCTGGCCCACACAATCATGAGGAAGACTGCTGACTTGACAGTAGTCTAGCAGATAGTCTTTGACACCCTCAACGATTAGGATAGGCAACAAAGGGCAATTGCAAATGAAGCTGGCTGCATCCAAGCATGTTAATGGGAAGTTTAGTGGGTGGAAAAACTGTGGTAGAAGAGTTTAAATCAAATTCATTAATATAGCACATTTAAAAACATCACTGTGGGGTGACGGTGGTAGGGGTTTGACTTGTAACCAGTAGCTTGTCGTTTCAAACCCCTGCTCCGTCTGTCTCAGTTGTTGTGTCCTTGGGCAAGATACTTTACCCGCCTTGCCTGCTGATGGTGGTCAGCGGGCTAGGTGGTGCCGATTGTATGGCAGCTATGTTCTGTCAGTCCGACCCAGGGCAGCTGTGCCTACAAAGTAGTCAACCACTGTCAGTGTATGAATGTGTGAATGAATGGGTGGATGACTGATTGTAGTGTAAGGAACAAGGAACTTTGGAGTTTCTGGGGTCTTGATAAAGCGCTATACAAGTACAGCCCATACATGGGTGAAGTTCTCAGCAGGCCAACGTTTCTGTATTAAACATAATTTTTACTTGAACATGAATTTAAAGGTTTTCTTTAGCTCTAAACCAATATCATCAAAATTGAAAGAAATAAAGACTAAAATATTTTATACTGTTATGAAATTGCATTATATAAAAGAGTTTCACTTTTTTTTAATTAAATTACTGAATTATTTTTTAAAGATTTTATGCTCTCATGAATGTCAAAATAACATTTTCTTGAATCTCTGTCCAAGTTTCATTAGTTTTTTAGATATCCAACAGGAAATTATCAAATGCCTTAAAATAAGAGGAAAAAAATCTGTTTCATTTACAAGTCAGACACCATGACTCCTATGTTTGCAACATCATTTACAGAACAACAGGCAGGTCACTTTTTGATTTTTTTTCTTCAAGTAATCATGCTGCCCTCTGACAGAAGGGCTTTTTTTTTCTTGTCTGTGCTTCAAACGTGACTATCTATCTGACCTATGTGCATTTTTTTGCCTCCATCTCTCTGCAGAGTTTCAATGCTCCCCCACGTATTAAGATGAAGTTATGGAAAGGTGCTACTTTTGCCTTCGTGCTCTGTGCTGCAGCCCTGTCCACCTTCTTCATTAGAAACATGGCCTCCATCAGAGGATTCACAGTCCAAGAGAAACATCCACATGCATCTTCTCCCTCAGAAACAATCCCTAAATCATCTTTAACATCTTCAGCGGAACCAAGAGTGCTACCCTGGCAGACAGAAAGTCTTCGTCGGGAGACCCGTTCAACAGGAAACAACATAAATTCCCTGCTCTCAGAATGTGAGTAACGCTGTTTATTTCTTTCTTTCTTGTCTGTTTTAAGATAAGGTGTCACTGGAATGGGTTGCCACGGTTCGGTCAAAACACTTAGTACATGAGTCTGTTGTTTACAGAGAAGGTTTTAATGTCTTAAAACAACCTGCAGTCAATTAGCACCTCATACCTCACAGACTCTGTATAGGAGCTCTACAGCCTTCAACAGAAGGTGATATATTGCACTTTTTTTGCTTCAACCTGGCTTCGTTCACACGCATTTATCAGCTACATTGTCTCCATGAAATTTTAATGCTCTGTCAGGCTGGTGGAGATAGAGTAAATGCAAGAAAAATAAGCAAATAAGAGGCATCTGTTGGTACATGACTTTCATTGTTTGCAGAAACTTTAACACCCTATCACACTCAATCATCGGTTCCGCCGAATTCAATGTTTTGAATATCTGACTCAAAATTACTAGGAAGCCTGTTAAGCCTCTCTTTGTCACCTGTCAATAACGCTGCTGTTGATCTTTCTCATTTCTTTCAGTCTCCATGATGCTGCAGAGCTTTACAGAGAGTGAGCTTCAGCATGTTCTGGGAACATTGCTGGACAGGAAGAGAAGGAGGGGCCAGTCCCTCGGTATGACTCAGGCTCGAAGGACTAAAAGAGCTCAAAAATCCAGGCCCTGCTCCCTGAGGAAGCTGGTTCTGACGGTGAACGAACTGGGTCTTGGCTTTGAGAGCGACGAGACCATACAGCTGCAGTACTGCAGCGGTCAATGCGATAAAGAAAGGCAAAACTATGACTTCGTCATGAAGCACATGGTTGAAAAAGGCTACATTGGGAAGGGTCGAAAGAACAAAGTTAGCAAAGAACCCTGCTGCCGACCAACTAAATTTGAAAAGAGCATTGTCTACTATGGAAATGGCACCCATAACGAAATACCTAACGTATCAGCGAAGCGTTGTGGGTGTGTATGACCCAAAGTAATGAACCTCTTCAAGCTGCTCAAAGCTTCTGCTGAAAGATCCAAAAAGGGATGTATAATGGACAAACAAAGACCAGCAGGCAGGAGGAAACAATGGGAAAATGTTTATGGCGTCTCCATGGGAACCTTTTTGATGGACTGACTTTGAATGAATTTGTCTGTCGCTGCAGGTTGGAAGCGGATTACATGTATGGCAAACGCTATGATAATGAAAATGAGAGCACAAACAAATACATGTTTATATCTTTTCTATCTGTGTAGTAACACTGTAAACTATGGTGTAAACAGCAGTTTAGCAACATGAGGTTTGTGTCTTCTTAGTCATTTGTACATGTTTAAATTCAGAATGATGCGACAGGGTGGACCGGATCATCTCTGTTACTGCACTTCATTCAAATTTCTATACAAAATTTTATAGTTTAAAGACTTATCATCCCAACAAATTGCTAGTCAGGCACATAAAATACAAAAGCTATAAAATGAAATACACATAACAAAAATCAGCACAGGACAACATACTCATTTAAACTCAAGATGTGTCCAGAGGTTTGTGTTAAATTGTTGCAAGCCAAGGAGGTAATTAAGTCATGTTTTCTCACTTATGAAGTTTATCGTTACCAATTGCAGCTTTATCACACAGGTAAAACAAGAGAAGGAATGTTACTTATAATTTATCAATGAAAAACCTTATGCTTTAGTTCCTGGTACATCACCCATAATTACTGCATTTTATTGATATTGTGTAGAGACTTTCAACATGTATGTATTGTCAGTGTAAAAAATTCTGCATTCTGCAAAACAAATCTACTTTCCCCAAATTATTTACCAGGTACGCCTGGTAAAGGTGCGTAAAAAGTATTTAAATGAATGTTTTATTGCATCTCTCTCTCTCTATATATATATATTTGTTTTTTCAACTTCAACTTCAGTACATTTATTCAGTGGGAAAAATACCATGTTAACAAATAACTAAAATCACAGTTGGCCCCAGTGGTAATGTATTATGAGGCAGCACTTTATCTTCTATAACATTTCACAAGGTTGGAGCATACAGATCTTTACCTTCATGGAACTGCAAAGAAGGTCATGGTGGTTTGGTTGTCCACTCCACATGGGTTTGTCTAGATGCTTGTAAGGGCAGTCTGGTCCTTGGATGCCCAAAGCCAGAGCCATGTCTGCATTCGCGGCAGAAAGTGTGGCTCGTTTGCAATGCGGGCTGGACTCAGCCAAAACTGCCACTTGTCCCGTTTATGGAGGGGTGTCTGGTTTGGGAACCTCAGGGTCTCATATTTAGTTTTTGCAGATGATGAGGCTCTGTTGCCGTCTTCAGGCCATGACCTGCAGTGTGATATGGCTAAAAGTTGTAATGGGATGGGGACTGGTCTATGACTCAAGCAGAGGAGAATTTCAAGTATCTTGGAGTCATGTTCAGGAGATGTGTAGATGGATTAGAGCCTCGTCTGCCGTAATGTGATTGGCGCTCCAGCTTTTCATAATTAAGAAAGAGCTTAGCAAAAAGAAAAGTTCAAAATGTAATAATTCACCTAAAGTCTGACCTTCACCTACGGTTCATGACATATAAATCATGACAATGAAATCTTGGATACAGGTGACTAGAATGAACCTTCTATGTAAACTGTCTTGGTTAGCCCTTAAAAACAGACCAAGGAGTTCCCACATCAGGGAACACCTAGTCAGTTGATGTGGTTTAGGGATCTAATTGGGATACCTCCTGGGTATCATTCACTGGTAGGCAACCCAAACAGTGCACCTAGAATTTGTTGAAGGGACTATGTATCCCTTCTGTCCAGAGAACCCCTTGGGAACCCAACAGAACATGCCAGAGAACTTTTCTGGGTCTTGATTTCCCTTCTAGACTTATTACTGATCTCAGATGAGCAGATGACAATGAATGGATGAAGTATACAGAGAAGGGGCTCTCTTTCTTGCACTCTCTGTCTAAATGATCCAACATTATGGATCCTCTGTCAGTTCATCCAGCAGGTTTTTCACTGAATGTATGTCTGGGGACTATCACTGCTGTATAGCTTGATTTGGCTATCTGTTTTGGATCATTATTGTGTTAAATGACCGCTCATTTTAGGTTTTCTGGTAGAGTCCACTAGATATGTATGAAAATCTCCTGGTATTTCAAAGATTTTATGATCTCATGTACAAGGTTCTTAGGGCCCCTGAAAGAGAAACCGGCCCACACCATCACATATCCTCCACTGTAATCAACAGTGAGGATGACATGCTTCCTTACTTATTATTTTTTGTTTCAGGCCAAACTCATCAAGAGTGTTTGTGGCCAAAAAGAAAATCAAGATGGTCAGACAGAGAAGGTTGTTTCCCAACATGCTTCAATGAAAACGGCTCGTCATGTACGAAGTGTCTAAAGCTGGTTATGGAGACTTGGTGACATAAATTCTCCCATAGCTCAGTTAGGTAAAAGTTTCTTAACATTGAATTTTTTCTGACTGAATAAATGTACCCAGATTAAAGTTTGGATTTTTCCTACTTTTTATTTAGGTTGCCATTATGCTTCTGAAATAAAGCATTCATTTAAGTAGTTTTAACATATCTTTAACAGGAGTGGCAACAAATTTGTCTGCATTTTTATATCAACTGGAATCTTTTTTACTTAAATAACTGCCAAAACTTCAGATGTAATAAATGTACCAAGTCAGAAACATATTTACTCTTAAGTTTAAGATGGTATAAATTGTTCAAATTGTTATTGCAGGATGGAATCTGTGAAATGTTTGCCTCAAACCGGGTTTAACTGATTTGCAAAGATGAAACAGGAGAAAGTGGGAAACAGATGAATGGTTTTTGTGAAAAGATGGTGGAATGTTTCTTTTTGCCCTGAGAAGACGAAACCTCAAATTTCTACCCATCTGTAAAGCGTTTTCTGACCCATGACCCACTATACTGTACAGCCTTTCGACTGGCCCCGAACATGCCTCTGTATTGTGTTGCCTGGTAGACTTTAGGAGAGTAATAAGCTTTGTACATAAATTATGCATCATTTTCACTCTCTGATGTCCTAATGTAGATTGAAATACCTGCCGGAAGTACAGCTATTGTTTTGTATTTTTGTTTCTCTCATGAGAAGGTAAAAGCGAGGGGTGCGGATGCGGTGCATCTATGTTGTAGTTTATATTGTATTTATTTTGGAAATAAATTATAGATTTTCATATTTATTAAGATTACCACACATAAAGGGGACAGCTTTTATCATCAAGCAACTGTGCCAAAAAAGTTTTATCTTACACACTATATTGACTGCTGAATAAAGATAATTTTAAAACGTGTGGATGGTTATTTCTCCTCCGCTGAACATTTTCAGAACTCAAGTACGGTACTTGTAATGCATGATAAACGGCTAATGACACAAAATGTTGTTCATAAGATAAAAGAAGCCAAAATGTGTAACAAAAGTCAAGATTTAAGACTTGCTGATCAGATTTCAATGAATAAACCATGCAGGAGATTAAAAACAGAGCCAGACTGTCCCAACACTACATCACTGTGTGAGATTTGCTTTCTGAAATCATCTGTTTAACAGCAGCTCCATAGCCAAGGTTTTAAACAGTGCTAATGACAAAACCTTGAAGAGCAAGGCAGGTGGCTTGCATAATAATCTGCAGTTACAGGGAAGTGGACCGCTATCACTTCATGCTGTGTATTTGATGAGCAAATGTTTCAGTCATTAGAAACTTGGCATTTAGGGTGAAAGACATCATACTTAACTTGCCCCTTAAAGACGTGACTTAGACTTGGGCCTCAATGACTTAAGCCTTGACCTGGAAAAAAATGACTTGTGATAATCTCTGACCAACATTCAGAATATTTCTGTCTATACTTTTCCACAAACAATTTAAATTATTGATAAACCATGAACGTCATATCAAGCAGTATCTTTTAAAAGACAGAGCAGGCATTTCTTTGGAGTCAGTTCCACTTTTAGTTCGCAAGGGGCTCAGGTGGTAGTTGTGCGTCCTGTAACCAGTGGGTTGTCGGTTCGAACCCGTTCCATCCATCCCAGGGTAGCTGTGGCTAAAATGTAGTCACTGTCACTGTGTCAATGTGTGTATGAATCGGTAGTGTAGTGTAAAGTGCTTTGGAGTCCTCTGACTTGAAAAAGCACAATATAATTGCAGGCCATATGTAGTTGCTAAAGCAGGTTCATTGAAAATTTTTAAATTACACAAGAACAATAAAACAAGGACTTTCAATACAGACATGTCATTGCCTTGTAATGGTCTAAACAATCATGGGAAAGACTGCTGACTAGACAGTTGTGCTGCCGAAGGCCTGTGACACACGCCATGAAGAGGATATGTGGCTGTAGAAACTGTTTCACAGAATGCTCTATACAAGATGGTTAAAGAAAAGGTAAGTGGAAGGCAGACATCTAGTACAAAAAGCTGCACACAAAAATTTTACATTATAAAGAAAGGTGCATTCAAGAGTTTGGAGGACATTCACAAGGTGAGGTCACAGATTCAGAAGGAATAAGGGAGAAGCAGAGAATCCAAGTTTTTTTAGTTCCAAAGTTAGTGATGATTTGGGGTGTTATGTCATCTGCTGGTATTGGTCCACTGTGTTTTATCAAGTCCAAAGTCAGAGCAGTCGTCTACCAGGATATTTCAGATCACCTCATGCTTCCCTCTGCTTATGAGCTTTATGCTTTTCCATCAGGACCTGGCACCCACCTGCATTGTCATAGGTACCAATACCTGATTCAATGACCATGGTATCACTATGCTCAATTCCTTAAATGCCAGATAGCTGACTTGACCAAAACCCTGTAGATGATTTATGAAGAATAGTTAAGAGGAAGATGAGAGGCACAAGACCCAACAATGACGACAAGCTGAAGGGAACCTGGACTTCCTTAAAACCACAGGCTAATAGCCTCCGTTCCACTCTGCATTGATTCAGTTATTCAAGAAAAAAGAGCCCCAACCAAGCACTGAGTACAGTAAATGGACACTCTTTTCAGGAGACCAAGATTTTTGTATTAAAAATCCCTTTTAATGGTCTACTCCAATATTCTTTCTGGAAAACTGGAGCTCAGTTTTTAGAAAGTTGAAAGTTTGCCTTTAGTCTGAAAGTAATAAATCTTGAGCGAGCTTCACTTTTCAAACAAATGCTGAAATGAACTTTTTGATGATATGTATCTATTAACATACCTGGAAATCTAATTGTTGACACCTACTATAAAGATGCAGCTGACTGCTTGAAACTGGGAAGAGATAAAATATCTAATAACACCAAAAATGCTAATATGAGTAAAAGGCAGACATTCCTCTATATTGCAGACATAAAAAAATATATGTTGCTAGATTATATTTAAATAATGTGTTTTGTATGATAAAAAAATCAATTTCAAAACAGAACAGTGTAAATGGAAACTAGTTCACTTTAAGTGTAACCACTATCCACAAATTAATGTGGGTTTCAACATGATGCATGATTTGCAAACCTCCTCTACCCATATATTTTATTATTAACCTCCAGCTGTGTTTAGCAGGAGAAGCAGCCTGGTCTTCAACATCTGCTTCCACCCAAAAATCACTTAAGGGAGACAGAAATTTGTACTCAAAGAAAATTCAACATTAATTTTACTTTCCAGAAACAGCAATCCATTTACTCTGGATAAACAACTGACCATGCTGAATGTCTGTTGTGTGCAAGCTCCTGTCTGCTAGTGTCCTTTTATTAATGTGCAAATAGCAACTAAATGCCCAACCAAACATTTAACTTTTTGTGCATTTTTCTTTCATGTGTGAAATCCTTTAAAATAACTTCATCTTTTATTGCAAAAATCTGCAGTATTCTAACAGCTAGTGCAAGAGATTTTTCTCTTCACTTCCCTTGTCCTATTTTTTACAAATAAAAATGTGGAAAGTGCGGTGAAAAAATGTATGTCCACCCTGCAATGTACATCTCAGCAAGGACTGGTTAATCATCATCTGACAATAGAGTGTCCTTTTCACAAAATTGTATTTGTTCATTACAGTTTAAATCATGTTATAGTACAAAAAGTGTGGCACAACAGCAACCCTACCAAGACATGACCATATACCTAAATTGACAGGCCAGACAAGGAGAGCATTCATCTGGGAATCAGTCAAGATAATCTATATCCCATTATATTAAAAATGATTGTGTCCTTGCTGTCAATTAGATGCTTATTTAGAGATCTTCAATACTGCACCAACAAACATTTAGGGCCTGATCTTCAAAAGGTTTGCGTGTACAACACATGCAATGATAGGAAAGAACTAAAGACATTACAAGGCAGATTAAAGACTTCATTTGCAAACTGGATGCTACAATCACTTCTTAGCAGATGAAAAATTACCATTTTAAGCCACCTTTTCCATGTGGAGACAAAGACAGTGTATGCTTTAACCTTGTCACTAAACCATACACATTGCTTTATTGACAGTAACATTGTGTCACTGCAGGGCAATCGGAGACGATCTGTTTGCTTTTCCTCTTGTTCCACACAGGAGCACACACAATTTCCTCATTTAAATAGGGCGGTCTGCACCTGCTGAGCACCTGCAATCCATTGCAAGCCCAATCTTTGAAAATTGCAAGCAACCTGCCCACAAATTAGCACCCCCTATTTGGGATCTTTGAAGATCAGGCCCTAAGTGTAAATGTTGGTATGGTGCGATTTAGCGACATTAGGCACATGAGGAATAAAACACATTTTCTAGTCTGAACTCTGCATTATTTTTCTGATGCTGCTTTTGCAGACAGAACTTTGAAACCTTGAACTCTGAGCTACCATATGTATTTGAACAAGCAATGTTTTTATAACAATCAGTGTTTAAAAACACTGGTGCACAGTAATAAAAAAATAACTTATTAGTGTTTTTAATTATGCAATTATAAATTTTTCAATTTTTTAACTGACTAAAATAATTTAATTCAATGTCTGGGAACTTTAAGACTGTTGAAAAAACATTTCAGATGACTAGCTCTAGAAGCTCATGGAGAGAATGCCAAGAGTGTGCAAAGCAGTAATCAAAGCAAAGGGGGGCCATTATGAAGAATCTAAAATATAAAAGATACGTTACTTCACAATATTGTGCTTGCTACACAATTCTATATCCTTTCCCTCATAGTTTCATGCCTTCATATACAATGGAGAAAGCAATAAAAATAAAGAAAAGCTACTAAGGAACAAAGGTGTGTCCAAACTGGCATACACTGGCATTGTATGTTCTTTTTGCAATGCCTAAATCCATACAATCTGCAGAGTATGCACGTCCTCCTTCATGACCCAGATATAATTCACACTCTGGCCAACAGATCATTGCATAATGCTTCTAATAAGAGCCTTACGCATTATAAACCAACTTGGCTGGAAGTGGACTGGAACATGGTTGATGCCAGTTTGAACCAGTCATACCTAAGGGGATAAGGGCAAGTGTGGGTGAGAGGCTTTTTTTCCTCATAGCCATTTCATGCCTTACCAAGAACAACACTCATCTGCCTTACTTGAATTTAATGTTTTTTGTCTTACCCATTTTGAAAGAGCCTGTTTACCTCTTCCTCGGAGATCTTTAGTGCAGGCAGAGGATCTGATGGTGGGGGGTTGGTTGCTTTATGGAAGGAATTTGTTCCTGAATGGGATGTAGAGGAGATGATTTGAGGTGTGAATGGCTTCTTGTCATGTCTGCAGTAGAAGCCATTCAGACGGTTGGCCAGGAGACGACTCTGTTCAGGATGGGTGGAGGGGCTCTTGTAGGTAATCAATCAAACAACCTGTCGTCACCACACCACCACCAAATGTCTCCTCTAGAGACTGGTTTAAAATACTTATTTACTTTTACAATTGCAGTACACCATACTGCAGTGAGATTTCCCAATTTATTGCCTCTCTGTCATATTTATACATGTGTAGTTTCCAGTGGTGACCCGTTTATGGAATAACGGTTTGTTTTTATCTGCTCTAGTTACAGGAAAAACAGAATCCCAGTGCTGACACATTTCATTAAATTAGTTTGATTCATTACTTCCATCACACAGGGTTGTGGTATCAAAGCTGGAATTATTTATAACAAAAGCCTGGGACCCATACACAAAACACAATCTCTTTTAGTCATGTTAGCCGCTTGCTCTACCATCAATAACAAGTTATTATTTGTTCCTGATACTCCAGTAATAACCTGGAACCCGTCATCTGAGTTTCCTGGCATAATTTCTACTCTCTTTGCCGTGGTCTTAGGGGAGAGAGTTGTTTCACTTTTTACTTCACAAACAAAAAGGTCAAAATTTGGGTCTGACCCTGAAACCCAGGCCCACAAGAGAAAACCCCAACATTTCCCTCCTGATGAAGGATAGTTGGGAGGAAATAGAGAGTTATGCGTGAGATTAATGGTTACTTGGATTGCATTATCATCTTCATGGAGTCTAAACAATTTCTTTTGATGACTAGCATAAGCAGTGGTGCCCCACTTTGGTGTCCAATTGTTTCCTTCATCAGCTACCATCGTGGACCATGAGGTGTCTCTTCTGTCATTAGTTAAGTACCATTTATAACTTCTATAATCATGTCCTTTCCTTCCTCGTTTGGTCGAGCTAATGAGTGGGATCCGCACCACAGCTATGGTGTTAGATTTCACACACACTTGAATGCTATAAGTATAAGAAGTAAGTTCGGTACACAGTTAAATTATCTTGCCTTCCTCGGTTTAGCGCTACTCGTTTCATATGACTCATAGCAGGTGTTGTTACATTTTGATTTATCTTGTCTGGTTCCCAGAGGTACCAGAAAAATAAGAAAATCAATATGAGGAAAAATATAAATATCCAGCAACCGACTGCATTGCTAATCCATCCAAGAGTCATTTTGGCTGAAATTTGACTCCTCTAAGTGGTTCCAGTGTCTTAATTTTCTTCACTGACTTTCGGGTCTCTCCAGCCTCTAAATGTCTGGGTCCACCCTATTATCAGTCTGTAAATCACTTCCCCTGGTGGAGTTTTCAACCAAAATTACCTTTTTAGTTGGTTTTCCTGCTGGGAAATAGAACATTCCTCATTAGTTTGATTTTGTTTTTGTTGCTTTTCTAACATACTCCTCATATAATCAGCTAGGTTGGCTTCTTCATCTAACTCCCACTGATTTCTAACAGTGGTAATCTGTCTGGTCTTCCAAATAACGTTTCATAGGGTGTTAGCCCTGAGGTGCTTGTAATGTTTATATATAGTTTTACTAGATCTAGACACTGTGTCCATGGTCTTCCTGTCTCTTCAATACACTTTTTCAGGCGGTTCTTTATAGTCCCATTCATTCTTTCCACTAATCAGCGCTTTGAGGGTGGTAAGCACAATGGTTTCTTAGATCTATGTGGAACATAATTAATATTTTCTTTATTATTTGATTTACAAAATGGGCTCCATTATCACTATATATTTTCTCAGGAATCCCATATCTGGGAATGATATCTTTACACAGTGCTTTTGCTACAGTTAAGGCATCTGGATGTTTAGTTGGAAATAGTTCTATCCATTTAGAAAATGCATCTATAATGACTAACCAGAACCTTTTCCCTTCACTGTGGGTTAGTTCAATAAAATCCATATGAATTGTTTGGAAAGGGTATTTTGGTTTTGGAAATTGTCCCCTTCGTGGTCTTAAATTCCTTTGTGGATTGTGTTTTGCACATGTTAAACATGTTCTACAAAGATTTTTTTGAATAAGAGTTAAATCCATATGTTGTATAATATTGATGTATCTGTCCTACCATCCCCGCTTGTGAGACATGAGAAAAACCATGGCTCAATATTGCTGCCCATTTGTATAGGTTCTTTGGTAGGATAGGTTTATTATCTGGTCAAATATAGATTTCATCTTTTAATGTAGCTCCATGTTTTTTCCACATTTCTATCTCCTGAGGTGAGCTTTGTTGTTGCATTTCTTTTAACACAACATTGTCTATACCATGCCGTTTTTCCATAACTAATATTTTGATTTGTCCTGCTGCAGCCACTTTTGCCGTTTTCTCTGCAAATGCATTCCCTTTATGATATCATTTGTGCCAGAAGTGTGAGCTGCACACTTACAGACTGCTAATTTTCTAGGGAGGTGTACTGATTTCAGTAAGTTTTTTAACAAATCAGCATGAGTTACTGGTTTCCCAGCAGATGTTACCATGCCTCTATTCTTCCAATATTGAGCAAATGCACTGTTGCAAATGCATATTGACTATCAGTATAAATAGTTACTTCCTCATTTGCAAATAGTTTGCAGGCCTCGGTTAATGCAATAAGCTCTGCAGCCTGTGCAGAATAATGTGAAGGTAATTGCTCCACTTTTAACATTGTATCTTTCGTCACTACTGCAAATCCTGTTTGTGTCTTCCCTCTCTCATTTTTTCTGGAGGAACCATCTACATAGAGTATCTTGTCCTGTACCAGGGGTTGATCCTGCAAATCACTTCTAGTTTTTACTTCTTTTTCTGCTAATTCTTGACCACCGTGTTGAATTCCATCTTCAGGCGTGGGTGACAATGTTGCGGAGTTTAAAGTGGTGCACCTTTCTATAGTTAAGTGTGGTTGTGACAGTAAGGTTGACATGCAGGACAAATGTCTGGCAGGTGATAGAAAGGTCATATTTGTTTGCAGTAATAATGCTGAAACTGCATGGGGAACTCTTAAAGTTAAAGGGTGAAACAACACTATTGTGGCACGGACTTCAACTGCCATTGAGGCTGCAATTACAGCTCTCACACAATATGGTTGCGCACACGCAACACTATCTAGTTTTGAAGAGAAATAAGCTATTGGTTTCATTTTATCCCCATGTTGTTGAACCAGAACTGAAGTCATAAAATGTCCCTACCCTCTGAACAAACGATTTACTATAGTCTGGTAGTTAGGGTTGGGCGGTAATAAGGTATACCTGCGGTATCTTTCAAAAGCAACGGTATCAGTTTCAATACTGTCATTACATCATTAAAAAATATAGGAGATAAGGATTAAATATAAGATAATTAAATCAATGTCTAAAAATTTATCTATGTCCAGCAGCACTTATATGTGGTTGAATTTTCAGTTTTACTTCCACAGTAGTGAGACTTTTGATGTTTATGAACGTAACGTCATCATGTGACAGCGAGGAGGAGGAGGAGAGAGAGAGAGAAAGATGGCAAGTTGCGCACCGTATGAACTCGTCGCTAAGAAGAACACGACATCTGCAGTCTGGCAATACTTCGGGTTCCTAGCAAATGAGAAGGGGGAGCCAGTAAATACTGATGAGGCAATATGTAAGTTACGTAATAAAATGGTGACTGCGAGGGACAGAAACACGTCGAACCTAAGGACGCATCTCAGAGTTAACCATCCACTCACTGCTGCGAGGATGCATTTGGCCCAGAGTTCAATAAGTGTAACCGTTTCAACACCTCCCGCTGATACCGGTGCAGGACCAAGACCAACAACAACTAAGTCCACCGCCACTTATACACAGTTGACAATAATAGGGGCCTTCGGGAAAACAATGAAGTACAAAAGGGACAGTGTCTGTTGGAAAACCTGCACGGATGCTGTGACAAAATACTTGGCGAAGGAAATGGTCTCTTTCCACACGGTGGAAAAAAAGTCCTTTAAGGTCCTGGTAAAGGTCCTAGATGCCCAGTACGAGCTACCTGGGTGGAAACATTTCTCACAAACAGCCGTCCCACATTTATATATTAAAGTTAGAGACGAAGTTCAAGTACTGCTGTCAGAGGCCAACAGTTATTCTTTAACAACTGACATGTGGTCGTCAGTTAACATGACTCCATATATGTCCCTGACTGTCCACACCATTACATCTGAGTGGGAAAACTTGAATCCAAATGCCTCCAAACAACATATTTTCCTGAGAGTCATACGGTGGACAACCTTGCTGAAGCGCTCAGAGCTGCACTTCAGGACTGGCAACTTGACGAGAAAAAACTTTCAGCCATAACCACTGACAACGCTGCCAACATTTCTGCCGCAATCAGGTCCCTGCATTGGCCGTGGCTTAACTGCTTCGGTCACAATCTAAACCTGGCTGTCACAAATGCATTGCATGACAATAGGCAAAAACCGAGCGCGCCCTCGGAGTGTGCCGTATTATTGTCGGGGCCGTTTCACACAACTGGCAACGTAAAAGGGAACTCCACAAGAAGCAAGTGGAGTTGGGACTCCCAGAACATAGTCTCATAACGGTAAGCATAAATTTGTATCTAAAAATCTGAATCTGTTATAACATAGGCAAACTAAAAAAAATAATCATATACATTAAGGGGCTTAATGTCGTCAGACACGTCTTGTCTGACGACAGAAGGAGCAGCCTGTCCCTGACCTGGCAGAACACAGACGTCTTGAAAGCTGTTCACGACGCACTGAAACCAGTCGGTGACTTCACTGATCTTTTGTCAGGAGAACACTATGTGACCAGTTCCTCTATCCTCCCCATACTCCAGCTATGCAGGGACAATGTGTTGGCTGTGTCAGAATACGACCTCCAGCTAGCAAAGGCAATCAAAACTGGAATTATAAAAAAGCTAGAGGCCAAGTATGAATCCGATTCAGTGCGCAAATTAATGCAAAAATGCACTTTCCTCGGCCCTCGTTACCGTGGAGGATATGAGACTGATGCCAGCGCATTGGCTGAGACCAAGGCAGAATTACAAGCTGAGTTTGTGAGCTTAGAGGACCAAGCACCAGCAGGTCCAGTGGTCATCATCAGAGTGGAAGAAGGAGAAGCGCAACCCGAACCCCCACGAAAAAGGGTGACTCTGGGAAGTCTTCTGCAAAAACAAGCCGATGCAGTGGCAGGTCCCGTCGGCAGCGTAGAAGACCGAGTTGGAGCTGAAATAACAGCCTACTGTTTGGAGCCCGTTATCCAAGCAGACGAAGACCCACTTCTGTGGTGGAAATGTGCTGCCGGGCGTTTTCCCCTGATGTCACGAGTGGCCAGAAAGTATCTGTGCATCTGTGCCACAAGCTCGCCGTCGGAACGGGTTTTCAGCACCGCGGGAAAAGTTGTCAGTCCCCAACGTTCCCTGTTAAATCCAGAAAAAGTTAACATGCTGGTTTTTCTGGCAAAAAATCTTGACTAAACCTGTTGACACTTGCCACCCAGCTCACTGCTATTATTTGTTTCTTTAACTTTTACCACTTTTTTAAAGGTTGCTCTTTTTGTTATTTAAAGTTGTTCAGGCTGTGATTTAATTTAATTGATTTAAAACTGTTTTGGGTGGTCAGGTTAATTACATTTTTTTGACCGTTATATTTGCACTTTTTAAGCTGTTTCTAATAAACGTTAATATTGTGCACATTATGTTGTTATTGTTTCATTATTAGTGTTTGGTATTTAATTTCTGAACAAGTAGGCACAAGTCAACAGTTTGGTGACGCCGTCTCAGCCTTAAGTCATAATTTTTAATTAGTCACGGTAATGCCGTTTACCGAGGTAAAATGTGGAGACGGTATGAAGGTATCAGAATTTGGATACCGCCCAACCCTACTGGTAATGCTAAAGCAGTACTGGAAACTAGAACTTGTTTTATGTTGGTAAATGCTTCTTCAGCTTCTACACTCCATTTCAGTTCAGACGTCATTTTCAGCTCTTCCTCATACATTAGTTTGTTTAATGGAGCTACTATTTCTGCATAATTTGGCACCCAGTTTCTACAATAATTAGTTAGTCCAAGGAAGGACATCATTTGCTTTTTTGTTACTGGTTTTGGAACTTGTAATAGTGCAGTCTTTCTTTCTTCTACTATTGTGCGTCCCCCTGCGCTAAGATTGTGGCCTAGGTATTTAACCTCATTTTTACCCAACTGTGTGTCCCTCTTCTGCTAAATGTTTTAATAATGCTATTGTGTCATTTTTACAGGTCTCCTCATCAGGGGAGGCTAATAGCACATCATCAACATATAGTAAAACCTGAATACCTCCTGGAGGGTCAAACTTGGCCATACTTGCACTCATTACCTCAGAGTATATAGTTGGACTTTCACAGTAGCCTTGAGGTAGTCTGGTATAAGTATATCTTTGTCCCTCAAAAGTGAATGCAAACCAGAACTGACTATCTTTATCTACAGGTACAGAGAAAAATGCATTGCTTATATCAACTACAGTAAATATTCTAGCATCTGGTCTTAGGGAATTTAATAATGTATAAGGATCAGGAACACACGGTGCTCTCTGAACAACTGCATTGTTAACTGCCTTGTACCATGCGCCATCCTGTTGATGAAGCTTGTTTCTTAACTGGAAAAATGGGGGCGTTACATGGTGAGTCCTCACATTTTATTATCACCCCTGCAGTTATTAAATCCTCTATTACTGGTTTTATTTCTTCAGGTGCATCATTTTATACCCTGAAATCTCCAATATTTGTTCTGCTGTTAAAAAGAGTAAAATATTTCCTACGGTTACACAGAAAAAACCTGTCATGCCATGAACCTCCGTGACACGCTGTATCAACAGCCTCCAGCGTCTCAAACAATAAAAAATAAACACAAATAAAACATACACAAGGTACAGCCGTGGTGGGGATGGATTTATTCACCAAAGGGACTCATTCAGCCCATCCAATCCTGTCAAACCTCATCAGATCTTTGGTACAAAACAAAAACTTTCCACCTACTCTTTTTACTCACTTTCCTTTGTCCTGCTGTTCTACTTTGCAAGTCCATCAAAAATTTCTTCTTAGCACTCCGACCTTTTCTGCTTTTCACAAAAACGTCCATTCTTTTCTCCTGTAACACATCTCTCTCTTTTTATTTATTTTTAAATAATAATCTACATCCTCATAACCTTCTTTATCCATTTTTCTTAAATCACGTGTACTTTTAATTATTGCATCCTGTAGATTAACTAATTTTTGAGAGTTTAATCGACCATCATAATTATATGTGGTTATCCATTTATCTAAATATTTCAATTTGTTTGGATCCTGTGCTTCTATAAATTTCAAATCTTTGCATTGTAATTCGTCTTTTATTTTTGACAAATTTGGTCCAGTAGATAAATACCTAGAGTATTCTAAATGCTGGATTATTTGGCTCAGTAGGATGACAGAAAAAATCTCCTTTTGTAATAATTCTCGCTTCAACTCTTTCGAGTGGAGAATTCTTGCCTTTGCATCCACAAACGTTAGTCACTTACAATCCTACTGCTTTGGTATGAGGCAAAACCTAGTGGTTTAAAACCTCCATTCATTTCTCACATTCACACAAAATAATTTTTATTTTTACATTTTTTTTAAACGCGGAATTTTCTTAGTATTTTTGTTTAAATACTTAACAGGACTCCGCCGTCCTTTAAACACGGAATTTTCAGTATTACTTCTAAATACTTTTCCAGGACTCCGCCGTCCTACTTTTACCTGTTGGGGCCTAGGATTCACAGGGTTTTCTTTCACGCAATGACCCCCAGTCATTCGTCACACTTTTTTAATCCAGATTCAAACTCACCACTTTGTCTTCTCCTCTCTCTCGGAGTTCCGTCAGCCGTCAGAACCCAGCGGGCGGGCCGAGGTCCAGTCCCGCAAAGGGTCTGAGAGTCTCCCTGATAGAGTCTGCCGTGCGCACGGTCTTTACTGGATTCCACCAACCCGCTGGAATCCTCAGGCGTAATTGGACTCTGGCTCGAAGGACCAAAAATGCCAGGTTCAAATAACCTGAAATACTTATAATATCACAAAAAGAAGAGAAAGACAAAAAATGAGTTATTTTACTCGCTACGAGGAGAACGGACAGAGATGTGCTTCAGTTACAAATCTCATACCGCTCTGAAAAACATCTGTCCGAATCCTCTTTTTATTATCTGTAGGGTGGTCCCTAGTTACAATAAACGTGACATAGGTCATGCACACCATTATCTTGTACAAACACACTTGCACTGTCTCCATAATCTTAAGATATGTGTGTCTTTTGTCCAGCACAATCAACCATTATCTTTGTGATGTCCTCAACTGTGACTGCATCATCCTGGCTCCACCTTTCCTCCTTGCCTGCAAACAACTCATCACATGTTTACTTAGACATACAACATGAAAGGTTATAAAGGTCAAATAGCAGAGTTAACAACAAGCGAGGAAATATAAGATAAATCTATATACAATTATTCCAACAGCTAGAACAAATGAAAATCTGCATTATGTCAAAATTATGCACCAATGAAACAGGAAATAGATTTAACTAAAGACTGAAAAGCCTAAAATGTAACATCTGACTGTCCATATATCTCTGGAAAAAGACAAGCAAAGTCTGAACTTTAACTTGCAAGGGGTCCAAGCAGTCATTACACACTTGCATGTAATAAACAGTATAGAACAAAATCAAAAAGGTGAAGGACACAAAGAAGTGCCAGGTGGATTTCCCCTTTGTCTTACTAATATTTTGCAAAACAAAAGGAAAGTTTAATCTTTCTTTAGAACTTTAATG
The DNA here is from genome assembly GCF_021462225.1 of Girardinichthys multiradiatus. Lineage (NCBI taxonomy): Eukaryota > Metazoa > Chordata > Actinopteri > Cyprinodontiformes > Goodeidae > Girardinichthys > Girardinichthys multiradiatus. The sequence continues at coordinate 33,095,245 of NC_061799.1, read as the reverse complement.
TTAGTCCTTCTATCATGATGGACAGATGAGCTGTCTCCTACCAAGAGATCTGGTTTAAATCTGACCCAGAACAAAAGTAACATGTTCACATTGAACTTTTCAATTCTGTCTGACAACAACTAGTACACCTGCTAAAAACAGTAGTGTGCTTTAACAACTAAGCTCCCACTGGTAGCAGTGCAGACACCTCTATAACCTTATCTTCATCTACTGGAAATTTAAGAGGCTTTGAGGTTTTTAACAACTTGGTTATTTTGCAAAACAGACTTGTTTATGCAGGCTAACTGCAAACATTCTGCCCTGCAATATGTGTTTTATGAGAAAGATACATTAATACAGCTCTTTGAAGTTTTCTAGTTAGGAAAAAGGAAAGTTTGGCACAGCACCAAGTGATTTGGAAAGCAGAGGAGGCCCATTCGGGGAATGTGGTTTAACCTGAAAGCTCTTGACATCAGTTTGTGACAACGCCACTCAACAGCATGTGAATAACCGAGAAGGAATCTGGCATCCAGTGAAAAGCAGGTTGTTTCATGTAGAAGCTGCTCAACAGTATATACAGAGAGGGAAACCGAAGAGCAAAAATTTGAGGTGAATGCATTAGCAGTGTAATGTAACTTGTGATAAAATGAGCACTGGAAAGAAATCGAGATTCTTTGGATGATTGGTCTGCTTGCTTGTTTTAAACAATTTGTGCGAAGCGTTGGCTGTAATTTACCTCAACTGAAATGTTACCCAGAGGACAAATATGGGTGGTATCTGTTGAATAAAGTTGCAGAAGTCGTTGCTGAGTTTTGCATTTAGTTCTAGTTATTCCCAGGAGATGTCCCAGCAAATTCCAGAAAACATTACTAAAACAACTTCCTGCTCAACTTCAATGAGGCAACATTACCTCTTGGAGACGAAACATAAACTGTGACTGCAGGCATTTAAGGTAGCACAGAAGTCATGTTCAGTTTAGAGCTGGTCACACAGAATAAACTAGCTGATGTACGGTAACAGAAAAAAGGTAGATCATACAAGACATTTGGATGCAATCAAATCTAAAGCATCAAGAATTTTCCCCTGAAGTGATAAATTTCCCTCTCTTACTACGGAGGCAGAAGATGGCATTCCTCCAGTATTTTGAATTTACATTCTTGTCCCAGATAGTTTGTCATTCACTGGGTTCTCAAAATATGCTTAATTATATGCTAAAATGTTTATAAGTTCCATGAAAAAGGAACCACTTTACTCCTGACATAAACATGCATTTCTGCAGCAAATCGTGTTAGCCAAAATAAAAGCTCTGCACAGGCTCTGCAGAGAACTGGAAGATCAACAGGAATGACAAATAGACAAGTTAGTGATTCAACCAGCCGGGTCTGAATTATAACACAGGGTGGTTTGATGACAAAATTTGATTCATCAAGCAAATTCTTCTGCCGTTTTTGGCCTCCCTTTGACATGTACAAAGACATAATCACTACATCTATTTATTTTTCCCTGACGAACTTTCATGGGGTGATAATAGCAGGCTACATCCAGAGCCAGCAGGAGGTAAGGAAGTCTAATTTGGGAAAATAAATTGAGAAGTCCTTGCCAACAACAATCAGAATCATTAAAATAAACAAAAAAGACGCTTGACAAGACTACATTAAACCATGCCACCCAACGAAGTCAGTCCAAGGCATAAACAAAATTAAGCAAGTGCTTAGGACCGCCACACAAGCAGGTGCCCAAAAAAGCACAATAAATGCCACAAAAATCATCTTTAAAAATGAAAATTGTTTTTGAATGATACATGGCTCTAAACAAAACCTACAGTGCTGATAAAAAGGTACTTGCCCCCTTAGAAATAAGCCCCATTTAACTTTATTGTAACACTTAAATGCTACAAATCAAACTAATTTTAATATGAGACAAATAATAATACTTGAATTATTAGGGGCAGAAGCTATGCTTACCAACCTGGCCTTCAGTGAAAATATAATTGTCCTCCGTGTTAAAGGCCGAAACACCTGAATAAGCAAATTTCTTGGTTAAGTGCAACTCTCCACACCCAGATTCACTAATGCCTGACAGATCAATAAACCACAGCCTCAAGAAATCACTTAATTGGTGTTGTCTTACAATATGAAGTAGGCTAAAAGATCTTAGAATAAAATTCAAAAACAAATTGGAAACAAATTCCTTAGTCCACTTCAGATCATCCTTTTGTTTGGTGGAATACACTGGTTCTTTACACCTTGTGATTAGCTGAAAGGTCCTGAAACAGAATATTCAAAGAATCATATGGGATATGGGAATGAGTATGACATAGCAGTATGACACAAAATCAGAAGCACTGGATCATCCTTCTCTGCTCTTAGAAATGCATATATCAACCAAAAACTGATGCATAATAACATGACGAGGATGTCACACAAGTTTTATTATATTTAAACAACTTAATGAATTGCTTTAGGACAGCTCCACAGACCTCTGCTAGATTTGGGAAAATCCCCCACCCATATCTTAAGCATATTGAGTGGGGTACATCTACAGACTGTAAGTGGGAGGCTGAAAGTTTAGGTGTTTCGTCTGTAAACACATCGATTGGTTCATTCAATTGGCCCCATTTTCCCTTTGATCCTTACTTTTAGCAGTTGCAAGGCTGGATGAAAAGAATGAAGGTAATGCCTCCTTTACTTATGAAGTTGGTATTTCAGATTTATATATAAAATTGTGTCAGTTTGTATTATGCACATTTAGAAATATATGTAGAACATTTGCTACTCTTTTAAAACGTAAAGATACACACACAGTGACATGGTCATCCGATCACGTGTTACCCTTTCCCTTGTTGCAGATGTACCTACTTAGGCATATTACTAAAGTAAATGGTTAGTAAGCTCTTAGCCACACCTACTCAGTCTCCTAACCCTAACTGCATGATCTGAAAGCACATGTAACATTTGATGTCTGTGAATCAACTTTTATGATGACACAAAAACAACGTGATCCGTAAGATTTTGTGGTTGTGTGCTTACTATAAAACAATGATCTGAAAGGGACATCAATCTGCCTTGAAATTATTAAAAAGCCAAACCTCTGGCTATGGGACCTCAGTGAGAGCCCATTATCTACAAACAGAGAAAACATTAAACAATCGGGTATCTTTCCAGGAGTGGCCAGTCTATTAAAATGACTACAAAAAAACATCGGCAACTAATACAGGAAGTCAAGAACACCAATATCTAAAAGCAAAGAGAACTCACGTGCCTCAGGTGAAGTCAGTGTTTAAGATGCAACAATAAAAAAGAAACTGACCAAAAATGGCCTCCATGGGACAGTTCCAAGTTCCATTTTTTGAAAAATGTAAATTTCCATTGACTGTCTAAAGTGACTAATCTCTTATTATACTTCAAGTCCACTTCTGATTGGTTATTCAGTCTCTCATGACGTCTCCTACCCCAGAAGTGCAAACTCTGAATGAACTAGGTTTGGAGACCCGGAAAGAACCTCATAATCCATTAACATGTTTCCCTAACTAAGTCAGAGAGAAAACTAATGAACCTTTAATCTAGTTCTAGACCTCCCCTTTTATTGAAAGTGGTGTTTTAAATAATAATACTACCACACGTAAAACAATGTTTACCAGCCAGAAGTAAACAGCGTTGCATGTAGAGCTAAACATGAACTATCACATTGACTGGCGCTGGGCTTTGATCTGCTTCCACTGAAACATACAGGTCCTTCTCAAAATATTAGCATATTGTGATGAAGTTCATTATTTTCCATAATGTCATGATGAAAATTTAACATTCATATATTTTAGATTCATTGCACACTAACTGAAATATTTCAGGTCTTTTATTGTCTTAATACGGATGATTTTGGCATACAGCTCATGAAAACCCAAAATTCCTATCTCACAAAATTAGCATATTTCATCCGACCAATAAAAGAAAAGTGTTTTTAATACAAAAAACGTCAACCTTCAAATAATCATGTACAGTTATGCACTCAATACTTGGTCGGGAATCCTTTGGCAGAAATGACTGCTTCAATGCGGCGTGGCATGGAGGCAATCAGCCTGTGGCACTGCTGAGGTCTTATGGAGGCCCAGGATGCTTCGATAGCGGCCTTTAGCTCATCCAGAGTGTTGGGTCTTGAGTCTCTCAATGTTCTCTTCACAATATTCCACAGATTCTCTATGGGGTTCAGGTCAGGAGAGTTGGCAGGCCAATTGAGCACAGTGATACCATGGTCAGTAAACCATTTACCAGTGGTTTTGACACTGTGAGCAGGTGCCAGGTCGTGCTGAAAAATGAAATCTTCATCTCCATAAAGCTTTTCAGCAGATGGAAGCATGAAGTGCTCCAAAATCTCCTGATAGCTATCTGCATTGACCCTGCCCTTGATAAAACACAATGGACCAACACCAGCAGCTGACACGGCACCCCAGACCATCACTGACTGTGGGTACTTGACACTGGACCTCTGGCATTTTGGCATTTCCTTCTCCCCAGTCTTCCTCCAGACTCTGACACCTTAATTTCTGAATGACATGCAGAATTTGCTTTCATCCGAAAAAAGTACTTTGGACCACTGAGCAACAGTCCAGTGCTGCTTCTCTGTAGCCCAGGTCAGGCGCTTCTGCTGCTGTTTCTGGTTCAAAAGTGGCTTGACCTGGGGAATGCGGCACCTGTAGCCCATTTCCTGCACACGCCTGTGCACGGTGGCTCTGGATGTTTCTACTCCAGACTCAGTCCACTGCTTCCGCAGGTCCCCCAAGGTCTGGAATCGGCCCTTCTCCACAATCTTCCTCAGGGTCCGGTCACCTCTTCTCGTTGTGCAGCGTTTTCTGCCACACTTTTTCCTTCCCACAGACTTCCCACTGAGGTGCCTTGATACAGCACTCTGGGAACAGCCTATTCGTTCAGAAATTTCTTTCTGTGTCTTACCCTCTTGCTTGAGGGTGTCAATAGTGGCCTTCTGGACAGCAGTCAGGTCGGCAGTCTTACCCATGATTGGGGTTTTGAGTGATGAACCAGGCTGGGAGTTTTAAAGGCCTCAGGAATCTTTTGCAGGTGTTTAGAGTTAACTCGTTGATTCAGATGATTAGGTTCATAGCTCGTTTAGAGACCCTTTTAATGATATGCTAATTTTGTGAGATAGGAATTTTGGGTTTTCATGAGCTGTATGCCAAAATCATCCGTATTAAGACAATAAAAGACCTGAAATATTTCAGGTAGTGTGCAATGAATCTAAAATATATTAATGTTAAATTTTCATCATGACATTATGGAAAATAATGAACTTTATCACAATATGCTAATATTTTGAGAAGGACCTGTATAATGGCCAGTGAAATCTTAGGGTTTTTAGACAAAATAAATATGGATCTTTACTCAGGCTTGTGATGGATGACAGCTATATTGCCGGTTATTTTTGGTTTTTATTTACAGAATCCGGTCGGGTCAGGTGATTATAGGAACCGTGTGAACTGGGTAATTTTCTATCAGGGTCCTGCACCTCTTTTTTTTTTAGCAAGTCATTAGCATACAGTTGAACCTCTGACACAGATGCTGTATATGACAGAAACAAGAAGACCACCTTATTTGAACTAGCCCCATTAAGTTTTACCATTAGCCAAGGTTGAAGATCTATTACCAAAATAATTTGCTGGTAAGTGCATAAAGTTGCACTGAAGTAAACCAGTTGGCAAATCACTCATTTCATGAATTTTAGCAGTGGTGTCTTTGCATGTAGTAAATTTTGATTTCAACATTTTGGGCTGTATAAATGTTTAAGTGAGTCTGCAGTGAGTTTATCTCTGAGTCCAGGTGGCACCATGCAGATGAGTGGTTTGTGGACAGAAAGAATAATTGTTTCTTTGTGTTTTGGTGAGCTGGCAGAGGGGAAACACAAAATACCGCAGGCTAAAGAAATTGGTGGGAATTTGTAATTACTGCCTCAGCTTTGCATCCCTTTCACTGCAATGTTGGATTTTTAGAGGCGAGTACATTGACCCATTGCCTTTCAGGAAATCAACAGGAATAACTGTCCAACAGTTACATGAAGATCACATGGTTTGCTATAGGTAGCCCAACCCTTATTCCAAATCTTTTTTTAAAGTCTGTTTCAGAATCAGTTTTACAATTTAACTAACTAACCTTTTGTGTGTGCTAGGGTTAATACTGACAACTGTCTGACAAAAACAGGAGTTTGTGTTGCCGCTCTCATTCCTCCAAACAGCTCCCAGTACGTTTTTCTACATTTTATTAATGAGCTTCGCTTTTTGTAGAAGTATGTGCCGTTGTTGTGGCCTTTTTCAGCATAAAGAAATATAAAAGATAATTTAGTGACGGCTAATTCTTCTCAAATTGGTGAAAGAGGTGTCCAGAAGTCATCAACCAACCATATTCTTGAGGCTTTCACTGACCTCTGGATGAAAACGACTGTATTTCCACACTGAGGTTAGTGCAGGTTTGCTTTAAATATTTATATACATTTAAAAATAAATACATAAAACCTAATTTTAGAGTAATTTATTATATTCCTCTTACGTTTTTGTGTTTACAAAAGTTAAAACAATTGTGTCTTTGTTCTTGTTTTCCAGGAAAAAAGGTTCCAGGCTTCAGTCGGGGTTGGCAAAATTATTTCCTTCCAGATCTATGTACTTCATAATTGGGATGCTGCAAGCTTCTCCCTTCTTTCAGCAAATGTAATGATGGTAATAATAATTTGTCTCGTTTTTTGTTCTTGTTTTTTTCTCTCCTTACACATCTTTGAGGAGTTCTTCATTTCTTCAAACCCTCATTAAAGTTAAATAATTTGCATCACATCAGGATAAGACAATTATGATCTGCTGACCCTGTATTTGTTGTCATTTTCCTTTCCTTCATTCAGGCCCACTACTATTCCATCAGGACTGGCACCTACAAGCTTCTACAATAAAGATGACTGCATCACAGCAAGTGGCACTCATCACTGCAAAGTAAGGAGGGTGGGCAGGACTGTGAGGGGTCGGAGTTTATTCTGATCTCTGAGCTGCAATCTAAACTTTGTATGCAGTTTGAGGCATAACCTTCCAACCAAAATGGGTGATTGTTTTGTTTTTGTGTTTCCTACATCATGAAACGACCGTTGATGTGATATAGAACTAAATGAGATGGTTGAAATTTGAAATGGGAAGATTTTTAATAACGTGTCACTACCCTGGGCCGCAAACTGGTAAAGAATAATGTAGCCTTTTAGGATGTCAGGAATGTTTGTGTCACCAGGGCTACAGCAGATGTAAGGGTCCAGCAGTTACACTGTTACCATCTCTGATGTAAAGAATGTGAATGCAACACTAATACAAATTCTTGTTATACATTAGAACAAATGACACCAATATTTCTTTCATTTGACTCTATCCAATATTATGTGCATACCTAATGATACCATGTCAGTTGAATTAAGAGTGCTGCAAATACTTCATGAAACTTGTAACAAAATACTGAAAGACCAGATTAAAATAACTGATGAATTATAAGATCATTCTAGTGTATTCCATGATTATCTTCATCACCATCCAACATGGCCGTTGATAAAAAAAATATCCTTTTTACCAGCGATATTTAAGATGACAAAATCGAAACAGTAGTTGCAATTTGCATTTGGTGTAAGGTGATCATCAGCAGGTAAGTGGAGGGATAGAAGTTACAGAACATGTTATCTCACACCTTATACTCCTAAATAAACAAAAATCAAGCAATAATTTAGATCACTGTAGTATTTTGATCGTTTCACACTCCCTGACAGCACCAACGAAATAATGGTTTGTCCAATACGTTTCTGGCGATTGTTTTAATCGCGTGGAGAAAATAAGATCTACACTCATATAAATTTGTTCATATTACTCTAACGATCACCCTATGAAGGCAGGCATGGCTTCTGTCATTTAGAGTCAACGTCATTTAAGGAACACACATTATAGAGTCAACTAATATATTGTGCTGATTTTACTTATTACATTCCAGTATATATATATACAGTGTACCAGAAAAGTGAGTACACCCCTCACATTCCTGGAGCTATTTAAGTATATGTTTTCATGGGACAACACTGACAAAATGACACTTTGACATAATGAGAAGCAGTCTGTGTGCAGCTTATTTAATAGTGTAAATTTATTGTTCCCTCAAAATAACTCAAGATACAGCCACTAATGTCTGAACCACCAGCAACAAAATGAGTACACCCTTAAGAGACTACGTCCAAATTGAGCACTCTCGTCATTTTACCTCCAAAATGTAATGTGACTCAGGTCTCAGGTGTGCATAGGGAGCAGGTGTGTTTAATTTTGTAGTACAGCTCTCGCACTCTCTCATACTGGTCAATGAAAGTTCAAACATGGCACCTCATGGCAAAGAACTCTCTGAGGATCTTAAAAGACGAATTGTTGCGCTACATGAAGATGGCCAAGGCTACAAGAAGATTGCCAACACCCTGAAACTGAGCTGCAGCACAGTGGCCAAGATCATCCAGCGTTTAAAAGAAGGGTCCACTCAGAACAGACCTCGCGTTGGTTATCCAAAGAAGCTCAGTGCACGTGCTCAGCGTCACATCCAAATGCTGTCTTTGAAAGATAGGCGCAGGAGTGCTGTCAGCACTGCTGCAGAGATTGAAGAGGTGGGGGGTCAGCCTGTCAGTGCTCAGACCATACGCCGCACACAACATGAAATTGGTCTGCATGGCCGTCATTCCAGAAGAAAGCCTCTTCTGAAGTCTTCCCACAAGAAAGCCCGCAAACAGTTTGCTGAAGACATGTCAACAAAGGACATGGATTACTGGAACCATGTCCTATGGTCTGATGAGACCAAGATTAATTTGTTTGGTCCAGATGGTCTCAAGCATGTGTGGCAGCAATCAGGTGAGGAGTACAAAGATCAGTGTGTGATGCCTACAGTCAAGCATGCTGGTGGGAATGCCATGGTCTGGGGCTGCATGAGTGCAGCAGGTGTTGGGGAGTTACATTTCATTGAGGGACACATGAACTCCAACATGTACTGTGAAATACTGAAGCAGAGCATGATCCCCTCCCTCCGGAAACTGGGTCGCATGGCAGTGTTCCAGCATGATAATGACCCCAAACACACCTCTAAGACGACCACTGCTTTATTGAAGAGGCTGAGGGTAAAGGTGATGGACTGGCCAAGCATGTCTCCAGACCTAAACCCAATAGAACATCTTTGGGGCATCCTCAAGATGGAGCAGCGCAAAGTCTCAAATATCTGCCAGCTCCGTGATGTCATGGAGGAGTGGAAAAGCATTCCAGTGGCAACCTGTGAAGCTCTGGTAAACTCCATGCCCTGGAGAGTTAAGGCAGTTCTGGTAAATAACGGTGGCCACACAAAATATTGACATTCAGGAACTTTCACTAAGGGGTGTACTCACTTTTGTTGCCGGTGGTTCAGACATTAATGGCTGTATCTTTAGGTATTATTTTGAGGGAAGAATAAATTTACACTGTATAAGCTGCACACAGTTTAGTTGTGATTAATGGTAGTTGGAAGGCCACGCAAATCAAGTTCTCTTCAAGGCCCTGAACATCCTAGGACCAGCCCTGCCACAAAAAGCATCCTTCCCTTTCAGTTTTCTCTAATTCACTTTCATGTGGTCACAAACTCAGCTGTCCACATTTTGGTTAAACATAATCTCAGCAAATTGTGAAGATTATTTGGGTTTGCAGATTTACAGGAAAGCCCCATTATATTCATGTCAACATCAGTGTACCGCTGGATAATAGTGTTAGTGTATACAAGACATCTGTTGCTGCTAACAGAACTGACAAGATCTGCAATAAACAGGCCAAAAAAGTTCCACAGCTCCCTCCCATGTCCAGCTGCAGCATGTTGAGGAGTTCAGACATCTGTAGAGGAACATGGAGGGACGTCGGACAAAGCGCAAACTCTGGACAACCCAAAGAGTCTGAACAATAGCAAAGAGCAGGTGTTTCTCCTCTTCCTGAGCTAACCCTGAACCCTTTGAAAGATGGATAACACAATCAATTTCTTCTTAATATAAAACATGATTTTTTTGGAGACATTAGATGTTACATCTTTAATTAGATGTGAAGATTTACACAGCATTCTTTGCGGGCTAAATGTAATTTAATGAATAAATCATTTTCAAGCAGATGAAGTTTGATAGTGTAAAAGTTACATAGATGTAGTTGGTGACGCCTTGCTCATAATTTATGTTGACATTGCTTTTTGCTGTATTACTTCAAGTCTTTGGGGGTATGTCTCTACCTAATGTGCACATCTAGAAACAGAACACATTTGTAAAACAGTTCAAGCTCAGTCAGTTTGCAGTGCTGCCACATTTTTTCCATTTTCAGATAATGAAATTACTAATACTCACATTTTCACAGCTCAGGATCTCTTTTTCAACCTAACCCTAAAACATCTCTAACAACCTCATCCCTGACATGTCTGCTGTGTTCCTTGGTCTTCATGATGCTGTTTGTTCACTAATGTTCTCTAAGAAACCTCTGAGACCTTCAGAGAGCAGCTGCATTTCTACTAAGATTAAATTACAACCAATTATTTCAAAAGGGCAATTTTGGCACTTTAAGGGGCTGAATAGAAATGCGGCCACACTTTTAAGATGTTTAGTAATAGAAGATTTCAAAAACTTTTTGTCTTGGTCTAACACAAAATCCTATTGAAATACAGCTAAATGTGTGCTTGTAATGTAAGAAAATGTGGACAGGGATTATGGACTGTTGACACTTTTGGAAAGGCATTATGCCTTCTGCAGTGGCTGAAGCTTGGTGCCTAAGTGGCACACAAAGTATAATATAGTCGAGCGATCCCTAAATAGATCTCAAATGGCACACTCTGTTTCAAGTGGTTGCTATGTAAGCACGTTGGTGTGCGTTTGGTTTAAATATATGATTTGATTTCCTCCAGTTTCCTCCAGTTAGTCATTGCAAACTCTCATTAAGTGGTTCTTCTCTACATAAACGTGGCCACAAAGATGCCACTGATAGCCGTTTCCATGGAAAGCAGCTCCAATGATCTACACATTGTTTTAGCAATCAGTCTTGGATAGTAAGAAGCAATTACAACATACCAGGCCTCTGTAAAAAAAAAAAAAAAAAAAAGCTGACAGTTACTCCAGGATTTCCTGAACAATGCTTTTCGGGCAACCTTCTGCGTTTTTATTCCTGTTGGGTTACTGGATCAGGATAATCTCCACATCTTAAAACCTTTGAACTGCAAGCGGCTCATTAGATCTCTCTTTAAATCTGGGCGTCAGAGTTCAAGCACTGCGTGACTTGGAAAGTAGCGTTTTAAGTGAAAATGCTTTTGATTTTAGTCAGATGCACAAAAGGAGGTGTGTGTTCACTTGCTCGGGTGTTTATTTTAAGAACTGGTGAGGGTGGCAGTGTTGGTAGTGAACATGAGTGTTTTGTTGGGACTTTAGAAGGGGGTGATGATAAGGGAGTGGCAGGGTTTGTTGGAACAGAGGGATTAAAGGGAGGACAAGAAGAAGTAGGGTAAGGTGTGGATCGACTCCACTTCTTCGGATGGCTAATGCGTCACTTTTCTGCACTAATCCACAGATCTACAGCAGTATGGAGGTACATTTGTCTCAATATTATTCAATCAAACAAAAAACTAATCTCAATCAAAAAATATTAAGTTGTGATCAAAATGTTCAGAGTTGTAACAATTTTTTTTTTTTTTTATGGAATATTTTATTTTGGGGAGAAAAAAAATTGTTTGAAAAAACTTGATTAAAATGACTCATTTTTTCTCACGAAGAGAAAAAAGTTATTTGCAAAACAAACATTTATGTGCGCATGTCAAAAATCTTTGGTTATGACTCTCACTCTTTTGGTTTTGATGCTCTCTGTTTTTGGTTGAACTCAACGAATTTTGAGTGCTGGCATCCTGCGAGGGGCCTAAAGACGAACGCTGTAAGACGTTCCCCTATTGGTTAGCGCTGACTAAAGCGGCACTCTGATCCCCCGCACCTCTGAACTTCTGCTCGAACTGCAGGGCTTGCAGCGTCGCTTCAGTGAGGAGACATCAACTCTACAGAAGAAAACTGCGGTCAAGTGAGCCGACAGTCAGAAATATGGTAATGGAGCAGAAAGGACCCCGATCCTGGCAACGGTTGAGAAAATAAGAGGAAAACAGAAAAGTTACCTACAGAACATTTATATTAATTACATTTTTACAACTTTCACATTCATGTTTTTTGTAAAATAATAAATATTTAATATTTTACTGTACAGTTTTGGAGAAATACCTGGTCAAAGTACCTCAAAATGCTTAACCAGCATATGCTTTTGCCTAACTTTGAGGAATTTGTTTCTCCAAAACCATGAGAGGTGACAACACCATCACTTCAGATTTTATTAGAGGGTTATCTATATTATAACCAGAATTAATATTTCATAATTTTACTGTAAAGGTTTGGAGAAATACACAACTACCCCAAGTGTAGTATAAAACAGAGTCCATGTCGGGCAGACAGCATCCCATAATCCTGTGTGTTGTCCTCACAACCCGTGATACTTCCTTCCTCTCCTGTGCAGTTCCCTCACCACACTGTCATGCTGAGACACAGAGTGCTTTCCACCGTGGCCCTGCAGACATCTGTAAACAGCTGAGGAGAGAGAACAGTCTGTTTTCATGTCCTGATGAAGAAGAGCTGTAGTTGTACCTTCTTCAACAGGCGAGGGGCGTTTCCGGTCCAGGAGAGGTCATAGGAGATCTGGATGCTCTTGCACTTTAAGCTGTCCAGACCACTTCCCACAGGACTTGGTCGACCTCACCAAAAAGAAGCGTTTGTGGTTCTTTGTTGGGGTAGTTGTGTATTTCTCCAGAAATCTACAGTGAAATTATGAAATACTAATTCTGGTTATAATATAGATAACCCTCTAATATAATCTGAAGAGATTGTGTTGTCACCTCTCATGGTTTTGGAGAAATAAATTCCTGAAAGTGGGACAAATGCATATAATGGTTGAGCATTTTGAGGTATTTTGACAAGATATTTCTCCAAAACTGTACAGTAAAATATTAAATATTTATTCTTTTACATAAAGCATGAATGTTTTACATGTAAAAATTTAATTAATATAAATGTTCTGTAGGTTCCTTTTCTGTTTTCCTCTTATTTTCTCAACCGTTGCCAGGATCGGGGTTCCTCACTGCTCCATTACCGTAATGCACCTTGTATGCGCTATGCTAATCTTTAAGAGAGCTAGCGTCGGCTGGCATGACCGCGCATTTCTGACTGTTGGCTCACTTAACCGCAGTTTTCTTCTGTTCAAGCCCTGCAGTTCGAGTGGCCGCTTTAGTCAGCACTAACCAATAGGGAAACATCTTACAGCGTTCGTCTTTAGGCCCCACGCAAGATGCCAGCACTCAAAATTCGTTGAGTTCAACCAAAAACAGAGAGCGTCAAAACCAAAAGAGCGAGAGTCGTAATCAAAGATTTTTGACATGCACAAATAAAAGTTTATGTTTTGCAAATAACTTTTTTCTCTTCGTGAGAAAAAATGAGTCATTTTAATCAAAAAATTTTCAAACAATTTTTTTTTCTCCCCAAAATGAAATATTCCATTAAAAAAAAATTGTTACAACTCTGAAAGTTTTGATCACAACTTAATATTTTTTGATTGATATTAGTTTTTTTTAAATTAAATAATATTGAGACAAATTTACCTCCATACAGCAGTATATACTAGAGTTTATATACTGGTAGTTTTTTTTATTAACCATGTTTGTTGTATGTTGATCTTATACCAAGGTATTTATGACATTTTTACCAGAACAATCTATTAAGAACTAGGAAAAAGTTTGTTGCTTTCAGTTTGCAAAATCCTCTGTCATGTACCATATTCATTGTTTTTGGCTTTTGTGCACGCTTTGATCGTGCCATAAAATATTTTGTTAGAAAACATTTCAAGTGCATGCAGAATTTACACACGTCTTTGTTCATCAGGTATTTATTATCTTTAAGTGGCCAACAAATCATGAAAAATCCAATTATTAGAGAAGACTGCATTTATGAATTTTAGCTACAGTAGCTTTTCCACCTCACAGCTCCACCATGTGGGCGACGGCAGGAATGACTGCAAAGCGAAGAAAAATAATTTTCATAATAAAATATGTCAGGCCTTAAAAAATCAAACGTTCAGGTACTTTTCTGGACATAATATGACAGACATGGGCATGAATCCAGATGCAGAAATGTGACAAAGAACATAGGAATGTGTTTTAAAGGAAAATAGAAGAATAGATGGTGCTTTTGCACCTTTTTTTACCTGTTCCACATTACACTGCTGAGTAATTTATGGTGTCAAAGAGAGTGAGAATGTATATCGGATGTCAGTCAGTCAGTCAGTCAGTCAGACTGACTATATCGGATGTATAATGTATTAATGCATGGAGACCATGTCAGGAAATCCTCTAAAACAACTGTGACAGGTGTAATACTCCAATGTTCAAAACAGAATTTCAGCCATTTTTAAAAGCTGGAAACACATACAGTACAGGCCGAAAGTTTGGACACACCTTCTCATTCAAAGAGTTGTCTTTATTTTCATCACTATGAATATTGTAGCTTCACACTGAAGGCATCAAAACTATGAATTAACACATGTGGAATTATATACTGAACAAAAAAGTGTGAAACAACTGAAAATATGTCTTATATTCTAGGTTCTTCAACTCCAGTACCAATGTTGTGTCCAACTAGAGCTGATTTTGACAAGATTTCCCAATTTCACGACATAAATTACAAAATCTTAGAAGAAATCGTACACCAACTAAGATCTTCTTCCTGCTGTCTCGATCTTTTACCCACAGCTTTCCTTAAGAAAGCTTTGCCTGTAATAACATCTGATTTAACTCAAATAATAAACACGTCCCTTTTGTCAGCTGTTTTCCCCCAGGCCCTAAAAACAGCAATTATCAAACCTCTATTGAAAAAGAGCAACTTGGACAAGCTGCTACTACAGAACTACAGGCCTATATCAAACCTCCCCTTCATCAGTAAGATTATTGAAAAAGCTTTTTCAGCAGTTAAACAACTTCCTAACAACGACCAACCGCTTCGATGTCTTCCAGTCAGGCTTCCTGCTCACCACAGTACAGAGACTGCTCTTGTCAAGGTGTTCAATGACATCCGTATAAATGCAGACTGTGGAAGAACCACAGTGCTGGTATTATCGGACCTTAGTGCAGCATTCGACACTGTTGATCACTCCATTTTATTAAAGCGCCTGGAAAACTGGGTCTGCCTTTCTGGAACAGCACTCAACTGGTTTAAATCCTACTTGAAGAACAGGGACTTTTTTGTGTCAGTAGGTAACTTTACATCAGAGACCACAAAAATCACATGTGGCGTTCCCCAAGGGTCCATCTTAGGGCCCCTCCTATTCAATATCTACATGCTCCCCCTAACTCAGATTTTAATAAACAACAACGTAAGTTATAACTATGCAGACGACACACAGCTATACGTTACGATGTCACCAGGTGACCATGAACCCATTCAAGTGCTGGGTAAATGCTTAGAAGAAATCAATGCATGGATGGGCCTACATTTTCTTCAGCTGAATCAAAACAAAACTGAAGTAATAATCTTTGGACCAAAGGAAGAGCGTTTAAAAGTTAGCATACAGCTTCAGTTAATACAGCTAGAAACCACCAGTCAGGCTCGAAACCTGGGTGTAGTGATGGACTCAGACCTGAACCTTCAGAGGCACATAAAGACAGTAACCTAAAGAACATCTCCAGGATTAAAGGACTAATGTCTCAGCAGGACCTTGAAAAACTAATGCATGTGTTCATCTTTAGTAGAATTGACTTTAAAATACTTCTGTTAGTCTATAAATCACTGAATGGCTTAGCACCAAAATACTTTACTGACTTGTTGTCAGTGTATCAACCACCCAGACATCTCAGGTCTTCTGGCTTAAATCTACTCTGTGTACCCAAAACCAGAACTAAACATGGAGAAGCAGCTTTTAGTTCTTATGCTCCACTAATCTGGAATAAACTGCCAGAAAACTGTAAAAGCGCCTAAACCCTAAATTGCTTTAAATCAAGATTAAAAACTTATTTCTTTAGAGTGGCCTTTGACTGTGCCATCTAGGCATGATTAGTTGCGTTTTCAGTCCAATTTTCCTTTCATTTTCTTGTCCATCATTCTATTCTCTTTATTTTATTTTACTTTACTTTTTTAAATTACCTCTGTTGTTTGATTTTATCATTTGATTTGTTTTTCTGTGTCTGTATCTGTGTTTATTTGCTTTGTGATTGTATTGTAATTGTATGTACTGCGCTTTGAGTGTCTCGTTGCTGAAAAGCGCTACATAAACTTTCAACCCTTGGGATTTCAACCCTTATAAATTGGGTTGGGACCATCAGTTGTGTTGTGCAGGAGGTGGATACAGTACACCGCTGATAGTCCTACTGAATAGACTGTTAGAATTTGTATTATGGCAAGAAAAAAGCAGCTAAGTAAAGAAAAATGAGTGGTCATCATTACTTTAAGAAATGAAGGTCAGTCAGTCCGAACAATTGAGAAAACTTTGAAAGTGTCCCCAAGTGCAGTCGCAAAAACCATCAAGCGCTACAAAGAAACTGGCTCACATGAGGACCGCCCCAGGAAAGG
Source organism: Girardinichthys multiradiatus (assembly GCF_021462225.1). NCBI lineage: Eukaryota > Metazoa > Chordata > Actinopteri > Cyprinodontiformes > Goodeidae > Girardinichthys > Girardinichthys multiradiatus. Next base: position 33,078,589 of record NC_061799.1, on the reverse strand, counting down.
AAGACCAAGAGTCACCTCTGCTGCGGACGATAAGTTCATCCATGTCAGCAGCCTCAGAAATCGCAGGTTAACAGCAGCTCAGATTAGAGAACAGGTCAATGCCATACAGAGTTCTAGCAGCAGAAACATCTCTAGAACAACTGTTAAGAGGAAACTGTGTGAATCAGGCCTTCATGGTAAAATAGCTGCTAGGAAACCACTGCTGAGGACAGGCAACAAGCAGAAGAGACTTGTTTGGGCTAAAGAACACAAGGAATGGACATTAGACCAGTGGAAATCTGTGCTTTGGTCTGATGAGTCCAAGTTTGAGATCTTTGGTTCCAACCACCGTGTCTTTGTGCGACGCAGAAGAGGTGAACGGACGGAGTCTACATGCCTGGTTCCCACCGTGAAGCATGGAGGAGGAGGTGTGATGATGTGGGGGTGCTTTGCTGGTGACACTGTTCGGGATTTATTCAAAATTGAAGGCATACTGAACCAGCATGGCTACCACAGCATCTTGCAGCGGCATGTTATTCCATCCGGTTTGCGTTTAGTTGGACCAACATTTATTTTTCAACAGGACAATGACCCCAAACACACCTCCAGGCTGTGTAGGGCTATTTGACCAAGAAGGAGAGTGATAGGGTGCTGCGCCAGATAACCTGGCCTCCACAGTCACCAGACCTGAACCCAATCGAGATGGTTTGGGGTGAGCTGGACCGCAGAGTGAAGGCAACATGGCCAACAAGCATCTCTGGGAACTCCTTCAAGACTGTTGGAAAACCATTTCAGGTGACTACCTCTTGAAGCTCATCAACAGAATGCCAAGAGTGTGTGGAGCTGTAATCAAAGCAAAAGGAGGCTACTTTGAAGAAGCTAGAATATAAGACACATTTTCAGTTGTTTCACACTTTTTTGTTCAGTATATAATTCCACATGTGTTAATTCATAGTTTTGATGCCTTCAGTGTGAAGCTACAATATTCATAGTCATGAAAATAAAGAAAACTCTTTGAATGAGAAGGTGTGTCCAAACTTTTGCTCTGCACTGTAAGTGGTCAGGAAAAAAAAAAACAATGCATCTATGCTTTATATGAATGTGAAATAGATTCATTTGCGATTTTGTTCACCTTTTGTCACAAACCCACCCAAAATTTCAAAGCATCTTCTTGGGATTTTATGATATAGACCTACACAGAATTGTGCATAATTGTTAAGTGGATGGTAAATAACATGGTTTTAAAACCATGTACTTGTTGTCTCCTTTGTGCCATAACTTATTTAGGATGGACTAAGGAAAAAAAAAAAACATACATTACATGACATTTCAGAGAGGCCAGGTTTAGAACATGAACCGAGCTATACAACTTTACAATACCTTACTGTTTTAGAGGGAAGTTGTTTTTTACAGGCATAATGGGCGCATACAGTAAAGACCCTACGGGTTTACACAACGATAAACAGAACTGATTGCTGGATGTGTAATTTTATTCTCAAATACTTCTTGCCCACAGTTGGACCACAAGTGATCCATCTTTTAGGTCCATTCTCATAGCAAAAAGTCAGTTTTAAAACAGTTCACTACAGCGATCACATAATTCATGCTTTAAATACAAGCCCATTAAATCCCTATTATCAGCTTGCCCCTGTGTACTTGCTTTACATTTTATAGAGTTACATATTATGAACTATTTCAGCAAAGTTTCAGCTACATATGTTTTCTTTTCCTGGCAAAGCAACTGAAGTTTTGACTGAAGAGAGAGGGCAACTCCAATGCAATGTTAGGCTTCCTCCTTTGGAAACCTTTTAAATTTAATAATCAGGATGAAATGCATGTTCCAAACTCTCTCCTGAATACCTTGATGCCTTTTTTGGAAAAAAAAATGAAGAAGGGCAGTCATCAGGGCTTCTTTATGGGGGACCATATAACTTTTACTCTGGCTTTGATGACTGTTTTTCCATGTCACATCTGGTGTTGAACTACGATGCTGAGAAGCAAGGATATAATACAACTTTGACAGATATTTACCTCCGTTCCCTGATATCAAAACAGCACTCCCCTTCTTTCAAAGAAACCTGCATTCAGTGACTTCTCATTTGATGTATGTTCATCACAATCTTTTATCGCGTTCCCCTTCTGAACCAATCTCGTCAGACATAACTGTCCTTAAAGTGCTGCCAAAAAACGACTGTATTGCAAAATATGTTCCACTTTACTTGAAATAACAGGTGTACAAAAAAATGTGGCAACCCCCTTAAAGCTCGGTGAGTTATAACTCCAAAGCTGACAGTTTGAAGGTCAAGAGTCAGCAGGTGGAATATGTTCTCGCGAAGAGTTTCTTGAGTAACTGCATAAGCAGTTAATTCCATTGCAACGTACATCAGGCGCTTCTCATTCTGACCTCACAGCTGCATGTGTTCGCTTGAGAGTTGTTTACGTCTACTGAAATTCAGAAGGTGCTGCAGATGAGAGGTATCGCTTTACGGCGACACCCGTCTGGGATGAAGTCATGTGTGCCATTTGCATCTAATGAGGAAGAAAACAGAGTCCGCATACTTTTGTGATCCGAAAGCCAAGCTAATAGAATCTGGGCAGAAACGTGGGGGGATATTTTAACTTAGCGGCATATCAAAGATTTAAGTCCACACTTTTTTCGCTGCCAGATAGTTAAATTAGTGCTACCTTTGGCTAATTTACTGGAGTCAGACAACATCATGATGTAAGGGTCTTAAAATGTCAAAAAGAGAGAAGAAAATATTTTTTCACTATTCTTTTTAACCTCCATTTTTAAGCAATATTTTGTCACAATAAATTCTCCTAACGAAGTATATATTTATTTAAACTCAGCATAGAGCACAGGTTACAGGTGTTCTGGCCCTGAAGGAAAGCAAAAACGTCTCAATGTGATCTATAAAGTCTGAAAAAAAAAAATCCATCCAGTAAAGACATCGTTAGAAAGCAGGTACCTTTATTTTGCACGTACTTGTACAGGTTACAGTCTCAACATTCCTAGAATTGTGCTGTAATTCAGTTTATTTACCAAAATAAAACTAAATACCTGTATAACCAAAGACAATTTTGGCTTAAACAGAAAATGAATGACTTGAATAGAGATAGATGACAGTGTTACATTTATCTGCCACTGAGATCATGAAAAAGGACCAGGGCAGACGTTTCTGACAAAACGAAAGAAAAAAAACATCACTTCCTACAACCATCCTAACAACATCCTAGAGATCTTTGGTTTAGGGTGTGTCGACCTATTGCATTTTACCATGGTGGAACTGCTGCAATTAGGTAGAAAAATGGCCCTGCAGAGGACAGTGAGGGGAGCTAAAGTTCATCTGAGTTCCCCCCACCTGTTAGCTGCAGGATCAGGGCTTCTAACATTGTCAGGGACTTCTCACACCCTCTGCATGAAGTGTGTGACCTGCTTCCATCAGACAAACTGTACCACAACATCAGGAGCAGAACCACCAGAATGCTACAGACATTTCTGCCTCAAGCTGTTTGAAAGAAACCCTGCGTTATATTATTGGTCCCATTTCTTTTAACTTTATCTATATTTTGTGTTTTTACAAATTCAATAGAAATATCACAAAGAAGCCTCCTCTTGTTTTATCCTACGCCATTAATTCTGCACACTAATTCTGATCATTTTGGCTCCATCTTTGTCTTCAAATCAAACTTATTTATATAGCACATTTAAAAACCACTGACGTTGGTGCTGCACACCGAAACAACAAATGAAAACAATAGTTCAAAGTTAAAAACAGACAGTTAAAAACAATATGACAAGACTAAACAAAACCATAAGTCAGTAAAACTTCAATTCTAAAACACAGAGTCAGTGGAGGGAAGCGAGCACTGTGGAGACATGTTCCTTCTTTTTTGTTTGTCTTGAAAGACACGTTGCCTCCTTCGGCTTGCAGCACACATTCTCCAACGGGGTGAATAAATGTCGCAAAATCTGTGTTGAAGGAGCTGCTCTTGACACTGCAGCTGTAATAACGACACAAATATGCAGAACAGACGTGCTGCACGCAACAGTTGTTTTTGTCAATTTCCAGGTCTGTGTTTTTTCCCGTCCCCGTCATTTCTGTCCAATGGGAGCAATGATCATTACCCGTGTTGCTTTGTTTACAAGTAATAATTCATTTGCAAAAAGTACAATGTGAAAACAAACTGCACCAAACGCAAAAAACAGAGTCCGCAATTGGTCTGGACCAAACAACTTTCCTGGTGTGAATACACCCTAATGCTTCGCACCACTACTATCGCCGCCTGTTACAAAGATACACACACAAACTGGTCATAGTTGCAGCTGCAGACTTTTTTAAGCTCCAACTAAAGCACAAGTCTACACTTCACTAATTTAACCACAGTGTTGGTGGCAGATTTGTGATAAACTGACAACAAAACTACACCCACACAGACCACCTAAAGCAGGGGTGCCTAACTCCAGTCCTCAAGCCCGGACCCCTGCAGGTTTTAAATGCACCTCTGCTTTAACACACATAAATCAAATGGCTACAAAACATCCCCAGCATGTCATTAGGTTTTGCAGAAGCCTTGTAATGAATCATTTGTTTGATTCAGGTGTGCTGAACCAGGGAAAAATCTAAAAAATGCATGACAGTGCCCCCTGAGGACTGACTTTGGACACCGCTGACTTAGAACATGGGCCAGCAACAGGAGTGCCCAAGTCCAGTCCTGGAGAGCTAGTGTTCTGCAGCCTTCAGAACCATCCCTTCTCCAACATACCTGAATCAGATGAATGGCTCGTTACCAGGCTTCTGCAGAGCTGATTGACTGCTGATTAGGGAGACTTACATTACCTTTCAAAAGGAGATTTATAAATATAGACTTTTTTTGTCTTATGTTTACAATAATCATATTTTGTTACTATTTACATCAAAGATTTACAACAAACTTAAAGAGAATGTTCCACAATTATGGAAAATGACTAGTTTGACACCTAGATTTCATAAAAACACTTCCAAAAACTGCACAAAAACTATCTTTCTAAATTTAATTTTGGCCAAATTTATTAAGAGCTACTGTGAAGGACCCAAAGAGCCGCAGGTTGCAAACCTCTTAAATGTCACACAAGCACAATACTCCTCAGTTATTAGCGTAAATTATGGAATCAACATGAAAACCTAAAGGCAACTACTGGGATCAATACGGTTCAACATAACAGAGAACACATCCTTTTAAAATGACAGCAGCAAAAACAGAAAAAAATGGTTTTACTCACCATAGATGCTCAGTTGAAACAGAACCAGGAAAGTCCGTTTGGATTAATTGCTCAATACTCCATGGATATGTTCTAAAAAGTGACATTATGACTGTTAGCTCAAAACGATCCGGTGTTTTAGTGATTTATTTCAGCTTGAATTAAATAACTCGAAGTCTGAAACCTTTTTAGTTCCACACCAAGTTTCCAGTCCAGAGATTTCTTCCAGCAGTAGAACCTCCTTAGCCGAACTAAGACTCAAGTTTGGCCTGTAAAGGTGCTAACCTAAAAACGGCTATGGAATCCAGGACCGAAGCTGCATATTTTACGCAAACTACGCAATACTTTTATGGGTTAATCCCATAAAAACAACAAAAACAAACGCAACAAATCCGTAGCCCCAGAATAAGATTGTCAGAGCCAGGGAACATCTTTCAACAGCTACATCTCAGACTTCTACGAGGATCACCAGGCTAGCTAACCTTTGACCTGTGAAGAATCCGCCCACTGACTCCACATCGAGATATGATTGGCTGATCAAAACGTCAATTGGAATGTATGCTAAGTTGTTGGGTTTTATTTTTGTTTAAACCTGAAGGCGTTCAGAGAAAGTCTTCAGAGAAGACAAATTCTACCTAGCGACCGCAAACAAGGAATTTCGATAGGCTTATTTTTTACATTAATAAAAAAAATGACTGTTAAGCGCAGATTTTGGAAAGAAAACTACAAATAAAGGTCATTAGGCCCGAGCAGGAAAACTGCAAGGGCCTATTGTAATCGTAGGTTTTCTTATTATTTATTTATTTCTTTTTTCCGCTGCGTCTTTGCGGGGCAATTTGGGGACTTTGCCATGCACGAAAACTCACAAGATTTTACCCGAAATTGTCCCCCGCGTGAAATTCTTGTTCATTAATGTCCTTGTCAGTGGGCGTGGCCAAGTGGCTCTACAGCGCCCCCTAAAGTGAGATAGGCCGTAAGTCGTAGAGTTCTGAAATTTGGCACACAGGTAGAACTCCTCAAACCAAGAAAAAAAGCCCTAAAACGCACAGGAAGTCGGCCATTTTGGGTCAAAGGCCAATTTTTGGGCGTTTTTCACTTTTACTCACCTCGAACTTTAGCGAACTCCTCCTAGGGATTTTGAGCTATCGGCTTCATATTTGGTCAATTTGCAGTTAAAGCATGGGGGATTAAAAATTATCAAAATCGTGAGTTTTCGGCCATGTTTAGGGGGCGTGGCCGGGGCACGAAAACGGCATTGGCGCCCAAAGTGAAAAAATGCAATAACTTTCCCCAAAAAATGCCAAATCACACCAAAGTTGGCATGAAGGAAGACCTTTGGGTTCCCGACGATCCTATGGGGTCATAAGCTGATATCATCAAAGCCACACCCCGTGGGAAGAGGAAGTCACTTTTTTTATTTGGAGAGGTCGCTATCTGCCTGTCTACACTCAATCTGCTTCAAACTGTGTCAGGTGACTGATAACTAGTGGGTCTAACTATGTTTGAAACACAGTAACCTTTCATAAAAGTGCGTGGCCGTGGTGGCGTGGCGAACATGGACGTCACGCCATGGCCATTCGTTTGGCTTTAATTTCCACATACATCATCTGATCTGCACCAAATTCAATGTGATTGATCCTTGTCCAGTCCCCAACAAAGATCTGATGACATATTTGGTGGGCGTGGCCTAATTCGTCCACAGCGCCCCCTAGAAAATAAAAATAAAAAGCCCCAAGCCATGCTTTGACCGAGGAATCGGAAATTTGGTACACATATGTAACTTGTCAGGACCTACAAAAAAGTCTCTTGGAGCATTGGTCCAAATCCCACAGGAAGTCGGCCATTTTGGATTAAAGTTGCCATTTTGACCCCGGATTTGCCTTTTCTAGCCCGCATATCTGAGCAAACTTCTCCTACAGCTTTTGACTTAGAGACTTGAAAATCACTCAGTATACTCTCAAGGCACTTGGGATCAAAAGTTATCAAAAGCTTTTTGCTACATGAAAGTATGTGGGCGTGGCCAAGCCTGAACATTTTACATCTCGCCATAAAACACGAAACTGTTATAGTTCCTACAAGGAAAATCACAGAAACATGAAACTTTCTGGGATTGATCCATATGACACCCTGATCAATATGCAATGGTCAAATACTGACATCATTGAAGCCCTGCCCCCTGAGAACAGGAAGTATAATGTTTCACTTAGTGTGGTCTATGTTTGGTCCCCTTCACCTAATCAACATGAAACTGTCCCAAGTGACACATAACATGATAGTCTAACGTGGTCTCCAGTACTGACAGGTTTGGCTAGAGGGTGTGGCCGTGGCGGCATGGCGAAGTCTGATGTCACGTCATGGCCATACGTTTGTCTTTAACTTCAACATACATCATCTGATCTGCACTAAATTTGATGTGATTGATCCTAGTCCAGTCCCCAACAGAGATCTGATGACATATTTGGTGCACGTGGCCTAATTTGTCCACAGCGCCCCCTAGAAAATGAAAAAGAAATCAGCCCCAAGCCATGCTTTGACTGAGGAATCTGAAATTTGGTACACATATGTAACTTGTCAAGACCTCCAAAATAGTCTCTTGGAGCATTGGTCCAAATCCCACAGGAAGTCAGCCATTTTGGATTGAAGTTGCCATTTTGACCCCGGATTTGCCCTTTCTAGCCCACATATCTGAGCGAACTCCTCCTACAACGTTTGACTTAGACACTTGAAAATCACTCAGTATACTCTTAAAGCACTGGTGACCAAATGTTATCAAAAGCTTTTTGCTGCATGAAAGCGTGTGGGTGTGGCCACACCTCAAAATATGACTTCTCGGCATAAAAGACGAAATTGATATAGCTCCTACAGGGAAAGTTACAGAGACCTGAAACCTTCTAAGATTGATCTGCCTCTAGGCCTGAACAATATTCACTGATCAGATGCTGATATCATCAAAACCCCACCCCCTGAGAACAGGAAGTGTCATGTTTTCCTTTAGAGAGTCAATTTTTGATGTTCTTCATCTAATCAATGTGAAACTGTCCCACGTAACAGATAACATGATGGTCTAAGACAGTCGCCAGTACTGACTGGTTTAGCTGGAGGGTGTTGTAATCTTAAGGAGAACTGTTACTATGATTATTTAATTTATTCAAAAATATTTAGTGACAAGTTGTTTTTCTTCTTTTTGGAACAACTTGGGGCCTTCTCTGGATACCTTGAAAGCCCTGATAGCTTACTTCTCTAACCAGACTAATGCAGTTTTTAAATGATTATTTCATTTATTTGGAAAATAATCTATCAAAAAAAGGAATTTCCCCTAAGCCAAACCAATTGGCAATGTGTTTTTAAAATTTCTATGGAGGAAATCTGGCCCCCTCTTCTTTGGAGAATTCTTTTAATTTAGCCACACTGGAGGAGTTTTGAGCATTAACAGCTTCTTTAAGTTCATGCTACTCCATTTGAGTTTGGATATACAGGGGTTGGACAATGAAACTGAAACACCTGTCATTTTAGTGTGTGAGGTTTCACGGCTGAATTGGACCAGCCTGGTAGCCAGTCTTCACTGATTGCACATTGCACCAGTAAGATCAGAGTGTGAAGGTTCAATTAGCGGGGTAAGAGCACAGTTTTGCTCAAAATATTGAAATGCACACAACATTATGGGTGACATACCAGAGTTCAAAAGAGGACAAATTGTTGGTGCACGTCTTGCTGGCGCATCTGTGACCAAGACAGCAAGTCTTTATGATGTATCAAGAGCCACGGTATCCAGGGTAATGTCAGCATACCACCAAGAAGGACGAACCACATCCAACAGGATTAACTGTGGACGCAAGAGGAAGCTGTCTGAAAGGGATGTTCGGGTGCTAACCCGGATTGTATCCAAAAAACATAAAACCACGGCTGCCCAAATCACGGCAGAATTAAAGGTGCACCTCAACTCTCCTGTTTCCACCAGAACTGTCCATCGGGAGCTCCACAGGGTCAATATACACGGCCGGGCTGCTATAGCCAAACCTTTGGTCACTCATGCCGATGCCAAACATTGGTTTCAATGGTGCAAGGAGCGCAAATCTTGGGCTGTGGACAATGTGAAACATGTATTGTTCTCTGATGAGTCCACCTTTACTGTTTTCCCCACATCCGGGAGAGTTACGGTGTGGAGAAGCCCCAAAGAAGCGTACCACCCAGACTGTTGCATGCCCAGAGTGAAGCATGGGGGTGGATCAGTGATGGTTTGGGCTGCCATATCATGACATTCCCTTGGCCCAATACTTGTGCTAGATGGGCGCGTCACTGCCAAGGACTACCAAACCATTCTTGAGGACCATGTGCATCCAATGGTTCAAACATTGTATCCTGAAGGTGGTGCTGTGTATCAGGATGACAATGCACCAATACACACAGCAAGACTGGTGAAAGATTGGTTTGATGAACATGAAAGTGAAGTTGAACATCTCCCATGGCCTGCACAGTCACCAGATCTAAATATTATTGAGCCACTTTGGGGTGTTTTGAGGAGCGAGTCAGGAAACGTTTTCCTCCACCAGTATCACGTAGTGACATGGCCACTGTCCTGCAAGAAGAATGGCTTAAAATCCCTCCGACCACTGTGCAGGACTTGTATATGTCATTCCCAAGACGAATTGACGCTGTATTGACCGCAAAAGGAGGCCCTACACCATACTAATAAATTACTGTGGTCTAAGACCAGGTGTTTCAGTTTCATTGTCCAACCCCTGTAAGTCCAGATTTCGACTAGACAATTCACGCACACTTTCCAAAAAGTTTGTATTGTCTTATTATTCCACAGAATACTTTCCCAAAAGTCTTGGAGATCATTATCATGTTTCTTGAGAATTGTGAGATGGGTGTTTGTGTTTTTCTTGTGTAAGCAGTGGTTTTGGCCTTGGGACTTTCCCATGGATGCCCTTTTTGCCCAGTCTCTTTCTTATTGTTGAATCACGAACACTGACCTTTACTGAGGCAAATGAGGCCTGCAGTGCTTTACATGTTGTTCTGGGATCTTTTGTGACTTGCTACATTAGTTGTCATTGCACTCTTGGAGTAATTTTGGTAGGTTTGCCACATTTGGGAAGGTTGGCCATTGTTCCTTCTGTTCTCTATTTGGGGATTGTGGCTCTCACTCTAGTTCACTGGAATCCCAAAGCCTTATAAGTTGCCTTTGTAACTTTCCACATTGGTAGATGTCAATGAGTTTTTCTCATTTCCTCTTGCATATCTTTAGAACGAGGCACACTGTGTTAGGTTTTGAGAGCTTTTAGCCTACTTCATGTTCAGATAGGTTCTATTTATGCCCTTTCTTGATTCTACAGGTCAGACAGCAATCAGGGCTGGGTGTGGATAATAAAACTGAAGCAAAAAATGTGCTTAATAAAAGTGGCAACTCGTATATAGGTTGGCGGCTTTGGGTAGCCTTTTCCCTTAATGTATGGAGCATTTATTATCTGCCTTTTGCATTTAATCAAATTATCTTTGTATATCAAAATGTGTTTGATGACATAAAGCATAACCAAAAAAGGATAAATGTGAGGAGGCAAATTCTTTTTTTTCCCTGAAGTTTCTGGAGGGCAGCCTTATTATGCTGCCCCAACAGAACAGAAAGTTGAAAGGGTTAAGAAAGCTACAACAATGTAGATTTCTCATCCAGATCAGTTGCATAAAGCTGTCGTGTTTCCTGCCTGTTTTGATGAATCAGATCGTAACATATTTAAATGCGGGTCTAGTTAATTGCTTGCGGCCAAAACTTACAAAAAAGGTTTTTCTCCTGGTTCAGAAACTTGTCATAATGTTTATAAACTACTGCTTCAGCTGCACTCTTACTCTTCCCCATCAGGGGTTATTTGAGCATTGCAAAGGTCACATGACAGTGGGAGCAGAAGCAGCAAGAACCATCTCTCTTTTAAGGAGACCGTCATCACAAAGTTTAGATAACAGATTGTAGATGAAGATCCAGATTCACTAAATAAAAAAATATATATTGTGCATAACCTCTATTACAGTTTTTCAAACCCTGGATGCAAAAACAGGCCATGACTTGAAAACGTAACAGTGGACGTTAAACAAAACATCACAAATGGGGTCAACACTAAAACATTTTAGCTTTTTAATTGGGAATGCTTAATGAACACGTGACAAAACTACTGTGACTTAACCCATCCAGTTTTGAATATTAACAGTAATAAAAAAAGCTGAAAACTTTCCTTCAAATACAAGATGCTGTATAGGGTATACTTCATTGCTATAACAAGGACAAATCAGATCCCACATTTGCATTGGAAACGCTAATAATAAATCTGTGCAGCTGGCATTGAATGTTGTCTTATCAGTTCCTCCATTCTTCATTCTGTCACTGCGTTTGACTAACCCTAAACATGAGTGATGGTCTGTCAGTCAGTTTTAACCTTGACACGCTGTCTGCATCCTACAGAATCATCCACCCCCCTCCACTCAGAAACAAGAGCACAAGCAATTGAATGAAAACCTAGGATTTTCTATTTCAATCATAATTTTACAAACATGTATAACTGAAAACTCATTTCTCTTATCCTTCATATGCTTTCATTGCCTCACTCTTAACCCAATTGTCTTTCTGTACACCAACTGTTCAAAATCAGCAAGTCAAAGAAAAGTAAATATACATGAATTCTGCACCTGGTTTAGCTCGTCTCAGAAACATATACATAGCCTTGCTCTGTTACAGTCCATAACACATACTTTAAAGCTGACCTGACCTTTTTACTCATTTTTGTAATTTTCTGTATAGAAGATATGCATTTTTATTTCCAGAGTCTACTTAGATCAATCTACTTGTCATATTTAGGGAAAATTACTATTTATATACCATTTGTTTTTAGTTTAGGATCTTTTGCACTGGTTGTTGCCGACAGTGAAATTTACTTGCAAAACCTTTGCTCATAAATGCAACAGTCTGGAAACAAGCAGATGCTTTATTGTAGTAAGTTGACGATATTACTTCATCACAGATCAAAGACAAAAATATGCATCAGGGTGAGTGTGTGTAGGATTTCAAAGCCTGCTACAAATTTAATTATGTAGACAAGTTCATGTACTAAACTATCCAAACATTTACGGTCAGAATGCGTTTGGTTTTGAAACACCCAACCTCTACCTCCCTCCATCCCTTAAAGTCAATGTAATTCAAAGGAAATGCTGCAAACAAATGCCTTTCTGCCGGGTCACAGCAGAAGAGCTGATAAGGCAAAGAGTTTGCAAGCAGTGGCAGTTTTGTTTCTTGTTTGGGTGTATATGATAGGCTGGGTGATAGGTACATGCATCAAATATTCATGACCTTGTCCCTGATGAATATGCTACATAAGCAAGATTTAGTCTGACTCCTTTCGCGGTGCAGTCAGAGCAGAGTGTACATAAAATTGCAGGCCAGATCAAGCACATGAATACAAATCAGCTAAAAAAAAAAGCTGCACTCCATGTATTAACTTATTTCTAAGGTTGAAATCTGTTCTCTACCGCTTTTTGATATGGATACAGGTAATAGCGAGGCATGAAACAGTGCTCTGACATATGTTTGGCTTTACAGTGCCTTGCAAAATTATTTATATCCCTTGAATGTCACAGACAAACGTAAGGGGGGGTTGGGGAGATGCAAGCCACATTTCCAGATTTTTATTTGCAGAATAATAATTCAGAAACTATGAATCCTTTTCCTTCTGCTTTACAATTATGCACAACAAAATACAATGAATTTTGTAGTCGCAATGTGACAAAAACTGAAAAAGTTCAAGGGGTGTTTGCAAGGCCCTGTATATATGCCTGCAGAGTCAAGAGATCAAGTTTCAGAAGGAAAAATATCACAGTCAGTCCAAAATGATTTATTTTGTAAAGGGGGCAGGTGAAGGAGATGGGAAAACATGGTGTGCTACTAAATGATATATTCAAATGTACATGTAATTCAAAAGGTATTACAGTCATTACTCAATATTTAGTTTTTTTATTTTTTTTTTATACACACACGAAGTCCTCACTCCAACATGGTTTCCAAATGTAAATGGATAAAGTTTATATCATTTTCGACATAAAAATACGCATCAAGACAACTAATCCTTGGGATGCTGAAATGAATAAAAAAAAAGTTACATGCAAAATGAAGACTGATGAATTCATTTTCTCAAGTTGGAAAAACAAAACAAATAAACATGTGTAACTAAAAACTTATTAATTCAGATGACAATTTAAGGTGAATCCTTCTGCCCTTTTGTCCTCAAATAATTAAATCACATTAGCGGAAACGGCATTGTTTGAGTGTTTTATTCACTATAATATAGGTCAATAGGAAATATAAGAAACTGCTAGTAATGACAAGTGAGTGATCTTGGCTAGCCATTACAAACAGCACGGATGTGTTGAGATGCATTATGAAAATCACTACCCAAAATAAATTACCTCTGCCAAAACCTAATGCACAGACTGGTTGGAGGGGAGTGGAAGGGGGTTAGAAGGAGAGTTGGTCTGGATGTTGGACCAACAGACTAAATGACTAGTCAAAACACACTGTGAACGAAGCTCCTCTGGATGTGTGGAGTTCAGAGGTACGGCTGTAGAGTGAGTATAAAGGTCCCAAAGTAGAAACTGCAGTCTTAACATGTGCCATACTTAAAATGTAGAGGAAAACACCCTTACACTCATCAATATGATGAGCAGAAAAGTCCCAAACCAAAGCTTTGAAGTCTTTATTTTTGCTATCAGGAGAGAAAAAAAATACTTGAAAACAAAAATAAAACACAAAACAGGAGAGGGAGGGAAGAAACAACTCCAGATATTACGCTGAATGCAGAGAAGATGAACTGCACGAGTTGGGTAAGACACTCCAACACAGGGGGTCATTTCCTGGAGCAAGATTTCTAATATCCAAAAGTACTGGTCTTGAGGACCTATATTGGTCAAGGGCTGTCCATGGAGTTGCCTACAGCAAAATACCTCAACAGCGGCATCTTAGCAGGCTGTCCAAGAGTGACGCTATGTGCTTCCTGCTGCCTGGTTCTCACCTCCATCTGAATTACCTGCAGGAAACAAAAGAGTTGAAATGGGTGGAATCGTCACCATGGAAGAACGGGCTCAATACATCAAGTCAAACCCAGCGTGAAAACACAAAACACTTTCTTCAGAGGTGAACAGCCATAAATAGGCCAGTTTGCGTCTGGTACCACTATGTGGATGGCATATACGTACATGTAAAATTAGACTAGCAATCAAAAGGTTAATAAATTAATTTTACTTCAATGTATATCAGAAAGTCGAACCCACAGAGATACATTTTGTCCATTTGTTAATTTTGCTAATCAAGGTTCACAGCTAATGAAAACCCGAAATTCAGTTTCTCCAAACATTTTAATATTAAGTAAGACCAGTGGGATTTTAATAGAGAAATGTCAGCATGCTGAAAGGTACGTCTATGTACTGCACAGTATAAACTGGGAAGTTGATTTCCGAATGAAATGTAAAATTTACTCTTTAGAATAGAGGACTTTGGACCACTGAGCAACAGTTCAGTCCCTTTTCTTCTTAGGCAGAAAGAAGAATCCCAGAAGTGTCTTACTGAGGCTCAGTCCAGGACTCGTTAATGTCCTCCAAACTCCTGATTGGGCTTTGCTTCATACTTTTCACCTGTTGCTTGTCCCCTTTTTAACTAAACCTTTCCTTCCACTTAACTTTCCTTCATCATGCTTGAGTACAGCTCTCTGAACAGCCAGCTTCTTTAGTAATACTGTTCCGTGGTTTACCCTCCTCAGGAACGGTCTTCCCCATGATTGTGTATGCAATAAAATGGCCACAAAATAACATTTCTGTTTAAAATCTGTTTTATTGGTTTACGTAACATCCTAAACTACATTTAGGTTTTTTTTATTGGTTTACGTAACATCCTAAACTACATTTAGGTTTTTTTTATTGGTTTATGTAACATCCTAAACTACATTTAGGTTTTTTTTATTGGTTTACGTAACATCCTAAACTACATTTAGGTTTTTTTTATTGGTTAACGTAACATCCTAAACTACATTTAGTTTTTTTTTATTGGTTTACGTAACATCCTAAACTACATTTAGGTTTTTTTTTATTGATTTACGTAACATCCTAAACTACATTTAGGTTTTTTTTATTGGTTTACGTAACATCCTAAACTACATTTAGGTTTTTTTTATTGGTTTATGTAACATCCTAAACTACATTTAGGTTTTTTTTATTGGTTTACGTAACATCCTAAACTACATTTAGGTTTTTTTTATTGGTTAACGTAACATCCTAAACTACATTTAGTTTTTTTTTTATTGATTTACGTAACATCCTAAACTACATTTAGGTTTTTTTTATTGGTTTACGTAACATCCTAAACTACATTTAGGTTTTTTTTATTGGTTTACGTAACATCCTAAACTACATTTAGGTTTTTTTTATTGGTTTACGTAACATCCTAAACTACATTTAGGTTTTTTTTATTGGTTTACGTAACATCCTAAACTACATTTAGGTTTTTTTTATTTGTTTATGTAACATCCTAAACTACATTTAGGTTTTTTTTATTGGTTTACGTAACATCCTAAACTACATTTAGGTTTTTTTTATTGGTTAACGTAACATCCTAAACTACATTTAGTTTTTTTTTTATTGATTTACGTAACATCCTAAACTACATTTAGGTTTTTTTTATTGGTTTACGTAACATCCTAAACTACATTTAGGTTTTTTTTATTGGTTTATGTAACATCCTAAACTACATTTAGGTTTTTTTTATTGGTTTACGTAACATCCTAAACTACATTTAGGTTTTTTTTATTGGTTAACGTAACATCCTAAACTACATTTAGTTTTTTTTTTATTGATTTACGTAACATCCTAAACTACATTTAGGTTTTTTTTATTGGTTTACGTAACATCCTAAACTACATTTAGGTTTTTTTTATTGGTTTATGTAACATCCTAAACTACATTTAGGTTTTTTTTATTGGTTTACGTAACATCCTAAACTACATTTAGGTTTTTTTTATTGGTTAACGTAACATCCTAAACTACATTTAGTTTTTTTTTATTGGTTTACGTAACATCCTAAACTACATTTAGTTTTTTTTTTATTGATTTACGTAACATCCTAAACTACATTTAGGTTTTTTTTATTGGTTTACGTAACATCCTAAACTACATTTAGTTTTTTTTTATTGGTTTACGTAACATCCTAAACTACATTTAGGTTTTTTTTTATTGATTTACGTAACATCCTAAACTACATTTAGGTTTTTTTTATTGGTTTACGTAACATCCTAAACTACATTTAGGTTTTTTTTATTGGTTTATGTAACATCCTAAACTACATTTAGGTTTTTTTTATTGATTTACGTAACATCCTAAACTACATTTAGGTTTTTTTTATTGGTTTACGTAACATCCTAAACTACATTTAGGTTTTTTTTATTGGTTTATGTAACATCCTAAACTACATTTAGGTTTTTTTTATTGGTTTACGTAACATCCTAAACTACATTTAGGTTTTTTTTATTGGTTTACGTAACATCCTAAACTACATTTAGGTTTTTTTTATTGGTTTACGTAACATCCTAAACTACATTTAGGTTTTTTTTATTGGTTTACGTAACATCCTAAACTACATTTAGGTTTTTTTTATTGGTTTACGTAACATCCTAAACTACATTTAGGTTTTTTTTATTGATTTACGTAACATCCTAAACTACATTTAGGTTTTTTTTATTGGTTTACGTAACATCCTAAACTACATTTAGGTTTTTTTTATTGGTTTACGTAACATCCTAAACTACATTTAGGTTTTTTTTATTGGTTTATGTAACATCCTAAACTTCATTTAGGTTTTTTTTATTGATTTACGTAACATCCTAAACTACATTTAGGTTTTTTTTATTGGTTTACGTAACATCCTAAACTACATTTAGGTTTTTTTTATTGGTTTATGTAACATCCTAAACTACATTTAGGTTTTTTTTATTGGTTTACGTAACATCCTAAACTACATTTAGGTTTTTTTATTGGTTTACGTAACATCCTAAACTACATTTAGTTTTTTTTTATTGGTTTACGTAACATCCTAAACTACATTTAGGGTTTTTATTAGCTGTAGGCTTTAATAATGAAAATTCATTAAACATATCACTATATGTGTAATAAATTTAATGAATTAATTTAACATTTTAAAACGAATTAATAAAATAAATTTGATTCTTGATTATATACTTATTTACTTAGATGCACATGTATGGTTCAGCTAACATGTTGATGTCACTTTGCTGTATATGCATGTGAAAAACTAATTGATAAAGCTTCAAAAAGGTTAAATATGGGCAAAGTAAAAAGGTGTGATGTTGCTTGACTAATTCCTTTGTGCACATCTATCTACGGACCAGTACACCAAGGCCTCTAATCACTGATGTTTGCATTTTATGCAGAAATAAATGGTAAACGTCTCAATCTTATTAAAAATAATGTCGCTGCTTACAACTGTATCAACATTTCTCATTATACTGAACCATTTCTGAGCATGACATATTTAAAATTTCCATCTCTACCTCAGACATAATAATTAATGTCTACCTTTAAAAAGCTGCTCCTGTACCTGCCGCTTTGTCTCCAGATTCAAACGGGTTGCATATACAGGTCCTTCTCAAAATATTAGCATATTGTGATAAAGTTCATTATTTTCCATAATGTAATGATGAAAATTTAACATTCACATATTTTAGATTCATTGCACACTAACTGAAATATTTCAGGTCTTTTCTTGTCTTAATACGGATGATTGTGGCATACAGCTCATGAAAACCCTAAATTCCTATCTCACAAAATTAGCATATTTCATCCGACCAATAAAAGAAAAGTGTTTTTAATACAAAAAACGTCAACCTTCAAATAATCATGTACAGTTATGCACTCAATACTTGGTCGGGAATCCTTTTGCAGAAATGACTGCTTCAATGCGGCGTGGCATGGAGGCAATCAGCCTGTGGCACTGCTGAGGTCTAATGGAGGCCCAGGATGCTTCAATAGCGGCCTTTAGCTCATCCAGAGTGTTGGGTCTTGAGTCTCTCAACGTTCTCTTCACAATATCCCACAGATTCTCTATGGGGTTCAGGTCAGGAGAGTTGGCAGGCCAATTGAGCACAGTGATACCATGGTCAGTAAACCATTTACCAGTGGTTTTGGCACTGTGAGCAGGTGCCAGGTCGTGCTGAAAAATGAAATCTTCATCTCCATAAAGCTTTTCAGCAGATGGAAGCATGAAGTGCTCCAAAATCTCCTGATAGCTAGCTGCATTGACCCTGCCCTTGATAAAACACAGTGGACCAACACCAGCAGCTGACACGGCACCCCAGACCATCACTGACTGTGGGTACTTGACACTGGACTTCTGGCATTTTGGCATTTCCTTCTCCCCAGTCTTCCTCCAGACTCTGGCACCTTGATTTCCGAATGACATGCAGAATTTGCTTTCATCCAAAAAAAGTACTTTGTGCTGCTTCTCTGTAGCCCAGGTCAGGCGCTTCTGCCGCTGTTTCTGGTTCAAAAGTGGCTTGACCTGAGGAATGCGGCACCTGTAGCCCATTTCCTGCACACGGCTGTGCACGGTGGCTCTGGATGTTTCTACTCCAGACTCAGTCCACTGCTTCCGCAGGTCCCCCAAGGTCTGGAATCGGCCCTTCTCCACAATCTTCCTCAGGGTCCGGTCACCTCTTCTCGTTGTGCAGCGTTTTCTGCCACACTTTTTCCTTCCCACAGACTTCCCACTGAGGTGCCTTGATACAGCACTCTGGGAACAGCCTATTCGTTCAGAAATTTCTTTCTGTGTCTTACCCTCTTGCTTGAGGGTGTCAATAGTGGCCTTCTGGACAGCAGTCAGGTCGGCAGTCTTACCCATGATTGGGGTTTTGAGTGATGAACCAAGCTGGGAGTTTTAAAGGCCTCAGGAATCTTTTGCAGGTGTTTAGAGTTAACTCGTTGATTCAGATGATTAGGTTCATAGCTCGTTTAGAGACCCTTTTAATGATATGCTAATTTTGTGAGATAGGAATTTTGGGTTTTCATGAGCTGTATGTCAAAATCATCCGTATTAAGACAATAAAAGACCTGAAATATTTCAGTTAGTGTGCAATGAATCTAAAATATATGAATGTTAAATTTTCATCATTACATTATGGAAAATAATGAACTTTATCACAATATGCTAATATTTTGAGAAGGACCTGTACAGTTCATGAAAACCCAAAATTCCTATCTCACAAAATTAGCATATCATTAAAAGGGTCTCTAAACGAGCTATGAACCTAATCATCTGAATCAACGAGTTAACTCTAAACACCTGCAAAAGATTCCTGAGGCCTTTAAAACTCCCAGCCTGGTTCATCACTCAAAACCCCAATCATGGGTAAGACTGCCGACCTGACTGCTGTCCAGAAGGCCACTATTGACACCCTCAAGCAAGAGGGTAAGACACAGAAAGAAATTTCTGAACAAATAGGCTGTTCCCAGAGTGCTGTATCAAGGCACCTCAGTGGGAAGTCTGTGGGAAGGAAAAAGTGTGGCAGAAAACGCTGCACAACGAGAAGAGGTGACCGGACCCAGAGGAAGATTGTGGAGAAGGGCCGATTCCAGACCTTGGGGGACCTGCGGAAGCAGTGGACTGAGTCTGGAGTAGAAACATCCAGAGCCACCGTGCACAGCCGTGTGCAGGAAATGGGCTACAGGTGCCGCATTCCTCAGGTCAAGCCACTTTTGAACCAGAAACAGCGGCAGAAGCGCCTGACCTGGGCTACAGAGAAGCAGCACAAAGTACTTTTTTTGGATGAAAGCAAATTCTGCATGTCATTCGGAAATCAAGGTGCCAGAGTCTGGAGGAAGACTGGGGAGAAGGAAATGCCAAAATGCCAGAAGTCCAGTGTCAAGTACCCACAGTCAGTGATGGTCTGGGGTGCCGTGTCAGCTGCTGGTGTTGGTCCACTGTGTTTTATCAAGGGCAGGGTCAATGCAGCTAGCTATCAGGAGATTTTGGAGCACTTCATGCTTCCATCTGCTGACAAGCTTTATGGAGATGAAGATTTCATTTTTCAGCACGACCTGGCACCTGCTCACAGTGCCAAAACCACTGGTAAATGGTTTACTGACCATGGTATCACTGTGCTCAATTGGCCTGCCAACTCTCCTGACCTGAACCCCATAGAGAATCTGTGGGATATTGTGAAGAGAACGTTGAGAGACTCAAGACCCAACACTCTGGATGAGCTAAAGGCCGCTATCGAAGCATCCTGTGCCTCCATAAGACCTCAGCAGTGCCACAGGCTGATTGCCTCCATGCCACGCCGCATTGAAGCAGTCATTTCTGCAAAAAGATTCCCGACCAAGTATTGAGTGCATAACTGTACATGATTATTTGAAGGTTGACGTTTTTTGTATTAAAAACACTTTTCTTTTATTGGTCGGATGAAATAAGCTAATTTTGTGAGATAGGAATTTTGGGTTTTCATGAGCTGTATGCCACAATCATCCGTATTAAGACAATAAAAGACCTGAAATATTTCAGTTAGTGTGCAATGAATCTAAAATATATGAATGTTAAATTTTCATCATGACATTATGGAAAATAATGAACTTTATCACAATATGCTAATATTTTGAGAAGGACCTGTATGTAAAGCTCTCTTAATTGGGCCTGACTGTCTGATGTTTGCAGTCATAATTAGTTGAAAGATGGTCCTTAGACTGTCGCGTATGAAAATCATTAAAACAAAGAAAACTCCTCTGCTTGTGCTCTGCTCACATTGCCTTTTCTCTGTGTGCTCACAACACAGTTTAAAACGCAGGATCATTTTCTCTCTTGTAAAAACATTACAATATTTATTACTGCATTTCGCTTGGCAACCTGGTGCCAATTTTAAATAATTGCTGCACAAAAGGCGTTCAGTAAAATGCTCTACAAATATTATTGGCTGACACTGAAGAGTGTCATCGAATACGTCAATACAAACTTAAAATAAGTCAGCAAAATCACTGACTTGTAGCAGGAGTGGATGCTGCAGCAGAGGCAGAGCCCTTGTCTTCCTCGTCGCTGTCGTCCTCGTTAGACTGCGGCACCTCAGCTTCAGGGATGCTTGTTGCTGGGGCCTCAGTCTCCTGCTCTGCCCTGCTCTTCAGAGCTAAAATACGATGATGTAACGCTGCAGCCAGCTGACCTATGTCTTTCGAGCTACCCTAAAGAAATAAAAGATAGATCTGAGGAAACGTAAAGTTACATATACTGTCAATACATTCCTCAGTGCAGATGTTTCAGATTTAATGTCTGTCTGAAGCGTAGCCTTTCTGGCCTTTACGCCACTGGAGACTAATGTCAACCATCTGGGAAAAGACTTTTTGGAGCTTAGTAGGATGGAACAAACATTATTATGCAAGTGGAAGCAGAAAATATGTTAAAAGTGTTTGCAGCGAAAGGTTAAACTTGATGAAGCTTTTTAGGTTAATTAGGTGGGGCACAATGGTATTCACCTGGAAATTAGCACAGCACTATAAAAACAGAACGGCATTAGAAACATTTTAAGTAATAACAGATCAGGAAACTCAGAACCCTCAGATTAAAACAACAACAAAGAACTAGTGGGAATTAAAACATGTTACAATAAACAACACAGATTATGTAAAACAAAAAATGGAAATTAAATACAATTTAGATAAAATTCTTTAAATCAGTGATGCTCAAACCTTTATGAACCAGCATCCCCTCCCTAAATACCACTGTTTTCCAACCACCACCATGTCCACAAGATCATTTAAAACAACTGGAGTTAAACCGTTTCTGTTTGTTGTCACAAAACAAATAACAGAAAAATAACATTGCACTGCATGTCTGAAGTAGAAATTTCCAAGCGACAGTCTGAAAAAAACCAAATGAGTCCTGAATTCCAACAGAAAAAGAGGGAGTCTTCTCACACACCCACTCAAAATCCAATATGGCTGCCATGCATGTAAACCAAAGACAGCTGCTGAAATAAACTATTTATTTGTACTTCTGGTAGTTTGTATATGATTCATAAAAACACAAGCAACCTTTATTTGTTAACATGTTATTTTAGTCTTTGAAACCATCAGAAGGAGGGACATATGTTGCTGTTAGCTTGTACTGATACAAGTAATTAAACTGGTCACTGATAACAAGCGATAAATCCTGCATATTTTCTGACTTGTATCTAAGATATGGTTAAGCTGAATAGCAGGCAGTGGACAGGGTAACAAGAACACTTTCGATCCCTAATCAAACACCAATAAGCTCATTTTTAGTGCAGATTTGTTGTGGATTTGCAGAGAAAAGTCTAAATGTTCTGCTGTAGCTTTCTTCTGATGGGTGTGTTTACTTCCCTGCATCATGCGGTTTGTCAGTGCGTAATAAAACCCTATTTCCTCATCAAGAACTACAACAAGTTGAATAAATGACTGCAATCAGAAAATTCCTAAAACTGAGAAAGGAAAAAAGTTTCAAGTAAAACCAAAAGACATACCTAAATAAAATGTAAGGCCTATATAGAAGAATCTGGACATAAAACAGATCATTTGAGAGCCAGCCTTGATTTAGTGTTTTTTTTTGTGATACATACTGATATTAAGAAGACCTTGACCCCCTGGTCCTCTGTGTCCATGGCAGTGATTCGCACACTCTTTTCGCTGGCCTTGTCCACCTGCATCTGGGGCCAAAGTTTTGTATTGAGGATCAACCGCAGGCTGCCCTGTGTCCTCATCACTTCAAAGATTAGGGGACACAAAGACGAGTTACTGCATTGAACTACTGCGAGAATAAGGTTTAACTTTTATTGTCTTTGTGATACTCATCTGATTAGACTTCCTATCATAAAAACAATTAAGTATCAACCACAGAAGTAATCTAAGCAGTGTTATATTTTTTGTATTTCTTATATTTTATGTAAAATTAAAGAAAATATGTTTAGGAACATTGCACTCTGAAATAAAATATGAAACTGCTGGTATTCATCAAAAATGCTGAAATAAAACCTTATGAATTAACATTAACATTCTGTGAAATGCGATGTTATGATTAATAAAGTCACATGATTTGAATGATTTAGCGCCCCCTTGTGTCGTGTGTCAAGTGTTGCATCAGCCCACTTTGGAGCGTGAACATCCTGCTCATTTTTAACAGGGTTTACGTTCTTTTCTATGCCGGGTTTTGCAGGTGTGTTTACCTAGACGAGACTGTAGCGTGCCATCGTCTGTTGAAGCCATGTCATTGAGTCTCAGCAACCCTCGTCCTCTCTCTATCCACGACTGAGCCGTCTTCTCAAAAACATACAACTTGCACTGCATCTGTAGTAAAACAAAATGAATCAATTTCTCCCACGTTTATTCACTGCACATGTTGAATGTAAAAGGCCCGTCTTGGCTCTTACCTGTAAAACATTGCTTTCTGACTCCTCCCCGGTTTTCACGTCGACCTTCTCTAAGATGCACTTCTTGGCTGTGGCTTTGGTGTAAGCTGCTGCAGATTCTGCCAAAGACTCTGACACACTGTTTGCTGTTAAAATGAAAAGCAGAATAAATCATTCACACATGGCTTGAACATTTTCCCCCTGAACCCAAAAAATATTCTTCCTTCCCTACATTGAAACTAAACACGTTGCTGTTGATCCATTACACACAATGTAATCAGTGCAAAAACATTTATTCATTGAACTTCTTCTTTGTCACATTACAACTGCAAACCTTAACGTATTTTATTTGGATCTTATGTGATAGAACAACACAGTGCAGCAGATATTTGCGAGGCGAAAGGACAAGGATGCATGTTTTGAAATGTTTATTACATGGACAAATCTGAAAAGCGTGAAATACATTTGTATTCAGCCCCCTTTACTCTGACAATATCCCAAAGAGTACGACACAGTAAAACATTGTCATACAGCAAATCTACCGGACCAGGCAAGGATTAATCACAAAAGCAGGCAAAGATATCTCTGGAGGAGCTGCAATGACAGCTCATCTGGTAGAATTTGACTAGTCAAGTAGTAGTTGTGCACTCCAGAAGTCTGTCTTTTCTGAAGAAATTGGCACGAAGAAAGCCATAAGTAGGCTGCTATAAGATGTATGAAAATATGTGGAAAAAGTTGCTCTGATCAGGTAAGAACAAAATTAAAAGTTTTGGTCAACATGCAAAATGTTATTTGTGCAGAAAACACACTGACACGCGCTGAAAAGATTATCCTCACGAATGAAACAAGCTGGTGGCAGCAAAAAACTGTGGAGACAGAGAAGCAGGCCAGAGTTGGTGAGAAGTTGGACAGAGCTAAATACAGGACAATCCTGGAAGAAAACCTGTCAGAAGAAGCAAAAGACTTGAGAATGAGGTGAAAGTTCACATACAAGCATGACAACAACCCTAAACATTAAACCAGAGCTACAAATGGACAGGCTTAGATCAAAGCCAATGGCCCAGTCAAAGCACACAACTAAATCCAATTGAGAATTTGTCCAGTTTTTCACAAAGACTTGACGAAAACTTCAGTCTCTAAATGTGCAGAACGGGTACCGAGATATAAAAGACTTGCAGCTACAGAAGAATTGACTGGAGCCGGAAAGAAAAATGCACGCGATGCTTTTCAGATTTTATATTTAAGGAAAATATATATTCAAATGTTCCTTCTACTTAACATGCAATACGTTCTGTTGGTCTATCACATAAAATTACAACTAAAACATTGTAGTTTGCAGTTCAAACAGGACAAAAGGTGAAAAAGTTCAAGCGGTATGCAAACTCTTGCAAGCTACAGTACCCCAGCGGTGGAACACAATTTCCAGGTTTGACTACAAGTTTCTATACCGTTTCTATGCCTAGAAAAAAGAACCTGGAAGCTTGCAGGCCGCATGTGGTTGTGTTCAGACATTTCTGGGAGGCTTCAGATCTAACATTTGGGATTTTCAATAAAGTCCAGCTAAGTGTCCTGTTATATCTCATAGTAATGAAGCTGAATAGCAAAAATTTTTTGAAGATGAGGGGGAGTGTACTTTTACCCTTTTCTGGGGTTGTTTCCTGTGATGAGGGCTCTGAAGCAGGAGGAGCAGAAACCTCCTTGTTTTCCTCGTTTGAGGCCCCACCCTTAGGGGGACTCTGGAAAAAAAAGAAAAAAAAGAGAGATGACAACTGAAATGTATTTCATGGTAAGTCTCTGGGAAACAACCAACTTAAATCAGCTTACCAGAACTCGTTCAGACATATTCTGCCCAAAGACAAACTTTGCTCCACTGTCTGTACTGTTTGTGGCATTTTTTGAACTGAAAAAACAAGGAATGAACACAAGCTTCAATCCGTGTATAGAGGTTAACCTTGAATTAAATTGAAATGTTAAAAACATGTCCGGGACACAATTTGGTTACCTTGGGGTAGAGATGTACTGTAAGAAATAATTGGTGCCCTCTGTTTGAGAGTCTAGTTGTGCAGCCTCTTTTGAGTTGTCTTCTGTACTGTTTTCTTCCAACTGGAAGGGAAAGAAAACACGAGAAGGCATCAAACAAAAGAAACTGGGCCTGGAAACCACAACAGAAAATTCCCATAGCAAATCAACCAAATAGCCAGTCAGGAAATACAAGAAGCTTTAAGTAAACAGTGAGCCAATCATAAAGTCCTCCATGTACAGGGGTTGGACAATGAAACTGAAACACCTGGTTTTAGACCACAATAATTTATTAGTATGGTGTAGGGCCTCCTTTTGCGGCCAATACAGCGTCAATTCGTCTTGGGAATGACATATTCAAGTCCTGCACAGTGGTCAGAGGGATTTTAAGCCATTCTTCTTGCAGGATAGTGGCCAGGTCACTACGTGATACTGGTGGAGGAAAACGTTTCCTGACTCGCTCCTCCAAAACACCCCAAAGTGGCTCAATAATATTTAGATCTGGTGACTGTGCAGGCCATGGGAGATGTTCAACTTCACTTTCATGTTCATCAAACCAATCTTTCACCAGTCTTGCTGTGTGTATTGGTGCATTGTCATCCTGATACACGGCACAGCCTTCAGGATACAATGTTTGAACCATTGGATGCACATGGTCCTCAAGAATGGTTCGGTAGTCCTTGGCAGTGACGCGCCCATCTAGCACAAGTATTGGGCCAAGGGAATGTCATGATATGGCAGCCCAAACCATCACTGATCCACCCCCATGCTTCACTCTGGGCATGCAACAGTCTGGGTGGTACGCTTCTTTGGGGCTTCTCCACACCGTAACTCTCCCGGATGTGGGGAAAACAGTAAAGGTGGACTCATCAGAGAACAATACATGTTTCACATTGTCCACAGCCCAAGATTTGCGCTCCTTGCTCCATTGAAACCGACGTTTGGCATTGACATGAGTGACCAAAGGTTTGGCTATAGCAGCCCGGCCGTGTATATTGACCCTGTGGAGCTCCTGATGGACAGTTCTGGTGGAAACAGGAGAGTTGAGGTGCACATTTAATTCTGCCATGATTTGGGCAGCCATGGTTTTATGTTTTTTGGATACAATCCGGGTTAGCACCCGAACATCCCTTTCAGACAGCTTCCTCTTCCTCCACAGTTAATCCTGTTGGATGTGGTTTGTCCTTCTTGGTGGTATGCTGACATTACCCTGGATACCGTGACTCTTGATACACCACAAAGACTTGCTGTCTTGGTCACAGATGCGCCAGCAAGACATGCACCAACAATTTGTCCTTTTTTGAACTCTGGTATGTCACCCATAATGTTGTGTACATTTCAATATTTTGAGCAAAACTGTGCTCTTACCCTGCTAATTGAACCTTCACACTCTGCTCTTACTGGTGCAATGTGCAATCAATGAAGACTGGCTACCAGGCTGGTCCAACTTAGCCATGAAACCTCCCACACTAAAATGACAGCTGTTTCAGTTTCATTGTTCAACCCCTGTACATTTTAATGTGAACATGCTCAACAAGAGTCCATAATATGTAAAATCTAATTAGCATAAGAAATCTGTATCCATATGATGCACATAAATGGACCATTGGACGTCCTGAAATATTTAAGCTGGTTCCATACTGTAATGTTAAGGCTTGAAGTTGCACTCTCAAATCACATCACAATGTCTCCTTGCAGATCAAACTAATTTTCACATCACACAAAGTTAACCTGATTTTAGCTTTTAAAGGCTGTGAACTTCTGATCAGCCGACAAAAGCATGTTTGTGTTTAAATGCAGTTGTCTGCTCAAACTAACTCGACCTACAAGCTTTATAGGATCCAACAGAATATTTAGATCAGGAGTGTTTTAGGAATCTAAAGTAACTCACCTTTGCTCTGTCTTTGATATTTTGACCAAACACAAAGGACACTGGGATATCAGAGTCTTTCTTCTCTCTTCTGCCTCCATCTTTGTTGCCGTTGGCTCCATCCTCCTCATTTTCATGTTTCTGAAGTACAAAACAAATTTACACCAATAGATATACTTTTACTTCAAATAAAGCAGTTTGATATCTCTAGGATATTAAGGTATAATTTATTCACTTTATTAAACTCCACAACTATAACTAATTTCTAGACATAAAACAATTCAGCTGTCCTCCAGTTCTTTTTATAACTATTGAAAATACATTCAAAATGTTTGATGCTTTCTTTTGTTTTACATAAAACCACAAATTAAATTGTAGTTCTCAAATTTCAGTCATATGAAACTTTATAAATTATAATTTTTCAAAGGAACATGTTTTGTTTTGTTTTTTTAGTTGGTGTTAGGTCAGAAATCGCTCTTTGAATTGTAAATGTCCCCTGCTATGGAGTATGGATGTAGGGACAGCTGTCTACAGTTAGCAATGCTTATCACCAATATAAGATGCTAAAAACAGTCAAAAATGACAACTCCATAATCAATCTGTCTTTGTTTAAACAGTAAAACAGTTTTACAGCGACTGCTTTCACCCATGGCTTGTGGGACTCCTGAGGCGGCTGACAGGTACCGTGGGGCCAAGCGTGCCGCGGCCCGGGCAGTGGCAAAAACTCGGACCTAGGAGGAGTTCGGTGAGGCCATGGAGAAGGACTACTGGTTGGCCCCGAAGCGATTCTGGCAAACCGTCCGGCGCCTCAGGAGGGTGAAGCAGTGCTTCGCCAACACTGTTTACAGTGGGGGTGGGGAGCTGCTGACCTCGACTGGGGACATTATCGGGCGGTGGAAGGAGTACTTCGAGGATCTCCTCAATCCTGCCATCACGCATTCTGTGGTGGAAACAGAGGCTGGGGACTCGGGGTTGGACTCTTTCATCACCCAGGTTGAAGTCACTGAGGTGGTTAAAAAGCTCCGCGGTGGCAAGGCTTCAGGGTTGGATGAGATCCGCCCTGAGTACCTCAACTCTCTGGATGTTGTAGGGCTGTCATGGTTGACACGCCTCTTCAACATTGCGTGGCGGTCGGGGACAGTACCTCTGGACTGGCAGACTGGGGTGGTGGTCCCCCTTTATAAGAAGGGGGACCGGAGGGTGTGTTCCAACTACAGGGGGATCACACTCCTCAGCCTCCCTGGTAAGGCCTACGCCAGGGTATTGGAGAGGAGAGTCCAACCGATAGTCGAACCCCGGCTTCAGGAGGAGCAGTGTGGTTTTCGTCCCGGCCGTGGAACACTGGACCAGCTCTATACCCTCTACAGGGTACTCGAGGGTTCATGGGAGTTTGCCCAACCGGTCCACATGTGTTTTGTGGACCTGGAGAAAGCATTCAACTGTGTCCCTCGTGATGCCCTGTGGGGGGTGCTCCAGGAGTATGGAATCGGGGGGGCTCTTTATTAGGGGCCATCCGGTCTCTGTACGAGCGGAGCAGGAGTTTGGTTCGCATTGCCGGCACTAAGTCGGACCTGTTCCCAGTGCATGTTGGACTCCGTCAGGGCTGCCCTTTGTCACCGGTCCTGTTCATAACTTTTATGGACAGGATTTCTAGACGCAGCCAAGGGCCGGAGGGGGTCTGGTTTGGGGACCAGAGGATTTCGTCTCTTCTTTTTGCAGATGACGCGGTCCTGCTGGCCCCCTCTAGCCAAGACCTACAGCATGCGCTGGGGCGGTTCACAGCCGAGTGTGAAGCGGCTGGGATGAAGATCAGCTCCTCCAAGTCCGAGGCAATGTTTCTCGACCGGAAAAGGGTGGCTTGTCCTCTTCAGGTTGGAGGGGAGTTCCTGCCTCAAGTGGAGGAGTTTAAGTATCTCAGGGTCTTGTTCACGAGTGAGGGAAGAATGGAGCGGGAGATTGACAGACGGATCGGTGCAGCTGCCGCAGTAATGGGGGCGCTGTGCCGGTCCGTTGTGGTGAAGAGAGAGCTGAGCCGAAAAGCGAAGCTCTCGATTTACCGGTCGGTCTACGTTCCTACCCTCACCTATGGTCATGAACTTTGGGTTATGACCGAAAGAACGAGATTCCGGATATAAGCGGCTGAAATGAGCTTCCTCCGTAGGGTGGCCGGGCACTCCCTTAGAGGTAGGGGGAGGAGCTCGGCCATCCGGGAGGAGCTCGGAGTAGAGCCGCTGCTCCTCCACATCAAGAGGAGCCAGTTGAGGTGGCTCGGGCATCTATACCGGATGCCTCCTGGACGCCTTCCTTGGGAGGTGTTCCAGCTACGTCCCACCAGGAGGAGGCCCAGGGGACGACCCAGGACACGCTGGAGGGACTATGTCTCTCGGCTGGCCTGGGAACGCCGTGGGCTCCCCCTGGAGGAGCTGGAGGAGGTGTCTGGAGAGAGGGACGTCTGGGCGTCTCTGCTGATCTGCTGCCCCCGCGACCCGGTCCTGGATAAAGCGGAAGACGACGAGTACGAGTGCTTTCACCCACTCATGGGATGAAGTTACCTCTGCTTCTGATTTAAGTAATGGCCGCTCAGGGCAGGAAGGGCAGAAAGAAATCATTTGAATGCTGTTAATCATAGTTCTTAAAGAAAACACAGAACTGGCTTGGTACTGGCAGGTGAATGTTTTACAGAAACCATGGATCAAAGATCAGCTGCAGATCACTGATGTCCTCTGGTAGCTTGTAAAGTACAAAATAAACAAGCTACAATTCAGCAAGATAGTACATGAAAGTAGGGAGATAATGAACTCTGAATTAACTCAAAGTATGAAGATAGCAAAGAAAATAGAAATGATTTTAAAATATTGCGTAGGACATTAAACAGACTTAGGACCAACTGAAAACAGTAAAGTGAAATGAAGGGGCATTCAATGTTCTTTTCAATTATAATCTCAACAGAAGCCCAGTTAAAGAATCTGTGGTGATCAATTATTCCCTATCTCCATTCTAACTCATTACAGAGATACCAATGCTTAAAGTCACATCAGCCAACAGCAAACTGACGAAGATAAAACTCACCAGTGACTTGGCCGGCGTGGTTGAGTGCTCGTTGTTGTTCAGGAAGAAGGACTGGCTGACCAGTGATCCTTCGGGCAACTTCTTCACACCGTTCGTTCCACAAGTGGAATCTAAATTTAGACACAAAACAAAATATTGTACATTTGTTTATTACTTTACTGAAACACACCCTAACATAGATTACACAGAAAACATCTCGATACATTTAATAAGGATCTGAGGGCAGTGTGTGTTTTTTTATGTGTATGTGTGCGCCGCAGCTATGCTGAGGTATGATATACCTTGTATACTTAGGTATATGTAGCAAGAAATTAATCTAAGAAAATACTACAATGGTATTTTTTCCCCAAAAAGATTAATAAAAGCTAAGTTTAACTTCTTTACTATTTAGTGCTCCTTTTTATACTTTTAAACCAGATCTCTAAGGTAATTTGCCACTACACACTTTTATTTGTCATGACATGCAGAAAGCTCTTGAGAAACACAAGTTTGGGCAACAAGCCATGAAGATAAAGTTTGCTGACAGCTTTGATGTCTTTTATGAAAGTCAGAAGCTTATCTGGTTCCTTCTCTTCTCTTTCGAAAATGATCTTGCATAAAATTTACACAGTACCACAACAAGGCTAGTTTAATGTAGACATGAAATGTCTCATTGCTTCATTATGTAAGGAAGTCATGTCAATAAAGACTATTTGAATAATCAAGTTCAGAATTTAAAAGTATTAAATAATGAAATAAACCAATATCAAATAAACTACTCTGTTTAGCTTGTGTGAGAAATTAAAATTAACCTGAGATTAGTCAGATGGAATTAACACTTTAGTGTAAAACTATAATTTGTCTCTAATAATTAATGTAGGCGGAGTTCAGAAAATGCCAGTTTTAATTCAGGGATGTCCTGATCCAAAGAATCGGATCAGGGTCGGGATTAAGGCATTATTAAATGATCAGAGTAGGAGTCCCTGAAGAAACTACACACACCATTTGTGATATTATCGGGCGCATCCCGAGCGATCTGCAGTGAGTCATGCCCTGTCAATTTTTATGAACATGGATTGCAAAACTGCATTTTAGGCTTGCTCTTCCTACCCCTACAATGACCTTCCCAGTGAAACAGAGATTGTATTGGCTGCTGCAGCTTCCTGTTTGTCATGTGACCTGCTTTGCTTGCTGTGCTCATACTGGTAGATAGCTCTTTGTAGTAGAGACAGTGATGGGCAGAGCAGCTGAAACACAAGTTATTAAATTTTATGATGTTCAAATGAATTTATGAAGAAGGAGAACAACTTTTACTGTAAAATTTGACTTTACATGTCAAACTGAAATCCATTTATAAT
Source organism: Girardinichthys multiradiatus (assembly GCF_021462225.1). Taxonomy (NCBI): domain Eukaryota; kingdom Metazoa; phylum Chordata; class Actinopteri; order Cyprinodontiformes; family Goodeidae; genus Girardinichthys; species Girardinichthys multiradiatus. The sequence continues at coordinate 33,046,630 of NC_061799.1, read as the reverse complement.
ATACACCACCAGTCAAATGTTTGGACACACCTTCCCATTTAGTGGTTTGTTTTTACTTTATTACTACCTCTGGGAACTCCTTTAAGACTGTTGGAAAACCATTTTAGGTGACTACCACATGAAGCTCCTTGAAAGAATGCCAAGAGTGTGCAAAGCAGTAATCAAAGCTTTAATTTAATAAATATAAAAGATCTTTTAAGCTATTTGACACATTTTTTGTTTGCTACATAACTCTACATACTTTTGTGTCATTGTTTTGATGTCTGTGCTTTGAATCTACAATGTACAGTAGAAAGTAATAAAAACAGGGAAAGGTTATTGAATGACAAAGATTTGTCCAAACTGTATTTCAAGGAGGGTTATCAACAAGTCATATCAAAACAAAGAGAAAGACAAGCTAATGTCAGTCTATCATTTTGGCAAGCTGCGATGAACAAAACCTTTTCCATCAGAAGCAAGATTTTAATTTATTGAAGCATGTAGCTGCATGTATGGAGTCAGATATATCTCAGATGCATTGTCAGAACTTTAGAGTAGCTTCCTTCACCAAGTTAAGCCATGTTAGAGTAAAATACTAAGCCTGACCTTCGAAAACTCTGATCAGGACAAAATATCTGCAGGAAAAACAAATACCGTAGCGTCATGAACATAGGTATTAAGTGACTAAATAGATCTGACTGTATTTTAAAGAGTTTTCAAACTTGTGCACGGCATTGATTCTATTGTCTTTAATTAAGTATTGGACTGGGACATACAAATACCTAGTTTGAACCCCTTATAGACCATTGTCACCAACCGCTTTATGTCTTAATGCCCACTAATGCTGGTTGAATGCTTGTAGGATGCAGTTCCTTTGCAAACTGTCCAAACTAGGTTGTGATTGATGTGGCCTAAGCATAAGCTATACTCACTGGACTCTAAATGTGATTTGGAGGGCGGTGCCTGGAGAACTGCTGGGCGAAGGACACTTCGCTGCTCCTCCTTGGGTTTTTGACTCGGGACACCTGAAACAAAGATACCTTGTCTTGTATACTGTCTAAATCCTTTGTATTGTTTTGTCATAGGGAATATGGGAAGTGCCTAATTTTTTTTCAATACTATAGTGAATTCACTAACCCAGCAGAACCTGAACAATAAAAAATGTCTGAAACCTACCAGAGCTTGGTGCTTGCCCATGTATAAGAGTTGGTGGCTTTAAACGGAATCCCATAGGTTTCTCCTCTGGTGAGAAAGAGCAGAAAAGTCAACAAATATTAACATCTAAAAATTACAAAGGAACATAAATAGATATGCGTCTGACTGCCACTTCTCTAACCACCGAGCGAGTTACCACAGCAACCCTCATGGTGTTGCAACACCTCAGAAACAATACAGTTTTCCTAACGTGACATGGCAAGCTTTTAGTCCTTTGGTCAATTTTAAACTGTCTCTTCAGCTCCTTGGCTTTATGAACTAGTCAGTGATAGAGAAGAATATAAAAAGAAACTTTTTAAAACCTTACTTCCTTTGGCCTTTGACTTTAACAATTCACCTGAGTGTGACAGACACGACTTCCATATAGCTTGCATGGAACATATGTTAAAAAGTGCCTTTAAGGGTTACACACACCCAGCTTGGGTTTTTCTATCCTTGTGGAGACTGTGCATTGACTTCCATTCATTTTTCATTCAGTTATATGGCCTAACCCTGACCCTTAGCCTAAACGTAACCCATTACTAGTACATACCTAACCTAAACTTAATTCACTACTTGGTCCTAAACCTAACCTCCAACTCAACAACAACATTTTCCCGCATGAGGACCAGGCTTTGGTCCGCACAATGTAGTACATTTACTGAAAATGAGCCTCATCTTGTAACAAAAACAAAACCACACAGACACACACCTGGATATTTCTCCCTTACCGAGCAAATACTAAAACACACATGCACATTATATAAAATATGCTGTCAAAAGCCAGCCTTGAAAAGTCCTAAGTTAGAAAAAGTACATTTAAAATGATAAATGGTTTGAATCCTAAATGAAAAGCCCTTATGGTTATCGATGGGAGGAAAAAAACATAAAAAGGGTAGTTGTTAAAGACTGAAGCAAATCTTCCTCAAGAGACTCATTTCCATGTTTTGCTCCTCATCCAAGCAGCTGAATAACAGAGCTGTGTTTAAAATAGACTATGTTGTGTTTATATTCTTTGGAGCCACAGTTCATCTGCATATATTTCAGTGGTAACCAATGTGCTGTTTATTCACCTTTAGACAACTTCCTCACTTCCAAATCAAACTTGCTGTGTGACCTCACTTTTCTACAGTTACTTCACCTTAGTAGAAAGCTTAGTGTCTCTGACAATTGAACAATATACGTGTATGAATGTATTGGTACCAACTCGATGTATCAGCAAAGGTAACTTTGGAAGTAAACTAAACCATGCAAAATTAGTAACTTATGAGGAAATAACTCATGAATATATACATCCTCCTTTTAGCAACCTTCAAGGTTCTAACCACAAACGTTTACTTAGACAAATATTCTGTCAAACAGGGAGCATGCTGACATGCAGCACGTAAACTCTGGAGGAGCTGCAAGCAAGCCATGAAGGGGACATAGCAAACATGTGAAGAAAGGTGGTCGGGCGAGAAGAGGCCACAATTAAACTTAAAGGCCTAAATGCAAAAAAGGGTATTAAAGTGCACATCACCCTGAAGACAATCATCACAGAGAAACACAGCAGCAAGATTTAGGGATGTTTTACTTCAGAAAAGAGGAAACCTATCAAGAGATGGATGGAGCTAAATACAGGGCAAGAAAGCCTGTTTGAGGTTGCAAAAACTAGACTAGAGCGGAGGTTCACCTTGCACCACGACAACAACACTAAATATAAAGATACAATAGATACAATAGAATGATTTAAATTAGAAGTGCCAAGCTCAAAGGCCTGTGGGCCACATAAGGCCTGCAATACAATTGTATCTGGACCACAAGATAATTTCATATACCTGTTAGTAATGGCCCACTGGTAGGTTGTAAAGCGCTTGTGGGAGAGACAGATGCAGCAAGGAAACTTTTCATGTTGCCAAGAAATGAGAAACCAAATCACCGCTGCTGGGTTCCCAAGTGCACATTTTGCTGATAAACTGAACATGCTGGGCAATGTCCTCACTGGGCGCTGTGCTGTTTTTTTAAGCGCAATGAATAACATGCAATTGTTCTGTAATCTATGCGTTTATTTGGAATCGCAGTGTAACGACACACTCAAGGCAAAGAGTGACTCCGTTGGTCCCCTACATCTCTGCAACAAGGCCCCAACTCTGCCTCCAACCTGCTTGAATGTTCTGCATGTTTGGTAGCAACACAACGGTGGGATTAACCGTTCTCAATGATGAAGATAAACAAGACGGCACAAGGGAGCCAACTTGCTGATGGGCACCTCCAAAGTGTTCAGATTTTCCACAGTTGAGAATCCAACACTGAAACTGACACTCTGCTTGCCAAGAAATGTTACATTATATAAAGAGCAGAGAAAATGCAATAAATATATTTTTAATTTATTAAGTAGCATTTTCCCTGCAATAATCAGGCTGCTTTTAATTTAAAGACCTAAAACTTTTCATCAGCTTTCTTATTTTATATTCTGCTCTGCTTGACAGACTTGCTGATATTTCTTATTTTTCTTACTTGGAAAACATATTTTTGTTTGAATTTTCATATTCATATTCTATTTAAAACAAAATTTTACTTTTATGAATAAACAATTTGGCCCCAACCTGTCCATGTTTCAGGTTTTAATTGAGTTTGGTCACCCCTGTTTTAAATCAAAGTCTGTGTATGTGTTAGAACGGCCAAGTCAAAGCCCAAAATCCAATTAATGTATGTTCACAGATGTTCTGCAACAAATCTGACTGGGCTTCAGCTATTTGGCAAAGAAGAATCAGCAAACACAATATTCCTCAGACGTGTAAAGCTGGTTCTACAAATTACTGACTCAACGGGGCCGAATACAAAGGCAACCTGTCGAATTTCTATTAGTGAAAAACACCACTTGTTGGTTTACAGCATAAATCCTTGAATATGTTTAAGGGGTATGAATACTTTTGCAAAGCATTGTAGATAAAATAGCATCTAATAATATCAAAGCATCTGTTTGAGTTGCTGTAAAGTTTTCATATGCATGCTTTAAAACATGGATTTGCCATCATAAATGCATTGTTTGCAGACATAATTACAGGCTGCACGTGGTCCAAATGGTTCCCAGGATGAAAACATTTTTTGAATTACTCAGGGTTTTAAGACGTTCTTACAATAAGCACTGCAAACTCAAACTGCAAAACGTTTCACTTCTCTCTGCTCCGGACAAAGCCTGATCTGTTTGCAACCAACGAAAAAGTGACAAAGAACACTTAGGCTTCCAATGAAGAAAGTTGAGAACCTACCAGAAAAACACAAATGTACCGTATAAAGTAATGTTCAGCATAATACATCTCATCTTGTTAAATTAGTCATAATATTAACAGTGTTATAGTAACATGTTTCTAGAGTTTATGAGCGAAATAAAGATTGATCTGTAACCTCCGACTAAATCCGATCAGTTTTCAGAGAGCAAACAGCCGACATATTCACTAGCAAACCAGTTGCCAAACTAACACCAAGGCTGCCGCAGCAACCAGACAGCAACAGCTGTTCTGGCAAAAGCCTGACCAGAAGTGTGACTGATTGAATCTGTTTGAGGCAGCTACTGTTGAAAGGTGCATCATGATCTGCAATGAACACGTGAAAAATACAACATGTAACCCGCTGCAAACAGGAAGAGTAGTTGGTTATCTAATGATGTTAAATACTGTAACATTTACAGAAAACCTGTCTTGTAACGATAGTTTTGGCAGCTTGTAAGTGAGAAATTATTACAAGTTACAAAAAACAAAATACACTTTTAAACTGCACATTTCAGCCATCTATAAATAACACCGGGACCCTGAACTAGAAATTTAAACCCCAACTTAGAAGTAAAAGAATCACAACAAGGTTCGGAGGTCAGAGAGTTATGTGGATGCATTTTGGATGAAGGACATTTACAAGAGTGCACTGACAATGTGCTGGCAACCAGATCTTAACAAGTTAAACATTTTCAAAGATAACTTAACCTTTAAAAGATTCTTCAGGCAAGCCAAGAATGATCACGTAGCTTTAATAGAAGAACTAAAATACCTTTCTTAAAAGGTAAACAGTATCTGTCACGGTTCAAAGTTAAAACATTTCAACAGGAGGTCTTAAAGCTGTGAAGAGAAGCTTTCAGGTCTTAACGCCTCACCTGGCTCAGAATCAGAGTTCCCAGTTGGAGACTGGCAGAAACTTGAGGGCATGAATACATTGTTCTTGGGAACTGCAAGAAGCCAAACAGGACACTGCACTCAGCATACAAATCTACCGCAAGAAAGAATAACGAAAGAAAAAAAGAAGAAGAATATGGTCTGCTGAGTCACCAGACGTCCTTACCAGAGTGAGGGGGTGGGAATGATGAGGTCCTTTCCCTTTTCACAGGGGGGCAATAGCTTCCCTCATCTTTATCTGAATCTGAAAGCAGTAGTAAAAGATTTTTATTGTTAGTTTCAAAGAAAATCTATAAAACACTATGAACCAAAAGCAGAGATAAATTACGGTTTTTGTTTACCCTCGCCATCTTCTGCACTTGAGCCTTCTGCAGACCGCTGCAAGAGATAACAAAAAGACCTTCAATTAACACACAAAATACCTTTAAAAGTTGTAGTGATAGCCTAGAACAAAAAAAATGGTTTGTTGTTTTTTTACATCAGTAATGAGGGCTTTATTTTTAGTTTTTTACATATACAGCCTTTAACTCTTAACAAAGAAAAAGCTCTGAACCAGCTGTTAAAAAAACATGCTTTAACATAGATTTTGGTGAGTTTCTGGTATCAAGATAATAGAAATCTGACTTTAAATAGCTGCCGATATTGATAATTTCCAATCCAGAACATTTTTACTGAAACACCAACCCTTTTGGTCCTGTTGTTATAAGCGAATATAAATAAACCACCTAGGCACCGACAGTAACATTACTGTATTATGTGCACATGACATCAACTGTGTTTATGTTTACACAATTAATGATAAAATAGGCCTTAGAATGATCTGTTAACCCTAAATCCAAGAGGACGGTTAAGGTTAACATCTTAGTAAAACCAATTCAAAAAAAAATATATCGTGGCTTATAAGGAATTGGCATAGCCAATGAACAGCAGCCTGGCCATTTATTTTCTTGGTTATAAATATGTTTTACCAAATGTCAGAGTTTTCCAACAGACCACTGGCATTCCCAAATCAAATATGTTCCATGGCAGATGGAGGTTAAAAGAATAAAATATTCTGTATTCTAGTTAGCCACTTGTTGGTTACAGAAACTCCTTGACTTGTCTGTACAGTTCAGAAATTCTCTCAAGTCAAGTGAACTTTATTTACTGAGCACGTTTCATACGACAATCGTAAACTCAGTGTGCATCAGTTACTACTGTCTGAAACAGCCTCCACCAAACCACATGTTTGCACAAAGCCAATAACCAACATTTATCTCACGTTTTCTCCTTTTAATGGTAAAAATCCTCTAAAGAAGCTGAAGTGCAGCAGACTGTCAACTTACAGCAGGGTTCGAATCCCAGCCTGGACTCTCTCTGCCTGGAGTCTGTATGTTTAAACATTACTCAATCTGCTAAATCTTCAAATAGAGTTAAAACATCCATACGTTTCGATAATATATTAATCTGTATATTTTATTGTTGAAGTGTGCAACATTTGTTGGATTTCAAGCTTAAACGTCTGGAGTAAAATTAGTCAACCTATGTGCTGCAGCAACACAGGTTCATGACGCCTGGATCGGATCGGGTCGATCTCAGTTTCTCATCCTTCATTTTCAGTTTTCCAACTCTGTCTGTGACCTTTAGTGTCTTCGGGCACTATTAAGTGCGTCTGGTGTGGGTGTTTAAACACTGAAATTCCACTTTACATCCCAAAGACATGATGAACATGTCTTTGGCATGAAAAGCGTAAATGTGTGACACTTGGAATACAATAGCCAACAATTATTGCATTCCAAATAAACATTAGTGATTTTAATTTTGGGCACACTGATGCTTTGACCATATATTTGCACACAGTCTAGGGTACACATTGGGTTAACCAGGTAATTTCAGCTGGTTACAGACTAAAGAGCAGAATAGCAAAGAGGTGTGATATTCTGCACAATAAACGCTACTAAACAAAAGGTAACTTGTGCAATATTTCTGCTCTAGTCCAGGTACAAAAAAAAAAAAAAAAAAAAGTGTTATAATGCTTCAAGAACTGTAATGATCCAAATTTTAGATTATTTTGGCAGCAATACGAGTAACTGTTACTAAAGCAATTAGCACGTTAAACATTTTTGTTTTTATTTTGTGAAAGTGTAAACCCGTGGTATTTTCACTCACACTAAGGCAATCTCATATCAGCTCATGCCTGCTTTAACAATTGAAATAAAGTGCAAAGTGCTTTGAGAGCAGAAACTTACCTTCTGTGCTTTATCTTTTTGGAAAACAAACACAGGAGGTGCAATGGCAGGCTTGTCTGTTAAGAAAAGATGTAGGCTGGTCATCCAAGCATCAGCTTTAGGTTACCTCTATTGTTGTCCAGTTAACGTTTCATGATTTGTAGTGGAACATGAAAGTTATACAAAAAGCCACAGAACGAAAGCTGATAATGATCACTGGAGAATAGGAATAATAAATCAACATAATAAGACAGCAAAGTTCAATAAACAAGTGACATCAGAGTCATTTAGAATATATCAAAGCGCATTTTAGCATCTTGTACACTTACATTATGCATGACCTTTACCTTCTTTTAAATATTTATGTTAAGGTTATATAATAGTGGCTGTGATCTGTTTGACAAACATCTCGAGTTGGAAAGGTTTCTGTGGTGATATCATATATCACCACATCATATATCATCTTGATTTAAAGCCAGAGAAATCCGCTTCCATACAGACTGTGCTGAATCATACAATCCCATTAACACTTCTTGGAAGAATGAGAATCAAAGCTAACCACTCAAGCAATATTGACAATATTTCTCAATGAAGAGAGTATATTTTAATCTGAATACATAAATCTGGCTTTGCAAATAATTGCCTTTGCAATACAAAAATCTTATTTACCACCAAGATTCAACTTCCCCTACAAGTTGCCAGAAAGAAGAGCACTCAAAGCAAGGCAATGATCTGGAGTCACCTCACGCCACTTAAAGCATCTTCACGGTGTAACCTATGTGAGGTGTCTAATCCTATAACGTTATCAGACAAAGGTTTTCCTGTGTCTGAGTGGGGCCTGTTCCTGGGCAGGTGTAGCATCATTAACGCTGCCTGCCTTACAAAACTGCACATGCATGAAACAACAGATGAACATCTGGAAATATCCTGCGAAGCTATTTTAACAATCACTGCACAAAAATCCCCCTGTTGATCATGCTGGGTTTTTTTTTTTTGGGTGCAACAACGTAATACATGCTAAGTGACCTATATATATCATCCATCTTTGTTTTCATTTAATCAAAATTAGCTAATATGACGAACGGATGGATTCCTGCATGCACTGCTGGTGTTCGCGTCTGACATTCAAATTGCATGAGGTGGTCCCGGCTTATGTTAAACAGCTAGCACTTTTACCATGACCCTTTCCAGCAAATAGTCGCCAGTACCGGTTCCTCTATAAAGCAGTGGTTTAGCGTGCAGGCTATAGTTAGCTTGCTAATTCGCTTCATCCCGCATGAGTCATCTCTCCTAACCACTAATGCTAATAGCAATCTCGTCCTGTTAGCTGTAATTATATTAAAAACCTACGCGGAATCGGTTAAACGCATCACTGACCAACTTTTACAAAACCCAACCGATTCAGGCATTGTTTTAATAGCCATTTTCACCCCTACGCGCCTAAACAAGCGATAGCGGATTGTGCCATACACAGCTTACGACGTTCAAACGGGGGAATGCAGCACAAAATAAGCTTAAATTGATACATTACCGTTCACACACTCATTAAAATAAAACATGTTATTCAGCATACGATTATGTTCACAGAAACTCGCTTAAAGCTCGTCTCACACACAGGCTAAAAATAGCCAGGCGCTAGCTTTGAGAGGTAAGCCGGCTAGCGTCAGGCAGGATTCGCGGCAGTTCCGACATATTCCAGGTATTAGCCCGAGCCCAAGCGCTAGCACTGTTAGCCTGTTTGCTAACGTTATAGGTTTGATCAACACCGCGACGCCACACAGTACCCGAACACACAAACAAATATGGGACCGAGATGCTTCATTGCAGCTGCCGCATGTGCTGACACTATTGTAAGGAGCATATACATCAGAAGGAAAGCCTTGCTGTTTTTTCCTCACACTGCTACTTACTCACCTTCGTTTGCCAAGTCCGCCATTTTACTTCGACGTTCTCACACCCACAACCCACCGCGCAGATAACACAAGCCGAGGCAGAGATGTTTTCAGGCAGGCCTGGGGGCCCGACGAGTCAGGAGTCTCCTTTTCCTGTCCCAGAGTTATAATTAATAAGCTGTTCAACAAAACTGGGTCGCTAATATAAATGTAAACGATCACAGAGAGACAACGTGAGAGTGGAAAAAGCTGCAATGCAATACTTTTTTCCCCCCAACAAAATAAAATAAGAGTTGTGGAAAACAAATTGTGACATCAGATGTCACACAGAAGGACCAAATGAAAGAAAATGCCTTTTAAAGCTGCCAACTCTCAGTTTTCTGGGTGAGACTTATGATTTTCATCTATTTTTTCTTGTTTGTTTTGTGTTATTTTTAATCTTTGATGTCCAAAATATAGTGAACAACCAGGGTGTACAGATAGAGCAGAAGACAGTCGTATTGTCCATTTATAGGTGTGAGGTAGTAGGTGCACCACAAATGCTTATCATTCATGAAGGTATAGGGATAGATATATGTAATAATGATAATTAGTACATATTATAACAACATAACAAATCCACAATTGTACAAACCAGCTTATCAATTTTTATCACAGGGCAACAAAGATACCCACAACCAGGCAGACACATTCATAGCTAGGGGGCAACGTAGAGAAACCTATTAACCTAACTGTCATGTTTTTGGACTGTAGGAGAAAGCCAGACTACCCAGAGAGAACCCATGCATGCATGTGGAGAACATGCAAACTCCAGGCAGAGAGAGTCCAGGCCGGGATTCGAATCCAGGACCTTCTTGCTGCCAGGCAACAAATACTAACCACTGCACCACTCCATGGCCTCAGTGGAAATTATTATAAAGAAGAAGATTTGGGGTGGAAGAAAAATATTAAGAACTATAAAAATTTTTTTTTTTTTTTGCAAGGCATTAAAAAAATACATAAACATATTTCAGTCAGTCTCAAGGGACAGAGTTCTGTGTGCCTGGGTCCAGGGGTCATAATCTTTTCCATCCAAATGTTACTGCAAAATAAATATCAATGGCCACAAACCTATTTGAAAATGTCCTGAGATTTGTTTTATAATTAACTTTGATAATCAAAATTATTTGTATTTTTAAAAAAATATCAGATCAAAGAAAAAAACATCAATCTTTTAGAGGGAAAATAGTTTTTAGTGGACTGAGGCAAATTGACTCAATTGATCATTTATGGAATATAAAAAAATAAAACAATAAGCATTCCACTTAAAAAATAAAGTGCATAATTTGCTGCTACATGACATAGAACGGCTAAAGAAAAACCACATTAGTGTCACTCTTTTGCAGAAATTCCTGACATATAGGCTACTTAATAAAACATTGCCTTTTGTCTTCTTTAATAAATATATTCATTATTTCTATATATAATTTTTGTTGCTACATCCATACAGAAAAGCTACAGAGGCACATGTAACTTTGTAGCACACCTTTGTTGATGGGTTTTGTTTAATTTTAAATGACAAACTTAATTTACTTTTACAGCATTTCTACTTTTTCATCCCTGTTTCTGTAGGCTGTTATTGGCAGTGGCAGTTTTAATGCATTTTCTGAATCCCAGCAGTTTAGTAAAAAAGTTAACTAACTTTAACCCAAAGAGCTTTTGCAAAACCCAACTAATCGTGGATTTTTGTAAACAGGTTTGATGTTTTTTTCATCTTTCTGCTTGCTTTTGGTGGCGATGCAATTCAAATTCCCTGCCACTAGAGGGCAAACGGTCCTTATCTTCTGGAGAAGCTTAAACAGGCCTCAAATGCACACTAGCTTAAAGCTAAAGTGATAAATGAAATCAATGTGTTAATGATAGTCTTTACATAACAGAACATGTAAGCATCAGAAAATGTTAGAGTAATCTATCATCTTTGGAGAATCAGATTAAAATGAGATCCTTCCTCCTTGCAGCTTAGACTCTATAACTATCACTGCTCCCAACAAAATCAATAAGTGTTTACATCGCTGCTGTCTTTACACAGTTTTTCCATTTTTGTAAATAGTCTGTTGTTGTTTTCATGCACAAATATATGTTAATATTTTGTACATTTTTAAATTCAGCCTACTTAGTTGCATGTCTTTTAATCTAAATATGTTATTTTTAATAGCATATGCATAATTTTTCTTATGTTGTAAATGTTTCCCTCACTGTACAGTCTCTTATTCTTATTTTTTTGTTTTCATATGTTTTACCTTGTGTGTATCTGCATGCTTTCTTTTGCCTTTCACTTTGCTTCGGTACACTTGAATTTCCCCAATAAGGAACATCCATCCATCCTCTATACCAGCTTCTTCCATACAGTGTCCAGGGAGAGCTGGTGCCTATCTCCAACAGTCTACGGGCAAGAGGCGGGTTACGCCCTGGACAGGTCACCAGTCCAATCTCAGGGCACCACAGAGACACACAGGACAAACAACCATGCACACACCCATTCACACCTAAGGGTAATTTAGAGAGACCAATGAACCTAACAGTTATATTTTTGGACTGTGGGAGGAAGTCAAAGTACCCGGAGAGAACCCACGCATGCACAGGACACTCCCAGCCAAGAGTCGAACCCACAACCTTCTTGCTGCAAGACGACAGTGAAACTACCAACTGCGCCATGGTGCAGCAGGAACAATAAAGGATATTTCTATTCTATCATAAAACGATAATGAAGGGGCTCCTGATTGTAAAATGAAACCCTCAATGGCTTCTCGTCTCTTCGTCCAAATTTTCCCAATTTCTCACCTGTCTTCAATAAAAAGGATCAAAGCGAAAACTTCAACTCAGTATGTATTAAATGTTAATTAAAAGATGAAAACATGCTAGGTCAATCAAATGAAGAAACTTGGATTAGTGAAACGTATAAAAAACTCAGGAAAGGAAATCATAGACATGTTTTGTGCCAGCCTACCTCAGGTACTGTTAAGAAATGCTGAATACAGCACGTTACATGAGAGTTTGTGGCGAGTAATGTCAGGCTGGAGTTTAGAGAATCAGCCTCCAGATATCCCCTCAGCTTAAACTCAAACAGGCCACTGCACGCATTGATGCTGTCAGTTACAGATGGGGCTCATTTGTCTTGGCTTAAACTTTGGGACTAAAACACTTTCGGTTCCTCTCTTATGCGTTAGTGTAACTAATATGTCCTTTATGTTAACTTGCAAATTTTATAGAAGAGCAGTTTTCGGTCATTTTAAAACAAGCACCACAGCATTAAAGTGTTCAAACCAGTTTCCTAAGGTTAATTTCTTTCATTCAGCTGCAGCTAATTACAGCAGCCATATTTAGCTGCAGCTGAATGAATGAATGAACCAGTTTCCTAAGGTTCATTTCTTTCATTCAGCTGCAGCTAAATATGGCTGCTGTAAACTCCCTGTCCTTCCTCTCCTTACCTGGTTTTCCTGAATTACAAACAAGGAGGGATTTGGTGGTGTTAAAATCAGCAGTATACAGTTTCACCATATATCATAATAAAAGTTTATTTGGTAGCAAACCCCACTGGTTTTCGTACGTTAAACTAGAACAAGGTTAAGTAGAGTTAAATGTCATTTGCAGCTCCAAATTATGACTACGGACATAATGGAACCCAGTAGGCACCAGCATGAGTTTGTATGAGCATTTCTGATAAAGCAAAGGTCAAATAATTAAGCCAAAAGTGCTTTTCAGACCTACTAAATGCTACCCAAATACAGCTGGTACTTGCACAACAGGGTGAAAATCTTTGCAAAGAAGAGACATAAAAAATCTTACTCAATATCCTCCTGGTGCGTCAAATATCTGTGTATGATAGGTTCTGTTTTGATGAAACACAAGAACCTTACATAACACAGTCTTGTTGTTTTTCACTTTACTGTGATGAATACCCCAAAATTAGGAGAACGGGGATTTCACAAATATCATTTGGTTACATAATCACCAAAGTCAAAACCATCAGATTTGCTTCATTAGAAAACTAGACAAGTTCTGTCTTATCTTCTGTGGGGGGTTATTTGGAAAACACTGTTTGGGGACAGGTGGCAGTTATATGATTATATGAAGTAAAAATGCTTTATTAAGAGGCGCATTCATAACTCACTTCAGTAGACCAGCTCTAAGCAACTTCAGTCTTTGATACAAAATGTGCACAATGTGTGTACCCACAAGATAATTTATGTTGTGATTTATGTCTGTTATGATTTGGGTTTGTTTGGTTTTTTGGTTTCGGGTTTTTTCTCTATGTTTTTCACAGTTAAGGTTTTGAATCACTCTGTTTATTATTATTGTGGCTCAGTAGGAAGAGTAGTCGTCTTGCAATCAGAAGGTTGTGGGTTCTATTCCAGCTTCCTCCTGCCATATGTCAATGTGCTCCTGGGCAAGCCACTAAACCTCAAGTTGCCTACTGATCTGCGTATTGGTGTATAAATGTGTGAGTGCAATTGGGTGAATGTGGCTCTAGTGTAAAGCGCTTTGAGTGGTCTGCATGACTGGAAAAGTGCTATATAAGTTCAGTCCATTTATTATTATTCTTGTTAGATTTTTGAATCATGTTTTTGTTTGTTTTTTTTGGTCATGCTTTAGTTTTGTTGTCTTGTTCATGTTTTGTCAAGTTTGGTTTTGGATCTGGTTATGCTTTTGTTTCATGTTTTTCTAGTTTCTATTAGTTTGTGTTCAAGAGTCTCTGTTTTGCTCCAGCCACGTTTTGTTCTTCTGTCAATTAAGTTTATTCGGATCACCTGCACCTATTAATCTGTATTCTTGTTTCACCTGGTCACGCTCCATAAATACACACCTGTTCAGTTATTCATTGCGGAAACATTTCTCAAATCATGTCTTGTTGCCAAATCATGCTCACGTCTTGTTTTGTGGATCATGCCAAGACTGTCCTGCCTGTCCGTTTATTGTTTTGTTCCTGCCTCTTCTGAGAGTGAGGTTTTGTTTTTTATTAAATCGTTTTGCACTTACCGTCATGCTGCCTGCTAGTTTGCATTCCGGGGTCCTCTATCTCGCAAGCCCTAACAATGTCATCTATATTGTGCCGGTTAAAACAAATGATCAGTTATTTGAAAAAAATTTAACTGCGTCTCAATGCAAATGCCACAGAGATAATTAATTATAGTCAAAATATTTACATTTAAGTTTAATGACACGTGCAGCAGCTCACAGTCCTTCGCAGCTTCTGTGTGGAATTTGCAAAGTAATTTTAGGACTCTTTTCAGCTCTGCAAGAATATACCTGAAACACTTTTATTTGGGGTAATTGTCTTTTTCGGTATAGATCTGACCCACATACAGAGAACACTCAGAAGAGAAGGTTTTACGGATTTTATGTTCAGCAAAGTAATCTGGGATGAGGACTGGAAACACCAACTGTACGGGAAGGAAGAAGAATGGACTGGTGAACAAACGAATAATATGAAGTAACTGATTACTTAGATCTGAGAAATGTCTTACTAAATTGTTGTAGCTTGAAACACCAGGGGCAGAGAGATTCTGAGTCTTAACTTGCAAAGGAAGATTGTTCAGTTGTCTTCTTTGTTGTGATCTTGGTGCCAGCCAAATGGAGCTCAGGTGCCAATGTTTGGAGGGAGGGACAGGGTATGCTGATGCTTGGGTCCTGGAGTTGGAGGAAACGCGAAGCCGCCAGCTTGGTCCGTGTCCGAAAGGTACAGACGGTAGAGAGAGATATCCACAGGAAGATAGATCCTTAACTCAGTAGTTGATAATCCAGATGCTCAGAGAAACTCTGGAATGAAGTCGGAACTCAGCAAGGTAAACAAAGCACTAGGGATCCACGGCTTTATCTGGGATACATGAAACGTAGGGTGTATGCGAAGGCTTGCAGGTAGGTGGAGACAAACTGCTGAGGTACTGATCACTGTCTCAATCTCATAAGGTCCGATGAAACGAGGCGAAAGTTTTCAGGACATAGACTTCATTGGTACATCAAGTGTTGATAACCAAACCTTTTGGCCGGGCTGATATTCCGGGGCAGGTCGGCGTTGTCGATCAGCGAATCGTTTGTTCTGCGGTTCGTTGGAGGGTTTGGATGGTGGAGTTCCATACGGATTTGCAAAGACGGATGTGTTGGTGGACCGAGGGAACCGTGATGTCTGTCTCATCGGCCGAAAACAAAGGAGGCTAGTAACCTAGGGATGCTTCGAAAGGGGAACGTCCTGTAGCAGAGGAAACGTGAGAGTTCAAAGCATATTCTACCCATGGTAGGTATGAGCACCAGTCTGTTGGGTTAGTGGAAGTGAGACAGCGTAAAGTGGATTCAAGTTGTTGATTGAGTCTTTCTGTTTGTCTGTTGGATTGAGGGTGATAACCGGAGGTTAATGAAACTTTAGACCTGAGAGATGAATTGCGGACCTCGGTCAGACAGGATATCATGTGTTATCCCATGCAACTGAAAAACGTGTTTGGTGAGAAGTTTAGCTGTTTGCAGTGCTGATGGATGTTTCCTGAGAGGGATGAGATGGCAAGTTTTGGAGAAACGGTCAACAATTGTGAGAATGGTAGTCATACTTGAGGTTAGGGGTAAACCGGTAACAAAGTCCAAAGCGATATGTGACCAGGGATGGCTAGGAATGTTAAGTGGTTGAAGGAGACCTGCGGGTGGTTGATTGCTGGTTTTGTTTCTGGCACACGTGGAGCAAGCCTGAACAAAGTCTTTAAAGTCTTTGTGAACTGAAGGCCACCAAAACCTTCTCTGTATGAGAGCTATTGTCCTGCTGACTCCGGGATGAGCAGAAAATTTAGCTGTGTGCAACCAATCAATGAGTCTATGACGGGACATAGGTACGATTGGGTGGACCTGTGCCAGGGTCGGGTTCCTGTTGTTGTGCTTTGTGGATTATGTCTTCTATCTCCCACCTGAGTGCCCCAACCGTCCAGCTGGGCGGTAGAATGGGAATTGGCTCCTTTACTGAGTCATCTACTTCAAACTGTCTGGAAAGTGCATCAGGTTTTGTGTTCTTAGGTTCAGGTCTGAAAGAAACACAAAGATCAAAATGTGAAAAGAACAAAGACCACCGGGATGACATGGGCTCAATCTTTTAGCCGACTGTAAGTAAGCCAAGTTTTTATGGTCCGTCCAGACTTGGACAGGATGTTCTGTGCCCTCAAGAACTAATTTAATAGCTAATAGTTCTCTATCTACGACGTCATAGTTTCTCTCTGCATTGTTCAGTCTGCATGAAAAAAAAAAGCACAAGGATGTAATCTCCCATCCTCAGAGTTCTGCGATAAAACTGCCCCAACTCCAAAATCAGAGGCATCAACCTCTAAAATAAACTGTTTTGAAGAGTCAAGGTGAATCAAGATGGGAGCTTGAGAAAACTTCCTCTTTAGTGCCTGGAATGCTTCTTCAGCTTCGGGTGGCCATGACAATGAAACCTTTGAAGAGGTTAAGGCAGTAAGTGGTGCGGCTATCTGACTGTAATTTCTTATTAAGTGTCTGTAAAAGTTTGCAAATCCGAAGAATCTCGGTAATGCTTTGCGGGTGTCTGGTACAGGCCACTCCAGGACTGCCTTAATCTTCTCGGGATCAGATTGTACTTGTCCACACTCGAGAATGTATCTAGAAAAGTGACAGAAGTTTGATGAAATTCACATTTTTCACCCTTCACAAAAAGACGGTTCTCCAAAAGACGTTGGAGTACTTGGCGAACATGGCAACGATGTTCCTCAATATCCTTAGAATAAATCAGAATGTCGTCTAGATTCACAAAAACGTTCAAAAAATCTCTAAGCACGTCGTTAACCAGGGCCTGAAAGAAAACAGGAGCATGCATAGACCAAAAGGCATGACCAGATATTCAAAGTGGCCGAGTGGAGTCTTGAAGCCCGTCTTCCACTCATCCCCCTGACAGATCCCAACAAGATGGTAAGCATTTCTCAGATCTAGTTTAGAAAATACTGTAGCACCATGAACCGGTTCGAAAGCTGAGGAAAGTAGTGGAAGAGGGTACTTGTTTTTGACAGTGATCTAATTAAGACCCCTATAGTCAATACAGGGTCTCAATGACCCATCCTTCTTCCCTACAAAAAAAAAAAATCCGGTCCCAAGAGGTGAAGAAGATGGTTGGATTATTCCCGCAGATAAGGAATCATTAATATAATTCTCCATCGACTTCTGTTCGGGACGAGAGATATTATACAATCTGCTGGAGGGTAAGGAGGCGCCTGGGAGAAGGTCAATAGCGCAGTCATAAGGCCTATGGGGTGGTAAGGACAAAGCCTTGTTCTTACTAAAAACTCCCTTGAGATCATGATATTCTATACATGTGATAGATCAATGTCCTCGTTCTCCTCACTACTCTGTTCTGAAAAGCTCGGAGAGAACGCTGACTGGAGGCAAGATGAGTGGCAACTAATGGACCAAGATTCAACACGACCTTTCGACCAATCAAGATGAGGATTATGTTTCCATAACCATGGGTAACCTAAGACCAAAGAGCCCTGTGATACCGGAAATACAAAGAAAGATATCTTCTCTCTATGATTTCCTGATAGTAGAAGGTCAATGGGTTTGGTCTGATGTGTAATTCGCTGTAAGGCCTGTCCATCAAGGGACAACACAGATTGAGGGGAAGCAAGAGGTTCAACCTCAATTCCGGCTTTGCTTACTAATCCTGAATCAATCAAATTCTGTTCGCTGAGTCTAGGGGCTTCACTATTTAATGAATGGTCCGCCAATCCCCCCTTCCTGGTTAGCGGACCCTGTCTTTTGGCTGCCCGGGACAAATAGGACAGTCAGCTACAAAATGGTCAGGAGAACCACAGTAAAAGCACTGCTTGGCTTGTCTGCATCTCTGTCTCTCTTCTGGAGTTAACTGGGTGCGTCCTATCAACATAGGTTCTGACCCAGTAGCTAAGGGCTGAGTGGGTTTAGCAATTGGTGAAAAGTTAATCCGTTATCTAATACTAGATCTTTCTGTTCTGGTCCTCCTTCTCTCCCTTATTCTGTTATCCACTCTTGTGGCCAAAGAAATTACTCCATTCTATGTGGTAGGTTCATCAACCAGAGCTGACTCGTCTTACAGATCATCGTCTAAGGCATGAAAAAATGCAGACTTTAAAGCACAATCATTCCAACCGGAAGCTGCTGCCAAAGTACAAAATTCTATTGAAAACTCAGTGAGGGGTCTATTGCGTTGCTTTAATGCCCGCAGCTGCCGTCCAGTGTCTGGCTTATCTAATTCTGGGGAAAATGTCAGTTTAAATTCAGAAATAAATTCTTCAAAGGTACAACCAAAATAACAAGAAGCTGAAAATCGAGCCTCGGCCCATTGCAAAGCCTTGCCGGTCAATAAACCAATGATGTATGAAATTTTAACATCATCATGCAGGAAGGAACTTGGAGAGCAGTTGAAAACTAGGGTACATTGGAGTAAAAACCCTCTACAATTACCCACCTCTCCAGAAAACATATCAGGGTTAGGGGAAATGACGTCGAGAGTGAGGCGGCCGTGGAGTTACCGGGGATGCAGCAGCACCATCTACCTGTGTGGTGGACTGGGTACTGAGGGTCTGCTGTAGCATGAAGGTGATCTGCACTAACTGCTGGTTAGTTTGATGCTGCTGCTCTGTAAGAAAATGGAGAGATGAATCATGACAATGAAGCTGATTTACATGTTCTGAAAGAGTTCTTTGGAGTGTTTCTGCAGGGTCTTGTTGGCCAGAATGTTCTGTCATTTTCGGTATAGATCTGACCCACATACAAAGAACACTCAGAAGAGAAAGTTTTACAGATTTTATTGTCAGCAAAGTAATCTGGGATGAGGACTGGAAACACCAACTGTACAGGAAGGAAGAAGAATGGACTGGTTGTCTTCTTTGTTGTGATCTTGGTGCCAGCCAAATGGAGCTCAGGTGCCAATGTTTGAGATGGAGGGAGGGACAGGGTATGCTGATGCTTGGGTCCTGGAGTTGGAGGAAACGGGAAGCCGCCAGCTTGGTCCGTGTCCGAAAGGTACAGACGGTAGAGAGAGATATCCACAGGAAAATAGATCCTTAACTCAGTAGTTGATAATCCAGATGCTCAGAGAAACTATGGAACAAAGTCAGAACTCAGCAAGGTAAACAAAGCCTCAGGTAAAAACCTGGGTGAGAACAAAATACAAAGTTACTTGAAGTTCAGAAACAAAGCAAAGATCAGTAGAGGCTGAGCTTGTTACCACTAAGGCAAACACTCTGGCATCAAAGTGCTGGCAGCCTCCCGCTTAAGTACTCCTCCAAGCAATCAGCAGATAGGAGACACCTGTCATCAAGCGCACCTGAGAACTCCAGCACCAACTGGAAACACTGAATGGTTATGAAGACAAGTACACCAAACACACACACACACACACACACACACACAAAAACACACACACACTCTTGTTTTACTATATATGTAGTGAGGACCATGTGTTGACTCCCATTGACTTCCATTGATTTTCAGTCATTTTCAACCCTTTCTATGCCCTAACCCTGACAATAACCCTAAACCTAACTATTACCAGTGCATGCCTAACCATAACCTTAACCTAAAGTCAATTCACACCTTAGTCCTAAACCTAACCGTTAGCAAAATAGGTCGTGAGGACCAGCAAAATGTCCTCACTTTGGAACAATTGGTCCTCAATTTGATGGTGAAATCGGGAAATTGGTTCTCACTGTAATGCCAAGACAGGAACACACAAACACACACACACACACACACACACACACACACACACACTAACACACACACACTAACACACACACAGACTCAGACTCTGAAAGTAATACATTATTAAAGTTATAGTCAAACATCACATCTACATGTACAGTGATGCCAAACCTTGTTAATTTAATGGGCACTTTATACTTCATGTGTCTTCATTGTGTCTGGTTGTAGAAACCAGAAATAAATCATCTTCATGGTTGGTCATAGGATTGCAATTTCTCATCAAGATGTTTGTGTTTGGTATTTTTTTTTACTTCCTCCTTTCACATGAAATAACAAAATGTAATATCTCAAATATAAACATTTTGAACTTATTTTCAGGGTTGCCACAATGATTATTGTTGAGTTTGTATAGATAGAAAACATTAAAGAGCAAACGTTCAAAGTAGCAAACTTAAACAAGTCACATTCGGCCTTTCAATTAGTTTAAAAAATAGAATAATAATGTTAAAGCACAATTTCCCAAAGAAAAAGAGCTTTTCCTACATCCCTCAAACAGAAAGGCATTATCCTGAATGAGTGATGAAGTGTTGGCTTGAAATGCAGAGTGTGACTGCTAACTGTTAAAAACAGAAAATTAATTGTTTTCTTAACAATAAGACTATTCTAATATTGTACAATATGACAAATGAATGTGTAGTCGTTTGTTGCGAATATGGAAAAGGATAGAGCGAGCACCTAGACTGTCCCCACGGATCGTCTACGTGGAAAAAGTGAGTGAGATTATGGATAATACCAAAGTCTGAATTTTGTCTGAGAGTTAAGGAACAACCCAAAGTTGAGGGGCGAGGACACAAAGCAGTTTATGCCACGGCAGAGAGAGACAAAGAGCTCTTCAGAAGTCAGCAGCCAGACCATTGAGGTGTTGTTTGTGAGCTCAGGTTTTCCAGGTGGGAAAATGTGGTCATTTACCATGGATTTGGTGTTTTCGTCCTCCATAAATACAAAGGATCTGCTGACATCTGTAGAATGTCTTATGGTTCAATCCACGATAGCTGTAGTAGCAACTGATTCAGTTTTTTGTGTCTGAGCAAAATGAACTAGAGAAAGTGTTTCAATTTTTTGACGTTCTTTCTAGCAACAATTTGTTTAGGATTAGCTTGAAGTAACTTTTAGGGCAAAATTGACTGTTATGAGAAATCTTACTGTTGATGGTTGCATAGAGTCTGAGTGGTAAATTAGACAGTGTCTTTGAAATATTGTTTAAACATCACTGTTACATACTTTAGCTAAACCCTACAGTAAACTATGTGTGGAGAAATGAGACTTTCAGCTGCCTCCATTTACTCCTGCTGTATTTACCTAAATGTTGCACTCTAATTCTGATAACTCAACAGTTGGGAGAAATGATAATGTTGATCCACACCTGTGCAGGCCATCACTATAAGGCAACCTTCGACTGCGTTCTAAGGTGTCTTCTCCTGGCTTCCTTTCTGTAATGCTTTTTTTTTTCCATTGTTCTTGACTTTAAACATGACCTTTATTGAAAAAAATAAATCAAGATGAACCAAAATCTACCTTAAACAGTTATACACTTATATAGAACACCGCTCCTGAACTGCTTGGGTTTTTGTAGGTCAGGCTGTTCTTTGCATGGTTGCACACATAATCTTGTAGCACCTTTTGTACAAGAACAAGCAGTTGCATGCACTCTACTTTCTTCCATTGTGTGCAATGTTTAGTTTGCATGTTTGCAACTAAGTAGAAAATGAGCTTCTTTAAATAGACAAGCCACATGACTTAGTTTAGTTATTATTATTAAACATTTGTTTTTCTTTTGGTGGTAATTTTCTTTTTTGGCAGTTAGCAGGAAAATGTTTCAACTTGGCTACAAAAAATGAAAACCAGCAAAAGAAAGGGTGCAAGAAAAAAAAACTGACATTTGTGTTTAGGTAACCAACAGACTCAGATAAATCATCAACAGCCAGACCATTTTACGTTCTGTTAGCTCGAATTGTTCTTTTTCAGGTACATTTCTGTTTAAAAATGGATGGTTGCAACAGAAGTACGTGTTCAATGTGTATTATTTTTCTGTCTGCAGCATTTGAAATAGTTCTGCTCTTATCCGTGTTGTAGCTTTTTTAAAACGTGTGCCAAGAGAAATTGTTTCACATCCTGATGAATGGCTTCTTGGAGATATCTTTCTTTCAAATATATGTAGATGACAGCAGAGATGAATGGATAAAACAGCATATCATACTGTCTGAAAAGAATGCTGAAGACAACACGGTGAATCATAACCCGGGCCGAGCCCAAGTCTCCTTGGCGTCAGATGTTATTATTCTGACAAATGGTGCTATTAATCCATCAGGATTTCTTAAAAATGCATGTCAAGATCAAAGATCGTCGATGCCATTTTTCTTATCATAAGAAGTTACATGCCATCTTTCCAGTAAACAATTTATGAATGTGATCAAATGTACACAGTCAGCAGGAAATATAGCAAGCGAAAATTAAATTGTGCAATAAAGGCCACGCAAACTGCTAATAAATCATACGAAACGTAATACATATGAAATCTTGAAAGAGTCTGGGTGGCATCTGGGGAGAAATATAAATTTTCAGAGTCTTTGAGTGTGCCTTTTTTAGGACTAAACAACAGTATTCAGCAGGCAAGAGCATTGAAAAGAAAATACAGATGCATCGCTTCACTGGGTTTCAGCAGATGATGTTCGCACAACTAAGAAACAAAAACAGTGTCAGGTGTCCACTCAGGTACTGAGGGCTCATTAGCTTCTGTCAAAAGCTCTTTTGACAATGACATAAAGGGCTATTTTAAGGAGTTAACAGGAAAGGTTTGAAGTGTAAATGCGATTTAGCAATGCTGACAAGGGATTTCATGAAATGGGAAGACATATCAGATTCTGCACAAGAGATGTTTAACAACATCAAACTAAGGTTCTTTTAGGAATAGGATGAAAACTGAACATCAAATCAATAGAGCTCTGTCAGTCAGTCATTTTCTACCACTTATTCCATAGTGGGTCACGGGGAAGCTGGTGCCAATCTCCAGCAGTCTATGGGCGAGAGGCAGGGTACACCCTGGACAGGTCACCAGTTCATCGCAGGGCAACACACAAACAACCACACTCATTCATACACCTAAGGGCAATTTAGAGTGACCAATTAACCTAACAGGCATGTCTTTGGACTGTGGGAGGAAGCCAGAGTACCCGGTGAGAACCCACGCATGCACGGGGAGAACATGCAAACTCCATGCAGAAAGACCCCAGGCTAGGAATCGAACCCAGGACCTTCTTGCTGCAAGGCAACAGTGCTACCAACTGCACCACCGTGAAAACCGAACATCAAGTCAATATAGATAAAGTAAATGTTGTACCTGTTTATCTGTTGGAATAATTGTATATAGATTTATCTTACATTTTCTCTTTATTACCTTTGCAATTTGACTTTTATAAACTTTCATGTTGTATGTGTAAGCAAACATGTGATGAGTTGTTTACAGGCAAGGAGGAAAGGTGGAATCGGGATGATGCAGTCACAGTTGAGGACATCACAAAGACACGAGCTGATTGTGCTGAACAAAGATCGCACATATCTTAAGATTATGGAGACTATGCAAGCGTGTTTGTAAAAGACAATGGTGTACATGATGTATGTCACGTTGCTGCTGTATGTTCCCCACCCTTTAGAGCAGCAACGTTTATGTAACTAGGGACCACCCTAAAGATAATAAAAAGAGGTGTTGGAGAGATGTGTTTTCAGAGCGGTAGGAGATTTGTAACTGAAAGCACATCTCTGTCTGTTCTCCTCGCAGCGAGTAAGAAACTAATTATCTTGTCTTTCTCTTCTTTTTGTTATGTTATAGGTATTTTAGGTTGTTTAAACCTGACATTGTCGTACATAGATTTTTGCTTACAAAATTACATCCCCATTTCCCACTGCAGGAAAATAAAGGGGAAATACATTACAATTGGACCTAAAATGATTTATTCCCGCTGCAAATTGGACTTATTGGCAGAAAATAATCAGATAAAACAAGAATTCTTTAAATAGTTAAATAAATCTAATATTAAAAGGATTTTATCCAGATTTAACCCTAAATCCGCACAACGCAGAGAATCAAGGTAGTTTGATGAGTCAAATATGCTCGAGATAGAACATCTCAAATACCTGAACTGTTGGCAGTGATGTTTTATTGCATGTTAGAAACAGGGTTAAATCAGGAATATTTTCCAAAACATTCATAGATCATCATTTTGTACAATCATGGAAAATGATACAAAAAGACAACAAAGGCATTCAATGTTGAGAAATGCCTGGAAGCATATACGTAGTTCACATGTTTAAAGTTGAGTTGTAGGTGACAGAAACAGGAAACTATTAAGGGCTGCCACTAGATTTCTATGGAGGGAGGTGGTAAAAATAAGCCTCAGCTGACTGTACATCAAGACTTGGTGGCAGCAAACACTGAGGGACTTCTTAAACAATGAAGGGCCTAATGGTTGAACTCTAAAAGATGAATAGCTACTGACCCAAAAGCATGAGAAAAATCAGCTCCAGTTTGCTCACAACAATATAAATAAGACAAAGGAGGAACGTTTTGGGCCTTTGAGTGGAAGGAGATGGATGAAGCATTTGCTGAAAGGAACATCATGTCTACATTAAAGCATGGTGGTGACTGAGTGATGCTCTGGGTCTGTTTTCTTCCTCTGGCACAGCAAACATGCAGGATGGATTCAATCAAGTATGAAAAAATCCTTGGAGAGATCCATGGTGAATGTGAGGAAGGTAAAACTTGGGTGCCAATGGACCTTTAAAGACAATAATGATCCTAAGCATATTTCAAACTCTTAAGCTAGGTTTCAGAACAAGTCCTGGAAGATACTGGAGTGGCCATGATATTGATGTCGCATTTTCAAGAAAAGGTAATCTAAACAAGGTAATTTTCTTACTCAGTGAAGCCATCACACAACTCTATTCTTGGATGTGTCAGTGCAGAAGAAATCATACTATTTAGTGATATCACTTTTATATGAAGAAATTCTGTGCCGTACTAGCATCTGTATTCTGGGCTAGTGTTTAATGGAATTTAATTTGTTTTTACCAACCACCAAATAATACTAAACCAAAACTGATTTATCCAACTGGATTATCCTTAGCTTTTTTCATTCAGCATTCCATTTGTCATAAAGTCCTTGTAATATGTAGAAAACAAAAGACATTTTTAAAAGACACAAAAGTTGTCCAATACTGAAAGTCGTATCTTGTCGCTCTAGACCGGGTTGCGGTTTGTTGCACAGGGAGCTAAACATCTGTTCAGACATCCTGAAGTTCAGAAACCATTTCGTTCGTGAAACTGGGAACAATAACATCTCACCACTAGGAAGTACTAATGGAAAGGGCAATTAATGAATTGGTTCCCTTTGCCCATGAGGAGAAGGGTAAGATTCCTTAGGAACGCTGCCAGAATGTGGTGTCTGGCTCTAAATCCCACTTGCAGCAGCTCATAACAGCACAAGGATGGATCATTTTAGGTTCATCTGTACACCGATAGGTTCTAAAACAACAAAGGCAGGGCAACTGTGATGATAATCCACTAAGACACAGGTGTGAGGGGAAATAAAAAACAGGGCAAGAAGAAACAAACCAAGGTTATTGAATCTAGAAATGTTTACAGAACATGATAGAGAAACAGTGGTTTATCCAATCACATTTCTTTAAAAAAGCCAAGCTGTCAGACAGGCATTTTAAAGTTTAAGCTTACCAGTATAAACAGGCTGTTATATAGGAATGCTATGACCAAATTAACAAAAACATAAAAGCAGTTTTAAGATTCACAGCTTTTTAATTCTTGTTAAACAAAACTGTAAGTTATGAACAAAGAATGAGATATGTTAGAACGTTTTTATTATTATTTAATGAGTATGGGATAGAAGCATGGGGATGATAGCCAGTAAATGTAAACCTGAACTATACCAGTCATAATATCATATTAGTTCAGACAAGATACATAATTTGTACATTACCTGGTAGGAATTAACTTATTGATTCTCTTTCCCATAAACGTCAGTGATCAAATTTGATGGCTCCTATTAACAGGCCAATTGAAGAGTTTGATCATGTAATAGACTGCAGCCTTTATGAGCCCATAAAACATTTGCGCAAGAGCTTTTGGGAATTTCCACACTGTTAAAGGTAAATAAGTAACAAATACACTACTTTCACACATTGTATGCCGTTTACTGCACCATATGTTTTCAACTCTGAAGACCAACCGATGGAACATCATGCATCTTATTTTTCTTGTTTAAAAAGAGAAAATGAAAAGAAAACTAAAAGCACACTTGCAAGGTCTCATTAAAATAAAAGTAAAAATGTGGTGCTCTTATTACCAGGAGAAATTTAGAAATATGTTCACAGCAAGTTCAAGAAATGAAAGTGTGATTCACTCAGTTGAACGTTCAGGATGATTTCTCTGGGAATCTTAAATCCAATCTTATGTGGGTATGCGTGTAATAGTGTGGAGGACATGCTTTCCCTGTAACATGCCACTTGAAACAATGCATTCAACAATGAGTAATAAAATCTAAATAAAACTGGTTCCAACTTATCAACATCTTTATCATAGTCAGTCATGGGAACTTATAGATACCGTCAAAAACGGTGTAATTGGAAATGTAAGTGGCCTGTGTGAAAGGTTCCCTGCAACACTGAATTTAGGTTAAACGGAAGTCACCAAAAATAAATTTGTAGCCTGGCTTAGACGATGTCTACCTTACAACAGGATGAAATGATTCATATCTTCAGTGAAGTAAATAAAACTGGTAACCATGTTGAGTATCATCAGTTTATTATTAATAACTAGCATGTAACTTAGGTTATTAGGTTTGTTGAGATACAATTTACAATTAAAAGCCCTGGTTGTGAACCAGTGGTAGAAGATAATTATCATGCAAACGTAAGTATCTGAAAATCTTAAAACAAAGAGCAGTTAAAAAAACAGTAGTGCGCTATTTAACTGTAAACAATTGCATTTGGTCATCTGTTTTTAAGGAGCTTAGGTCATGATAAAGCACAGAAAAAAGCACAAATGTAATCGACATACAATCCACTTTTGGCCTTGTGTTTATCGCCTGTGACATGTCATTATAAAACCCTGAGGATAGTGGCGACACTTCGTTCTTATGTCATAGATATCCGTTTGTTTAAGTAAACAGTGAGCCTTTTTAGTAAACAGGAATTATTAATGGAGTTCTGCAGGTCTTTGTGCTCGGACTAATACTTTTAGTTTGCTACATGCTCAGAGATGGAATCGCATTTAAGTCACAAAAAAAAAAAAAGACTTCCGAATCGACTTGTGTTTTAAAGACTTGAGACTTGACTTGCACTCCTGATCTGAAACTTGAGTCATATTAAAATGTATCAAGAGTAAAAGGAAGCCCGTATGTGAGCTACATACTGCAAATATGATAGGTGACGTTTTACTGTGAAAGGCTATCGATTATTAGCAATGGATGTTTGTGGATTATGCTTTGTAATAATGACCACATGAATGTTTTTCCAGATAAACTAAATTGACTAAATTAAATGACTATCAAAAAGTTATGAAACAAAATAAATTAAACTAAATTGTTATTAAGATAACTTTGCCATTAGAAAGATACTTATAAAAAAAAAAGCACTTCTTGTTCCATTCAGAAGTTCAACACTCATTTGTTTACTAACAACACTGTGCCTCTTTCATTATATTGTAATTAATACCTTACATTTGAACATCCTTACTATTTAGAATTGAGAACAAGGATTTTAAACGTAGATTTAGAAAATTGTTTCCCAATATTATTAAAAATACTCCAGCTCAGAGTGAGAAGAAAGCGCTTCGAACCCTATTGCAATACATGATGAAGGACTGGACAATATGAAGACAGGTCTCAGCTAGTGTTAACTTAGTCATTGCAATGACAACAAAAACACTTTTATTTATTCAGACAATAAATATTTACCAGGTTTAAATCTCTAGACAATAAATGCCTATTTATATATCAAAAAGGGTAAAAGCAAACTAAGACTTTGCAGAAAAAGGGAGAAAAACTACATTAACACAAAAAAAAACTTCAAAAGAAATAAACTGTAAAATGCAAAATTAGAACACATAACTAGTTCAGAACTGGTAAAATGTACTAATAGAACAAATAAAAGAGAGTTTTGCCTTTACTGAAATGTATTTATTCTCACTTTGTGTAATTGGTAAATAGTTGTCTCTATTTAACAGTCCTTAAACTTGTGTAAAGTAAATTGCTGTCTGCCATGAGACGACTTTTATTGTGGTCTACTAATGAAATAACTTAAACTGACCCCAAAATGATTTATGAATTTTCAAGGTGGAGTTTTTAAAAAGTTTAAGCAGTTATTCTCACCACATAACTGAGATTAATTTTAATTTATTGTCTTGTGTGGGTGCATCATGAACTTTGAAAACATAAGTCAACCTGTAAAAAGAAAGAATAAAAAGAACAGATAATCTTAAGTACAAAGGTGAGGAGCTTGTGAAATATCTTTGGCCAAATGCCAGCACCGAGTGAGGTGAGAGCGTATAAAGAGCACTACCTGCACAGGTTTGGTTGACACACGAGCAGTGAGCTGCAACTGACACTGAGAGCATAACAGGTGAGATATTTTGGGTTAAGAGTTAGTTTGTCTTTATTTTTCTTGTCTTATTAAATTTTGTTATTTTAGTGTGCGGTTTATTTACTTTACAATATATTAAAGAGAAAATAGGCAATGCTATTTATTTGCAGGATGGAGAGAATGGAAATTCTGAGTAATTTCTTTTTAAAAAGCAACAAAATCAAACTTTTTTGAGATAAAAACAATATCAAAAGTGCATTAAGATTAAAAGAGTAAAAGCAAACATGCTCGTCATTTAGAGGCAGGAAGCATTTACTTAATACAGAACAAAGTTTTTTCTGTAATCCAAAATAAATTAGTTTTTTGATCCAAAGTGTGACTGGATAAGATGTTAGACAAAGACTGGCATTTCTGCATATTTGTTCAAATTCAAGGTATATATGGAAAGGTGTGAGAGGAACTGAGCTGGAGTAATAAGAGTGATAAGGCTGATTGCATGCATGATGTTTAATTATTTCATTTATTTTTCAGAGCTGCCTCCACAAACTTCACCATGAGGTTCAACACACTGTTCTTCCTGCTGATCCT
The DNA here is from genome assembly GCF_021462225.1 of Girardinichthys multiradiatus. Classification (NCBI taxonomy): domain Eukaryota; kingdom Metazoa; phylum Chordata; class Actinopteri; order Cyprinodontiformes; family Goodeidae; genus Girardinichthys; species Girardinichthys multiradiatus. The sequence continues at coordinate 33,017,269 of NC_061799.1, read as the reverse complement.
TTCCTGTCTCTGCTTCACTTTCGCACAAGGTAAAGGGTTAATAAAATAAAAACAAACAGCTGACTTCTGGAAATAGTGTCATATATCTAGCATGCTATAAAGAGATAATCAGGGTTAATGAGTTTGGTTTATTGCCTGATTGCTGGGATGGGTAACTGTGACCTCCTATGTGCTTATTGCTTGTTAAAAACTGTAAACATCCCTACTTACTGTAAATTTTGTTTACTGATTGATTAAATTTATTCAACCTTAATCTTTCCAAAAAGTTACTATGAAGGTGTTGATGTTTTTGTAATCTGATGGCTCTGAATTAAACTTGATTTCTGCTCTTTCAGTGTCCTATGAGGACTGTTGCCTGAGGTATGTGAAGAGTCTTACCAAAAGTGTTCAGAAGCACGCAGTGAAATACAGATACCAGAAGACAGATGGTGGCTGCAACATTCCTGCTGTAATGTGAGTTTTCAATGCAGAACAGCTCACTTTGAATCAGATCTGATCACCTGAACCAGAACCTCACATGTACTCTTAACTTTTTTGTAGCTTTACCATGAGGAAGGGACGCAAGTTTTGCTCAGACCCCAATGAGAAGTGGGTCAAGGAACTTGTGGAGAAGATTGATGAGAAGAATGGCAATATTAGTCCCAAAAAGGTATTTTTTGGGGGACATTCTTCTACCTGAAATTTGCAGAGAGGTAACTCTTAAAAAACTATGCTTCAAGTAATGCCTTTTTTCTGCATGCAGCATTCAAGACATCCAAAAAGAGGCTGAAGAGGACGACTCCCCACAGCGACACCACCTTCATCTTCTCGCTGTTTGCAGTTTTATTACCAAGCAAAGAGCGGCCGTTATGGGGATTTTATGGAGTCTGACTGGAAGAAAAGTCAGGAGGCTGGCCAAGAAAATGTTGCAGCTCTGCTTTTGCTTTTGCTCAGCATTAACATTACAGGTCAAAAACTACTCTAAAGTTGCAGCAGCACTTTGCTAACGGTTAGAGTCTTGCAGCTGCTGGATCACCATAGAATATATTCACAAGACACACATTTCAATGCATGGCTCCTTCAGAGGATATTTTTGCAACTGTTTTTATGCTATTAAAACAGAAATAAGTTGACTGATTATAGAAATGATAATGGAGAGTAAATTATATGTGTTGATACAAAATATAATACATCTGCAATGTGTACACATTTGTGTTAAGTAATTATATGAGTGGAACTGTATGGTATAAATTGCTTCTTAAAGTTTATGCCATAGAAAATGATAAGCTTTCGTCATACATTTTATTAGATTTGTTTTTAAGTGTCTTTCTTTTCATACGTTTGTGTACAGGTTTTATTACAAATTACATGTTCCAATTAAAATCTTGCTGAAAAAAATTTGGTTATTGCATCTCACATTGGGGGGGTTTGCATGTCAAAGATGATTAAAGATGTTCGTATTATTCAAGAGGGAGACGTGTTCTGTCTTCAAAATGTGCAAATCAACCACAAAGCAAGAGCAAAGAACCATCTGAAGATGCTGACTTCAAGAAGGAGAAGCCCCTGCACCAGCCCCTTCCTGCAGGAGGGGCTGGTGCACTTCACAAACTAGATTACTTTAAGAAGAAAGAATATAGTGTAAAAAAAAATGTAAGCAACATCTTTAGGAAGTTAAAGCCTGGGCCAAACCATCTTCCAAATACACAATGAGCATACTGACAAATTAGTTACAAAGTGGCTTAAGGACAACAAAGGAAATCTTGTGAGGTGGCCATCACTAAGCCATGATCTCATACCGACTGAGAATTTATGGGACTGAGGTAAAAATATTTGTCTCAGCAATGTGGGCTACCAGTTATACCACTTTGGTGGTATTACCAGTAGGAATGGGACAGTAAATTACTGTGAGAACCGTGGGGTTCCTTTGGCAGGCCGTTTGACCCAATTCATACAGTATAAAAGGCGGCACTACCAAATTCAAAGGAAATATTTGACTTTGAAGATGCTTATTGTTCTGGCATTTAACAAAACTTGATTCAATGTCTGACTGTGAGAAAGTGCATATAAATATCCGAGAATGACATTAGCAGTAGATAAATAATAAAACATTCCTAGAAATGTTTCATAAATTCATTGTCTATAAACCGCTTCAAGATTTGTCTTGCATCACAATCAAATTGTTAGATTTAAATACACTTTTTCAGAACACAAGATCGATCGCACCATAAGCCATAGATACGTAATCATTCCAATCCTACAAGTGCTTTGAAATAAGATAATCTTGTGAATTACTATAATAAAATGATACAGCAGGTAGTTAAGCTTGATTTCAGGTTACATATTTACTGTATTACTGCAACAGGCTGAAGCACAGCTTTTGTTCGCTGGTTATACAATTTGGCAGCTACAGTGCCTTGCGAAAGGATTCATAGACCCTTGGACCTTTAAACATCACAACCCCAGACCTCAATGTATTTTATTGGAGTTTTATGTGAAAGAACAACACAAAGTAGAGCACAATTGGAAACAAGATTAAATGTTTTTACTAATATAAACCTAAAAAGGTGAAGTGTATTTGTACACAACAGCCATAAGAATCTATTGACAGGACAACTACTAGCCTGGCCTTTATGGAAAAGTGGCAAGCAAAAATTGTTGGAAAAAACCCAAAATGGAGTCCTGTTTAAAGGATCTCAGAAGCCATGTAAGGGTCACAGCTAACATCTGGAAGAAGGAGCTCGGGTCAGATGTGCTAAAACAATTTCTTAGCTAACATGCAAAACACTCTGTGTGGCGGACACCCTGAACACAACATCGCTACTGCAAAACATGGTGGTGGCGGTATCATGCTGTGGGAATGTTTATCTTCAGCAGGAACAGGGAAGCTAGTCACAGAGTAGATGGAGCCAAACACAAGACAAGCATGAGATAAACCTCGTTAAAGACTATAGAAGAGTTATGGCTGGGGTGGAGGTTCACCTTCTAGCAGGACGACAACTCTAAACATACAGCCAGAGGTTTCAATCAAAGCGAGTTTTTCATTTGTTAAAAAATCTGAAAAGCATGAATCCTTTACCCATAAAGTCCGAATAAAAATACATACATGGGTTGTATCATAACAAAGTGTAAAGGGGGGCAAACGAATACTTTCAAAAGGCACTGTGCTCTACGTTCCTCCTCTGATCTTTCAACACAGCTTTGAATCAGCCTGGCCATCAGGACTTTGATCGCATTTCTGCAGGTTTGGTAGGAATTTGGATACACAATTGGGAAACTTAGCCGAAAATTTTTTATTTCCAAGTACAGTTCAAACAAGCAAGGAGGCACAGAGCACGTGTAACAGAGTGATTGACAACACTATCTGATAAGCCATGGAGCTTGAATTACTGACTTATTTGTATCTTCCTCCCTCATCTCCCAGGGTACTGCTGGGGCTTGCTGCTGATAAAATCTTATCATGCATAACGCAGTGTGTGTTTCACCTTGTTGTCTTTGGAGATTGATGACTTCCACACAGTTGCCTTGCAGAGGCTGCATCTTGCAAACAGCAAGATGAAGCAGAGATACTGTGTGTCTCAATAGAAAAATTATTAGCCCGCAAAGGCCTCTGTTGTAACGCATCAAAAATGTGATGTATGTTGATTAAAGATTGAGTGTGAACACCTTTAAGCTTCTGTCATCTTCTCTGCTGAAGACACATAAACTGGTGAGAGAAAAGTTACTATTGAATATGTTTTACTGTAGTGCAATCGAGATTTAACGGCCAGGAGGCCTCACAGACTTAAAGTATCTGTTTGAAAATGCTGCCAACTTAGCTCACAGGCAGAAAGAGTGATGGATAGCCTGACAAATGCGAGATAATTACCACAACAGTTATTGCCTTTAGAATACTGGTGGACATCCAATAGTGCTTTGAGAATGACTAATAGGAGTGCTACCCTCATAGGTCAATAAAACTGTGTTGCAACTTGAAAAGGATTTTGGCGCCTTCGTTTCTTCATGTCTATATCACAACAATGCTCAGAGGATCATATTGCAAGCTGGGGCAGAATCTGCAGCTTCTTTAATGAAGGAAGGTAAAAACATGTAAAAAAGTACAAAGGTAAATGCAGGAAAGAGTAGTTTACTCTAAAACAAATGTTATAAAAACTGAGATGTTATGGCGTGTGAAAAGGTGTGAAAATTATAGCTATAAATTATTACAACACACTAGAAAACCAGAAATAATGGTGTCGACTGACATACTTTGACTTGTTTATTAAATAAAGGTCTGTGCTAGGTTGGTATCAAACATTAATAACTGTGATGTGGCTGTAAATTATGATTCCCACAAAAGTTAAAAAGAATAAAATGAAAGATGAAAGCAGCTGTAAAATGTTTCACAAAGCAAAGCTGTTTGGAAATGACACCTTTTTCCTTCAAATTACATTTTGCACTAACATTAACCTGTTCTAACAGACTTTCTGTCACACTGAATAGTGAAAACAGTAAATCAAATAGTCATTATATGACAGGATTCAGTTCCTTCATCAGTAAATGTGGGATGAGTTGATCTGTGTAGGGCAAAATAAAAAAGGTCATATATTTCTGCTTTTCAATGCGGTTTTATTGACACTGTACCTAAAATCCTCTTCAGTAATACTTGTTTCCTTGATAGTCAAGCTTTTAATGCTTGACTATCTTGTCAGTTTAGGTGGACAGCCAGTTTTAGGTAGGTTTGCTGTTGAGCCATACTCTTTTCAGTGCTCTGTGAGATGTATAGAGTCTGGAATAATATTATATATCCTGCTGTATTCCTTGGTCTTCACAATGCTGTTTCTTTATTAATGTTCTTTAACAAACCTCTGACACTTTCACAAAACAGCTGGATTTATACTGAGATTAAATTAAAAGCAGGTAGCCTCTATTTACTAACTAGGTCACTTCTCCAGGCAGTTGGTTGTACTGGGTTCTATTTAGGGGTTAAGATTTTGGAAAAAGGTAATTTACCGGTTTTGTGTTTGCATATGACATAGATCCCAATAAAAAACAATGAAGTTTGTTTATTTTCTTCTTTACATACCTTTTATGGAGATTTTGAAATAAACGTTTTCCAAGTTTAGAATTGTATTGAAGTCTTTTCGTTCCAAAATAGAGGTTAGGGAAAGGCACCAAGTCCTAGTTGTTTTGCTGATTTTCCAGTTGATTCTGTTTTAAAACACTTTTCTAGTTTACACTAGAGCCAGATTCACACTATCACACTCACAAAATTCACATATTACACATACAATACACTGATTGGTAGGCAACTTGTTGCCCAGCGTCACATCGTCATGTGACCAGAATCTAACCGACAACTTTTGGATTGCAAGATCCACCATGTTTCTTCTTCAAATACAACTAAAGCTTTAGATTTGCATTGTAAATTCTATGACGTGTCCAAAATGTGATACACACAAACAAAAACCCAAAGTGGGTCATTTTGCTAACCCAGTCCTAGGTCAGATATGGACCGATACCACCCCCAGGTTTATTAAACACAAAAGGGTTGGGTTATGGGTTTGACATTGCATACTGGGTTTGGCCCTCTTTGGGCTACCAAGGAGTGGGTTGAAAATACTGACCTTCTTTCTGTAGCAACAACTAAGCTACAACTGGATTAAAAATGATTAAATAAAAAATACAACAAGTTTATAATATTTGCACATTTATTGACAACATTCTCACTTGGTATTTAACATTATTTAAAATATTTCTTGTCTGTTTTAACTTTATTTCCAATTTTTTTGGTCAAACTGTCTATGCTGAACATAGCTAGCATTAGCTTGAGTAAGCTACTTAACACTTAAAATGCTAATGTTATCCAAAGTGATCAAATCCACTGACATTAACAATATTATACAGCATAATTTTACCAGCTTTCAGTTTCTGGGTTTCTTTAACATCTAACCTTGCATAAAGTCATACAGGATCAAAATACGCACATTCCCCTCCTTTGGAGCAGTGATGCCGATTTCTTTATTTGCTGTAAACAGTAAACAATTGGGTTTGATATGTGATGAATATGACACAAGAGATAAACATTTATTTTCAGATTTCTTCTGTTTTTGTGTTTCTGTCATCCTTAAATCTTCCAGATCATCAAACTGATTTTATTATCAGAGGACACTCTCCATAAATACAAACAACTGTTTTCAAAAGCATATTTCAATTATTAAAGAAAAAAGCGTTCCAAATCACCCTGATCCTATGTGAAAGTGTAGTTGACCCCCTCACAAGTTAAAACATGAATCATTTGTGTTTATGGTTAAATTTCACAAGCAACACCCAGACGTGAATACTGCCAGACCTGTTTGGGACGTGTCTGAGTCGGCTAAATACAGGCTAAAAGATCTCCAAAAGCACCACATCATGTCCCAATTAAAAGCAAATCAAGAACAGATAAGAAACAAAGTCACTGACATCCATCAGTCAGAAAGGGTTACAAAGCAATTTTGAAGACTTTGGGACAGCCAGAGAACCACAATCAGAGCCATTGTTCACAAGGAAACTTGGAACAATGCTATGAACCTTTCCAGAAATGCCTGAATTACCAAGATAATCCAAGATTGGATCGACAACTCATATAGGAGTTCACAAAAGAACCGAAAGCATCATCTAAAGCTCTACAGCCTGCCTTTTTTAAGGTCAGTGTTTATGATTAATTCATGAGCATGACATTAAAGACACAGAAAATAAATAGCATCCCTTTGAGAGCAAAAACCATTGCTTTCCGATATAAACCTCACATTTGCCAAAAAACATTGTGAAGATTCACAAGACTGTTGGGAAAAGATTATGAGGACTGATGAGACAAAAGCTGAATGTTTTGGATGGTGTGTGTCCCATTACATCTGGCCTAAAACTAGCACAACAGTTCAAAACAATTACATTGTCCATAATGTCAAACATGGTGGTGATAGTGATGCTATGCAAACTAGGGCTGTTTTGCTGCTTCAGGATTGGGACAACTGGCTAAATTTGGAACCATGAATTCTGCTCTGTTGCAAAAAATCATGAAGGAGAAGGAACAGCCTTCAGTTTGTGATCTTAAGGTCAAGCATATTTGAATTATGCAGCTGGAAACTAATCCACAATACACCAGCAAGTCTACCTCTGAATGGCTCAAGAAACAAATAAAAAAAACCAAATGAAGGTCTTGGAGTGGCCAAGTCAAAGTCTGGACTTAAATCCAATCACAATGCGGTGACATGACCTTAAACAGGCCACTTATTCGTTAAAAACATCCTGTGTGTCTGAATGTTTTGATGTCAAACCCAAATGTTTGCAGTCACCTGGAACAGAAATTGGCCTAACTATTCCAAAACGTTTGGAGGAGAGTGCATTTTTCAAACTGAGCTCATGGTTTTGCTGAAAGACAGACAACTCTGCAACCCTGGACAGGATGATGCAGGTATGGAAAATGCATGGCTGGGTGGATTCATTAATCTATGAATAAAGAAACTGTCTTCTTTTGACTTTTTAAAATTCCCTTAATCTTACAAAAGGAGAAATATGAAGAGGGTCACTGACAACATTCAATAAATTTCTTTCACGCTTAGCTGATTTAAGTGTAGCTCCAGTTACAGAAACGTTGGATGTTGTTTTAGCGGACAAAAAGGAGGCCAAGTATGTTCATGGAGAATGCCACTGTGTGCATTTTCAGAAACAATCATTACATACAAAATCATGTTCTGTCCTTTCAGAAACCTCATGCTATTGCCAGAAGACTTGTGCTTGAATTAAAGTGTGGGGACATTTTTTAACAAGAGGATAAAGTTACAGTAAATGCATCTAAGAGGTGATTCACATTCCCAGAAAAATGCAAGTTGGGGCCATCCCCTTCATCTCAGACTGGAAGCACAAACAAGAATATCTCCCAAATGAGTATATCTTCAAAAAGAAAGACTAAGCTACATGATGACACAGACCACAGAGTGGCGCTTGTAAAGAAGGCCCTCTGAACCAGCTTTCCATCTTAGTCTGTTCAGGGACTCACTCGTGCGTGTTCTACTGTAACCCGCAGGCTCTATCAATCTCCTCTTCTGGATTCGATGCAACATGATCCGATAAGCCCCGGTGATGGGGCTTCTCAGGTCGAGACTGTTGTTGAGCAGATGAACCGCACTGATGCCAAGATCCTCCAGGGCCACTTTTACGCTCAGCTCATCTGAGGTAAGGACGCAGTTCGGCTCGACCAGGTGCGACAGAGTAGGTCTGGAAGTCGGGTAGGCCTGAGGATACTCGATGCCTGCCATCCAGTCGCTCTTCATTATCTGCGCCAAGGTGAGACGGTCTACGGGAACTGGCCTCAGGAGACCCTTTATGATCTCCTGGCAGGACTGGGGAACATATGAAGGAATGGCATAAGCACCCTGCAGGATGCAAATCTTCAGCCTGGTAGTTGTGGCTGCTTTAAAAGGCATCGTGGCTGTTGCCATAAAGTAAAGCAAAATACCCAGAGCCCAGGTGTCTGCATAATGTCCAATGTAGCCTTTCTCTTTGAAAAGCTCCGGGGCTGCATAAGGGGGAGAGCCACAGAATGTGTGAAGTATATCACTGGAGCAGCAACATGTGCTAAAACCAAAGTCCCCTACTTTAATGCAGTAGGTGTGGGTGTAGAACACATTCTCAGCCTTCAGGTCCCTGTGGACAATGTTATTATCATGCTGAAAAAGGAGAAGACAAAGACATGTTATTGAAGCAATCACAACTGGTAACGTTAGTAAATCTTTTACCTCTTTCTTAGCCCCACAGGAGATCACTGAGCAGGGTCTAGGGTCTAGGGAGCCAAACCCCTCCCTTCTTTCCCCCTCTGGGTGTGCATAGTCCTAAAGTCTGCAAAGCCCCCTCTAGAATTAAATTAGTCTATTATGAGCTATGTTAGGACCATCAAACCTCAATATGACAAAATGCAAGGTGGAGGCCATCTATTGCGCTAAAGCACAGCAGTTTATACATTGTACTGCAAAAATATTTGATACTCCTCAAGCTTTTCCACATTTTTTACATTACCACCTGAAACCTCAATGTACTCAAATGAGATTTTAGATAATGGACCAACATGAAAAGTGTGGTGCACATTTGTCTTCAGGCCTCCTGAGTCACACCTTCTAGAACCACCTTTCACTGCAATTACAGCTGCAGGTCTTTTGGAGTAAGTCTCTACCAGGACCATTCCAAAAATGGCTAAAGCTCAGTCATATTGGATGGAGAACATCCAAGAACATCAATTTTGATATGTTCTTAGTTGGATTTAGGTATGGACTTTGATAGAGCCATTTGAACACATGAATATTCTTTCATGTAATCCATCTCAACATGGGCCCGACTGTTTAGGTTTGATGTCCTACTGGGAAGATGAACTTCTGATCCAGTTTTAAATCTTTTGCAGCCTCCAAGAGGTTTTCCAACAGTATTGACCTGTATTTAGCACCAGTTATCAACTTAGACCATTAGCCTCCTGAAGAAAAGTATTCCCACAGCATGTTAGTGCCACCACTACATTTCACAGTGGGATGTTGCATTTCGTTTTCTATCCATGTACTGCATTTGGCATGTAGACCTAAAACTTCAATTTTGATCACATCTGACCAGTGTAGAAGAAGGGCTGTCCACATACATGGCTTTGGTAAACTTTAAATGGGACTTTTTATGGCTTTCTTTAACCAAAATATTGTTAAAGAACAGCTGCAACTATCCTGAGATTAATTTACTCACAAGCAGACTCTATGTACTAATTAGATGACTTTTGAAGGGAGGTATCAGCGTAAAGAGGGCTGGACATGAATGAACTGTGTATTATCTTCTTTGTACTTCAAAATAATTTTATTTTGGGCTCCATGGTGGCACAGTTGGTAGCGCTGTTGCCTTGAAGCAAGGAGGTACTGGGTTTGAATCCCAGCCTAGGCTTTTTCTGCATGAAGTTTGCATGTTCTCCCAATGCATGCATGAGTTTTCTCTGGGTACTCCAGCTTCCTCCTGCAGTCTAAAAAAACAATTAGGACTCTCTAAATTGTCTTTAGGGTGCCTGGATGCCTGTCTGTCCTGTATCTCTCTGTGATGGACACGCAACCTGCTTGGGGTATACCTCACCTCTTGCCCAGTGAACGCTGGAGATAGACAAGAGCGGCCCTGCACGGACAAGCCAGTACAGACAGGAATGGTTGGAATTATTTCATTTTGGGATTGTCCATTAAGGTTGGGTGATTGGAACGAAATTATTGACTATCGAGGATTGGCTGTTTTGTTTTTTTGGGCCTATGGGTTAAACGCAAAACATAGTCGGGTGTAGCCCACTTGACTCCGCGGATGTACTTGCAGAGTCATTTTTACAACGCGTACATGGTGTCACACAATAAACTGCTCAGTGGGAAAAAGTCTCCATATCGAACTGTTTTATATGTGATACTCTGCTCCAAGCAGCCAGTTGCGAGTACGCAAAGGGTCACCACCACTCTCAGCGCCACACTGACAAGTGTATTCCCCTTCTTTGACCCTAGTCTGGTTTAATGGCCTTTAACACCACCTTCTTTTCTTTTTGTTTTTCCAACGAACAGCACACAGCAAATTGGCTCTGCCTCCCTGTCCAATGACACAAAGGCAGAAAGTGTGGGAAATCTAGGACTATGTCTCCAGAAATGTAGGAAATTAGTAGGCTTGACTATGAAGCCTCAAACGTCGGTGGATAGTGCGCACTGAGTCCACGCTGTTCACAGTACAACCGACTATGTTTTGGCCTTAAGTTTCTTAATAGCCCTATACGTCTCCACAAGCGGCACACCACTTTAGTTACATCCTGTGGTTTGCCTCTTTAATCCGATTTAAAGCCAAAATAATAATAGACTTTGTATTTTTTTTGGCAACTAGTTCCTCCATTTTGTTCTAAAGTGGCAAATCAGTCCGTGCATGTGTACATTACTCTACCCACAAAAACATCCAAATGTCACCCGAATATATTGCCAATTTTCATTTGTTGGACTGATAAATAACACTTGGAAAAATGTTACATATTGCCCAACTTTACTGTAATACCTCGATGATCTAAATAGAATTGTGTGATTATAATGTGAAAAAACTTGAAGAAATTTGAGGGGGGATGAATACTTCTGCACGACACAGTATATTACACAACTCTAGACATATACAGTTCTAAGGCTATGAACATATTCCTGTATTTCAGCTTGAAGACCATTACTTCCCGGAACAGTACGTTTTGGAACTGGTTTGACACCTTGCTCTGAGTCTCGTTGCTTTCGTTTTCCCAGTAACTCCAACGCCCACTCTGTTCCCCAGAGAACTACCTGTGTCTTACTCACCATGTGCTTGACTGCTGAGAGAACCTGTGAAAACACCAGCTTGCTCTCAAGATCTGACAGGCGTCCCCTGTTGGTGATCCTGGAGAAGAGTTCTCCTCCGCTGGCATACTCCATCACCAGGAAAAGCCGGTTGAAAGTTTCAACCACCTCATACAGGCGCACTATATTGGGATGGGAGAGCCTCTCCATGCAGGTAATCTCAGAGGCAAAGAGAGCTTGGGTGTGTTTGCTCAGACACTCCTTATCCAGGACTTTCACTGCCACTCTTTCTATCACATGAAGACACATAGAAAAAGGCAGTCCTGTGATACAAAGCAAAAATACACCTTTCTCCTAAACTTCATAATCCTGCTATTTAATTTTCTTTTTTAATTAAAATGCATCATTTGTTCTGACTTGTCATCCCCTATGTGGTTATGTAGCCCTTCACAACATAGCTGCCATGTTACACAAAAGCAGACAAGGATGAAAACATAATGTATTCGTCAGGGTCCGGCTGATGAGATTAGTCATGTCTTCTGACATGTAGAATGACCCAGACTGATGGAAGTATGTCTCCTTGAGCTCAGCTGGATCTCTGTACATTCATCTCTAAGCTGAGACTTCCCATCAAACATGGGATTCCAGACACTGAGCAGAAAAGCCAAAATATCTCCAAAAACATGAATAACAGGAAGAGGCAGTGGAAGACTTAAAAGTCCTCCTTGTGTAAACCGCACAGACTTGACACTGTGTTGTACTTTGATGTAAAACATCTTTAAATTGTATAAAATTCCACAATACAGGTTTAAAGTATTTTATAAAATAGCTCAGTTTACACAGAATTCTAGTCTTTTATTCTAATGTCACATGACTGACATCAGATTTTAAATGTTTTATTACATTTTAATATTACCATTATTTCAAAACAATGTGAATTTATTTAAAGCTTATGTCCCACAAAATAGATTTACCTGAAAGCTGCTTGACTAATCTTGCCCATATCTACAGTGAGAATCATAATTAAAACGGTTAAGGCAAATTGGTTAGATCTCTAATGTCATGTAAGATGTATATAACGTGTACAACTTTGTTTAATCTCTCCACAAATAAAAGAAAAAAAAAGCTTTAAAATAACTGGAACAGTGACAAATCAGTCTGAATGGTTCGAAGTTTCCATAACAACCATTTTGACAACCTTAAGCTTTTACACACATTTTTCTTTAATGATGCCAATAATTGTTTAAAATGATATATAATATAAAACCTACTGTATATCTGTGCATCTCAAGCCATTGTTAGAGCTATCTACAACATAAAAGTATTCAAATCAAAGCATCCAAAAACTCACCTTTGGTCAGGTCATGTATACCCAGTCTAACTTGGGAAAAGTTACCAGAGCCAATTTCTCCCTTCAGTTCATAAAATCCCACCCGGCGTCCAAACATCAGATCATCTATCACCCTCTCTGAGTGGGTCATATTGTACACGGCCTTTCCGAAGGCTGTCCTCTGCAGCGACTCTTCTTCCTCTGCCACCTTTTTGGTTCTCTCCATTTTACTGTTCTCCTGTGGTGGTGTCAAAGTCACAATTTCGTCATTACGGGTACCTGACCTTAAGTAAGAACCTGACATTGAGAAAAAGGAAGTAAGATGATGTAAAGGTACACTTTGACAACAACAATTTACCATGAATACCTTCTGAAATGTATGTCACAATCAAATGCTATAATTGAGATCAAGTGGTATTTCTGTACTTACATGTTTTCCCTTTTATGTTCTTCTTGCTCCTCTCTGTTTTGATTGTATTATTTCTGTTGTTCAAATACATAATTCCAATCCAGATGGGTCCACACTCCTTACCTCGATTTAAGTAAGTACAGTGGTGTACAAGAAACAAGAAAAATTATTTTCACTAACCAAAAACAAAAAGTGAAAGGTTGACTGGAAAAAAATAGAGCATGCATCCAAGAATATAAAATCTTTAAGAAAGTGTTTCTTGAAAAGTCAGCTTCCCTTCCAGAGTGTACATTTGTTCACTGGCACCTTTTCACAAGCTCTGTATGCACCAAAGTTGTCTCATGGTTTATAATCCTGAACTACTACATAATGCCCTATAATCCCCTCTGGTGTTGGCCTCCTCCCATGCAGACAGCCAGTATGCAGCCTTTGGAGGCCTCTTCAAACCTTGCAGATGAACAAACCTACCTGATCTACAGTCAGTCTTTGAAATGCAAATGGATTTGTGTCTATACAGTCATTATATTAATGCTATAAACTATTTATCAGTTGCTTCTGCTATCTTTGTGCAACTTGAATCACCCCAAAATTAGCTCTTTCAGACACGATAGCAAGGACTTCCGCTAATTATACAGTTTATTATTTTTTTGGAAGAATGTTTCCCTATTCATTTATATGCATTTAACACTGTAACATAATTTCATCACAAAAGTCAGGCTGCCACAGATACAAAAATTGATGCAGCTCTAAGCAATGTGTACCACATTGTTAGCCAGTACTACAGTATTTTCACAACTCCTGTTCAAATATTGCAGCAATGACCCAATAATATCATTCCCTAATCTCATGAAACACCATGTAAATGCTCTGTCTGCACCGATGAAGATTCATTTACCTAAGGACGCCAGGTGCTTGAAACTGACCAGATGGCCACCTTTCTGATTGATTCAAGAAATCATTATATGTCCACTTGGTGGCACTCATGAAAGTTTAATTTACAGGAGGTCAATTCTAAAATATGAAAAATATAAGAGACTGTAACATCATGGAAAAGGTAAAGTACTTGTATTTCAACATTGTGAATTCCACCCTCTTGATCTAAAAACAATATTCAAACCGGGAGCACATCAAAAGCAACATGTATGCTTCCATGGTATAACAGGACTACAGGATTACAAAATCCACTGAATTTTCTCAGGTTTAAACCTGCATAACACACATTTTTTCAATATGCCATTATGTGGAAAGATTGGAAACAGTCTGACGGTAGCTACCTACTTCCCCCTAGGCTGGAAACATTATTTTCACCTTAAACGGATTAAGACATTTGACTATTTTCAAATACTTCCACTCTTTAATCTTTTTAATATTTTTCACTGTTTTTAGACAATCACAGTTTAACATTATTTAGCTTTTTGAAGGATTTAATATTTTAAAATTATTTTATACAAACTTTTACTGAAAACATGTACAGCATTCATATCACATTTATAAAGGAAAATGCATTTTTTGAGGCACTGATTTGGTTTGGCAAACATGGTTCACACAATGTACGAAAAAAAAAAAAAAAAAAGGGCTCATTTAAAATTTTAACCTGGCCCACTTAAATCTTACATGTTGTTGAATTTAACATGTTGCAAACGACAAGACGAATTCATAAACGGCACTGCGTCCTCACTTTATCTAAGCCAGAACCTCCAAAGGAGGCCTCTTTGTGAACGGGTCACACAGCGGTTTGGTGACCCAGACACTGATTTAGACACAAGACAGTCTGCATAGACACACAGATGTCTGCTCCCCGTCGGTCTCTCCAACCTCTGCAGCACCGAGACTGGACACCTAGGATTATCTCTGGAAGTCCTCGCTCTATAAACTGCTTGCTCATGTCGCAGGTGACTCATTATAATCTGTGCTCAATAAAGCTCTTTGCATGTGCAATGCTGAAGTAAAGGCTCTTATAAGGAGAAGATTGTCTAAGGGGAAGAAGACATAGATGTGGAAGATATCTCCACAGCTTTCTCTGAACTTATTGATACCTCTTTAAATTTTGTGTAAAATACCCCAAAATCTTACTTCAATAGTCTCACAATGACAAATCCAACCTTAAATTTGGGAAAGTTAATTGGGTGGATTTAAAGTTAACAGAAAGAGTTTTAGCAGGTTTAAATACAGAGAAAGGGATCTTTGACCATTAGGTTTTTGAATCTCTCTAGATCGTCCATAGTCTTGGATGAAAACTAAAGAGAAAAGAGCATAAAAGGGGACCTCTTATGCTCTCTTCTCTTCAGTTTTCTAGAAGATTTCAGTCTGGGGACTGGGATGGGCATGGAAGAATGATGTTTTTTCTATGGATTTGCCTATATGTTTTGAATCACTATCCTGTTGAAAGAACTAATGGTGATGTACATTTCAGTTTACTGGTATAGTCTGTATACCAGTATACCCTCGTCGGTAAAAGGGTTCATAGTCCCATAGACTCTTTTAAGGTTCTTATAGTCTTTGGAAGATAAATGACACATTGTCACAAAGACCAAGGAGCATACAAGACAGGTCAGGGATACAGTTGTGTAGATGTTTATATTAAAATTAGGTTATAAAGCAATATTAAACATCTCAAGGAGCACTATTCAATCCATCATTTGAAAATAGAAAGAGTATGGCACACCTACAAACCAACCAAGACTAATTAAGCTGACTGGCTGGACAAGGAGCGCATTAATTAGAGAAGTAGGGAAGAGGCCCACGGTGTCATTTGTTGTAACTTTTGGAAGGTATTAAAAACGTCACTCTAATCAAGATGTCTGATGGTTCATTTAACAAAGGTCCGTTAATCTCAGCGAAAATAGGGAGATCTGATCAGCATATCAAAATAGCAGCCCGATTGGTCAAGACTGAAAGAGCAAATCTGTAAAATGCTAAGTTTACAAGGCAGCTCCAAGTATTTTTTTGTCAAAGCATATTTTTTTTTTCATATAAATATATTAGAAAATATTTTTATCTGAAAACGTACTTTAAACATGTCAGTCTTTTAAAACTGCTTCAGCTGGAAATAGTATAATAAATGTTAATAACATTTTTAGTGTTATTAGATAGCTCCTAACTGTGTTCTTATTAAACAAACATCAAAATACAAACATAATTTACATATAATAATATTAAGAAGTATTCGATTATTATTATTATTATGACCTGAGATGGATTGATGACTAGCAGAATCACTGACTTTGATACATAACCAATATTATGATTGTTAATATTTTTGCATTTAAAAAAATACTCATGGTTCTAATGACAAACCACAATCAGCTCTCTAAAATCTGCTGTAACATGTTATAAACTTAGCGTTTTTCCGCTTTCACTGGTTCAGTTTTTTAAAACTACTGGAGCCTGAAATATTTATATCTGATATTAATTATGTTGTAGGCATTTTAACCCCTTAAAGGCCAGGATATTTACAGAGCTTAAATATTTGTTTGTTTCTTAACCATACAAAAAACTTAAAACAAAAATCCAAAACAAAATAATTTAACTAAAACACACACGCACACACACACACACACACACACGATTACCCAACCATCAATGACAGAAAAGTCAGTCAGTCAGTCATTTTCTACCACTTCTTCCATAGTGGGTCACGGGGTAGATGGTGCCTATCTCCAGCAGTCTATGGGCGAGAGGCGGGATACACCCTGGACAGGTTGCCAGTCCATCGCAGGGCAACACACAAGCAACCAAGCACACACTCATTCATACACCTAAGGGCAATTTAGAGTGACCAATTAACCTTGACAGAAAAGTGTCAAAAAAAAAAAAAAAAAATGAAATGGGGTAAAGTAGCGCCATCTGGTGGACAAATATAAAATAACAACAGAATAACAGGCTATTCAAAATAAATGTTAACATAAAGGAATGCATTATTTTATGTAAATAAAATATATGTGGGATCAAAAATAGTTATTTTGTCATTTGTAATAAATATGGTAGTTTTTGTGTAGCTTAGCCATAAGATTTTAATTCTAAAATAAATAAATAAATAATAATCTTGCAGATTTGAACTATACTCATTCAACACAGCCAAAATGGCCCGAAATACCACAAAAAAAAAAAAAAAACATATGGCAGAAAATGTCCCTTGGACCTCTTCAGGATCAAGCTTTAAGCCATATCAGATCATAATATAAAAACCATTAAAAGATCGATGTTTGTTGTGCTCATTCTATAAATGCTCTTGGTTAACTGAACCATGCAGCTTGAAGAGAATGTTTAATATGTACAGCGTTACTCAGGACCTGAAACTATCCAGTGTGTGCAAAAAGGGAAAAGAGCCGAGTTTTCTGAAAGGTCTAAGGGGGTCTGACCATTTGGTGTCATGTTGAATAAACACAAAGGTGCTGGAGTTTTCTGAAGGTGAGGATCTTGCTTCCCCCTGCTGATCCTGTTTATGTGTTTAGTCCTGGTTTTGTTTTAAGTCAGAGGTGCTAAACACCTTCCCCCTGAGATAAAAGATGATTGATACCTTTGAGGTTGACTCTCTGAATGGTTCATGGCCTTTATAAGCCCCCTCATTAGAGGGAGCTCAGGTCTGGTCAGCATATTTGATCCTCTGTGGGTCCCTTTGCAGCAAAAAAACAAACAAAAACAGAGACGCTGAGATCCTCCTTTGAAGTGGCCCCTGCGTTGTAAGACATCAGCATGGAAATTTGATTAGCTCTCCCTTTTTGGCTTCTGAAGACTCACTTTGGGTGAGATTTAAGGCTGAAGCTGGATCCCAAATAAATATCTGAGGAAGGAGTGAGCAGAACAGCACTGAGGAGACCATTCAGATGAGTCATGGATGTTCTCCAACCTTTCCTTCTATTCCTGTGTGTGTTTCATCTGACTTGTAAGTACTGGTGGCCAATCCTCTGTTGTACTGCAGCTGTTTGATTTATCTCACAGACTGCAAATAACTTGCATGAGCATACTAACTGATGAAAGTGGTAAATAATTGCAATTAGATATCTTACTTTAAAGTGAAAAAATAGTTTCACGCAGTTTTCGTTTTAATTTTTATTTTTTTACAAAACACCAAACAAAAATGACAGATAAGCATTATCTTTATTTTACTGCAGTTTTAAACTAGTAATTTATGTTTGAGTTGTATCAACCAATTTATGCAGCTCCACTGAATGCTCTCCATTCACAAATGACAGCACAGATACATGTTTGTCTGGTGTTTTTCAGTGAGTGCAGCACTAAGCACACACATCGATCACAGAAACCTGTTTACACAGCGAGTGTGCTGCAAGAGGCAGAGTCACTTTGTGCACATTGGGCAAGGTAAGGAAACGCACATCCAAGAAGTAGATTATGTTTTTTTTTTTTTTTTATGTATTTATGTTTGCTGTTTATTTATCTATTTGCGACTCTCTCTGGGAACTTAGACATTTCAGGGAGTCCTGTCAGCATAGATGTGGGAATGTGCAGGTCACACTGCGGGATGACCGCAAGATTATCGCAAGAAACAAGACGGCAGGAATACTCAAAGCATTCCTCAATGCTGGAATTCCTGAGGAGCAAGAAGGTACGCTGCAGTTCCATCTGCTGCCACAAGAGGGCAGTGTGAATTTGTAATCATTTCCTAGGGCTTCTCTAAGCCATAAAAACTTTTGTAGAGTAAATCTGACAATGAAACTGCATGGCAACCTGACCCACCGCACCGTTTTCCTAAGGTGCTTGGAAAGGACAAATAAAAAAAAAATAATAATATGATAGTATGTTGTTTTAAATCATTTAATTCTCGCCGCGTTGCATACAATTAGCTATAAAATGTCTAAAAGGAGTTAGCACCTTGAAGCTGACGAGCACAGAAACATGTTCTGACATGTTTAACCAAAACAAAACCCATTGATTCCCTTAAGACAAGGACGCACGGCCCGGCTGCACCAGAGATCTCAGAGCACCTGAACCGGCTCCCTTCCTGCGGGGTGAACCAGGTTTGCGAGCCGACGGGGATGCGAGTGGAGCGGGTGCTGCTGTTGGAGGGGCCCCGGGAGGTGGAGGTTATCGAGGAGTGCCACTGTGAGATAAAGCTGAGCCAATGTATCCGAGTCCCGGCTCTGAGGACCTACTACTTCGAAACACCATACGAGACGGTTCTAGACGTGGGAGGATGTTCCCGCTCTAAAGGAGCCCCAGGTGCGTGTTTGAGTTTAGGTGCAGCGTCATTCAAAAGTATTCATCCCCCTAAGACTTTTTCACATTTTTATCTTGTTAAAACCACAAACTTCAATGTAACTTATTGGGATTTTATGTGATAAACTAGCAACATATAGTGCATAATATTTAAGTGGATGGAAAATGATACGTAATTTTCTCTTATGTTTTTGTGAATTCTCAATTTTATTTAGTCATGGACTTTGACTGGGCCATTGATCTATAGCCAGACTGTTTGGTTTGGGTTTCTTCTGACCAGAGCTCCTTCTTTCACACGTCTGCTGTATCCACCACATGGCTTGTGGCAAACCTTCAACAAAGGGTTTCTTTTTGGCTCTCTTCCATAAAGGCCAGTGGTGTGGAGAACAGTACTAATGTTTGTCTTGTCAACAGATTCTTCCACCTGAGTTGTGGATCTCTGCAGGCTTGCCCTGTGTGTCACTTTAGGTGGACTACCATGTCCAGGTAGATTTGCAGTAGTGCTATAGTCTCTCCATTGTCAGATGGTGGATTGAACAGGGCTCATTGATGTGCATCACAGAAAGCAGGGTTAATTAAAATGAACTCCTAAGCTTTTCAGATTTTTATTTGTAAAAAATTAAACCTTGTATAATTTTTCTTCCACTTCACAATGATGCATAACAATGTCTATGACATTAAGCCAGTTAATCCAAATCCATTTCAAGGCCCAAAATAATTAAGCCATTTTATATCCACAGTTAAAGTTGAATAAGCCTGGTCTCTAGTACTATAAAGTCACCGTGTTGTCCTCAGAACAGCAATGTCCTCACTTCTAAGATGAAAACAGCAATAAAGTAGTGCTTCTGTATCTACTCAGGGCCCAGTTTAGGAGGGGGTGGGCCACTGGGCCAGAACCAGTGCTGGTGCCCAACCCACACAAGGTTCTTTTTTACAAACCACAGTAGATTAAAAGTTACATACACATACACTTTATGTTAAAACAGAGTTTTTTTTTCCTTTTTAGAAAGGTTCCTCATAAATATGGTACTATTTCTAGAAATATCTTCATATAAATTATGCAAAATATTTTTATAACCATGCCTGGCCTTATGTGGTGCTGTGATGCAGTCAGTCAAATAGCAAAAAAATACCAAAAACAAAGAAAGGATCTGATGTGCTTGAGGTTTATTTTAAAGCAGAGGCAATAACATTGTTTTCCAAAATCCAAAGAATAAATTATCTATCTATCTATCTATCTATCTATCTATCTATCTATCTATCTATCTATCTATCTATCTATCTATCTATCTATATATATATAAAAGTAAAAATAAAATGTATGTACTTTTTTATCATCTAACCAACAGCAGACCAGAGATGTAATCAAACTAAGGAGTCGCTTTGGGCCCTCCACACCAGCAGAGGGCCCCCCAGCAGCACTACAATAGTAACATTAGTCAGTTGTTACCTCTGCTATTACCTTAAAAGCTATAGATGTCTAATTGAGAGACAGACAACATTTATAAATATAACACATCTTAAACATAATGTCAAGTCACCAATGAGAGTCAAGAAGTAGAGATCTGGTTGCCTAAATCTTATTATAATATTTTGCAGAGATGCATGAATTTGCCTTTTACAGACCGATACCAATCACTATTTTTCTTTGAGGTCTCACCTCCCTGATTTAAATTTTGACTCATTGATTTATTTACACTCAGAAGAGAAAATGTGCTGCGTGTTCTTAGATAGTTGCTGTGGCTTTGAATCCAGCAGAAAATGAAGGATATGCATCTCACCACATGTTCCATATCCTTGATCAGACTTTTTAACAAACTACACGAAAGGGTATCAGTGTACAGTCTGTTGGTTGATGCGTTAATAAACCAAAAATGCTGGTAGTTCTTAGTTTTCATGCATTTAATAATAAAAATAAGAAGAAAATTCAGGTTTCTTAGTATTTAACCCGTGGTCAACAATAAGAGCTAATTAAAGGGAAACGGATTCATTCCAGTTAATTGGTGAATCTTGATTTAAAGTTTTTAAAATATTCTATTCATAATGTTAGAGGTTTAATACAAACGTTTTAACGTTTTTGATGTAAATTAGATACTAGTTAAGCTTTGGTGATCCAAATCAAGTTCTGCTTAGGAACACTTTACAATCTGGCCCGCACTGGTGAAACCCACAAAATATCAGAGCAAAACACTTCTGACCCGAGCTGTCTTTGGTTAAAATACACAAAAACTGCCATTATACTAATTAAATACGGGAACAGCTTGATCAAGATCTACAAAACTTTATCCATATGTGGTGGGCATTGTTGATATAAGTTAAATCACATAAAATTATTTTTACATCTTATTTTAGTTTAAATCCTTATAGGAACCCAGAGTTATTGTAGTTTTATATTGGCCCGTTTTCTTTCTGGTTAACACTTTCTGGTTTGTTTCCAGAGGGTTTCTCCTGCGTCCCCACCAAGTTTGACTCAGCATTGCTGGAAACTCCGAACAAAGTGGACGTGATCCAGACTGTTTCGGCCTGTGAGCTGAAGGAAAGCTGCTACAGGATCCCCTATGTGGAGTATTACTATGAAACAGTCCAACATGGAGATGGAGTCAAGGAAGAGAAGCTCAAAGTAAGTCAGATAAGGGAAAAAAACTTTCTTCATTCCATTAATTTCTTTGAATAGCATGGTGCATTCAAAGACTGATTCCTTTAAGATGTCTGCTTCACACCCCTTTGTGATCGAGAGTAGAGGAAACGGTGCCTTAGCTGGGTGCCAGACAATAAAGAAGTGCCTTTAATGCATCAGACATGCATGTGGAAGTCGGCACTTAATCAGGACCGCACATCCGGGTGGGAAAATCACCAGAATGTGTTGCACCCTTCAGACCCAAAAAGAAAAGACTGACGTAGATAAAGAACGAAGCAAAGACACTTTGGGGTTGAAAACAAAAGTCGATGTAGTTTTATGTTAATAAACAAAACTAAATCAGATTTTTGTTAAATAAGTTGCAAAACCTACTAGAACTAACAACAAAACTTTGCCAAATGAGAAAAAAAAATAATTGAATAAACACAAGATTTTCTGTAAAAACTTGTTTAGGATCAATTGTTCTGATTCTCTGCACCAAATGTGAGAGCAGCGCTAACAAACACAAATGGTCCCTGCAGGTGTCAAATGAAAGCCCTTTTATCTTTTCAGACCGCAGCTGCTCCTCAGCTCAAAGTGGGTCAATATTTGCAGCCAGCTGTGAGCTGACTCCCCCCCTCTCTCACTCTGTCTCTGTGTTGCTAATTGTCTGCAGGAAATAGATGTGGGAAGATGTTTGGGAGGCTGCACAGCAGGAAAGCGATGCCTTCTCAGGTCAGTATGAAAAAACACACACACACACACACACACTTCTGCTCTGGAGTTGTAACAGCAGCCTGTAAGCTGCGACACCTTCTGCACTCAGTAGGTCAGATCTCCAGCCTTGTTACAAAACTGCAGATCCTAATTAGCATCTGGAGAAGCAACAAGGCTACTCAAGAGTCTCAGGACTTTATCTGCATGCTATAGAGAATTTCACCAACATCTTCAGAAATATGCTGTAGTTTAAATGTTTCTTGCATATGTTTTGAAATCTTTTAATACTGCTTTGCATGTACATAAAGGAAAACAGAACCAAAGAATTTGAGGCTTCTCTACAGTGCATTTCCTGGGTTATCACAATAGAATACCTTTGCATTCTCTGATACCCCTAAATAAAATCCAGTGCAATATTTGCTTTCAGAAGTCACCTAATTAGAGAATGGAGTCCTCCATTGTGTGATTTAATCATTATAAATCCAGCTGTTCTGTTAAGCTCCAGAGGTTTTTCAGTGAACAGACCAAGCACCACAGCAGACAGGTTAGGAAGAACATTGTCAAGACGTTTAAAGCAGGGCTAGATTTTAAAACAATATCCTAAACTTTGAACATCTCCCAGAGCTCTGTTCAATCCATCATCTTAACGTGGAAAGGTCATGGGGCAACTGCAAACCTCCCACAACATGGCCATCCACCTACACTGGATCACTGTAGAATATATAAAAAAAAAGGGAAGAGGCCCTTGGTGACTCTGGATGAGCTGCAGAAATCCAGGTGAGAGTATGTACTGACAGGACAGTTTTTAGTCAACTCTAGACAAATCTGGCCATTATGGAGGAGAGACAGTAACAGGAAATGCATTGTTTATGGAAAGCCATAAGATCTCTGCAGTTTGACACAGCAAACATGTGGAAGAAGGTGTTCTGGTTAGATCAGACTAAAACTTTTTGGCCTACATACAACCTATTTTGCTTTTTGGGAAACTAACATTGCACACCCATCCAAACACGCCATCCCCACATGGCATGGTGGTGGCCGCTCCATGCTGCAAGGATTTTTTTCCTAAGGTGGTGACGGGGAAGCTGGTCAGAGTTGAAAGGAAGATGAATGGAGCAAAATACAGAGGGATCCAGGAGGAAAACCTGTTAGAAGCCGGACAAAGAGCCTAAACATGCAGCCAAAGCTACAATGAAGTGGTTTGGATCAAACCATATTCATTTGTCTGAATGGCCCAGTAAAAGCTCAAAACTAAATCCAGCCAGGGATCTGTGGCAAGACTTAGGTATTGATATTCATAAATGCTCTCATCAAATCTGACTGAGCTTGAGCTTCTTTATAAGAAAGAATGGGCAAAAATATCAAGATGAGCAAAACTTATATAGACAAATACCCCAAACGACCTGCAGCTGCAACTGCTGCAAAAAGCATTGACTCACTGGGGCTGAATACACATGCATGCCACACTTTACAGAGTTTTATTAGTGAAAAGGCTTAAAATCCGTGTTGGAATTTTTTTTTTTACTTCACAATATAAACTGCTTTATGATGGTCTGTCATATAAAATTCCACCAAAATAGCTTCAAGTTTGTGGCTGTAATGGGACAAAATGGGAAAAAGTTCAATACTTTAACTTGTCTCTCTGGTTCATACAAATATGCAACTTTTAGGTAGCTGTTTATAATTTTATTAAACAACAACAACTTAAGTGTTGGGAAATATTCAGCTGGTACAGACCTGAATATAAACTTAATTTTGAATGTATTTTGTTCATTTTTAAGTTTTACCAGGGTAAACACCAGGCATACAATACATCTCTGAACATCTGTGTTCTTATTACTACTTGGTACCTTTTAAAAAGACAGTTTTAGCTGTTTCCAAATAGGGATTTTGCTTGGGAGGGAGATTTACCTTCTAATTTCAACAAAAGCTGCTTTTGTTTGGTTTTAAAAACAAACACAGCTGATGACTGTTATCAGCTTTATTTCCATTATATATATTCAACTGGATTAGGAAGTTTCAATGTTCTCATTTTTTTCTGTTGCTGTAGGAGTCCATCTGATCTGGAAAACTGTTACTTGTGGTCAAAAAGACAGTCCAGCTCCTGTGTTCCTCAGGGATATGAAAGCCACAGCTTCATCAACCAGCATGGGCAGATTCGCACCATCCTCTCCATCACCTCCTGCCTCTGTCAAAACTGAACACAGCGCCCTCTGCTGGAAAGCAACTTCCTTAGTTTCCAGTGACTTTTGAAGACTGACCAACCTCATGTTGTTTGTTTTATATGTAATATATGTATAAGTGATAATTTTGTAAATAAAAGTAAAAAACAAACAAGATGATAACTTGTATGTTATTATTTGCACCTGGTATGTAAATGTGTTAGATTGTGTGTTTGAAGTTGTGGGTTACATTTTTTATTTTATCCGTCATGTAAATAATTCAAACTAAATAAATGAAAATCACGGAGATTGAATAGAAAGACATTTATGTTTAGAGAGGCAGCGATCAGGTTTTTTGTGGCTGATACCAGTTTCTCTTTTATTCTAAGGATTACAGGTCCTTCTCAAAATATTAGCATATTGTGATAAAGTTCATTATTTTCCATAATGTAATGATGAAAATTTAACATTCGTATATTTTAGATTCATTGCACACTAACTGAAATATTTCAGGTCTTTTATTGTCTTAATACGGATGATTTTGGCATACAGCTCATGAAAACCCAAAATTCCTATCTCACAAAATTAGCATATCATTAAAAGGGTCTCTAGACGAGCTATGAACCTAATCATCTGAATCAACGAGTTAACTCTAAACACCTGCAAAAGATTCGTGAGGTCTTTAAAACTCCCAGCCTGGTTCATCACTCAAAACCCCAATCATGGGTAAGACTGCCGACCTGACTGCTGTCCAGAAGGCCACTATTGACACCCTCAAGCAAGAGGGTAAGACACAGAAAGAAATTTCTGAACGAATAGGCTGTTCCCAGAGTGCTGTATCAAGGCACCTCAGTGGGAAGGAAAAAGTGTGGCAGAAAACGCTGCACAACGAGAAGAGGTGACCAGACCCAGAGGAAGATTGTGGAGAAGGGCTGATTCCAGACCTTGGGGGACCTGCGGAAGCAGTGGACTGAGTCTGGAGTAGAAACATCCAGAGCCACCGTGCACAGGCGTGTGCAGGAAATGGGCTACAGGTGCCGCATTCCCCAGGTCAAGCCACTTTTGAACCAGAAACAGCAGCAGAAGCACCAGACCTGGGCTACAGAGAAGCAGCACTGGACTGTTGCTCAGTGGTCCAAAGTACTTTTTTCGGATGAAAGCAAATTCTGCATGTCATTCGGAAATCAAGGTGCCAGAGTCTGGAGGAAGACTGGGGAGAAGGAAATGCCAAAATGCCAGAAGTCCAGTGTCAAGTACCCACAGTCAGTGATGGTCTGGGGTGCCGTGTCAGCTGCTGGTGTTGGTCCACTGTGTTTTATCAAGGGCAGGGTCAATGCAGCTAGCTATCAGGAGATTTTGGAGCACTTCATGCTTCCATCTGCTGAAAAGCTTTATGGAGATGAAGATTTCATTTTTCAGCACGACCTGGCACCTGCTCACAGTGCCAAAACCACTGGTAAATGGTTTACTGACCATGGTATCACTGTGCTCAATTGGCCTGCCAACTCTCCTGACCTGAACCCCATAGAGAATCTGTGGGATATTGTGAAGAGAACGTTGAGAGACTCAAGACCCAACACTCTGGATGAGCTAAAGGCCGCTATCGAAGCATCCTGGGCCTCCATAAGACCTCAGCAGTGCCACAGGCTGATTGCCTCCATGCCACGCCGCATTGAAGCAGTCATTTCTGCCAAAGGATTCCCGACCAAGTATTGAGTGCATAACTGTACATGATTATTTGAAGGTTGACGTTTTTTGTATTAAAAACACTTTTCTTTTATTGGTCAGATGAAATATGCTAATTTTGTGAGATAGGAATTTTGGGTTTTCATGAGCTGTATGCCAAAATCATCCGTATTAAGACAATAAAAGACCTGAAATATTTCAGTTAGTGTGCAATGAATCTAAAATATATGAATGTTAAATTTTCATCATGACATTATGGAAAATAATGAACTTTATCACAATATGCTAATATTTTGAGAAGGACCTGTATATCACATAAAAAAGTAAAATGGGCCACAGGTTCTTTAATAGAGGCTGTAGTTTCAAATGTAACAAAAAATCAAAAGGATTATACGCTTGAAAATCAGATTTTTAAAAATGTATAATCAAAAAAGTGAATCAGTCTTGTGGTTGATTTATAGGCTAAAAATTGTAGGAGTCCTTAGCTTTGATGCATTCAATGAATATACGAAAAAATCTGATATTTCAGTCCTTAAACTGCAGACGACATCCATACGGGTAAAAACTATTTTCTGCTTATATATATAAAGGTTTTACAAAATACATGAATTACATATTAATGAAAGTCCAGCTGTGACCTTCAGGTTTATCAGAAAACAACTAAAATGTGTTTATTTTTGCCCGCCTAAAACTTCAAATTTATTGGTTCATGAAATTGTTAAGGAATATTTGCAGTCAGATTAAAGAAAAACATCGAAGAGGGACTAAAATGTTAATGCTGATTTGAAATAACACACATGCAAGCTGTTACAGCCTCCTCTTTCTGGTACAGACTTGTGAAAAAACACTTCTCTGTCACAGTTTTCTGTTTCTACTACAGTAAAATGTTTTATGGTCTTTCTGCAAGGTGCCATGGAGAGAACAAAACCTTTGATCCCTGAGATGTTTATTACAAGGAAGGAGACAATTTTTCCAACCCCATCTATCTATCTATCTATCTATCTATCTATCTATCTATCTATCTATCTATCTATCTATCTATCTATCTATCTATCTATCTATCTATCTATCTATCTATCTATCTATCTATCTATCTATCTATCTATCTATCTATCTATCTATCTATCTATCTATCTATCTATCTATCTACAGAGGCTGCCCTACTCAATTTGTCGATATGGGTTGTGTTTAGTAAAATGAAATGGGGAGCCTATAAGAACGCTTAGTGAGCCTGGGCCCACTTAATACCAGTCACTAATATGAACACAAAAATGCTTAGGAAGGTCAAACATGACCTGGAATATTTCATAATATTGAATGTAAAATAGAAAACATAGACATTGATTTGTGAAATTGTTACTGGATTTGTAAAAACTAAAACAAGAACTTTTTTGGCATAAGATCACACTATATTGGGTCCAGCTTGAAAACTACCATCCACAGACAGAATTATTCTGGCCATTTTTACAGAATACAGTGTGGGATTTGTGAAACTTAATGAAGAAACAAAAAACCCATCTAAAATCTGCCTTTTTTGAGTTTTCATGAACTGAAAAAGGGGTTTACAATTTACAAACTGTTTTCTAGGATCTGCCATTAGTGTAAAAAAAACTATACAAGTCAACTTTTTTAATTTTTCAGAATTTGAATAAAGGTTTTAACAAGCACAAACTATATTTTATAGAATATATTACAAGTAAAGACGGATTCTGCCCATGTTTGACCTGTTTAAGTATTTTAGATTTCACACTGGACTCAATCTTAGTGAATACGGTGAAAAAAAAAATTATTTTCTCATTTTTCACACATTGAATTATGGCTTCACAACTCATAAACTGTTTTCAGCAATATGTCGGTATAGAATATTTTGTCCATCTGACCATTCCAAGTGTTTCAGATTGTGAACTAGTTCACAGTAGTGAAATGTAGCAGAATATCCCTTTAGTCCTGAAACAGAAGCTGTGAATCAGAGATCAGCCTAAGTCTGGTCAAACATGATGATTACTGTAGCTCGGTGGGCAGTCATGTAAATTTTACCTAGTGTCACCAGTGACACCAGGTAATTTATCCAGGTAATTGGTTTCCACCTAAAACAATGTGGCCTTTAGTTTAAATTAATGGATCCATTTAGGCGCAGTTGGCCACCCACAGATTGCACGTCCGCAGCTCCTGGCTTATAAACTGTGCAAATCTTATTTATTTTGCATTCTTCATTTCTCAAGCTCTGACAACACATTTTTAACAAAAAACCCAAATTTGCAAGAACAAGATCGGTGTTATGCAAAAGCAGACTGCAGTTTGTTTGATCCTTCGTTCCTTGACACGAAGACAATAGACTTGAATAAAATCTCCAATCGGGGGTCGCACCTTGTTAGCACTGCCATTAGTCTCCTTTTACATTCGCTGATTGGTGATTTACATTTGCGGCCAAATAACATCTTTACTGCTGTTTACCAAGGCTGCAGAGGGGAACTAGGCTATTTGATATAAAACGTGGAGCTTCGGTGTCTTCAGAGTCACTCCAGCAACAAGCTGCGCTCAAACAGACTGATGCACCGGGGATCTACTCACGCTCCTAAGATGTTGGTGTTTGCGCTCAGTTGTGCCGCTCTGCTTTGCGTCACCGCAGCGTGGCCTGCGCTCGGAGACCAGGGGAATCATTTCACCTCAGAGGGCGAGTCAGAGGTGGTCCGCTCAGCTGCCATTAAAAGACTTCTGGAAGTTTTCGGGATGGAGGACCCCCCTGCTGTCCATGGACACAAGCAGCCTCCTCAGTACATGCTCGATCTGTACAACACGGTGGCTGATGTGGACGGCGTGACCAAGGACCCCTATCTGCTGGAGGGGAATACTGTGCGCAGCTTCTTTGACAAATGTAAGATGCTTGTACTTAGGTGTGCAGACCAGAAGAGGGTAAAATAGAAGGTGTGGTCTCTAATAGTGTTTTTTTTATTGCAGTGCGCAGTGAACAGGTGGAGTTCAAGTTTAATTTGTCAACAGTGCCAAGAACCGAGAAGGTCCTCATGGCAGAACTCCACCTCTTCAAGCTGCGCCCACAGGCATCCCTCACATTCAGCAGACATCACTTCTGCCAAGTAGGTTCATCCTTATAAATAATAATTAAATGTTTATGGCTGCATGCAGAGTTGACCCTAGGTTGTATGAAACTGCCTATTGGGGCATGTCTCTACCAGCTTTGCACTTTCCCTTCATAAAGTGGCTTAGGCTTATTTTCAATTTTATTCACATTTTGGCACATATTTTCAACTGGATTTATGTTTGGACTTTGACTTAGCCATTCTAACACACGGATGTGCTTTAATCTAAACTATTTCATTGTAGCTCTAGCTTTATGTTGAAGGTTGGTGTCAAACTGCAAAGTGAATATTGACTCCAGTCTCATGTCTGCTACAATTTGTAACAGATTTTCTTTCTGCTGCTTAGATCCATTCATCTTCCCATCAGCTCTGATCACCTTTTCTGTCCCTGCTAAAGAAATGCACCCCACAGCATTATGCTGCTAAATGTACAGGGTGTTAGTTTTTCGCCAAACAGTGTTTTTTTATGTAGGCCAAAAAGTTCAGTCTTGGTCTCATTTGACAAGAGCACCTTCTTATGCATGTTTACTGCGTCGCTTACATGTGTGCAGCAAGCTGCAAACTAGGCATCTTATGGCTTTCTTCATGCCACTCTTCCACAAAGGCCAAATTTGTGGATTGTGAAACCAAAAGTTCTACTGTCAACAGATTATCCCACCTGAGCTGTGGATCTCTGTAGCTCCTCCACAGTTACCACAGGCCTTTTGGCTGTCTCACTGATTATTGCTGTTCTTGCTCAGCCTCTGTTTGGGTGGATGGCCATGCGTCGGGTTGTGGTTGTGCCATAGCCTGTCCATTTTCGGATTATGGGTTAAACAGAGGTCTGTGGAATGTTCAAAGCTTGGGATATTATTTTATATTCTAAGCCTGCTTGAAACCTATCCACAACTTTCTCCTTGACCTGTCTGCTGTGTTCTTTGGTCTTTATGATGCTGTTTATTCACTAATGTTCTTTAACAAACCTCTGAGGCCCTTAAGGAACATTATAGAACCTCTGAAAGCAACAGGTTGCACTAGAGTTTATTTTTAGAGAAAATGGTGCTAAATAGATATGCAAGGCACGCATTTCAAATTTTTGATTTGATAACAATTAACACCCACTGGGAGGAGTCCCAGGGGACGGCCAAGGACACGCTGGAGGGACTATGTCTCTCGGCTGGTCTGGGAACGCCTTGGGCTCCCCCCGGAGGAGCTGGAGGAGGTGTCTGGGCATCTCTGCTGAGTCTGCTGCCCCCGCAACCCGGTCCTGGATAAAGCGGAAGACGACGAGTACGAGTAACAATTAATGTATCCTGCTGGAATCAGGGAGAGGGAGCAGAGTTTAATGTAACCACAGAGAACCGATTGTTGAGCTATTTGCAGACAGTGACTGTGTGCATGAAATGCGTCCGAGATTTAGATACAATCAATAGAAATGATTAAATCGGGTTTATATTGTAACTGTAATCTAAATGATAGTTTTCTTTTGAATATGTCTAAATTGTACATTAACAAACTTGCCAAGTTTAAAGTTCTCTTGGGACCCCAGGCCAACAGTTTGTTTGCACATACCCTGACTGGATGTGAAAATTAAATACACTAAAATTAATTTCTCCTTGCTTCATTTCTAATGGTTTTTCCTTTCATTTTGTATCATTCAGGTCAGTGTTTATCAGCTGTTGGATAGTGGTAAAACCAACAGCACTCAGGCAAAGAAGTTGCTGTCCTCTCGACTCATTCCAGTCCACTCAACTGGTTGGGAAGTGTTCGCAGTCACACAAGCTGTAAGTATCTCCTAAAGCCCAAATACTTTGAATCCAAGCCACGGATGTTGTATAAAAATCATGTTGTAACTGATATCCTTAAGGTGCGCTCCTGGATGGCAGATGAAGGCAGTAACCTAGGGCTCTACGTGGTGGTTAGGACGCTGGGAGAAAGCCAGACGGACCTGAAACTGATCCGTTTTGCTTCAGGGCGCCACCACCACCTGAGCAAACATCCCATGCTGGTTCTATTCACCGATGACGGCCGCCGCTCTGCTGCACTCGAGAGCACAAGTGAGATTTGCATCAGTTTTAATGTCATTTCTCAAATCAGAATACAACCAATGACAGTAAATACAATCCTGGATGATTTGTATTGGCCTACACTGTTAAACAAACCGTTAGATTTTAAGTAGGAGAGGCAATTTGCATACATTTTATTAAGTGGGAATTTAATCAATAGTTCTGAAAAGAGTTTGCATGTTTGACTGCTAAAAGACACTTAAATAAGTTAGTTAGAATTAAAAAAAATTTTTAAATGATCCGACTCTGAAACATTTAACTTTATTCAAATAAATTAGTTAGATTCTAACTCTTCTGTTTTATATTGACGAAGACTTTAGAAACAGACAATATTTCATGATTTTAAATCATATTAATCAGTTAGAAGTACAAAACATCAGAGAAATAAATAGCAAGAAACCACGATTGCTAGCAATCGTGACTTTAGCATTAGCTGTGTTACTAAGCTAGCTAAAGCTTAAACTTTTAAAATCTATTCTAAGATGTAAACCGTTTCCATGACAACCACAGTTTAAATTTGCTGTTGATTAGGTAACGCCTCTTACCAGCTAGCTTAAAAACCTAAGCTAGCTGGTAAGTTCAAGTTTAGCATTAGCCCTGTCGCTAAACTAGCTAAAGCTAAAGGTTAAACTTTTAAAATATTTTCTAAGAAGCTGACATGTAAACTGTTTCCCTGACAACCCCGGTTTAAATATGCTGTTCATTAGTAATGACTCTTACCAGCTACCTTAAAAACCTAAGTTTTGTTACCCAAAAACATAGTTAATGTTGTTAGAAATTAACCATTATGGAACATTGCATTCAAACACTATTATGCTTGATTAAAATGTAGTCAGTTAAAAACCTAACACTTATACCCTCCAAAATTCCTTTTTATAAATGGTGCTCAGAAATTTTGGCTGTTATTATACTCTACACATTTTACAAGTATTCGATTGTGTTTGCTAATTTAAGCAACCATTTTCTCTCTTCCAGATGCCCATGAGGCCATCGCCAACTCCTTTCTCCCCCAGACCCCTACGTCAGTCAAATCTTCCCGCACAGCTCGCTCCCTGGACTATGGCGAGGAGGAAGGCTGGTCCAAGTCCTGCCAGCGCCTGCCTCTGTATGTGGACTTCGAGGAGATTGGCTGGTCGGGGTGGATCGTGTCTCCCAGGGGCTACAACGCTTATCACTGCAAGGGGTCCTGCTCCTTCCCCTTGGGTCAGAACATGAGGCCGACTAACCATGCCACCGTCCAGTCCATCATCAACGCCCTGAAGCTGATCCGAGGCATCGAGACGCCGTGCTGCGTGCCTGACAAGCTGTTTTCCATCAACCTGCTGTACTTTGATGATGATGAGAATGTTGTTTTGAAGCAGTATAATGACATGGTGGCTGGAAGCTGTGGCTGTCACTGATTTTGTAAAGTCTATTGTGTTTGGGTACATAGCTTCTCAGACGCAGATTTAATTTTCACTCTTACCGTTCCTGTTGCCCTTTCACTATTAACTCATGAGTAAATGTGCTGATTCTACCAATGACACTGTAATATATGTAAATATCTACATAAATTATAATATATGACTGTGATGCAAGAGATAACCACAAAAATTTGTAAATATGTATATGCTATGTTTTTGTGTTCTTTATTTTAATGAAGTAAGAATAACTTTTAATAAATAAACTAGATATATGGAACTTCGAAATTTCTATTTTAGGATGACTGAACAAATTTTTTTATTTTGTTCCATTAATTCAGAAATCTTACATACATCTCCCCTGGTTTCTGTGTAAAAAGGTGAAAAGTGTGTAATAACCTTTGCAATCCAAAACAGATTTTATTTAGCAACATTCTTCCACTTTAATTGAGTTCTCCGTAAGCAATAATGTTTTTTAACAATTTGGCAACACTTTTTCCACAGAAAGAACTTGGTGATCAAATCATTCAGTGAAGCATCACTAAGAATCATAAATAATTACAGAGAGATTCAACCATGTAAATCTTAGTATTATTTACTCCACCCTTTTCTATTTTTTCTGAAGAAGCATCTCTCATGTTAAAGCAAGCTGAGTCATTATAGGTGCATTTTATATAATAATGTTAAAATATATGGTTTTCATCTTATTACATTTCTGTCTTCCTTTAGTTATGCAGAGAAATATTTGGAATTGAAATTTATTTTTAAGGAGCAAAAATATTAGCAGTACACCTCTAAGCTTCTAAGCATTGATGAATTGATTGTTCATCAACACTAGTAAAGATGTGTAATAAGCCTTAGAATTAACTATTCTTACAGGAAGATGACGTCAAATAAGAAAAAAGAAAATAATTTAGCCTTTAATTTTAGTACATTCATTCAGTGGGTTAAAAAATCCATGTTAAGTTATTAATATCCCTTTAAAAAATCAAAATGTAATTATACAAAGTGTTGCAGGGTGTGCCACTGGGGAGTTTGATAAAAACATTTATATCTCAACAAAATGCTTTCACAAAGAATAAATGTACTCCATTTAAATTACTAAACTATTTCTAAATTTTCTGTATGAATAATAAAAAACACAAAATTAATTTAAAGAGGAATTTATTTAAATATTTTTACACATTTTTAGCTGAGAACGCAAGGACGCAGTAATGGAAGTTCTGCCTTTGGAACAGAGCGTACATGATGATGTTACCGCTCAGCTTAAATCTTTCAGTAAATGGTCCTGTTTTACTCAGAATTCTGATTATTTTCACATTTATAATGGATATTAAATAAGAAAAAATAGTCATTTGACAAATATCAAGTGTACATAATTAATTAGAAAGACATGTCAGTACTAAGTTGAAACCTTTTAAAATAAAAAGTAAAAGATTTCATTTTTGATCATAAAAGAAAGCTTTACTAAGTAAATAATGGTGGTCTAAGCATGGTTGTCCCCTAAAAAGTCAAAACCTTTACTTCTTTCGAAAGACTATTTGCTTATAAATACTTTTTTTGTCTCAGCTGACAAATAATAGTAGATGATGACCAGTTTTAGAGTTATAGATTTGATCAATTCCTTCCACTATTCCTTAAGTTGCACTGAATCCATGAACAGGTTTAAAAGATTATTTTACATTTAATTTTTTACTAACTTGCATCTGACCATAGATGTTGCTTTACATCTGCATAATTCATTTACAATAACTACTAAACACTAAGTAACATACAACAGGTAATTGCATCCAAACCTGGAACTGTGGTCTCTGCTCCTGCAGAGCTGTCTGCAGATAACCATGAAAATGTAAAGTGATTTTCAGTCTCCATCAGATATCATGACAGACCAGGAAAATGCTCTGTTGTCTGAATGTGGCACTTATTTCTGGTTCTGTCGGGTTTGTTTAAAAGTTTATAAAAAACATTAAGATTTTCTAGAGGTTTAAAGGAAAAAAAGTTACATGTTTTGCATCCAGATTCTCTTATACATCATTCATTTGCTCGTACATAGCTTGTAGCCTTGCCAATTATCTTAAAGGTGTAGGGTGTATTTGTATTCAGCCCCCTTTACTCTTATACCCCAAAGTAAAATCCAGTGCAACACCTGCTTAATAAATCCAGTCCACTTGTATGTAGTTTATACACCCATTAGTTCTGTGAAGGCCTAAGAGGTTGTTAGAGAAAATTACTGATCAAATAGTATACTTTCTATTGTATAAAATCACAGTAAAATACATAGATGTTTGAGGTTATAATCAAGGGGTATGAGTACTACACAGCAAAGTAACTATATATAAACGTGTCTCTTGAGTTTGCAGCTGAAACAAAACATAAAGCATGTTGTCGTCAGCCATCAAAGTTTCTTTCAGTGCATTTCAAAACCTTGTCTGTAAAGACTGTAACCCGAGCAGCAAGCGAGGCGTTGGCCATAGAGTGGCACTAAAGGGGGTTGAAACCACTTGGCATGATGCTGTACGACAGCCCTCATTCATTATCAGAGGGGCTGCTATTCACAATGGAGCAAACGATGAAATGCTGCCTTTATGGTGGCAAGCAAAGGGCCCAGCTGCGGCCCGACACCCGATCTCCTCTTTGGCTCTGGCCTCATTTTGTCCTGGTATTTCATATCTGACTGGGCCACCCTAATAAAAACCATTTGCTTAGTGCTGGAGCAGCGATGGATCTGTGGTTTTGGACCCTGAAAGCGCAGATATGGGGAATAAACAAACCATCTTCACAGCACAGCAGCTCGATGCATATCAGGTAGGTAAGGATCCCGTTTTGAAGCATCACCTTAATGTTTGCAACCTTAATGACAAAGTAGATGAAATTTGTTCTTACTTTGTTCTTTATTGGACAAAAGAATACAAGCCACAGCCATGCAGCGCTGCTGTTCTTGTTCACAAATTTTACCCAGATAGTTTGTTGATTTGATTTAGTCTGATCCTTTTAAAGTGATGTTTACCCAATAAAAAAAAAAATAAAAAAAGAAAACAAACAACTAGCATCAAGATACATGGATGTAGTTACATTTTAAAAATAGTTTATAAATTCAATTGTTTTATTTTTGACTCTGAACAAGTATTTGCTAAGATTATTTTTCTTTTTTGTTTTTTCCCTCTCACATTTCAATGTTTCAGACAATAAAAAAGTAATTTTACTAAAGGCAGCAATTATACAGATTTTTACAACACTGTGGAGGAGTTTTGGCACACTCTTTGCAGAATTGTTCTATTGATTCACATTGGGGGGTTTTCAAGCATAAACGGCCTTTAGGTCATGCATGACGCAGCACATCAACTAGATATAAACCTAGGCTTTGACTAGGCCTCTTTACCTAGACCTTTATTTGGTGTTTTTTTGAGTAATGCAAAGGTAGGCTTGCTGGTGTACTTGGATCTTTATCTTGCTGCATAATCGAAGTGTGTTTTGCTTTAAGGTCACAAAATGATGGCCGAACTTTCTCCTTTAGGATGTTTTGCTGTAGTTTATGGTTTCATTAATTTTGCCTCCAGGTCCTGAAGGAGCAAAGCAGCCCCAGACCATCAGTACTGCCACTATGTTAGACTGTTGGTAATGACTCTTTTCCAAAGCTCCTGGGGATCATCAAGATGTTTTGTAGAAAATGTGAGATGGTCTTCTGTGCTCTTTCTGGTCAGCTGTGGTTTTGGCCTTGGGAGCCAACTCTCTTTCTCTCTCTTTCTCCGGAGGCCGGGGAGGCCTGCATTGCTTTAGATGTTCTTATAGGATTCTTTGTGTTCTCCTGGGTGACAGATTCATTAACTACTTCAATGCACGCCTGGAGTAATTTTGATTTGTTGGCCACATCTGGGAAGGTTCACCACTGTTCCACGTTTTTTCCTTTTGTGGACTATGTCTCACTGTGCTTCAGTCTGAAAACTCTCTGTAACTGTAACCCTGTCCAGATTTCTAGATGTTATTGACTTTGGTTCTCCTCTTTTCTTAGATTTCTTTAGATTTAGATAAGTTGTGTTGCTGTTTGGGCACTTTTACCCAACTTCATAACGTCAGACAGGTTCCATTCAAGTGATTTCTTGATTCTGAAGTACAGGCAGTATTCAGGCATGAGTGTGGCAAGTGAAAATGTGGTTCATCACAATTAAACCATGGTTTAAGAAGGTGGGCAATTAATACTTTTTCACAGCATTTTAATAAAAACAGTTTTATCGTGTGAAACTGATTTTCTTACTGAACGTTCGGTGTAATAACTTTACTTTCCCACCATTGTCTGTTTGTATTTGCAGGACTGTACATATTTCACAAGAAAAGAAATTCTCAGGTGAGCATAAAATATATAGAGCACCCTCGACTTTTATTAAAGCCGCTCTTAAACATGTAAAAGCCATCAAGTATGTTCATCTTTCACAAAAGTAATCCAACGCTATATTAAAAAAATCTAGAATTTGGGCAACCTTTAGTTTATTCAGTGGGGAAAAAAAATCTGATTAGAACCAGATTAAGAAAAAATCTTCTAAAATTAATGAAGAACTTTTCCAAATGCATTTTGTAGGTTGATCAGACAGCTGGCAAACGTCTAATTAACAATCTAAGACATCCCATTTCCCCAAGCTAATATTCTTCAAAATGGGTGTTGTAAATATTAATCTGAGAATATTATGTAATATAAAATATTAATATTTTACCAAATAATATTCCGGTCTGTTAAGGATTGTCCTGTGAATACCAGCCCCATTAAGGCGATGGTATTAGGACAGAATAGAAAGGTGTGAGACGAGCTCTGACATTATTGAACAGCATAAACTCTGCACACATATGGAATGAATTCACACAATTTCTTAAAATACAAGAATTTATCAACAAAAATAAGTCAACTCAAAGTCAAACGTATTTTAATCAACAAACTCTTTACTATGCTAAAACAATCCAACTAAACTACCAAGCAGAATTAAAGAATAATGAAGACTTAATGGACTATGTACAATATAAACAAGTTGATTAAAGATGATTAGAAATCATGACCAAAAAGAGTGATGCAACATTACCATGCAGTGTTTATGTTTGAGAACCAAGGATTATCTTGAAGAATCTGGAAGTGAAGTTAGTCTTGGAACTAACTTAGAAAATAATCAGCAACCTTTAGACAACCCTTCACAATGCAAGATCAGATTAAATATTATTTTAATAAAATAATGTTTTAAATAATGATCTGCTGAATAAAACCAACTTCCTGGATGACTAATTCTCAACGGTGTCTAATTAGCTGCCTTCATTTATTAAAATAATATTTCTTCAAATATTATTGAGTATTTTGGAAAAGAGCCAAATCTTTCTGGAGAAATGGGGCTTAATGGTGTTTACTTAGTTATCAACTCTAGTAAATGCTGTTCAGGGACTATTATTCACTAGCTTTAAAACTAACAACCTTTCTGTTGACTAGCCTTAATGCTAGCACACGTGTTCTTACCGGTTGGCCGTAGGGCTAACAAAGAAGCTAGCTAAAGTGCTAAGCTAGAGATAGCTTAGCGCCAGAATCAACACATACCTTTAAAATACCAGGGTTAAAATGCATAAGCGCTGACGGCGCGTTATGAGCAATGTTCTGGTTAAAACCACCCTTTAAATAAAGTTTATCTTAGCTTTAAA
Organism: Girardinichthys multiradiatus; assembly: GCF_021462225.1. Classification (NCBI taxonomy): domain Eukaryota; kingdom Metazoa; phylum Chordata; class Actinopteri; order Cyprinodontiformes; family Goodeidae; genus Girardinichthys; species Girardinichthys multiradiatus. Next base: position 32,978,667 of record NC_061799.1, on the reverse strand, counting down.
ACATACAAAGAACCCGAACCGGCCTGGGTGCTACAGGTAGCATGCTAGCACCAAGATAGCCGAGCTCCACAAAACAAACTTCATAACATGAAAACGTTTAGATCATTTCATCCTAAACCAATCTGTTAATCTGCCCAAAACCCAACCTCTGAAACTGTTGAGGGAATGTCGTCCCAAGGCGAAGTTTGAAGAAGATATCCGTCGTGAACAAAGGTTAGCTTCCCGCCAACTTCCTCAGTTTCTCCCGATCAGAAGGTGATCAGCTGTTCGTTACCGTAAACACGGTTGCGGCCGTTGTCTTTCCTCCAGACTCGGCTTGTCGAAACAGCTTCTCTCGGAACACCGTTTGCTTCTGTTGGGGCCTCGAAGAGAAAATGTAAGCAACTCTTACACCTTAATTTCTCCGTTCATGAATGAAAATACCGGATACACAGACAGTATTTCATTCTACTTAACTTTTGCAAATGATCGGTCCTTGGATCCAGTTGAATTTATGTCTTTTTGCCAGCAAAAGACATTCAGCGCGCTGTGTTCCCTCCTGACCGGTCACTCTGGGAGGCCGTATGGAAGAGAAAGACTTGTGGAAAGGTGGGGCTTTTATTTGGGTATTGGCGCCACAGGAAGTCCGCAGTTACCCCCTTTCCTGGCTGTGCTGGAAGAAGGTTAATGCACTTTATTTTGAAAGGTTCCAGGAAAGTATGTACCGGAGTTTTAGTGTTGAAAACCCATGGCTCTGTGGTCCCAACATGGGAAAGACAAGAGAACATGCCAGTCAAGAACGGCAAATGTATATTGATTCTCATGAGTCAGAAAATAGTTACACCCAAATAGCTATTCTCCAAAACATGCCCGTGCAGTCAGTAATACTTACAACATTCAAAACAACTGCGACTGTGGAAAACAATGCTGAAGGAATTTGCAGTACAATTTTTTTTGTAATATTATACTAATACAATAAATATGAATTATTTTACCTTTTACACTTCTCTTCCAGGGATGCTAATGAAAATTGATGCAGCTGTAGTTACGATTTATTCAGACTCTTTTTTAGTTCTGTACAAACTTTTACGGTAAATTTAAACTAAACCCTCAGTGGACCAGTCCTGCTGAGATGAACTTCCAAGGAAATCAGATTGATGTTAAATTAGGCTTTTTGATGGTTTTTTTTTGGCTTATATTTGAATGTTCTCCCTACTTTATGCTTGTTAAGAAACTTTTTCTATTATTAGCAACCACTATTTAACAAGGTATGCTTGTAATGTAGTACTGAAAGTGAATGTTTTGGACCTTCCTAGACTTTTCTACCGCTATTGGGATTTGGCACCGCAGCTTGTTCCTCTTGACTACACCAACCAACCAGATGTGAAGTTACCATATGAGCTGATTGGCAGCATGCCGGAGCTGAAGGTAGACCCACTGGTCCACAAAAAAACCCTGCAGACCCGCTCTCCCCCTCTGTTCCTGATCCATAATTAATGACCAACTAATCGACAGAATTCATTGAAAGGTTATACGTTACCTGACTCTTTTAAACTTGAAGAATGCTCCTGGGTGCCTGAGAGCTCACTTGTTAGAAATGGGTCAATTATATGCCCCTTTACGCAAAGGCAAGCAAGGTAAACATATATTTACTGTTTACTGGCAGGTGCTGAAAAAAAGGAGTGGGCTAGACCAAACATTAAAGTCCATCTTTGATCCAAACAGGGTTCTTTCCAACATTTGTACTTCAAAATCAAAATCAGACAATATCACTGGAGACAGGGTGGGTGGTATTGACCAGTTATGCAATTAAGCAAAACAAAACCTGTTTGGAGTGCAGCTGATGTAATTTTGTTCCACTTTGAGTGACAGTGGAGTCGCTCAGGGCATGCTCACCTGTGCAGAGACCCATTTCATTAATATAAACTCCTGTGTTTTAGCATTTTATCAGTTTTGGTCTCTGCTCAGGACAACCCATTTCGGCAGAGGATTGCTGAGGTTTTCTCTGAGGATGGAGAAGGAAATATGACTCTGGACGACTTCTTGGACATGTTCTCAGTCCTCAGTGAGATGGCTCCTCGTGACCTCAAGGCCTACTATGCTTTCAAAATATACGGTAAGGTTTCACAGGGAAAATGTAGATGGCAAAAAAATAATCTTAAAGACGTCCTCCACTCAATACAGAAATGGAGATTGTATGTTTACATGTTTTCTGTTTTATTGTTGATTTACATAAACAGAGTAGTGCTGGTTAAACATTAATATGTAAATACATACAATCCTGCAGCTTGTATTTGAGGTATTTTCTTTTTTATTAATCTGATATTATACATGTACAAAGTTTCTAATTCTTTATCTCCAGTGACTAAAAAGCAGTGAATTCATCACAAGGGTTGATTGATGACATTAGTCAAAAGTCTTTTTTTGATGTGGGAGAAATAATGAGAGAATAAATGACGGTTTTTGATATGACCACATGGGCAGTTGCCCAGGGCAACATAAGAAAAGGACGACGCACAAGCACTTCATTTTTAGTTGTGTCTGGAATACTTTTTTTGTAGCTTTTTAATGGGGAGTTGGCACCAGGCCCTGCATGTTGCTGAGAATAGGCCGACCTGTGTATTTTCTTTGTGTGGGACTGCAGTGCATTATACCCCATCCTTGAATTTAGATGATTTCCTGCATTTTTTATGGTTGGGGGGTAGGTAGCAAATCTAAATCCTTTATGTCTGCAACAAATATGTTTCTTCTAATCTACAACTTAGGCTATTGAGGGCTTTGAACAAATCCGAATTTTTAACACTATGTTACGTAAGACTGAAAACCACTGTTTATAAGATTGGCTAAAGTTAGATTCTTCTCTCCTGGGCACTTCTAGACCAATCTCCAGCTTACCCTTTACTACTGAGATTCGATGGCCTAACTGCTAAGTGAGTCCTTGTTAACAAGAGCTGACAAATGAAACCTTTTCATATATATATACAATGACAAGAGGCACTGGAGAGAGCAAGTGTAGCTCAGCATAGAAAGGACTTATAATTTAAGTAAAGCACTAATGAAAGTGTTTAGAAAGATTTAAAATAAATGAACATTTTAAAATTCATATTTCAAATGGATTGTGTTTAACTTGAGGCAACTAATTCATGACATCTCCTTTCCCTGGATTATGAATATCATGTGATACAGAAGCCCACTTCACTCATTCACTCTTTAAAATGGGAAAGGCCGGAGAACATGCCAACAAAGTTAAGCATATTTGTTTTGTTTTTTTAAAAGAACAACTTACCTAAACTTACATTCATCTACGGCAGCTAAAGAGCGACAGTTAAAAGGTTTAAATCATGTGGAAATAAGCTTGACGAGGACCCAAGTTAAGAGGATTGTAGGGCAGGTACAGCACAGAATGGCATCTCCATAAGAACCATTGGAACCTATGTATTTCTGTCTGCCTTGTTAGGGAGACATGCCAGGAAAGTAAACATTTGCTCTTCCACCATCACAGATGTAAAGATGCGGAGTACTCTTTTGGTACTTTATAACCGTGTGCTTCGGACGGATGAGACTAAGACTGAGCCCTTTGCCAGCAAACACTCCAGGCGGACTTGTCAAGAAATGAAGAATGCATATGTGGAAAAGCCCCTCGGGCTCGCTGAGAAGTACATTAGAGGATCTGTGATGCTGTGAACCCGTTTCCCTTCCCAAGGTCTTGAGAAACTTTATAAAATCCATGGCATCACAAACTCTTTGGAATACTAAGACATTTACAATAAAAGTCTGGAGGACTGTCCCAGGAAACTGAAGAATAATTCATTATTGTGTTTATCAATGTGTTTGTGTTGCGACACAATGGGCTCTTTTGTATTTCTGGTTATTTTCTGAGGAAACTTCACTTCCCATCATCAGCCTGAAACATGTATTTAGAGTAAATCAGTCACAAAATCAAATATTAGCATCTGGGGACATTGAAACTTACTGAGCACTTTTAACAAACAGGACAAAAATTTAGATAGGATGTTTTACATATTCTTTGTGTTTGCTTTTACAGATTTCAACAACGATGACTTTATCTGCAAGTCAGACCTGGAGAAGACACTGAACAAGCTGACTCGCAACGAGCTGACAGAAGACGAGGTGAAGATGGTGTGCGAGAAGGTGATGAACGAGGCTGACCTGGATAACGATGGACGCCTGTCACTGGAGGATTTCCAGCACATGATTAACAGAGCTCCGGATTTCCTCAGGTAAATCAGTGCTGGCAAAAGTATTAACACCCAATGAGCTTTATTGTGATTTAAGTAACAGACCAAAACAAAACAGTTAACTGTGAAGTGGATCAAATATGATACATGGTGTTCAAAATTTGTCAGAAATGAAAATCTTAACAGTGTGGGGTGCATTTGGCTCTTTTCTGTGATTCCCCTCAATAAATCTAATGCAACCACTTGCCTCCAGAATACACCTAATTAATAAATAGACACACCTGGATGCTCTTCTTCAGCAGGGACAGCCAAGATTGGGTTAATGGAAAGATGGGAAAAGCTAAATACAGGGCAATCCTGTAAAAAAAATAAAATAAAAACAAACTGTTGGAGGCTGCAAATGAGCACAATGACAATAAATGTACATTCAGAGGTACAATAGAATGGTTTAGATCAATTAATCCATAGAAATTCATGTGTTAAAATGGTCCAGTCAAGGTCAAGAGCTATATCCAAGCAAGAATTAGTCGCAAGACTTGAAAAATGATGTTCACAGGCGTTTCACCACCCACTCTGACTGAGCCTGAAATATTTTTTAAAGAATGGGCAACTATTAACAGTACAAACCAGGTACCCTCCATGCAAATAGACGCCACACTTTTATTTGAAAAAGAAAAAATTGAACTTCCACTTCATAGTCATGCACCACGTTGTGTTGGTCAGATACAATCCCAATAAAATGCATGAACATTGTGGTTGTTATATGACAAAATATAAAATATAACATCTACAAAATTGTCTTCACAGCACCTTTCACATACGGATCTAAGGAAACCAGCTGCTGCCCTTTGATCGCTTGTAAAAACCCAAACATGGACTAAACAAAAATACTGCTCAACTTAAATGTTGAAATCTTCAGAAAACTATTATTACTCTATGTTGTCATTTGATCTTAAATGTTTTCACCTGAAGTGAAACTTCAACTGAACCCACATCCAGAGTTTATTTTGCAATAAAACCAGCCATGGTCCATCAGCGGGTGGAAGCCCAGCTAATCCATCAGGACAGGCTTCATTAATTATGACCATCAACAGTAGATTTGTTTTGTATCTAAAGGGGTTCAGTTACACTGCATGTAAAAGAACAGAACATCCCAGCGGGCCAGTAAGAGGGGGAGAGGGCCATTTGTCCTAAAAGCAGCAAAGCTCCAGCATGGGGGTCAACTATTGGTCACCTCGTCAGGAAACCAGCCAATGAAAGTACTGGAAGAACTTAAACATTTTTAGATCTTTTTTATTAAATCAAAAGTACACATATCTACAGTTTGTAGATACATTTCTTATGGGTTTAGAAAGTACAGTACAGTTTATATAGATTTATTTTTCAATATTCAATGATATTTATATATTTTCCCGCTCAAAACATCTCCCTGTAAATTTCCCAACAGACAATGAAAACGTGACAGCTAAAGATACGTGTTTGCTTTATTACAACATGTGACCGGAATCTTAAGAAGAAGTGAAATAAAAAAAAAAGAAGAAGCATCAATCCATGAAAAAAAATAAAAGTACAGATTTTGGGTCCAACATCTGCTCTCCATGGTTATTATCACCTTAAACTACTCAAGCAACATACCAGCGCCGTTTCATCTCTGCTAAAAAAAAAAACCTGCTAGAAGTTTAGTTCAACAAGCAGCTTCCAAATGAGCATGACCTGTTTTTGGCTCAATAAGTGACTAAATAAACATTATATGGAACAAAGCCCATAAATCCAACAGTAGGGGTGTAAAGGTCCAAGATTCACCATGCATAGCTCAGCTATGAGAGCTGACAGTTAAGACAAATGGTCCTAGTAATCATGAGGTCCCGGATTTTTCTTTGATCCTTACAAAAGGCTCGACCAAACCAGAAAAATGCCTTTCTAAATATTGTGGGTGTAGGAACTTCCAGAAGAGCAACTGATGTAGGAATGTAAACGAGGTAATAAAGGAAAAGGCCGAAACTGAAGCAAATACATTAAAAAGAACATATTTCAATTAACTCTGCTTTTTTTGTTTTCTCAATTTAATTAAATGCGACTCAAATGTGTTTAGGTGGTTTAGCTAACCGGCATACTGCTGCTATAGAGCCATCTAGCCATCAAACATGAGGGCTACAACTAAACATGGAACTGAATATCTGAAATGAGCTTAATTTGAACCTGCTTTGATGAGAGCAGAGCAGAAATATTACCTTTCTAGAATAAATTGGCAGGCTTTAGCTTAAAACTCCTCTATTCTACACCTACATACTGGATTTACATCAGTTTACATAAATTACAAGCAAATGCTACAAAGTGAAAGACTACAATATGAGAATGGTGGATCACTTGTTCCAGTTAAATTTTGGTATTACACGGCTTTATAATACAAAGACTCAACAGATCAACACTGTGTTGTTACATTGCGAAGCCATCACTTGGCACAGACTACACAGACAACACGATTTACTTGTAAAGTGCTGGGAGAGCTCTATGGGAAATTGGGTGAACTCATGTGGTGATCATCTGAACCATCTAATAACCAGAGAGGTCATTTAACTTGAAGGACATCTGGAGCTGATTCCCAAGGACACCCATGAAAAAGATGTGTAACATAAACTAGTTTTCTACTGCAGTAGAATAATTCCACTGAACAGTTTAGAGATATCTAACCTTTAAGTTGAGTACATTTATGGAGCGGGTGAGAGATCTGCATATTTTGGTCATCATCTCGACAACAACAATGAAAACCATCTTCAGGTCAAAAAGCTGCTTTTTAAAGGCATGCCAAATAAGCATCATCTGTCCTAGCATCAGTCGTAAAGATGTGAAGCTCTACATGGACTTTAACTGGAACAGTGCACTTTGGTCAGATGAGACTAAGATTGAGCATTTTAGCCACTAACACTGCAGGTGTGGACAGACTTCCTGCGCACCTTTCATGCCAAAATCCCAAACTTTTCCAGACTCCAACATTTAAACTTCAACATTCAATTTAGTCCACCATTTTAGCATACTAGGAGTTTTCAGTGGCTCCTACTACTGTGGTCAGGTTTAAAATATAGAATGGATAATTGCATGGACAAAGTGATGGATAAACAGATGCATGGTGGACAACAAATAGTTGAATGGGTACAAATTTTAGATCATGTGACAGGGAATAAAGTCTGAGAATACAACTATTTTTCCCCATAGTCCATTTACAGCTTTCCGTAGTTTTCCAGAACTGGAAAACGCTGTAAGGAAATTCAATACTTTCTACCTTTTGCACCTCATGCTCCCTGTTAAGCACGGTGGAGGATGTGTGATGCTCTGGGTCCGTTTCTCTTCCACAGACTTTGGGAACCTTGCTGTTGAAAAACTAATGTGGCTGGGGTTGTAAATGTTCAACACCTCTTCTGAGTCACATCTCCAGATTTCAATGTAGATTATAATACGAGTTTTGACATTTGAGGATAAAGACGAAGGTGTATCTGCTACACTGCTGAATGCTGGCAAAAAACACTGTCAGGCTGGCTGCTGTACTTTGTCCAAAAATCAATCACCAGCAATGCAGTTCCTGCCATTTTGTTTAAAGAAAACCACACAGAAAGCAAAAACATCTCGGTCTAAACAGGAAGTTAATAAAGCAGCGCTTCCTATTCTCCTGCCAACTTAAAACATGATGTTTAAATATTCTATTTCTGCCCTTTTCTTTCAGAAAAACATGTTATGTCTGTTTATGCTCAGTCATTCACAGTAATCCGCCCATTGATGAAAGGCATCAAGCTCACCTTCAACCAGCTACCCATATAAAGAAAGGCTTTAATATAAGCAGATTTAACCTAAGGAGGTAAAACGTAGAGCTGGTTTTCTCTTGAACATCTGAAGACGTCTGTTCTGATAACATTTTCTCCTAATGATTTTTAGGGTTTAATCTTAAAGATTTAAGTTAGGTGTGGCAGATAACAGCTCTGATGATTTCGGGTTTTGGGATTAGTCTTTCAAATGATGGTATAAAGCACCATGACAACATGAATGTGGGACTTTCAAACGTAGATGGTGATGAAATTCAAGTCTGAAGAACTGAATGTTTCTTTTTCTCTGCTGAGAGTATTATATAAGAGTTTATTACTCTGTCTTGAGTATAATTGCATCTGTTTAGGCCACTTCAGCTATTCCAACCGTTTTTTTTAATTTGAAGTGTCCCTAAAATGAAACTTAAATAGCTAACAGAACAATATTGTTTCTACAATTGCTTTAACCTCTATCATGGAACCTGCGGAACAGTTTCGGCTCCTTTCTGCATTACATTTTTTTTAAAAAGAAAATTGGCATCAGCAGGTCCGACCTTAATAAAACCAGAAACTGATTTTGACCAGTAAAAGCCTGATCAGTGCATCTCTACGACTATATGGTTTACTACTTCAGAGACCCTTTACAGGGATATGCCACCTCTTACTGAGACAACACAGACCATATATTGCCAAAACTTAAAATCTACGGCTAAAAAAATTGTTTGGAGGCAGTGATCAGAGGCGTCACATCAGATGATTGTCGAGAACAACAAACAAATTAAAAGAGAACAAATGAAAAATCCTTCCAACTGATTTCGAATTGACTTTATACAGCTTGATATGACTTCAGCTGCTGATATGAGAAAAGTGCAACTCTTACTGAATTTCAGGACCATCAGTCCCTACTCAGCCACATGTAACACAACAACCCAAAGAGTGCCATTAAAAATGGATCAAAACCCCACTTCTGCATTCCAATTCAAAAATATTATAATGATGTAAGTATCTTTTGTCATTGGTTCTGCTACTGACTGTAAGAAATACAAGACGCCCAGATTCTGTAACAGAGAACACGTGGACCACGTTCGGGTTTGAGTCATTTGTCAGTTAAAAACTCTGAAAAGCGAAGACAAGTTATCTTCTAAATATGGAAGCGGCGCACCTCTGGAAGCCATCAGAAAAGGAAGAGAGGAGGGGAAGTCCTCCACTTATTGACAATAGTGGTTTTTGCAGACCGGATGAACCGGGAGAGGCCATGGTTGGGAAGAATAGGAAAAAAAAGAGCAGGAAGTTCTGAGAGCAAGCACAGTCAAATTGTGTCTGGCCAGCCTGTAGCCAGCATGGAAGGCTTTGGTACTCAGAGTAAGCTGCAGCGGAAGAAACTGGTCTTTTTCTGTGGTTCTGAGATCTTGACTCCGTGACTGCCACCCTGAGGGGTGTTGGCTTCCTGCAGCAAACCACAAAAAGATCAATTAACAAACAAACAAACAAACAAACAAACAAACAAAAAGCTCTTCTATGTTTTTAAATATGTTACAAGAAACCCAAAATGCATCCTAAAATACATACAAGGAGTGACTGGTGGACACGCTGTTTCTCATAACTTACAGTGCATGCAAACGTTTTCACGTTTCATTACTTTATAAACACAAACTTCAATGTATTTTATTGGGCTTTTCTGTGATAGAACAACACACGGTAGCGCATAACTGTGGGATGAAAATCTGAAAAAGGTGGCACGCTTATGTATTCATAGCCCAAAATAAAATCCAGTGCAACTAAGTTGCTTCAGAGCTCTTCTAATTAGTAAACAAGAGTCAACATGTGTGTAATCAGTATATATGCAGCTGTTCTGTGAAGGCCACTGTTGTCTCATTTGCAGCTCGCCCCAAGCCATGCAGGGGACGTGTGGAAGAAGCTGCTCTGGTCAGATGAAAGCAAAATTCTCTCTGTTTGGTCACGGTGCAAAATGCTATGTGTGGAAAACTAACAATGCAAATCACAGTAAACACACCACCCATATGGTAACACATGTCGGTGGGAGGAGGGACAGGGTAGCTGGTCAGAGTTGATGGAAAGATGGACGGAGCTAAATTCAGGCCAATCCTGGAAGAAATCCTTATAGAGGTTGCAAAAAACTTGAGACTGGGGGTGAAGGTTCACCTTCCAACAGAACAACGACCCTAAACATGGAGCTATAGCTACAACTGAATGTTTCAGATCAAAGCATGTCATTGATTATAACGGCCTAGTCAAAGTCCAGACTTAGATGCAATTGAGAATCTGAGGTAGGAAAGGAAAACTGATGTTTACAGATGCCCTCCATCCAATTTGACAGACACTGAGCTACTTCAATAAATGGGGAAACTTTGTTAAGTTTCCAGATGTGCAAAGCTGGTAGAGACAAACCCCAAAGACCTGAAGCAAAATACTGACTCAAGAGAGTTCAATACAAATGCACATCGCACCTTCCAGATTTTTATATGTAAAGAAATGTAGAAAACCATAAATCGTTTTACTTTACAATTATTTGTGTAAGAAATACATTGTTTTAATCCATCACACTGAATCTCAATAAAATCGCTTGGCTTCTATTGATAGAATATTTTTTCTTACCATTTTTGTGTCCATCTTTGATTTGATGTCTCTGGCAAGTGTCAAAAATGCCTGTGAATCCCAAACAAATGTAAATAAATGATGCATTTCTATACATTACTTTAAAGCATTTCATTATGAAGCCACAGTGTATGAAATCATTTGATAACATCTTGATCTGCAATGTCAAGGCTTTATAACTGACAGTAGTAACAAGAAGACTACTAGAAAATATGTATAAGAAAGAGGGAATAAAAAAACAATTAAAGGCATTTAAAGCAATAGAGGGTATTTAGGTTTGTATTTACATATCTTATTATTTATTGCTTAAATCATCCATCTTTTATTTCAAAGAATCTGGCTTTCTTGTCATCTTTTGGCAATATTTCTCCAGTTTTACCAGATATTTTGGGTATTTGCTGCATTCTCTTAATTCTTACAACGTTTTATTTTAATGATTAATTTCTAGAGAAACTAGCGATTTGTTTGCTTAACCTCTCTTTGTCCTTGAGTGAACAGTAATGACAGGGGTGTCTGAATTCTGCCATACATTATTGAAGCTGCAGCTGTTAACTGACATCTACTGTGAGAATATTTAGGAACATAGCAAATAATGCTGAAACGAGCACTGAGTCATACGTATTTAACATGTGTGAAGAACAATTAGATCAGACTAAGGCCCTGTTTACACGACAACGTTTTCTGGCGAGAAAGAAAAAGTTGAGTTGAGTTTCTACTGTTTGTTTACATGACAACGGGGCATGTTTTCTCTGAAAATGACACCATTTGAGGGCAGCTTCCAGAGTGTAATCGTGTGAAAAGGTCATTGTTGTCAGGTAGAGGGGAAAAATTAAATCCTTCTTAAGGGGAAGTCCTGGCTAATGCTCAGTATGACTGAAATCAGTAGAGATTAATGCGCACGCGCACAACATCACGTCTGCTGACCAGTTTAAAACCCACAGAAGACAAAGATATAAGCAATAACAGCAGTGGATTGCAGAATACTGACTTGTGCACCTGACTCTTTTGAATCTAACAACTGTTCTCCAACAAAGTACTCATTTTCTCCTCTGTTTTGTAAGCAGGAAGTGTTTGTGCATGTTGTTGAGTTTCAAATAACATACCATCAACTAGTAGCATGGTGGGGGAATTACACCATCTTCACGTCTACTGTTGCCGTGTAAACAGAAATTGTAATGAAAACATCATGTAGATGTGTTAACAGAAACGAAAACAAAATCCTGTTTTCAATGGATCGTTGTCGTGTAAAGAGGGTCTCAGATGAGTCATGCTTACACACATCAGTCTGATCAGCATGGAACCAGGAAGGAGCTGCAGCCACACTGTTAAAGCTGTCTCCAGAATTAAATGTATATAAAGACACACTGGTCAGACGTTCAGGCCCAATTTCTGATCTCGTTTTTGACTGCCTTGACTTCCTAATTAATTTAAGCTGATTTTGATTTCTCTTTAAAAGCTATAATATAAGATGATATTAGAACAGCATTCAAAATATTCTTTTTAATCCTTCCTCCTGCAAACAGTCATTATTTCTATGTGATTAGAGTGTCAAGTATAGCTAGCACTGCTAAAACAGAGAATGTAGATCAGCAGTGTCTGTTTTACATATTGTTTTACATATTTCCCTGGTTCAACACACCTGAATAAAAGGATTTATTTCTGATCCCCGGTCATGGCAGACCAAACTAAAATTAGTCCAATTTTCAATTCCTGGAACATTTCCACGGGTTTTTAACCACTTTATCAGATGTGCAGACAACTTTATCTGTTTTTGACACTTTTAGATTTGGTGGTAAGATAATCATACAGACATGAAGCCTGATTGTTTTTCAAATCAGATGAAACAAGTACATATGTGAAAGGGTTTTACACAAGAGTGGTTTACATTTTCCACATTGATGTTGGCCTTTGCACTGGTCTCCATGAACTTGATCCCATACTCTAGTGCAAGCTGAAAGAAAAAGAAATAAGTCCAAAATTAAGTTTCATTGAACCTGCTAACATCTGTTGCTCTCATTCTAGTGCTAATAATATATTATCATTAAACAGCAACCTTCATTTTATGTTAAACTGAGATTCTCACCTTTTCTCCCCTATCTTTGGACACCTGCCTCTTGTCATTGATGTCACATTTATTGCCAAGAACCATCTTCTCCACATCAGATGATGCATGCTGCATAAACAGAGGAAAAAGGCACATTTTAAAATGCTCCATGGAGCCATTTAGTCTTTCATAAAACCACGCAGCAAACATGTCACTGAGGATGTGTTTAGAGCAGTACATACTTCCTCTATGTTCCTTATCCAGTTTTTGATATTTTCAAAAGACTTCTCATTTGTGATGTCGTAGACAAGCATGATGCCCTGGAAAGAGAAGCACATGACACATGTTGCAATAAATACAGCTGAGGAGCCTTTTAATGGTTAAGAAAGAGGAACTAATAGCACATGAAGCCACTCACCATTGCTCCTCTGTAGTAGGCGGTTGTGATTGTTCTGAAACGTTCCTGACCAGCTGTATCCCTGTAAAAGTCAAATAAGTTAAGTTAAATAAAAAGGGGGAAACATCTTGGGGATCAGATTCAAAACTTTATTTCTGTTTCAAACAGCAGCAGCTCGTAGTCGGCAGTGTTTTGATTCAAGAAATGTTTTACTTTTTCACATCTGAGAGATTATCTGGAAAAGCTCTCAATGACTAGCTTCAGAGTTCATTTGACTCATTGGCTGAATAATAAAATGCAGCTTCTGTGTGTTCCAAAAATCTATTCTGATTGGCTGGCTCCCACATAGTTAAGACACATATCATCCATGATACTTTCTCTTCCTGGTTTACATAAATGCAATTGTTATTATTTAAAATTGTGTTTAATAAACCTCAAGCCTGAGTTGTAATATTAAATGATTCTCTTTTATTTTTAGTGTTTCTTTCTATATGCCAAGGGTGATGTTTGTTTCTTTGCTTATTTATTTATTTTTGCTTTACTTTGCACTAGTCATATGAGAAGTACAACACACAACAAATGCAAAAGTGGAAGCATTGTCAGCCTAACTCGTGATTTTAATAAGTAGTGAAGAGTGTTTGTGAACCTGACTTCTAACTTTATCAGAAATGTGTAGTGCCTTGCAAAAGTATTCACACCGCTTGAACAATATGTCCCATTACTGCCACAAACGTCCATGTATTATTAAGACAGCAGTAATAGCTTGTATGTTAATTGAAGGGTGTGGATGCCGTTCCACGTTTGGTTGGAGTCAGACAGCTAGTCGGATGCAGACTGCTGAATGAAAGGAGGCTGATGCATAAGATGATGCTGCAGCGGACCACCCAACATTCCTCCTCTGCTCAGCCCAACCAGCCACAACTCCCATCAGCATTTGTAAATAATCTAAGGAGTTTGTAGCAGTGGACTATCTTTGTTTTCTCCTTTGTTTGTTAGAGAGATACAATTTTGCCTTTTGGTTAATTTGTTTTAGATAGGTAAGTTAATTTAAAATTGTCCTCTCTACAGATTTTCCCACCTGAGCTGCGGAAATCTGCAGCTCATCCAGTTATGGTTTCTTGGTTGTTTCACCAATTATTGCTCTCACTGGCCCGCCTGTCAGTTTAGGTGGACGGCCATGTCTTAGTATGCTTGCAGCTTTGCTATTCTGTTTATATGTTTGGATTAAACAGTGCTTCATGAGATGTTTGAATCTCAGCATATTGTTTTAGAATCCAACTCTACTTTAACCTTCTCCATCTTATTTCTGAGCTGTCTGCTGTGTTACCTGGTCTTCATGTTCGTTCATTTTCTCTAAAAAACAAACAAATTGAGGCCTTCACAATAAAGCTGTATTTATGCTGAGATTAAATTATACACAGGTGGACTATTTACCAATTAGGTGACCTTCGAAGGCAATCGATTGCACTGGATTTTTATTAAGAAGTACCTGAGTAAAGAGGTCCGAATAGAAAAGCACACGACACAATATTTTTTTTTTTTTAAGAATCTGAAAACTGTTTAACATTTTCATTCAACTTCACACTTATGCACTATTTTTCCTATCACACAAAATCCCAATAAATAACACTGACGTTTGTGGTTGGAAAAAGTGATGAAATGTATAAAAGTTCAAGGAGCGTGAATACTTTGCAAGGCACCGTATTAACAAAACAATGCTCACCCTAAAAAAGGTACTCTTACCATATCTGTAACTTTATCTTCTTGCCATCAAGCTCTATTGTCCTAATCTTGAAATCAATACCTGTAGGAAAGCAAACGGAAACTAAAATTTGCATAATAACGTCAAGTTTAAGATGCAATGACCCAAAACACAACATTCAAACAACTGATTATACAACAAAAGTCAGTAGGGTCCATTAAAAAGAAAAGGCGCTTTATAATAAAAGTATTTAACATGCAAAACATCAGCTTTTCCGGTGTCTTTCCAGAACATAGACGGGTTTAACGGCTGACACTAGCGCTTATACACCGGTATGGGCGGAAAAGTAATATCAAATTAAGTTACAAACAACTCATAAATACAATATTAACAGCTTTTCTACACCCAACTATATTAGAGCGACAAGGTCCTCAAAATCTGAACAAGTATGAACGTTTACTGACAAAAAAATCAGTTATTTCTCATCTACCATAACCAGGATTCCAGCAAATAGACGTATCCGCAGAGCCAGTCCCTCTGCGTAGTGTAAACACACAGAATATACCAAAATACACCCCAAAAACGCACCTATTGTTGAGATAAACGTTGAGTTGAAGGCGTCTTCTGAAAACCTGAAGAGGACACAGGTCTTGCCGACACCGGAGTCCCCGATTAGCAGTAATTTAAACAAATAATCGTATGTTTTCGCCATACTTGATATTATTGCGGAAATCCCGCCCGGCGAAGATGGGATGCACAAAAACGATACAACGCCCCCTGCTGGTCCGGAATCCACTTACAGGGATTACAGCGCCATTGGACGAGAAGTTATCAGCAGTGCTGGACATTTGTGGACTTTGAACTGATTTTGTGCGGCCCCCATAAGGCAATTCAAGAACTGTACATGTTTTTCGTTTTCTTTTTAGTTTCCTAATAAGTAGAATCACAAATATACGGCAACATTTACTCAAAAGCAGACCGGGGTGCACCCAAATCTGTATTGATTAAACTAGGCTAAATCAAACATTTTTGAGGAAACAATTTTGTCTTGGGCAACCAATTATTAATCCCAAAGGGAAATTAAATGTTGTTGCAGCTCATTATGAAGGTTTCCTCAAAGAGCTGTTGTAGATGCTGATGGCTGTGGGCAGGAAGGATCTCCTGTAGCGCTCCGTCTTACAACAGATCTGAAGAGGCCTCTGACTGAAGACTGAAGACACTCTGTTGTTGTAGGACAGTCTCATGAAGAGGATGCTCAGGGTTCTCCATAATGTTCTTCATTTTATGAAGAATCCGTCTTTCCACAATGATCTCCAGATGTTTCAGAGGAGTCCCCAGAACAGAACCAGCCTTTTTTATCAGCTTGTTGAGCTTTTTTAAGTCCCTGGCTCTGATGCTGCTTCCCCAGCAGATGATGGTAGAAGAGATCACACTTTCCACAACAGACTTATAGAAGATATGCAGCATCTTGCTGCAAACACCAAAGGACCTCAGCTTCCTAAATAAGTACAGTCTGCTCTGTCCCTTCTTGTAGATGGCTTCACAGTTGCATCTCCACTCTAGTCTGTTGTCCAGGTGAACACCGAGGTATTTATACTCCTCCACCACCTACACTTCTTCTCCCATGATAGAAATAGTTTTTGACTTATTCCTGTTTCTCTTAAAATCTACAATCATCTCCTTTGTTTTAGTCACGTTCAAAATGAGATGATTGTTTCCACACCATGCCACAAAGTGGTCCACCACCTTCCTATACTCAGCTTCTTGTTCATCTCTGATCCACCCCACGACTGCAGAATCATCCGAGTATTTCTGCAGATGACAGGTGTCTGTCTTGTACTGGAAGTCTGAGGTGTACAGAGTGAAAAGGAATGGTGAGAGTACAGTCCCCCGTGGTGCTCCTGTGCTGCTGACTACCTGGTTGGACTCACAACCCTTCAGTCTCACAAACTGTGGTCTGTTTGTCAGGTAGTCTTTGATCCAGGAGATTGTTGAGGCCTCCACCTGAGTCTTCTGGAGTTTCTGACAAAGCAAATCAGGTTGGATTGTATTAAATGCACTGGAAAAATCAAAGAACATGATCCTCACAGTGCTGCTGGCTTTGTCCAGATGACAGTGGGTTTGTTGAAGCAGGTGTATGATGGCATCTTCAACTCCAACTCCACAGCGATAAGCAAACTGAAGGGGGTCCTGATAGTTTACTGTTTGCTTACTCAGGTGGGCCAACAGGAGTCTCTCTAGGACCTTCATGATGTGAGATGTCAGGGCAACAGGTCTATAGTCATTGAGGACTGATGGATGAGTTTTATTTGGTACCGGAACAAGACAGGAGGACACACAGGTGGAAGGGGGAAGCAAATGAAGCATCAGCATCTTCTGATATGGTTGAAGGCAAACATGTAGAAGCAGAAGGGTCTAGGGCTGAGGTGGAAGATAAAAAATGTGAGGTGTTACTGGACAGCTGTGGGTCCTTTGGGTCAAAGGAAGGTGGAATGTCTGTTTGGCTGTGAGCAGGAGAGGAGGTTGCTGACCTTGTTTCTGAGCTGAACCTATTAAAGAATGTGTTCAGTTCATTGGCTCCGCAAGTACTTGGAGTTCATCCAACTTGTTTCCCAACGATCTCACATTGCCCATCATAATTGACGGAAGAGATGGTTTGAACTTCCTCCTTCTCTTTCTTCTCTTAGCTCCTGCTCTGCATCCACGGCGTCTCCTTTTCAACTCATCAGGGATTTGGAGTTGTAGTTGAAGTATTATTTGAGCTTTTGAGATACTCAGGTGGGCCAATCATTTGGATTGGGGTTTCGCTTTAATCTTCAGAAAAGAGGGTGCAGCTTCAGTTCTGACTCCAGAGAGTCAGCTGTACCTGTATATATGTTGTGTCTTCTTTGTTTTTGCAGCCCTTTTCAAGGGTATATTACATGTGGAGGCTTGTCTATTGAAAATATTGCCTAACTTTACATCATTCCTGCACACAGAAATGATCTCAGTGATTATTTTAATTTAATGTCATAGAAAACCTACACTACATCAGTACTTAAAAAGTCCTGAGATCCCTTCCTTTTGACAATATAAAATCAGATTTTTTGTAATCTGATTATTTTGATAAGCTTGAACTGCCAATGACATAGTGTTTTTTCCCCAATGATAAGATCAGACTTCGGTGCTTCTACAGAAAACAAATTCACTGTTTTCATGGAGCATAAAGAAAACACAGCACGTTTACACATGTTAGCCCTCTGCTTGCTCTTCTTCCATTACACTTTATGAGTGAATGTTGAAGTTGCCTCCAGGATGCAGAACAGAATAGGCAGAAATCACACTCACAATAACTATACCAACACTTACAGCAACCTCCACACCCAAGCTGTTCATTTATTATACAACCCACTTTTGCAAACATAACATCTCATAAGGTTGGGGCTTACAGAGAGAGGATCTTTGGCTATTCCTCTTTGCACATTCTGTCTAGATTATCCAGTTCTGTGTCCTCTTATAACCTCTTCTCTTGAGCTTATGATTTAGTCTGGAGACTGAGATGAGTCTTTGTTGTCAAAAAGCTCCATCAAGTTTTATTTGACCAAAGCACAAGGTGCCAGTTAAAGTCCCATTAAAAACATTTATATTTTTGATGGTGGGTAAATAAGATGCTTTCTCCTGGCATCCCGCTCAAAACAACTGGTTGGCATGTAGACAGATGATGGTTGCTATGGAGACTTGGTGAGCTTTGGAGATTATTTACACCCTTTACCATTGTCCACAGTTTGCATTACTGTTCTGACTTTAAATAAAAGCAAGTTTCTGTAAGTACTCATTGTCATCTTTGACCAGCTTCCCTCCCTGCTGAAGAGACACATCAACAGCATCATGGGGGCGATGGTGTCGTCAGCATGAAACACCTAAAAAACCTGACCCTGTTTCAAAATTCTCCACAAATGTCTCCCTTACCTGTCTGCTGTGTTCCTCTGACTCCTCTGCGGTTTGTTCACTAATCCTTTCTTTTTTAGTATTAGCATTTTTGTTTACTTTAGAAATGGGCAATTTTAGGCCAGTAACTACTTCCTGCTGTATGAAAATCAACTAATATCTGCATTACCTGAATGCCATGTTCATTTGTCTTTCTTATTTTGAAGAGTGGCAAATGGGCCTCCTTGTCATGTCATATTTATAACCCAGGGAAACAGAAAGATAAGGGTTGTTAATTAAAAGTTACTAGACAAGTGTAAATCAAACACGTTTCCAGTTGTATTTATTTCATAGGAATCATTATGGCTGCCAATAATAGGGGAAATGGGGATTTTTTTCCCACAATGAATAAATGTTCTACAAATAAAGTTGAACTGTTTTTTTTTTTTTTTTACATTTTACAGAGTCAGATTGAGCAGCAATAGATGATGGATATATTTTAAGACTTTTTACACATCTTTACCAGGGGTGGCAAAAAGAGAAGAGGACATGGTATCATCAGGAGCTGCATTGAGACTGACATCATCACAAGCTTTATTTGTTCTCAGAGTTTGGTCTAGCAGACAATTTCTAGCACCAATACTGAAATCATATGGACCCAAAACCATTTGTTAAAAAAGCAAAAGAAACAAATGAACCATAAATACACAAATTGGCTACATGTGTTAAAAAGTCACAGACAAGGGGACGTGAAAAAACAGAATGGATGGCATGTAGAAAATATTCTTTTACAAAAAAAAAGGTGTTTTTTTGCGCTTTGTACTTCTTGTTTTTTTTTTACAAGCTATTGAGCTCCTGCAGTGTTTGGTCCAGAACCTGGTGCATCCCTAGGTTTTCCTCTTTCGCCTGCGACAGGCTCTCTGCAATAGAAAGGGTAGCTGCAATGAATAGCATGATTACAGAAGCATTCATGCTTTGAGAAACATAATTATGAGGAAAACAGACATTGTAAATGAAAGAAAGAAGGCAGTAGAAGAGAAATATGTCTTTATTGTGTTTCAGCTTGATGCAAACTGTGAAAAGATAAGAGAGGGCAAAGGGAGAAGACAGAAAATGAAGAGAATACATCCAAAGCCATATGGGAGCTTCACAAGGTGTTCATATCATTGAGGGCATGATCCAGCTCCTCGCTGATAGCCTTGTATTTCAGCTTTTGAGTGTATAACTCATCTGCAGGTGGAAACGGCAGAAGAGAAGGCAGGGTGAAGGGATTCAGGTCAGGGTGGAGGAAAAGGAGAGAAATGAAAGAGACCAGGTCAAATATTAACTTGACTAAAGATTTACAATAGCATTCGGTAAAGAAGAAAAGAGAAGATTGGGACAGGACTGGGACGGAAACAAGGTGTACCTTCTAAGTCGTCTATGGTCTTTTCGAGCTTTGACACCGTCCTTTCAGCAAATTCTGCACGGGTTTCCGCCTTTTTGAAACAAAACAAAATCCCACAAATATTAATCACCCTGATATAGCCAACAAATATACAGACAGCTTAAAGAACAATGTGAAGATACCTCCTTGAGTCTGTCATTCAGGATTTTAATCTCCTCTTCATATTTGTCTTCCTTCACAGAGTACTGCACAGAAAAGGAGATGCTTAATCAGTTTACTTCTAAAAGTGGCTGAGGTAGATTATTTTACCATCAGCATTTATAGTGGCTTGTAAAAGCATTCATATCCACTGGACTTTTTCACATTTAGTCATCTTACAACAACAAACGTCAGTGTGTTTTATTAGGATTTTATGTGATAGATAGACCAACACAAAGTAGTGCATAATTATGAAGTAAAAGGAACCTTTGTCTTTTGTTGCCTCTATCAGGTTTTCTTTCAGGATTGTCCTGTTTTTGTTTGACCAACATCTCCGTCCCCGGACTTTGACTGAGCCTCTCCATCACATGGATATTGATGTAAACCATTCCACTGCTCAATTGGGTGTATGTTTAGGGGCCTTGTCTATCCATCTTACCATCAACTCTGGCCAGCTTTCCCATCCCTTCTGAAGAAAAGCACCCCTGCAGCATGATGCTGCCACTGAACTGTAACCTAACCTTGCTTTAAATATTACCTTTCTTTCCGGACTGTCTGCTGTGTTCCTTGGTCTTTATGACGCTGTGTGTTTTCTAATGTTCTCTAACAAACCTCTAAGACCTTCACAGAACAGCTGGATTTGTACTGGGATTAAATTATGCATCTTTTATGCATCTTTTATGAGAAGTGTTAGTAGGTGTAATCTGGAGGGTTACCTTGTCAGACTGCGCCTCTAGAGACTTCAGGTTGTTGGTGACGTTTTTAAGCTCCTCTTCCAACTCACTACACTTTCTGTGGGGGCAAAGTAAAACATTTAGGTCAAACTCATTAGCGCCATTTGTGACCATTTAATGTTATACTTGTGCTTACAGTTCAGCAAGTTCTGCCCTCTCTTCTGCCCTCTCCAGGTCACCCTCGAGGATAACCAGTTTGCGAGCAACCTGTCGTTAAAAAGAGGAAACAGAATCAGCATGGAGCTGATTTGCTATTAAAAACCTGGGAGAACAGCTCATGTCTGAGCATGCACCTCCTCATATTTGCGGTCAGCCTCTTCTGCGATGTGTTTGGCCTCTTTGAGCTGCAGCTCCTGGATCTCCATCTTCTCCTCGTCTTTCATGGCTCTGTTCTCAATCACCTTCATGCCTCTGAAGATGAGAAAGATGCAAAGTGTTAGGCGATAACAGAGAGAGACATCTCACTAAAGTGATACTTTTAAATTAACAAAACACGGATTCAAATGTTAAAGAAAAAAAAAAATCCACGCAATAATGTGTTTATTTGTAACTTCTTTAAATACATTATTAATCCCACCTTTTGAGAGTGTAATGGCACATTCAACTCACAAGAACTAATACTGATGGTGTTAAATTACTCAGTTGAGGCAGAAACATTTTTGTTGCCTATTTAACTGTAACAGAAGTGCCTCCTTTGTAGTGCAAGACATTGACAAAAAGAAAAATGTTATAGTTTCTCCACAAGAAGTTCAAAATACAGATTTCTGCTGAAGCTTTAACCTTTACTAGTAGAGAACTCAATTTGTTTAACTGGGTCTTTGGTTCCTGATATTCTCCCATCACAAAGGACGAAGTTGGAAAAATAAATAGCAACTATCAGCCTTAGTCAGTATTTTATCCAAGGTTTTAGAAAAGACAATGTTGAACTAGATGGAATATTTTCTCTTAACCTCTGTTTGGTGCAGATATGAGTATTTTGCCTAAGAAGAAGATTTTGGTTTTGTATAGCATACATAATTTCACAATTGTATTGTGTTTTATCGATGCATCTAAAGCTTTTGGGTTTGATTGAGTTATATAACACAGGCATTCCTGAATCCTTAGTAAGAATTTGGTCCTTTGAGAATGCTCATGAGTCCATGCATATAAAATGGGGTAACAGTCTGTCTGCACCTTTCGCTGTTCAGGGTTAGACAAGGAACCTTTTTCTTCTGTTTTGTTTTGATTTATCAAAGCTGTTCAAAGATTGTGGAACAGGACATACAGTTGCTGGTAGCAAAATTAACCACATGGGTATATGAAGCTGATCTAGTGATGTTTTGTCCAAATACTGCTGGCCTTTAAAAGTTTTTGAAGTTCTGCTCTCAACATAGGTTAGAGTTTGACATTAATGCTGACAGCTTTGCTACGAATGCTACAGCTTGATTGGAACTTTATTACATTTAGTGTTCTGAAACATTCTTACTAATAAAGGCTTCTAAATAGTTCAGATCTATGTCGGTCGTCACCTTTCGCTCTCGTCCGCAGCCTTCTCGGCCTCCTCCAGCTTCTGCAGGGCTGTGGCCAGTCTCTCCTGAGCTCGGTCCAGCTCCTCCTCCACCAGCTGGATGCGTCGGTTCAGAGAGGCCACTTCGCCCTCAGCCTTTAGCCACACAGAGACAGATGGACAGAGAAAAGTTAGAGGTCTGAGGTCAGACAGGAAACATTACGCTGGAAGGATTCCTGAGATCAACATCCAGCGCAGGATATTTATAATGCAACTGCAAAAGTACTGTAAATGTACGACGATGTATTTATTTAAGTGTTAGGGTCTGTGAGTCAAGTTGTCAAGAATGTTTAAAATACTTTTTCACAAAATTTAAAACTATTATTCTAGTTTTTTAGTAGAATATTTGGACCTTTTGCCAAGGCTGTTTAAAGTGCTCAAGCTTTACATACCAGAGTCCAAACCTCAAGACATCCACAAGTCAATATTGAGTCATTCTTGGTAGCAGGAGGTTTGCCATAAATGACAAATGTCTACAGGTAAAACTCTCAGACTGGGTTTGAAAATATGTACAGAAATATTACAAGTAATCTGTGTTTTCCCTCAAATACCACAGTATGGACAGGAAAAGTGATTCTTAGCTTTATTTGTGCAAGGTTTGATAAGACTCCAACTATGAAGCATGTCTCCATTCCAGCAAATACAAGCTTGGCTGTGGTCTGTCCTGACTTGCATGGAGGTGTGACAGGCCTGAACTCCTCTGCTTTAAGATTACATCACATGCATTCAGCAGAAATCCAAAATGAGGGACAAACTGGGACATGATTAGGCTGGTTATTGGTACTAAAGCATACCAAGGTTTTAAAAGTTACAGTTTGAAAACTGCAAACATTTCACTCGTACCGTTCCTGCCAGTGACGATCTTTGATATGGGCAATGTGGCTTTCATGCCTGGGGTGCCATGACCTGGGTTGTACCATTACCATTGAAAGAAACTGATGTCAGTTCAACCCTAAACAGGTTTTCTTTTGCCTACTCTATGTCCAAGACATTGTTCTTGTTCTGGAACTGGTTCCTGCCGTTTAGAGTTATTTCAATTAAAGGCCAGAGAATGCTCCTTAGCTTTCTTTAGCCTGTATGCTGAGTAATGCAGTAATGCCCCTTTCCCAATTATTGCTGTGCACTGCTGGTTAGCTGACGGCTCTACTTTTTTCCTCTTTTACAATATAGAAATACATTTGTTCAATTATTGTGTATATTATTGCTCCAGAATAAATCTTTTTTGGTAATGCTGTTTTAAAACTGAGTTCTACTAAATTTAGCAGGAGTTTTATTTTACACTTTTGCTTATGTTTTTGCATAAACATCCAAATTTTTCCATGCTATGTGTTATGTTATATGATCATGTTATATATGTTCCTTTACTTTTTGTGTCAAAGCAATGATATTATGGTATTTTTGAGTAAAGAGTACATCTTGACAATCTCGAGCTGTCTTAGAACCTTCTGGTTAGCCACTCTATTTATTCATTATGAATTATCTCTGTTCTGCTTTTCATAACAAGCTGTGGACTTTGTAGCCAGAACAGGCACTTTAAAAAGAAAAGTGCTGACGCTGGAAAACAGAGAGACAATTTAACCCTAACAAATCTGAAATCCTTCAGCCTTGGTTGCTTCTTCACAGCCTGTTTCCTGTCCGCCTGATATCTCAGATAGCTGTGTCCCTCCTTCCTG
Source organism: Girardinichthys multiradiatus (assembly GCF_021462225.1). Lineage (NCBI taxonomy): Eukaryota > Metazoa > Chordata > Actinopteri > Cyprinodontiformes > Goodeidae > Girardinichthys > Girardinichthys multiradiatus. Next base: position 32,954,492 of record NC_061799.1, on the reverse strand, counting down.
TGTAAAGGCTGAACAGAAGGAGGAAGGATTACAAGCTCCTCATGTCCAGAGAGGCTTTGTGTCAAATGATATTTAGTCAAAAAAAAAGAGTCACAGGAAGAGAGTGGAACAAAGGGCTTGTTGGATGTTCGACAAAGCAGGAGTAAAACTGTTTCCTGATGTCTTCAACCACTGGTTCTCTGCATTTTTCCATGTACCGCAGTACTGTGAAGACATTTTAGAACAGTACTACCACAATGATTGGACTTTTTCCAGTTGATGAGTTTTGTCATAAAAGACAGAATAGAAATTAAATATTCTACTCAATAACACTGCAGAAAAATATAGTTGTTTCTCGCCAACACCAACTTCAAAGTCAAATATGGTTGCTGTGTGTTTAAAGCATGATCTTAGCCGCAGTAATAAACAATGTATTTGCCCTTCTGGAAGTTTGTACCTGATTAAACTTTCTCACACATAATTATACATGCCACCAGTATTTGTAGTGTTTCAGTGTTTTAAATCGTATTGCTAAATGTTATGATGGTGCGTTCACTTTCCACTACAAAGTGAGATTTTTCAGTTCTGTAAAGCAACTGGACCTGGATGTTGGGGATTCTAAACGGGAAGGTCGGTTGTCTTTTAGCAGTGCAGAGTTTAGAATGTAATATAACTGTCATTTTAAACATAGGGAAAGTAGAATGTATAACATTTATTTGCACATTTAGCAGTTTTTATCTCAAATCTTTTACACACATAACCACATATAAACCCCTGTTTGTCCTTTAGTGTTTTCCAAGTTCATAATAATGTTTTTTTGGGACAATACAAATGATTCCTGAAGTTGGAATTACACCCTGGAAAACCAGAAATCTATATTCTATATTAGTTAAAAACAACAAAATGGGGACTTTTAGCATTCCCTAAAAAACAGCTAAAATGTCATCACATTCTCCTGACCTTAATATTAGGTATGAGCTAATCCCACAAGCTGGATGTATAGTCACACCCCTATTAGCTAGACAGTTATAGCTAATTTGTTTCATGTTAATCATGTAAATAGTTATATCAAAATTTTCTCTGTGTCAAGGCATCCCATGTTCTAACTTCTACCACTCTTTGAGAAAGAGTAAACTATTGATAGGAAGTAAATCACAGCAGGTCAAGTACTGGAAAAACTGTTTTTTTTCCTATTCATTAAATGAATCAAGACTAAGTCTTGAAATGTAGGTAGTCTTGAAATTCACAAGATAACATGACACAGACACTTTTAATGGACTGAAATTGGATTTTAAATGGATTGCAATTTTCATGGATTTTATATTGTATTTCACTTTACCAACTATTGACAACCATTTTTGTTGGGTTTTATTTGTTTTGTTATTTTACTGACTTTTACTCTTAGTTTAGTTGGTTTTAATACTTGTATATCTGATTATTTATTTATTTCTCTTGATTTTTAAGCCTTGCTCTTCTCTTCTATGTCCTTTGTGTCTTTGCGTCCTGAACATTTTAAGTATTGAGTATACTATATTTTATGGTTCTGGTTATTTTAAGATTTTTTTTCAGTGTGTGTAAGCATATTCTGAGCCACTGCAAAACAAATTTAACAACAGGCAGAAATAAAGTAACTTTAAACCTTAAGAAAAACTATAAACTCACTGTTCTGGGTTTATTAACAAATCGGATATAGGTTAGGAACATATGCTTTGATGCATAAATAGGATTTATGTTGTCATTTCTTAATTTACAGTTTCGAAACTGCCTCTTATCAGAAAACCTGCTTCACATATTTCATAAAGTTGGCCAAAACTGGAATTGACAGTTTAGACCTCGAAGACAACTGAAAATCGGTACCGGCTGGTAAGGCCCAATCAGTGCATCTCCAGTTATGCATCTATGCTATATAAAAATCAGCCACACCGGGGAAGAGTTTCAATGTGTTCAATGAATATGGGGCGGGTGGGAAGTTAGGTAACAAAGCCTTACTAGGGTCTGCAAAGAAAGTCTGCAAATAACGACAAATCTGAATTCAAACAATACAAAACAGAGAAAAGGAAACACATTCACATCTGGACAGGTTTCGGGCAACTTTATATGTCTTACGAGTGTATCATTATCGCTATTTGCCGTCATACTGAGAATAAATTATTTACCTGTTTGTAAAAAACGTGTTTTTACAGAAGTACAACTTTAAGAAACAATACAATGCGGCTTGATCTTCTGTAATTTATACATGATCTCACTTGTTCCCGCAGTTCCCGTTCTGTATCCAACTCCCTTTGTACTGCCAGTGCGCGATCTTCTGCCTCATCAACTTGCTGTTGGAGGGTTTGGATTTTCTTCTTCACCATTTCCATAATTGCGATTATTCGCTGTTCTCTCAAACGCAAAGAATGACTTTAAAAAGAGGGGCTAAGAAATAGATGGCAAACCCAAGTTTTCAGCTTTTTTTCTCGGGCAGGAAATCAAGGACGATGGGATGGGTAAAAAAAAAAAAAAAAAAAAAATGGGCTGGGAGTTTTTCAGGAAATTTATGACCAGTTCCTCCAATCCCAGTGAAGAAACCTGTCTGAGATGACATCAGAGCTTTCAGGAAGGGAAGGGACTTAGCTTTTTCCTCCTCCTCCTCCTCAAAAAAAGGAGTGGAAGTTTGGCTTTTCTATTGTGGACTTATATGGCAAACAAGGTATATTTTCCTGCTCTGATCACAGGAAGAGTGGGATAAGGACAAGAACGACAAGTATGCCTCATTTAAGGCGTGGTTAAATGTGGTTGCCTCATAAAGAAACTGACTGAATTAAAAAGTGGCTTTATTGAAATCAAAGATTTGCCTAAAGACGTGAAGAAGAGGGGGTCAGGAGTAGGGTGGGGCTGTGATAATCCCATTCAACTGGATTGTTGACCTTTGCCTTGGAATGTAAATTGATTTGTTTGCAGACATGACCCGCAGCCGTGCTGGGGTCCAAGACATTCCTTCAGCCTCGTCCTACTGTGGAAGACTGGGAGTGCCCAAAACAATACCGGCCTTATAAAATGTAAAAAAAAAAAAAAAAAACAACTGTGATGAATATTTACAAACCAACCTGGCCCTCGGTAAAAAATATATTTACTGCGATTAACTACATTTTTTGGACTATTTCACAAGCCACACACCTCAGTTAGACTAAAGGTGCTCAAAGCTCAACACATCATGACCCGACCTATAGAAATTGAAGAACAAACAGGAACCATGTGTGTCACATATATCAGGCTGGAAAGGGTTAAAAAGCACTTCCTAAGGCTGTGGGACTCCAGCGAATTACATCAAGAGCCATCTTCCCAGGCGTGGCTCACCTGGTAGGCTAGAGAGCATCAAAGAAAATCAGAACAGCATCTAAAGCACTGCATGCCTCACTATCCTCAGTTGCCTGGAAGGCATGGTCCCAAAATATCATGCATAAAGCTAACACGGCATTTCAGAAACAGAGCATAATTCTGGCAGTCCAATATGTGATGGTCTTGAGTTGCTGTGCTTCTTTAAGACCCATATAACTTCCTGTAATTGACAGGGCCATGAATTCTGCTGTCTACCAGAAAATCCTGAAGGAAAATGTCTAGCCATCTGTTTGTGACCTTAAGATCAATCTCACTAGGGGTATAAAGAAACACTGGAAAAAGCTAAATAAATGTTATTGATGTTTTAGAGTGGCTTAGTCAAAGTCTGAACCATTATCCTATTGAGATTCTGCAGCATGACTTTAAACAGGCCGTTCACGCTCCAGTGTGGCTGATTTAAGACTATCCTGCCTAAAGGAGTGGACCAAAATTATTCCACAGTGATGTAAGACACTCATTGCCAATTACTGCAAAGTCTTGCTAGCAGCTGCTGTTGCCAAGGATGACACAGCCAGTTTAGAGATTTAAAGGGAAATAACTTTTTCACCAAGTGCCAGATTGTCTTTTTCTAGCTGAAAAAATGAAATAATTATTTAAAATGTATTTTGTTAGTTATTCTGGTGATATTTGTATAATATCAAAATTAGTTTGACAATCTGAAACATTTTAGCGTGACACGGAAGCAAAACCAGAAGGAATAGCTATCATCACAAAGCAGTTTTTACTTTCTCATAATGTTCATCATTTCTACCTTTATTCTTAATGATTAAAATGTTTTCTTTGTTTTTCTTTTTTTAATCTTCTATGTCTCTCTTCATTCCACAGACAATAAAGGGCTATCGTTGTACTATCCTATAATGGGTGGCTCACCAAAATTAAAGCTGCTTTACCTTTACTCCTGTTTTCTGCTACGAAGGAGAGCCATCTGACCCGGGATGTTTCATACCCACCATGCTACCCACACCAGGTGGTCATCTACCATTGGCTGATATTTCAGTTTTAGCTGTAGCTCAAATGTTATTTCTTTAGTATTTACTTTTCTTTATTATTTCTGCCTTGATTTTCAGAAAACGTTTATTTTTCTGGTTTTCTTTTTTCATAAGTATTATATAAAAATTAAGAAATGTCCTTCTTGTTTAAAGCTTAATGGAAAGATTACAAATTCATCTTCAGAGAAAATTAATGCTATCGATCACCCATGACAGATCATAGTTTTGTGTTGTGACCAGTAAGCTGTTGAGCTACGGACAATAAAGTCATTTAAAGAGGCTGATAGTTGTTATGTACAGAGCAACGGTTGCTTTGCAACACTTACTGAGTGCTGCCCGTAATAAAAAAAACCATGAATAAACAAATGAATTTATACTCCCTTTTTATAGATAAATGGTTGTTCACGTGTCTAAATCCTATCTTATCTGTTGGCATGGTGGCTGTGTCTTTATTTCTGCTCTAATTTTTGATTCTGACAGTTTCAGTTCTCCATACTCCTGATCTTATCCACTTCCAAGCTCACTTTCGAGTTACCATCCCTTTCTGACCTTTTGTAGGGTTTTCATACTTCAGCTCCCCCCAAGCATGCCAGTAAAAACCATTAGCAGAACGCACCTGATGCCATCTGCTTCCACTGCTGATCTTGCAGATCTTCATCTTGTTTTGACCTTTGAGACCTTATCTCACCTGCTGCACCGTCATTTTCAAGATCCATGTTAGTTGCATTAGACTATAACTGGAAATATTCCAAAAATAGATATAATAAATGTATGGATCTGAGATGTCACTTTGCACTTTGCATATATTACTTTTTGTATACCAGATATTTTCAGCTTCCAGCTTTAATTGTGGCTATCATTTATTTTTTTGTGTAAATCTAATGTTACATCAGTATTTTCACTTTGATGAGGCAGGCTAAAGCAGGCTTGCCTTCCGTTTTCTTTTGTGCTTTTAATTAAAGATTTTCCCTAATTAGAATCCGTCTAATATCACCTAAGGTTTTAACAATGACAACATCTTTTTTCTCTTCTGTGACAATGCACAGAGGAGAAAAACAGTGTTGTTCTTTAAAGGTCAGCTGCCATTTACTGCTGTGCAGTGTAAGGCTGGACCCAGCATTAAATCCCCACCCCTAAAAAGGCCAAAGCATTGATTTCATTAGACACTGCAGTATGGGGTTCTCTGTTTGCTTAAGCTGCATTCCTGACATTCCTGCTCGGCTACAGGCTGGCCCAGTTTTGTCTGTGCTTGACAAACAGTTCTGTTAGTGGCCTCGGCGAGCCAGGGTTAGAAGATAAATGTTTACCATTTAATGATTAAGTTTGGGATTTTTTACTCAAAACATGAACTCAAAGTGTCATAAAATAGGGAATTTGAGATTCTTGTAGTGATTATCTGGAAAATACGTCGGCATATTTCTTATTTTTTCTTATTCGTCCTCATTACTTATAGTTAAGCAACTGAATCCTATTAGTTTTTTTTGTTATGTCACATTAACATATTACACACATATTATCTTTTTGTATTGGGTAAGTAAGAAAAGCAACGCTCTAAATAAGAAGCTTCAAAACTTCAAGAACGTCAATGTCTGCTGCTCCCCTTTTTTGTAGCAATCAATCACTGCTGTTTAGTGAAGTCCATCTGTGAGAGGGGATGTTGATACTGTATGTGTACAGGGAGAAAACCCAGAGGTTGTGGTGGTGGTGTTATGTGATTAATGTGTTTCAGAAGGCGAGTGGCGCTGTGGTTAACTCACATCTGCGGCTTTCTTCTCAGACAGTTCCAGCTTCTCCTGAGCATCCTTCAGGGCTTCGGAGAACTTGTCCAGCTCATCCTCTGTCCCTTTCAGTTTCTTCTGCAGGGCGAGCAGCTCGTCCTCTAGCTGAGACACGAGAAAGATATTTATATTTATAAAGTTACTGGGAAAGTTTTTTTGCTCTGTTGACCTGATGAAATAATGTAGCGCAACTATTTCATTTTTTATTTTTAGGACTTTAGGACTTGCATTTTTAGGACTTGCTGCACTAAATACAAATGCATGCCACATTTTCGAGATTTTTATTTGCAGAAAATGCTAAAAACTGTTGTTATCAGTCCAGTTCACAACTATGAACCTCTTTGATTTAATTTATCACATAAAATACATTAAAGTGGTTATAAATTGACAAAATTTAAAAAGGTTCAGGGATAATTAATTCAAGAATTTTACAAGTTACTCCAGTTAATAATGTTTTTTCACTATGATTTATTGCAATTTCTATGACAGCTGACCAAACTTTTATTACAGCAGACCTGTCTAAATAAACCTCTTGTTGCAGCTGAATGTGAAATGCTAGGGTATCATTAGGATGCCTCCTCTTAAAAACATAAGAAAGAATGTCTGCAAACTTCAATGTGGCATTCTCATTCAGCTGTAGTTCATATATTGCATGAGTACAAATCAAAGCTATACGACTGCTGATGATGATTTAATTTGCTGTCTATTGTTTTTTCACCAATGCTCTGGAATATAAGCAGGAACTGGGGCATTTCTTGATGAGACTCAGAGCCCCTGAAATTTTCCAAATTCCTCTTTAATTTGGGTGACCCGCTTCTCTAATTACCGCTGGAGTCGGAGCCTGATCCTCTGTGTGATGGATGTTGACATTGCATGTTAGTCTCAGTATATTTTCAGTGCTTTCCGTCAGCCAGACAGCACCCTGGTGTTCGACTCGTCCTGCCAAGAATAGCAAAGAAAGTGTCTCTTTGCACTACTCACATCCCGGCTATGCTAGACAAACCAAAGAGCTCTGTGTGATCTTCTTGGATTTCATGCTGACTGTTCACTGATGTTTAAGATATGATGAGGGTCCATATGTGCAGTGCCAGTGATAACTGTCACCCCTTAAGCTCTTTGAGGATATAATGAGGGGCAGCAGCCTCCAGAGGGATGGATGGATTCTTTCCAATAGCTTTAATGTGGATCCTTTAGCTTTGCAAACCTCTTCTCATTCCTCCCCTTGGACCACAGAGACAACTACATCTCCAAACAGTGCAATACTTGCCATTCATTTAGAAACTCTTAAATGCCCTATTACATGTCTCAATTCTGTTTTGTTTATATAAAGTGGGATAAGTACGCTGTCATTAGTTTAGAGGCTTGGAAACATCGAGCTCTCCAAGGCTCGCGTGCTGCAGCACCAAATAAGGATATTTGGGATCAGTGACGTTTTTTCTTCAGACTTTGGCTCAGATAAGGATGCTGAGCAAGTCTGATGAAAAAGGAGAGAGCATTTACTGCTGGAGAGAATTGTTTCCAGCAGTAAATGCTCTCATTTTGCTGCATATAATCCCTTTGATTCAAGGTGGATCCTATTTGCATTTGCTGCTTAATTTGTGACTGTTTGAAAGCATCTTAAAGCATTTACTAAACACAATGTGCCAAAAGGGGCTCAGTATCAGTTTCTCGCTAGAGAAAACATTATTATTATTACTATAATTATTATTTACTTTCAGATCTTCATAGTATTTCACTCAAGTCTTGTTGTATCATAAAACAATTACATTCACCTAAATAAATCAAACATTGTTCATAATTAAAGTAATTACGTTATGATTTAGATTGTGAAGATAATCTAAATAAATAAATAAAAAAATCAAGATCAAGTGTACCTTTTATACAGGCCACACTGCTCTGTTTGTCTTTAATTCGCCCCTGGGGATAAATAAAGTTTTCTGAATGTGAATCTGAATAATAATAAACCTCCATGATTTCACAATATTACTCAAAAAAACAATAAATGTATACAAAAACATTATTATTGACTGTATTATTACACATTCTCTCAAGCTTTATGCTTTTTTCATTTTTACAATTCAATTCAATTCAATTGACTATTATCCGTGCAGGGAAACATGTTTGGGAAAGTAAAGCTGCACTAAAAATACATACAGTTAAAATGGTGCAATTCAACAATTAAATATAAATTATAAAGGAAGGGTTGGCATAAAATATGAGTCCTTCGAGCGATTAAAAGCATTAGAAAAATATATAAATTGTAAACACTTTAAAAATAGAGGGCAACCTGTATATTAAACCTGTCCAGGTCATACTGTGTTGTTTAAGTCAATCATAGCGGTGGAGAAGAGGTTTAAATAACTGTCCCAGACTTATTTAACATTATTATTAACATTATTAGTATATAAATCTTTATTTTGCCATATCCATTCTTCATTATATAGAGAGTTATTAACACACACAAAAATAATATTGTATTTTGGTTCATGAAAAGACATCTTTCACTTCACCTGCTTGGATTTATCTTCTGCCTCCTTCTTGTCGGACTCGGCCTGCTCTGCCCTGTCGATGGCATTCTCCTTGTCCAGCTTCAGCATCTGCATCTTCTTCTTGATGGCCTCCATGGTGGCTGTTGGCTCTTGGTGTCCTGTAGGGCTCAAAGAAAGGGAATTTATTACTTTTTCTTCTCAGAGGAAGATGCCTCAGAGGAACTCTTCAAGATTGAAGGCAGAGAGAGGTTTTCAGATGGAGAGGAGAGAGGAGGATACAAAATGTGAGTTAGTGGAGCTCAGTATAATTTAAACTTGACTGGAGGTTTGGAGGCAGCTCCAGTCCCGAATGACGGCCCTTCCCCACCCGTTCACCCCTTCTGCCACTCCCCGACTTGACTCCCACAGAATTTACTGTGTGCCCCACACACTCCCCCTCATATCCTAATCTAAACTTCACCTCTCAAGAGATCTTTGAAGTAAAAAAAACGAAGTAAATGTTCAGGCAATGTCCTTATTTGGAAAAGAATACCAGATAAGAAATGAGAGGACAATCCAGAGCCACATAAAGAACATGATTCATATTAGTTATTAACTGCTGTTTTTCTGCCCCTTTTTCTTCAGACCATCTATATGCCTGTGCTCTAACTTAGGAATGTTCAAATTGATGTTAATACCAGAGTTGGTTAGAAAACGACATAGTTTTCATTCTACTGTTAAATGAAAAAGAGCTGGATGGAAAATGATCCAGCCAAAGAAAATCTGTGGGCGAAGAACAGTCTGAATGCGATCCACAGCAGACAGGCAGTTTTACAGTCGGGCTGCAGAGACACAAACCCTAGATTCACTGCAAGTAGGATCCTGCTAATTACCAGCAGTTTGACAGGCTTTTCTTTAGATTTATGGTCTGTGATTTCTAATTGGAAAAACATGGAAAGTATTGCAAGTTTCTAAGGTGACTTCTAGGATTTTTATTTTTACATTTTTATTTTTAAGCTGCATTTGTAGTCTTTATTTGCAGATTATTGTGTCAGACCAGAAGAAAAATGGAAGGAAAAGCAAAAGTGAACACAACAGCGCCTTTCAATGTTTTCACACCCCTTAAACGTTTTCTAATGTTGTCACATTACGAACACAAACTGTATTTTATTGTGATTTTTTGTGATGCAACAACACAAAGTAGTTCATTCTTGTGCAAAACGTAACTGTGTAAATCTGGAAAAGGTGAAGTGCATTTGTATTCAGCCCCAGTGGGTCAAGACTTTATAGATTGCCATTACAGATGCAAGTGTTTTTCAGTACATTTGGAAACATACATTCTGCCCTTTCCTCTTTGTAAAACAGCTTAAGCTCAGTCAGATTGGATGGAGAACACCTGTAAACATTAATTTTCAAATCTCTATTGTATTTTTGCTGGACTTTGACTGGGCCATTCTAACACATTCTTTGATCTAAACGAGTCCATTGTTGTTCTGGTTATATGTTTATATGTTGTTCATCCTTCTTTCCATAGACTCTGACAAGTTTTCCTGTCCCTTCAAAAGAAAATAATCCCCACAGCATGATACGGCCTCCACCATGTTTCACAGTAACACTGATCTGTTCAGGGTTATGTATAGTGTAAGTTTTCCACCATATGTAGCATTTTGGGTGTAGACTAATAAGCTAAATTTTGGTCTCTGGAGCACCTGATGCATGATCGCTGTGACCCCTACATGGCTTGTAGATCATGAATTAAACAGGGCTCTGTGAGATGGTCAACCCAACCCTACTTTTAACTTCTCCACAATGTTATTCTTGATCTGTATAGGTCTGCATGTAATGCAAATTAGGTGACTTCTGAAGGCAACTGGTTGTATTTTGGGGTATCCAAGTTAGGCATCCTAAATGCAAATGCACACCACAGTTAAGCACTACTTTGTGTTGGTCTATCTCACAAGATCCAAACAAAACATGTCGAGGTTTGTCGAAGTATTGAGACAAAATGTTAAAAAGTTCAGGGGATATGAATTCTTTTCACATGAACTGTAAATGTTTTAGCTGATCTTTATTACATCTTGTTCAGAGTTAATCTTGATTTTATCCATTGCTAAATGAAAAGTGTGTTGTGTGCACTGGTGACATCAGCTTCCACAAAACTGTCTGCTTGCCTTCAGCTCCCCTGTGCCAGTTGCCCATGCTAAATATAAATATTACCACCAGGAAATCAAGCGAACAGCCAAGCAATCATCCAGCGCTCATTCCAAGTTATATTTGAAGAGAAACTCTTACAAATGCATCTCTCATTACCCATGTTGCACTGTTATTCTTCAAGAGGAGCTCATCTTAACTCTGGATTATGCTGTGCAAAAATATGCTACTTAAGCATCTAAATCTGAAAATTGTTGTTTTTATGTCAGCTAATGAAAAACAAAGAATTTAGAGCTATTAAGTTAAATTTAAAGCATTTAGAAATATTGACACAGGAAGAGACGAGGCATTTATGGTCAGAAACATTTCCTGTTTTCAAAGCTAAGCGCACTGTTTGACATTGTTTTTACTTATAGCCACATAAGCTGATGGAGAACATTTGTTCTGACCATTAGGCTTTCTTTCACCTCCCTCCGCAGATAATTAAAGGTAGATGTGAGCTTTGCGACATGAACTCCTATAAAATGCTTTGTGTTTTATGTTTGGCTTCCCAGAAGTCTCCCTGAGGAAGCCTATAGTTAAAACTGAAGAAGAATGTAAAACTGCCAACTTTTCTTTCTTCTGAAACAACCTGTAACTATTGAGAACCACAATGGCCACAAACTAATAATAAATAAATAATTCATTTAATAGCTGTTTATATATATTATTATTAAAAATTATTAGAATATCAATGTATTTCATAAAAACACGAATAAATGAATCGCTCCTTATTACCCTAAAATAAATTGTTATAAGTGAAACTCATTAGCTAAAATTCAAAGTCATTATTTGTTAACTTCATACATAATAAATTTAGTATTAATTTAATTATATCATGGCTCCACTAATGTTTGCCCAATAATTTAAACTCACCATGACACCTTTGAAGATATTCCATCTTCACAAACTAGTACCATTTCTGTTGATGCTTTTATCATAAAAGCAGCCACAAAGGGGAGAAAACAATTGCGGGTGTGGTAGCCAGCAGAAGGAGGGGCCTGCCCAGGACTCCTTTCATGCATAAATCGCCACTGCTTTAGCATGTGATCAGTTAACCTGTACAGCCAGTCCAGTTCAGATCCACTGTAATGACCAGAACAGTGATAGATCACTGGCTTTGATGGGTAACACCAACAGAAAAGAGTTCATTTATTTATGTCTCAGAGTGCATCATAATTAAACAACTGATTCCCTAAATGTATGTATGCTTTTTATAAATGAAATAAGTTTTTTTTTTTTATCAAAAACATTGAATTAAGTATAGACTGAAAAGACTGTGTATTTGTTTTCATTTTTAAACAGTTAACACATTTAAATAATCAATTAATGATTTACTCAGTTATTGAGTTGTGGGACTTTTAGACCACCATAGACATCATAAGTTGAATTAAAGAATTCTTAGCGACAGAAAAAGGAAACTGTTTTCTGACTGGAGATTATGAGAGTGCTGTGTAATGATCCACAGGGGTTTGAGTTTTGGTTTTCATTGTGTTTGTGGAAAAGCGCTATATAAGTTCAGTCCATTTACCATTCTGTTCTTTGCACATTTGGATTTATTTTTCCTTTCTCAGAATCAGAATCAGAATCAGAAAAGCTTTATTGCCAAGTATGTTTTTGGACATACAAGGAATTTGTTTTGGCGTAGTCAGTGCAATACAATACAAATTAAAAAGTATAAACATATCTACAATATAATATAAATATATGTGCACAGTTTTAAGTGAGTGAGAGTAAATATAGAGCAGTATAAGATTCAAGAGCAATACAACAGTGCAGGTGATCATTGTGCAAGTAAAGCAGGAGTCCAAGCTGAGCGTTAATGTAACGCATAGAGTTACAGTGTTACAAGTGAAAGGGGGAGTGTCAGTGTGGTTTCCGGGCTTTGTTAACAAGGCTGGTGGCAGATGGGAAAAAACTGTTCTTGTGGCGTGAGGTTTTGGTCCGGATGGACCAGAGGGGAGAGTCTCAAAGAGTCTGTGACCGGGGTGGGAGGGATCAGCCAGAATCTTCCCTGCCGGCTTCAGGGTCCTGGAGGTGTACAGTTCCTGGAGCGACAGTAGACTGCAGCCAATCACCTTCTCAGCAGACCGAATGACACGCTGCAGCCTGCCCTTATCCTTGGCTGTAGCAGCGGCGTACCAGATGGTGATGGAGGAGGTGAGGATGGACTCAATGATGGCTGTGTAGAAGTGCACCATCATAGTCTTTGGCAGGTTGAATTTCTTCAGCTGCTGCAGGAAGAACATCCTCTGCTGGGCTTTCTTGATGAGGGAGCTGATGTTTGGCTCCCACTTGAGATCCTGGGAGATGATGGTTCCCAGGAAGCGGAAAGATTCCACAGTGTCAATTGTGGAGTCACAGAGGGTGATGGGGGCAGGTGGGGCTGGGTTCTGCCTGAAGTCCACAACCATCTCCACTGTCTTTAGAGCGTTGAGCTCAAGGTTGTCCTGGCTGCACCAGTCCAACAGATGGTCCACCTCCCATCTGTACGCAGACTCGTCACCATCAGAGATGAGTCCGATCAGGGTGGTGTCGTCCGCAAACTTCAGAAGCTTGACAGACTGGTGACTGGAGGTGCAGCTGTTGGTGTACAGGGAGATGAGCAGAGGAGAGAGAACACAGCCTTGGGGGGAACCGGTGCTGATGGTCAGGGAGTCAGAGACGTGCTTCCCCAGCCTCACGTGCTGCTTCCTGTCAGACAGGAAGTCAGTGATCCACCTGCAGGTGGAGTCGGGCACACTCAGCTGGGAGAGCTTCTCCTGTAGCAGAACTGGGACGATGGTGTTGAAGGCAGAGCTGAAATCCACAAACAGGATCCTGGCATAGGTTCCTGTGGAGTCCAGGTGCCGGAGGATGAAGTGAAGGGCTAGGTTGACTGCATCATCTACAGACCTGTTGGCTCTGTAGGCAAACTGCAGGGGGTCAAGGAGGGGGTCGGTGATGTCTTTTAGGTGTGAGAGCACAAGGCGCTCAAAGGACTTCATCACCACCGAGGTCAGGGCGACGGGTCTGAAGTCATTAAGCCCTGTGGTCCTTGGCTTCTTGGGAACAGGGACGATGGTGGAGGACTTGAAGCAGGCTGGCACATGACATGTCTCCAGTGAGGTGTTAAAAATGTCTGTGAAGACTGGAGACAGCTGATCAGCGCAGTGCTTCAGGCTGGCTGGTGAGACAGAATCCGGACCAGCAGCTTTCCGGGGGTTCTGTCTCCTGAAGAGTTTGTTGACGTCCCTCTCCTGGATGGAAAGAGCCGTCCTCGGCGTGGGTACGGGGCTGGTGGGGGGGAACTTCAGGGTGGGGGTTGGAGGTGCCAAGGCCCCTCTTGAGGTTGGAGAGATGGGGGTGGTGGATTGTGGCTGCAGCTGTTGGGGGGCGTCGTGGGGGATGGTTGCAGGACTGTCCCTTTGTCTTTCAAAGCGGCAGTAGAACTCGTTCAGGTTGTTGGCGAGGCGTCGGTCGTTGATGGAGTGGGGGGCTTTAGGCTTGTAGTTGGTGATTTGCTTGAGCCCTTTCCAGACAGACGCAGAGTCGTTGGCTGAGAACTGGTTTGGCCTCTTTCACTGCCTTGCCAAACTTGTACTTTGCCTCTCTGTATATGTCTTTGTCCCCACTCCTGAAGGCCTCTTCCTTATCCAGTCTTAACCTTCTGAGTTTAGCTGTGAACCAGGGTTTGTCGTTGTTGTAACTCACCCTGGTGCATGATGGTACACAGCTGTCCTCGCAGAAGCTGATGTAGGAAGTCACAGCCTCTTTGTACTCGTCCAGACTGTTGGTAGTAGTCCTGAACACATCCCAGTCTGTACAGCCTAAACACGCCTGGAGATTCTCCACAGCCTCACTGCTCCACTTCCTTGTCGTCCTCACAACAGGTTTGCAGAGCTTTAGTTTCTGCCTGTATGCAGGAATCAGGTGGACCATGATGTGGTCGGATTGGCCCAGTGCAGCACGTGGGACGGCGTGATAAGCGTCTCTGATGGTGGTGTAACAGTGATCCAGAATGATGTCCTCTCTGGTCGGACATTTTATAAACTGTCTGTATTTGGGGAGTTCGCTTTGCCGGAGAGTTTCGTGTCTCTGTCCGCTCTGTAGAGCTGGAATCCTGCCAGCTGCAGCGCAGAGTCCGGTATTAATCCACACAGCCACGTCTCTGTGAAGCACAAAACTGCCGATGAATAAAAGTCCCTGTTTTTCCCCAACAGCAGTTGTAGTTCGTCAATTTTGTTGGGAAGTGAGCGCTCTCTTTGGTTAGTAGTTTCTTTGTGTCTTAGTTTAGCTCCCTTCTTGGTAATTAGTCTCCCTTCCTCTGCTTCCCTGCTTTCTTCCTGCATCAGCTATTCCACATTTCCTCTGATTAACTCATTTGTTTCCTTTGTCACTCTCCAACTCTGCCTCAGTTTTTAAGCTTCTGGTTCTTCATTGTTCATTGCTGAATCCTTGCGTTACACTGGCGGACTTCATAACCTGCACTCTCCACTATATTCCCCTGTAAGTTCTTCTAATTTCTTTATTAAAGATGTCTGTTTTTTCAAACCAAATCATGACATGCTGGCAGTTTGATGGCCTTTAAATGGCAAGGTTAAAACACACACACGCATCTTGATTTTCCAAGATATTGGCCAAATGTGAAATGCACTGCAGCAAATACTTTTTACACCAATAAGTCAAAGGGCTTGGAGTAGGAGAGGAGAACACAGGGAGGGTGAGAGAAACAGATAGAGACAGAGTGAATCAGAAGAGGAGTAAGTGAAATCAGAACCCTCCCACAGGAAATCATTGCTAGGCCCCTCTTGTCCTTCTATGGTAAAAACTCCCCCGAACGCCACAGTGTCGCCCTGGGAGTAGCCTCACAGTCCTGCTAAGTATAAATCACAAAGTACTGGGAATGGTGGAACGGAATAGAGTTCCTCCATGATGTTTCTGGTCGTGGTAACATCCACAGATCCAGTTTTGCTCACATAAACAGTTGAAGTCAGTCCATGTCAGGAGATTATCATGCATGTCTAATTTTCACAGGGTACTGTAGCAATCCCCTGATGTAATATCACAAGACTAGCATATTTGTCAATCAACGTTAGCATGCCAACTTTGTCCGCACAAGGATTCTGCACAAACATGTCCATAAAGAATCTACCAATAAACAAATGATGTCTGATTAAGCTATGAGGCACTTCTTGTTTTTTTTGACCACCACAGCAGTCACCTCACTTGTTTTGAGAATTATAACACCATGATATGATAATTACTGTAATATTTTGAGATCCATTAGTTAAAAAAATGTTCTACTGAAGTTTCAGAACTCCTTTTCACCCTGCTTCTCATGATGTCAGTACTTGCTGCTAAGCTGCCAGTTAAGCATTGCACTTTAACAGTGATAGCTAGACGATAAACTGTTTTGGGATCGACAGATGCTTAACAGTATTAGAATTTATGAGAAAACAACAGAGCAGGTTTGAACTATTTGCATGCAGCTTTAAAAAAACTCATATGAGTACTCGTCACATAGTGCCTTCATGCTGCGCCTTACAAAAGCATTCATGCCCATTGACTTTCTCCACATTTGATCACATTACAAATACAAACATCAAAGTTTTATTGGAGTTTTATGTGATAAAGTAACACAAAGTAGTACATTATCGCTTCATAATTGTTTCAAATCTGAACTGTGCAGGCATTTCCACCCCCTTTACCCTAAATAAAATCCAGTCCATTTCTAATAGCTTTAAGAAGGTAACTAGTAAACAGAGTCCACCTCTGTGTAATTTCATCCCAGTATAAATACAGCTGTCCTGTAAAGTCCTTGAATGTCAAAGTTCCAGTCAAAGTTCAGACCTAAATCCAAGTCTGCGGACAGACGTTCACAGATGCTCTGCACTTTGTGAAAATTTTCCAGGAGCATGAATACTTTTGAAAGGCAATGAATTTGTATAATCATGATTCAGCATGGTAGGTTTATTGGAATGGAAATGGTGCTATCTTGTGGTAATCATTATGTGATTAGAGCAGCAATGCAATGTTTTTGTTTTTTATGTCATTCAGAGCTTGCAACTTATATTAAAATTGGAATAATACAAAATGTAGGATTTCTGGTAACAGAAAAATATACGTAATTTTAGTAAAAAGGGTATTTTAAGTTAAGTTTTCAAGCATAAGCTTTGATCATAAACCTAATTAGAAAATGTATGTATGGTACCAAAAGTAAAAATATGTAAAAGATATGCATTTTTTAATACATAGAGTAATAATAAAAATAATAACCTTAATTTATATAAGGTTATTATAAGGTTATTATTTATATAAGGTTATTATTAATATATTTATATAGCACTTTTCACAGATAAACATCACAAAGTGCCTTGCAGAGTGCAAGTAAATTAGATACAAATAAAGGCTAAATATAAAACAGAGAGAGTAAGAACTGCTAATAAAACAATAAATAAAGAATTTAACTGAAAGCTTGTCTGAATAAAAGTGTCTTAAGCTGCTTTTTAAATGAATCAACAGCCTTGGCCACATATAGAGACAGGGGCAGGGCGTTCCACAGCCTAGGGGGGCCACTGCAGGTCATCCCGGGCCTTCAGGAAGCTCCTGGCCGAGGACCTAAGAGTGTGACCAGAAAAATGTGAAATCAACATTTTGGTGAATTATTTAGGAGCCTGTCCATTAAAAACTCTAAAGGTCAAGACTAACATTTTAAAATAAAATGTTTTGCATTAATCAACACCTTATATTTGTATTATTCACATATTCTTCCATATTTGAGTTACAATAAAGATGCTTGGGGCACCACTTATGTGTCTAACACTAGATGTTTGTTTATTAGACTAAAAAGTAATTGGAGCATACAAACTGTTTATTAAGTCATACACGTTGAAATTTTGAACATTTCCTACATTTTAAAATTGTATTTGTCATGTACAAAGCTAGAAAGAAATTATTGTTAAATATTGCACATACGTTCTTTGTGGTAACTATCAAAAGGGGAAAAAATATGCATATGCATGAACTACATTAAAGCAGCTGTTTAGTTCAGGTCTATGGATCAAAACTAATGAATAGTTTAAATAATGATTCAAATAAGTTTGTTTGTGCTTTAAAAAAAATATATATTAAAATATATATATATATATTTTTAAAATATACATTTTTGCTACTCGGGAACTCATTGAACTGATTTATGAGCCGCCTGTAGATACGTTTGCTCTTCTTGGTCTAAAGGGGGCGCTCGCTCGTAAGATGTACTGCGGATGTCCGAAAAAAGGGAAGGATTGTCTTCTTCTCAGTATTATGAATGAAAAGACAGATTTTTTGATGTTTCTTGTAAACGAGTAATATCACTTATCGATCAGTGAGGATCATATAACGAGCTAATCTGAGCTCGTGTAAATCAGGTTCAGGATGTCGGCCAGTGCGGTGTACGTCTTGGACTTGAAAGGGAAGGTAAGATATAACGGAGAAATGTTGCTAAGCTAACTGTAGCCCAGCTAGCAGGTTGACAGATTACAATGTGGCTCAGACCAGAGAGGACAAATGTCCGTCTGTGGCTATAATAAAGATCTATCCTGTGATCTAATGTATCGTTTTACACCAGAATAAAATGTTTAAAGATTAAAATAATGATTATGAGGTAGTTTAGTTATGACGAAAAGCAGATTTAATTTTGTTTGACAATGAATCAGGTGACCAGCTGTTAGCCGCAGTGAGGATATTACACACAGATGGTTCAATCTCTGCGTCCTAATGTTCAAATTAAGGTTTGTAGCTTAAAAACAAATATGCTCATATGCGCTAAAGTTCAGCTCTTTTTAAAGTATTGTTTGCCATCTAACAAAAAAGACACGTTTAATGGTGGTGAAACCGTATATTCTTTGCACAGCAATGGCCAAAGCCGTAAAGGTAAACAATGTTTACCTTTAGAAGAACTTCAATTAATAATGTTTCTAGTTCATTTTCTGTCCTTATGTTATCACTGTGACACAAGAAGAATATCCCCCCCTAATAATAACGTGATACATGCATACAGAAATGAATAAAAGTCCAGATCTAGCTTTTACAGATTCTTGAAAGAGCCTTTTGACTCAGCTTGAAGCTGTCTCACTAAATTCATGTTAATATTTTTCTGTCCAGCCCTTTTATTTATATGAAATCTATTTTCAACTGTCATTATTGATAGACGAATTAACAATTTATTGATCCACTGATGAAAAACAGTTTAAATGCTATTTTAGAATAGCATGTAAAATACCGTGAGATGACCAAGGAATTCACAGTAGTAGCTGCAGTAAAGTTTGTAGCACAACTAATTAGACATGTGTGTCCAATAAGGGCAAAAAATGGCATAGTACAAATGTACCATCTTTTGCTGTCTGATTTTGAGACACTTTGGTCTGTACTGGCATGATGTTTGTCCTCAAAACCTGGATATTTTCTGTTCTTTGGCCCAATCTCTGTAAACTTTAAAGATGTTTGTGTGTGAAAATTATTCTAGATCTGTAGTTTCTGAAAGAATAAGATCAGCTGGTCATTTTGTCCCCTCTTTTTTCCATTCTGGTGCCTTGAGCTGTTATACAGTGAAATAGCAAATAACTACAAAGCTTTCCTGAGGTGTTGTTTTGTGAGTTTGTTAGAGAAAGAGCTCTGCTGTCTCATTAGAGTGTCATGAGGAGGGTGGAATGGTTGTCCATAATGAAGAGTGATGTTCAAGCAGTTTCTTGCTTTTTTTAATGAGTTGACAGTCTGCTGGTATCTTTGCCACTAATGCTGCTTCGTCGGCAGTCTGTTTCACAGCAGGTGGTATCTGTTACTACATACTGTTTGAAGATCTCCATCATCTGACTGTACACATTAACATGTCTGAGCTCTCTCAGAAAGTACAGCCTGATTCTCCATGTTGTAGATCACTTTAGAGATTGTGCTGCCATCCAAGCTGTTAATCAGTTTACAGTCAGCTGCCTGTTACTCCCAACAACCGTCAACATCTTCTCCTATGTTGTAGTTTAACACAAAGAAGCCAGGTCCAGTATAAATCAGGTTACATGCAATCCATCTTAGTCTGATTGAATTAGTTAAATTTCAAATGTAACAGTCTGTTTCACGTCATTCTGTAACACTTGAAAACATATTCAAAGTGCCAGTTTGTAAAAAGAAATTTCCAAGGACACCTTCTCATTGCCCTGAAAGTACACTTTTATTCATTCACCATCCTGAACGTAGGCCAAGTGGTAGATGACAGAACGGAGTAACAACTGCCTTTTTAATGCTAGTGTTAAAAATGTTAGGAATAAAAAACCGAGGATTATTTAAAGATGCTCCATTTATTCAGCTGCAGTTCAAAATTAACCTATTTTACCTTCAGCTGCACTGGAATAATTTGATACCATCAAAATCAAAACTGGCAAGTCAGACCTTGAAGAAAACTAGAAATCGCTATCAACCAGGAAAAGCTTAATGATGCATCTCTGTAATGAATGCAGTACTGTGTTGTTTGTATGAAAAAAATAGTAAGCAATAGAATACAGCGTAATAAGCCTCCTAGTTGCAGCAACGGAAGAACAGACTAAATACAAATGGGGAAAAAAAGCTTAGCATGTAGATAACTTCATTTAGTTCCTTAGTGTGGTAGTCATAGTGCCGCTTACATCATGTAAGACTGAATGCTTCTTCTGACTGTTCCGTTCAGGTCTTGGTGTGTCGAAATTACAGAGGAGATGTGGACATGTCCGAGATCGAGCACTTCATGACCCTTCTGATGGACAAAGAGGAGGAGGGGACGCTCTCTCCGATCCTGGCTCATGGAGGCGTCCGTTTCATGTGGATCAAACACAATAACCTTTACTGTATCCAAGCTCTTCACGCTGCTCCATTTGTGTTCAAACATTTAGGTTTTATTTTGAAATTCTTATACACAAGCACATTGTTGACATGTCATTTTACAGAGTGTGTGTTTCATGGGTTTTACGTCTTTAACTCGCTTGTCTTCAGTGGTAGCAACATCCAAGAAAAATGCCAGCGTTTCTCTGGTTTTCTCCTTCTTGTACAAAATTGTCCAGGTATGAAAGAAGCTCTGCTGGGTTTGGCGCATAGTTACAAACACATTACAATACAAACATGAACATTATGCAGCTTTGTAAAGCCACAGTTCTGTTTTTCAGGTGTTTTCAGAGTATTTCAAAGAGTTGGAGGAAGAAAGCATTAGAGATAACTTTGTCATCATTTATGAGCTGATGGATGAGTTGATGGATTTTGGATATCCCCAGACCACCGACAGCAAAATTCTGCAAGAGTAAGTGTTTTCTTTGAGTCACCTTAAGGCAGGTAGCTAGAGATTCACTGAGTGGAAGTAGAGCTAGTTAATTTGTCAGTATGCATTATAAATTATTGCTAGAGGTGCCCCTATAAAGAATGTCATTTTGTCCCCATTTCCCATTTAAGTTTGAGATATTTGCCAATACTGAGTCCCCGTCTGATGCTTCAATAAAGCTAATAAATCTCTCACCAGTGATGTTCCAGATGCTGCAGTCTCTCAATTTTTCTTGACACCAGCAGATTAATTCTTGGAAAAAGTATTAAGAACAGGGAGGAAGTTTTAGTATTCACATTTTCATGCTTGTGGAGCATCACCAGGTTGCAAATACAGTTTAATTGAAAAAGTTCAAACCTGTGGAAAATATTAAAAGCTGCATTGAAACTCAACTGGGTTGTTTGTCAGATGATCAAAAGTTTAATTCAATTAAATTCAAAAATACTTTATTAATCCCAAAGGGAAAATGTTATAGCTCATTATGAGGGTTTCTTCAAAGAAACGTTGTAGATGCTGATGGCTGTGGGCAGGAAGGATCTCCTGTAGCGCTCCGTCTTACAGCAGATCTGAAGAAGCCTCTGACTGAAGACACTCTGTTGCTGTAGGACAGTCTGATGAAGAGGATGCTCAGGGTTCTCCATAATGTTCTTCATTTTATGAAGAATCCGTCTTTCCACAATGATCTCCAGAGGTTCCAGAGGAGTCCCCAGAACAGAACCAGCCTTTTTTATCACCTTGTTGAGCTTTTTTAAGTCCCTGGTTCTGATGCTGCTTCCCCAGCAGATGATGGTAGAAGAGATCACACTCTCCACAACAGACTTATAGAAGATATGCAGCATCTTGCTGCAAACACCAAAGGACCTAAGCTTCCTCAAGAAGTACAGTCTGCTCTGTCCCTTCTTGTAGATGGCTTCACAGTTGCATCTCCACTCTAGTCTGTTGTCTAGATGAACACCGAGGTATTTATACTCCTCCACCACCTCCACTTCTTCTCCCATGATAGAAATAGTTTTTGACTTATTCCTGTTTCTCTTAAAATCTACAATCATCTCCTTTGTTTTAGTCACGTTCAAAATGAGATGATTGTTTCCACACCATGCCACAAAGTGGTCCACCACCTTCCTGTACTCAGCTTCTTGTCCATCTCTGATCCACCCCACAACTGCAGAATCATCCGAGTATTTCTGCAGATGACAGGTGTCTGTCTTGTACTGGAAGTCTGAGGTGTACAGAGTGAAAAGGAATGGTGAGAGTACAGTCCCCTGTGGTGCTCCTGTTCTGCTGACTACCTGGTTAGACTCACAACCCTTCAGTCTCACAAACTGTGGTCTGTTTGTCAGGTAGTCTGTGATCAAGGAGATTGTTGAGGCCTCCACCTGAGTCTTTTGGAGTTTCTGACAAAGCAAATCAGGTTGGATTGTATTAAATGCACTGGAGAAATCAAAGAACATGATCCTCACAGTGCTGCTGGCTTTGTCCAGATGACAGTGGGTTTGTTGAAGCAGGTGTATGATGGCATCTTCAACTCCAACTCCACAGCGATAAGCAAACTGAAGGGGGTCCTGATGGTTTACTGTTTGCTTACTCAGGTGGGCCAACAGGAGTCTCTCTAGGACCTTCATGATGTGAGATGTCAGGGCAACAGGTCTACAGTCATTGAGGACTGATGGATGAGTTTTATTTGGTACCGGAACAAGACAGGAGGTCTTCCACAACACCAGAACCTTCTTCTGGGCCAGGCTAAGGTTGAAGAGGTGCTGCAGAATCCCACAGAGCTGCTCTGCACAGGCCTTCAGGACTCTAGGGCTGACATGATCTGGACCTGCAGCCTTATTCCTATTCAGTCTCTCCAGTTGCATCTTCACTTGACTTCTTGAGACACACAGGTGGAAGCAAAGGAAGCATCAGCATCTTCTGATATGGTTGAAGGCAAACATGTAGAAGCAGAAGGGTCTAGGGCTGAGGTGGAAGATAAAACATTTGAGGTGTTACTGGACAGCTGTGGGTCAAACATAAATTTAAACATATATTTAAGAACATATAGTCTGGATTTTATATAGTTTCTGTCAGCATCTCTGCTCTAATAACTCCTAACGGTAAAGGCAAAAAAGCCCTCTGTCTAACATTGGACACAGTAAGGCATTCATTTAAATTTTTAAAAAAGATTCAGAGTGTGGTCGCCACATGGCTCAGTGCTAGAGCAGGCGCATCATTTGGCTACAGAGGCTACAATCTTCAGTTGTCCCCCGTTTCCATTCCCGGCCCTGGGGTGTTTGATGCATGTCTTCCCCTTCTCTCTCTGCCCTTCTTCCTGTCTAGCTACTAATGAATAAAAGCCACTAGTGCCACAGAAACCTAAAAAAAAAGATTCCGATTCCGTTAGTGGATAAAAAAGTAGACACAAGAGATGCCTTCGGTGCTGAAGACGCAGGCAGATCCTTGACTCAAATTAAGGTAATCACTGATCCTCACTGCAGCCCAATAAATATGACAGTTTCTGCAACAAAAGGAGGGTTAAAGAACAAAAAATTTTGTATGTTTTCAAAGGCAACGTCTCCTCCAACCCCATAAACTTGCCCCGTTGGATTTTGCAAAGGCGCACCAA
The DNA here is from genome assembly GCF_021462225.1 of Girardinichthys multiradiatus. Taxonomy (NCBI): domain Eukaryota; kingdom Metazoa; phylum Chordata; class Actinopteri; order Cyprinodontiformes; family Goodeidae; genus Girardinichthys; species Girardinichthys multiradiatus. The sequence continues at coordinate 32,930,805 of NC_061799.1, read as the reverse complement.
ACGGGACCTTAGAATGTGGAAGAAAGTTTTATTCTCTGAGACAAATTTTAGTCTGGCATTTGTGCTGGCTTCCAGTGTTACCAGTATGGCAAGGATACCCCACTGGAGATGTTCTCTATGTGGCACAGTTGCGGAGGCTTCATCATGATCTCAGAAGATGTTTTTCTTTAATTAAACAATAGGGCTTTGGGTTGTACAGAGGTATTTACTGCTGACCATGCAGAGATGTTGCAGCAGGGATCACCGAGGGTCTTCCTCAATGCAGTGATGACTTCATCCAGGAGACTAACGTCCCTCTTCTTGACCATTTTACAGCTTCTCTTGATCTAAACCCCTTCGTAAAACATTTGGGGATGGATAGAAAGAGGTTTACATAAACAGACAGACATCCGCTTCAGAACTAGGATGTCCTTTATGAAGCCATCTTCTCTGCAAAGGGGAAAGTGCTCACCAGCCTACAGGAAACACTCCCATCAACTTTGCTTGAATTTCTGAAGAATAAGAACGATGGGGCTACTCACTGTGGAGTCCTTTTAATGCTATTTTTTGTACTCTGGTTTTAAACAGCTAATGAACAGCCTGTATTTAAATGTCGTTCTAAATCAATTGCTCTGTTTGTTTTGTCTCTCGCTCCTGTTTCTTCCTTTTTCATTTTGAAGCTCAACTTGCAACGTTACGATGACCTAGTAGTGCAAACTAGCTAAACATAAAAGATAGAAGATAAATATATACATATTTATAGAACAGTTATACAGGAAGAAGCACCAACTAAATGCAGTTGGGCTTCAGTCTGTTCCTATTTTTAATGATTATGCAACAGTGTATTGCATAAAATAATTTTGTACTTTTAAAATGCTTTTGTTTTGTCATGTTTTGCGGTGGGTTGCTTCTATTTCCTTTCATTTTACACAAATTGTAAAAGTTTTTATTCCTCGCCAAGTTTAACCAAAATGCATTTCATTTAATTATTCCTTCATAACAATGTGTAAAGGAAATGAAAAAAAAACAAAAAAACCCTAAAAACATTAAGTGTTAACATGGATATGGAGTCTATAAAACCTAAAATAATGACAGTTAACGATGCATTTAAACAAATAATATAAAATTTGCTTAAATGCTGAAAAACTAAAATAAAAATAAAGAATCTTTAAAGTATAAATACATCATTAATACTTATTAACTCCAACTGAAAGTATTCTTGTTTTGAACAATATCAAATATTAATGCAAATTGCTTTTACCAAACGTTAAAAATAGCAAAGATATTACTTAATAAAAGCTCCTCATACATGTAAAATTGTGGTAAATCCTCGTTTTTTGAATCAGTGCCACATCTAATACAAAATCTGTTCTTTTGCTTTTATTTCTACACCTACAGAATTAGAATATTATGCCTTTAGTTATGTTTTTAGTACCTTTCTTTAACAGTAAATGCAGATGGGTTGGCAGTTCATTCCAAACGTGCAGATCTGCCACTAGATGTCACTGAAACCACATTAATCTTCTAAGTTAGCCCCTTCTCCTTCTTGGCATTTTCCTATAATTATCCTTGCAAAGCAAAGTTTATTGTCTTCATTATTAGGGGATGTGAATGTTTGACCTTACAGGATGGTGAATGAAGCATATATGTAGCAGGCTAACTCTGGATTTCCCCCCCTGTGCAGTCTGAGTACAGTAATAAGTCATGCAATCCTTTGTATCCACGGGAGCCTCTGTCCTCCTTTGATGATTTCTGGGAACCGCAGTCAATTAATTTCCTTTTTTTCAGTTCTGGCTCAGTGTTTAAATTATTTTTCTCCTCTCAGATACATAACCCAAGAAGGACACAAGCTAGACACCGGGGCACCGCGACCCCCCGCCACAGTTACTAACGCCGTCTCCTGGAGGTCAGAGGGCATCAAGTACAGGAAGAATGAAGTCTTCCTGGACGTCATTGAGTCAGTCAACCTCCTGGTAGGAACTCCTTGTTTAAATGACCTGGGTTGCTTAAGGAATTTCAGTAACACGGATTGTGTATTTCCTGTCTGTGTGTGTCACAATGCTGAGTGTCAGACTTATTGATTCTGTGTTTTTATATGATCTCTTTAAGTGGATAAAACTGTATTTAATAATTTTTTTCTGACTCACTAACACTTTGTATCTTCTTGTTTTTCAGGTTAGTGCCAATGGGAATGTTTTGCGTAGTGAGATTGTTGGTTCCATTAAGATGCGTGTTTTCCTGTCTGGGATGCCCGAGCTGCGGCTGGGTCTGAACGACAAGGTTCTGTTTGAAAACACTGGACGTAAGTTCTGGACTGCAGGATTCTCTTTTACCAATGCATCTCAATTAATTAAAATTTCATCAAAAGTTACATTCATTTCAGTAATTCAGGTCTAAAGGGGAAAAAATATAAATTCTTCCCACAATGAGTTATATATTTAAACCGTTTTATTTCTCTTAATTTTGATGATACTGGCTAACAGCTAATTAAAATCCAAAGTTCTCTTCCCAGTAGGAGGCAGCTGGACTTCTTCTCTTATTTCTTGAACACGTTTCACCTCTCATCCAAAAGGCTTCTTTAACTGAAGAAACTGGGTGAAATATCTTCGATAAACAAGAGAGGAAATCTTGTTCCCTTCGACTTAAGCAATTTAGAATATTAGGTTGCTTTAATAGCGGACCTCGGCTCGTCCACATTGTTGGGGCTTGATATCTTCAGTCTTCCTCTTGTCAATACCTCATATATTATCGATAGGGTTTAGGTTAGGATAGAAATTGCTGGCCAATCATCCAAAGTAATACCACGATCATCTATCAGGTATTGGTGCCTTTGGCAGTGTGGGCAGATACCAAGTCCTGGTGGAAAATGAAATCAGCATCTCCATTAAGCTTGTCAGCTGAGGGAACCATAAAGTAAATTGCTCTGGACCTTAAGCAACTTGAAGGCTGTGGCTCTGCAGACTCGGGGATCTTTCTCTTAACATAATAAATGTGACAGCTGAATTCTGCATGTGGTGGCTATTTTCCTTCCGCTCAACTTTCCATTGATATGCACTCTGTTTTTTTTTTTTTAGCAAAGGTTTTGTGTGACTTATCCAGTGAATGTGTAGGCCACACCATTTCTGTATTAAATTTATCATTTTTTTATTGGTTCTATGAAATATTCTCCTTTTCTAAAAAACAGACTTTATAATTTTCTTCAGCTATAAGCAACAATTGTCATATTAAACAGAAATAAATACTTGAAATACAAGTCCTTCTCAAAATATTAGCATATTGTGATAAGGTTAATTATTTTCCATAATGTCATGATGAAAATTTAACATTGATATATTTTAGATTCATTGCACACTAACTGAAATATTTTAGGTCTTTTATTGTCTTAATACGGATGATTTTGGCATACAGCTCATGAAAACCCAAAATTCCTATCTCACAAAATTAGCATATTTCATCCGACCAATAAAAGAAAAGTGTTTTTAATACAAAAAACGTCAACCTTCAAATAATCATGTACAGTTATGCACTCAATACTTGGTCGGGAATCCTTTTGCAGAAATGACTGCTTCAATGCGGCGTGGCATGGAGGCAATCAGCCTGTGGCACTGCTGAGGTCTTATGGAGGCCCAGGATGCTTCGATAGCGGCCTTTAGCTCATCCAGAGTGTTGGGTCTTGAGTCTCTCAACGTTCTCTTCACAATATCCCACAGATTCTCTATGGGGTTCAGGTCAGGAGAGTTGGCAGGCCAATTGAGCACAGTGATACCATGGTCAGTAAACCATTTACCAGTGGTTTTGGCACTGTGAGCAGGTGCCAGGTCATGCTGAAAAACGAAATCTTCATCTCCATAAAGCTTGTCAGCAGATGGAAGCATGAAGTGCTCTAAAATCTCCTGATAGCTAGCTGCATTGACCCTGCCCTTGATAAAACACAGTGGACCAACACCAGCAGCTGACACGGCACCCCAGACCATCACTGACTGTGGGTACTTGACACTGGACTTCTGGCATTTTGGCATTTCCTTCTCCCCAGTCTTCCTCCAGATTCTGGCACCTTGATTTCCGAATGACATGCAGAATTTGCTTTCATCCGAAAAAAGTTCTTTGGACCACTGAGCAACAGTCCAGTGCTGCTTCTCTGTAGCCCAGGTCAGGCGCTTCTGCCGCTGTTTCTGGTTCAAAAGTGGCTTGACCTGGGGAATGCGGCACCTGTAGCCCATTTCCTGCACACGCCTGTGCACGGTGGCTCTGGATGTTTCTACTCCAGACTCAGTCCACTGCTTCCGCAGGTCCCCCAAGGTCTGGAATCGGCCCTTCTCCACAATCTTCCTCAGGGTCCGGTCACCTCTTCTCGTTGTGCAGCGTTTTCTGCCACACTTTTTCCTTCCCACTGACTTCCCACTGAGGTGCCTTGATACAGCACTCTGGGAACAGCCTATTAGTTCAGAAATTTCTTTCTGTGTCTTACCCTCTTGCTTGAGGGTGTCAATAGTGGCCTTCTGGACAGCAGTCAGGTCGGCAGTCTTACCCATGATTGGGGTTTTGAGTGATGAACCAGGCTGGGAGTTTTAAAGGCCTCAGGAATCTTTTGCAGGTGTTTAGAGTTAACTCGTTGATTCAGATGATTAGGTTCATAGCTCGTTTAGAGACCCTTTTAATGATATGCTAATTTTGTGAGATAGGAATTTTGGGTTTTCATGAGCTGTATGCCAAAATCATCCGTATTAAGACAATAAAAGACCTGAAATATTTCAGTTAGTGTGCAATGAATCTAAAATATATGAATGTTAAATTTTCATCATGACATTATGGAAAATAATGAACTTTATCACAATATGCTAATATTTTGAGAAGGACCTGTATATGACTTTGTATGTAATGAAATGAAAGTACAGTTCAATCTAGAAATAATTATTTTAAACAAATATTTTTTTAATTCAGGAGGGAAGAGTAAATCAGTAGAGCTGGAGGATGTCAAGTTTCACCAGTGTGTCCGTCTTTCTCGCTTTGAGAATGACCGCACCATCTCCTTCATCCCTCCAGATGGAGAGTTTGAACTCATGTCTTACCGCTTGAATACTCATGTAAGTAATGTATCAAAGGCACTTTTTCAGTGAAACCCCTGCAAAATAGTAGTTCAAGTGTTGCTTTTGAATGGATAGTTCAAGATCCTGAAATGAGTTTCTGCTGAAAGGTTATAAGCAATTAGTATCTTACATGCTGTTGATAACTCTTATAACATCTCTATTTTCTAAAAGTCCAAATTAGTTGGTTCCAGTGGCTGAAAGTAACGGTTATTCACCAATAATGCTATGTGCATCTGCCTTTTGTCTTAGTGGCGTAGAAAGTAGGGATGCGCGATAAACACCATTTTTAAATAACATTGGTATCGGTCCAATAAGTAAAAGTGGGAAGATATCAACAACCGATGATTATTTTCATCTTGTTGCCGTTTTTATATGTGTTTTGGGAGGGCAGGGGGTTTGCCATGTGCTATTTGTTTGGCATGAAGCACAGGATTGTGGGTTGAGATGAGACGGAGAAGCAACATCAGTGGTGTAAACACATGGAGGTGTATTGCAGGAGGTTATCTTTGTGTCTGTCTGTTTTTGTCCACTCACTGCATCGGAAATCCAAATCTGCTAACACCCCACCTCACAGCAAAGGAAATGCTGAGATTTCTCAAATGTTGCAATTTAAAGAATTTCTTGGAAAAGGAAATGACAAAGGCAAAAACTCACCTTGTTTGTGACTGCATGTGATTCAGACATTTACAATCCAAAAAGTGTTTCTTAAATGTTACTGTGTCTGTAGTATTTTCATTAACTTCTAAAAAGAGTGACCAGGTAAAAAATAAAGCAGATTGACTCATTACATATCTAGTTAATTATTGCATTTATCTCATTCTCCTTTCCTTACATATTTGCTAAAAAATCTTCAAAGTCATCCACCCATTTATACACACATTCACACACTGACACTGGTAGGCTGCCCTAGAGCACACTGACAGAAGTAAGGCTGCCATACAATCGGCACCACCGAGCCCTCTGACCACCATCAGCAGGGTGAAGTGTCTTGCCCAAGGACACCACGACTGAGACGGATGGAGCAGTAACATTTGATTACTGTTTCTGAATCATAGAACTCTGTACTGCTATTCTCTATTTTGTTTAAAGGTGAATACAAAACAATCAAGTGTACAGTAGGTATCATATCTTAAAAAGCATACAACAGAAGCCAAGTGTACTGTACACTTAGACACATGGGGAGCAGCAGTAGGTCTGAAATGCTACATTTCCCTCCATGTTTCAATCATTCAATCATGGGTCAGCCTGGCCAGAAATCCCTGCATGTTCTACACATAACAATAAGACACATAAGCTAATGAATTGATGTTAGTGCATCCAAGCTAGTTTCAACCTGAAGTTAGCTGCGCATTTGCACCAGGAGTTATGTGGCTTTAAGCTTACTATGAAATTTATCACAAGCCGGTTGTCGAGTAATATTGTATGTAAAATAATATATATAAAATAATAATAATGTGAAATATTAACCTTTGGAAGAATATCAGCGTGGTGAGTCTCCAGATGCCGCTTAAGAGTTTTGGTATTTTTCCATCTAGTTTGAGTCCGCTGCCGTCTCTCTCTACAAAACATTCGGTTTTTCTATCGAATGGTTCATAGTTAAAGTTTGTCCATAGATCCCTTCGTGGTTTCCGACCACCAAGCTCCTTTATCGAATGTGCCGTGGCCACCATGGTCCATCAATTAATGAATCAGTCAACTTGTGGTGGTGGGTGTGACCATACAAGGATGGGATGGAGCGGCATTGCTGATACTTTTTAGCTTTTTACTGACAGATTACATACACAATAGACAGAAATGTCATGCATTTTGAACGTCTGACAGACCCCCCACTAACATATTCATCAATGAAAACACACTCGTCATGTTTTAGTCTTTAAAGAGCCGCATTTAGCTCGCCATCGTCTCATTATGGAAAAAAGGGGCACCGACCAAAGTTGATCAATATATTTACTTGTTTTTTCTTAGAAAGCTTTTAGAAGGCATATCTAATCAAGACTTCTACCTTTGCTGTTGTTTTATTTTTTTTTACAATTATATTTATTTTTATAAAAATTTGATAAGGGGTCCCAGAGAAACCCTCTTGTTTTGTTGTGGAGTTAATTGTACAATAAAAAATATTGTGCATTTCTATTTACTCTTTTTTTTTTTTAGCACTAACATTTAGTGACTCGTTTACTTTATTATTATTATTATTGCACAATTATTTCTTTCATCTCTGTATTCATATTTTGACAGTCCAGCACAATTAAGCCTTTGCTGTGTTTTAGATGCAAACACTGAGGATCATGAGGCATATTTCACTTGTATCATGTATCTGTTGAAGTTAAGTATGAAAACAAGATTAATTTCTGTCCTTTTTCTGTATGCTGGTACTCTGCTCCATGTAGCAATAGGGAACATCCACTAGGTGGTGACTGTGACTTGCCATTTAAACTAGCAAGCTCTTCAGAGTAGATCTGAAGTTATGTGTCCATTAATATTGAATCCCAGTATGTTGTCTGATAGGTGAAGCCCCTGATCTGGATCGAGTCTGTGATCGAGAAGCACTCTCACAGCCGGATCGAGTACATGATAAAGGTAGGATGCTTTCTCAGCACATGGATTAACTGCTGTGTCATCCAAAACTACACCCTGGTCTCATGGTTCCTATAAAAGTACAAACAATAACAAAGAAAAGGCTTGGTTGTAAAGGCTGGTCTAAAGTGCATTCATGTGCATTGCAAACTAAACTGACTCATAAATCTTGTACAGAATAAAACGCGTGACTATATAACGCTTATGTAAAGCAAAACTTAAGTCCCAGTTAAAGACATCGCTAAGGCAGCACGTTGTTTTAAACTTGCTCTGCTTGTTCTTCCTCTCTTAGGCAAAGAGCCAGTTCAAGAGGCGCTCCACGGCCAACAACGTGGAGATTCACATTCCTGTGCCAACAGACGCTGACTCACCCAAATTCAAGACCACAGTGGGCAGTGTGAAGTGGGTGCCTGAGAACAGTGAGATCGTCTGGTCAATCAAGTCTTTCCCAGTGAGCACAAAACGTGACCCAATAGTGTCATAGTGACGGTTTACAAACAATTGAGGGCTCTTTTTGTTACCTTTAGCCTCTTTTATGACTCTAATCCAGCTTTTGTTACATAGTATCTTCTGTTTTTTTATTACTTATTATTCATTTACTCCCTGCTTTTATTGACAAAAAGTATTTGTTAGTATTATTCTCTGGCTTCATTTTACACGTTTAAAAACAATATATTTATAATCACAGATCATAACATTGTATTAAACCTCTTGTGTCGCAACTTGTCACAGGGAGGAAAGGAATACTTGATGCGCGCTCACTTCGGTTTGCCGAGCGTAGAGGCAGAAGATAAAGAGGGAAAGCCACCAATCAGTGTCAAGTTTGAGATCCCGTACTTTACCACCTCAGGGATCCAGGTAGGCTTAACACACAGGTGACCCCTATTGAGTGGTAATCCCTCAAAGACGTTTCCTTTAAAGCGGAGCAGAAAAGTTCAAAGCATTTCCTAAATCTGCTCATTCAACCATACTGTGTTTATTGTTCATCTGGGTGCTGATCCAAACACATGGTGATTACCTGTACTATACATGGCCAACCTGTTCCAGTAAAACAATATCTAGTTTTAGACCAGAGGGGGCAGCACAGCAACACCTTAAAGCTCTCTCTGGTCTAAAGTAAACTTGTGCAGAAGGCAAGTGCTCATCAACCTGAACTTGGCCCTCTCTTTTTATCATAATGACAGTGATATAAACCGTCATTCCTAGTACCAGGCTGGTAGATTAATAGGATTTTGATTGTAATTTCCATGGAGCAGAGAGAAGTTAGTGTTTATATTTCAGGTTTCCCTCATGCTGACCACAGACTGACACACACGTGTTACATTTACTGTATGATTACAGTTGTGCTGTGATTATATGTGTAGCTCCACAACACAAAATTACGCTTTCCCATGTCCTGGTCAGGGGAGGAAACGATGCTCGCCTTCATTGGAGAGTATTATATTGTATGTGAACCTCTACATAATTATATTCCCAGTTTTATGTTTGTAAAATGTTATTTGTTTTTAATCTGGAATGCTTCTTGTTTTTTGTCTTTTCTTAGATTTTAAAACGTTAAGTTATGAAATACTGGGATTTTTCTTTAAAAATGTCTAATTAATCATATAATGTCATTCATGACATTGAAATTCTCAGTGAAAGTTTTTAAAAGTCATCTATTTTAAATGTTAACTTTTTAACTATTTCCTCTTTATTTAAGTACATATCGATGTTTTACTGCCTATCCACATTTATTGGCACCCCTACTTAAAACTGTGGGAAAAAGCATTAAAATTAGTAAAAGGAGCATAATCTTGCACTGAAAATGTGAGAAAACTGAACTCAATAATTCTGTGTGACTTAAGGAAAAAATAACATATTAAGAAATAAATGTTATTTTTTTTACCCTGTCATAGCTATTGGTACCACTTACAGCTCCTGTCTATGTATATTTAAATAAAATTAATATATATATTTTTCTTCAGGTTGATTAGCATATCAGAGAACTTCCTTCTCCCTGAATTTTTGGTATGAATTGGGGCCCATTTCTCTTAGCCACTCCTCAAAATGGGAAAAACAAGAGTGCAGACCATTAAGATAAGACAGTTTTCTGTTGAGCTTTTTAAGTAGCGCTAAACCTACCCACATCTAATTCACAGTTCACACCACAGGATAATTTTGCCGATTTTTGACCCGATCTTCCCCTTCCGACGATCCTATGGACCCCCGATCATCACGATGGCTCTAAAGATCATCTTATGAGATATTCCTTTTGTGTGTGATGTGTTAAAAGTGATCTATTCTGCGTCAGGAAGTCAGGACCACTCCTACTTTAAATATGGGATATTCAACACGTTGGATTGTCTTGGCCCGATATCCTAGCGTGTGGGGTGTTCCCAGAGGTCAAACGAGCCTGTTGTATGTGACGTTTAGCCAATCAGAAAGCGAGGTGACGGAAACACGGAGGGGAATCCCAAATGGGGGAAAAGCTCAATGAAATATTAGAACAGACAACAATTTAAACACAGTATGTAACAACTCATATCATAGTGTAGCCAGTAGAGCCCCTGCTCGTGCTGTCTCAATTTTCTAGTGCTTTTTCTCTGTTAAAATTAGTCCACAATCTGTCGTCATTGTTTCCTTCTTGTTGTTTGAAGATTTCTCATCTGACATCTGAATGTTCGTGAGTGAAATCTGTTCGTGCGTGGTGTGTTGTGCTTGCCTTGCGGCTGTACACCACAAACTGTAGGACCAAACCTGTTATATCTATGATATTTGTTTTATCGTCATGTGTGGGGTCTCTCAGGTTTTGATTTTAAAACCTTGCCGTGTGAACCAGGCATAAGGTTGGACAAGACAAGTTTATCTTGCCAAGCCACAAAGCAAAGAGGATGGTAGGGAGGTAAAGAAAATCCCTCTTATTTTGTTGGAGTTCTTGGAAAACTGCGGCAATAAAAAAAAATGAATTGATGTTGATGCTTTTCACACAGGTGCCAGTAATTGTTAAAGGGTGCTGTATGGTGCCTCTGGTATGGTATTCACTTGTAACCACAGTGCATGTTACAAGAGCTGATCTGTACACTCAATACTATTAAAAATCAGAAGTTAAATATAGAAATGCACCTCATCTACTGGTAAATGTTTAGTCCTGTTTATTAATAGCAGATATGAATGAACTGAAAGCACTCCTCCTTTGGTTAAACTGCTTGTATTTCAGTAACCAGCCGACCCTGGTTATTTTGGTTTTAGGGCTGAGTGCCGCAGTAACAAAGCAAGCATTCATATTAAATGTAAACATTCAGTTTCTAAACTTGCCTCAATAACAAGCTACATATTTTTGGCATTAAGCTCTGTAATAAACCTGCAGCTAATACCTCAGAGCTGATGCAGGACCTTCATCTCCTGGTAACAGAGTTGCATTTATATCCCAGCTTTTATTTGCTGTTTTCTGTATGAATCATTTAAAAGAGCCAAGAGGTCATATTTTCCAGCTTCCCCACATTTCCCATCTTCCTCAGTAAAATGTTATTAAGTTGCTCAGTTATGATGCGGCCCACTCGGAAACACGACTCTCAATCCAACATTAATTGATATGTATGATATTTGTAATGGGGGGGGGGGCTAGATTGTGAGTTGTTGTGATTTTCCATGGTAAGCTGAATGAGTTGCAATGATTTACCCACAATTTGCTCTCTTGTAAATATTCGAATAATAGCAAAAGTGCATGAAAACATGCATGTTTGCCTTAATTCTCCAATTAATGAAGGAAATCATTTCAAGTGTTTATAAAATAATAATCATACAAAAAAAACGGAGATGTTGGTCATTTAAAAATAAAACTTTATTCTCAATTTGATCCAAAAAGCTCAAGAATCCAAAGTTATACATAGATAGGTTAGAGTTTAGGGTTGAGAATCAGCACGATCTCTGCTCTGATGAACTTCTGACTTGCTCATCTGTGCTGTAGTGGTGGATCCTCTTTTGTGGTTTTCTACAAACCTTGATGACTTGTATTCAAACACATGAGGGTTTCCTGTTCGCTTCAATCTGGACACACCCTTCCAAATGTTGTTGCCGCAGCTCTGACAACAAGGCGACCTATAACTGTAAGTTAGTTTGAATTCGCTCAGATCAACAGTTTTGTTTTTCAGCGTTTCCTGCCTGAGCTTCATCCCTCAAAGGTACCCGAAGAAACAAACAAATAACGAGCAGAAGAAGTCTGAAGTTTTTTTCCGTTCTCAGGCACAGATGAATTATTGGATCAGTCATGAAATTCTGTTAACAACTGGAAAATTAAGCTGGAAATGAACATTTTGCTTCTATAAACTATCAAACTTCCTGCGAGGAAGCCACCTGTAGAGATCGGTTTGTAAATGCCACACAACACCCTTTTTTGTTGTTGTGGGGGGCTAACGTATTTCAGCCACTGTTCTAAAAACCTTTTTTTTTTCTAAATACCCCTTGAACTTTTCAACATTTTGTCACGTTACTACCAGAAACTGTACTGCATTCTAATGCAATGTTATCTGATAAATAAACACAAATTAGTGCTTAATTGGGAAGTGCAAAGAAAATGATAAATGTTAATAAACTGCTCAGAGACCAGGCATACATATTGAGTCCCTCTGATTCAATATCAGCTTTGGTTGCAGTTACAACCTTAATCTGTTGAGGCAAGTCTCTACCAGCTTTTCACATCTAGAGACTGAAATGTTTGCCCAATTCTCTGCAATATAGCCTATGCTCAGTCAGATGGGGTCGAGAAGAGGTCTGAACTTTGACTGGGCCATTCTAACATGAACATGCTTGGACGTAAACCATTTAAGTTGTAGCTCTGGCTGCATGTTGAAAATCTTTTGCAGCCTTTTAACAGGTTTTTTACCAGTATTTCCATCAACTATGACCAGCTTTCTTATCATTGCTTTAAAAAAAAAAGCATGAAGCGGCCACCAGCATTACGTTTCCAAATCACATAGCAGTTAGCATTTGGGAAAATACATTTACATTTCGCTGTCATCTGACCAGAGTGTGTTTACTAATTATTGAAAACTATATATATCCTTCTTGTTCCACTACACAGTTATGCAATATTAAATAAACTACTAAAATACAATGAAAGTTTCAATTGTAACATGACAAAGTGAGAAAGGTTCAGATGTGAGACTAATTTGGAGGTTTTCCCCTTTTATTCTTTTGAAGAAAGAAATGTCACAATATAGTTTGAGATAGGAGTCTTAAATAAGCAGTTTAAAGCCTTCACAGCCTTATTTTTTTCAACCGAAATCCATTTTATTTTTCCCATGCCAGCAGCGATGGTTCACATCCATCTTCACAAACAACCTACCAAGATCCCTGTTCCCATCAGACTCCTGTGTTAAGTGTGCAACCTTCCCCTTATTACAGGGCAAATGCAGACTGGGTCTCAGACTAATGCAGCCAAGTGACACCACTCTACGTGTGAGAAGAGGCTGTGAAGTTTAATTAGACCCATGTAAATATCAAAGCATGAGAAAGTTTCCCTTAACTCCACCACTAAGTGTAGGGGAGCGCACATGTGAACCATGTATGATGCAAGTAGCTCCACCGTATAAGTTTAACTGGAAAGCCATGTAACCCCACACGTTGGTTGGGTGAAAATACGAGCGACTTTTCAAATGTTGGCTCTGTAGGTGAGAGGACTCAAACAAGTTGGCAGATGTGTTTTTTCTTCTCCTTTCTGGCCATGCCATCTACAAGAAGTCTGATAAATCCAGACCACACATGCAGTCTGTACTTACCAAACGATATAGTACAAACATCCTCCCATTCCCTTCTCATCTTACAAAGCCATAATGATATTTTATGGAGGCTATCCTTTCATGCTGTTTTGCTGACTGCGTGCCCACGGCCAGGCCGGGATGCATGTTTGGCTGCAGGATGCGAGGAAGAAGTGCTGCGCCAGCAGACTCGGTGATCCCGCGTCTGCGTGTTTTGTTGTCATGTCTTCGGTGACCACAGCGCTCGCTCTGACCTCACAGAGAGCAGTGGAAGGTAATAACAAGGCGGCCGGTGCCGTGGTCTTCCCAGAGCTCTCCCGCCTCCTGATGCACAAATTCCTGCGCCGTCTGTTCCACTTTCAGCTGGGAACAGCCAGGACGGAGACGAGAGGTTATGTCCGCTTCGAAACAGCCGGGTTTTCCATCTCAAATTGCACCTTTTTTTTTTTTTTTATTCTGCTGAATTATTGGTCGAGCGTTTTGACTGCAGAAGCTCAATGAGGCATGAAAGCTGTCCTGGGTTTGGGCGTTGTAGGTTGTAGGCCCGCTTTACATAATCACACACACAAAATTCATTAAAGCGTTTCATTGAGTCAACTAAAGTAATACTTTACTACAGAATCTTTACATGTCCTTTACTGTTTTATTTCTCCTTCTGATGGGGAAAAACGTTCTGCAATCGTGTTTGACAGCGCTAACACTGCAGGGTATTTTTAGCATTTCTTCTCGAAATTCAGTTCTGTGGTAACATCAGGCAGCTGAAATATCGGTTGACTTGTGAAAGTTGTATCTTATTTGTGCTGATGTGCACTTTTTTTCCCCTCACTGGCATCACAAAAAAATCTACAGTTATGTAAATTAACATTGTGTGTCCCTTGAAAGCTGCTTCCTTCTTGTGTGACTCATACTACTGCTTCCTCATCAACAACGCTGCTTCTACTATAACCTGCTGCTCGGCACAAGCTTAAAGGTTAAATTTGTGGAGAATTATATAGCAGGGGAAGCTTTTAAATTAATAATCCAAGATTGAGAGCATGGTCACACCTTTCATTGCATGGGTATCCACCTAAACTAACAGGCTGAGCAAGGAGAACATTAATCAGAGAAGCTGACAAGAAGCCCTTGGTAGCTTTGGAGGAGCTGCAAACATCCACAGCTCTATTGACAGGACAGCTATATGTCATGGACTCAACAAATCTGCTCTTTCTGGAAGAGTGATTAAAAATATATACATATATGACATCCCGTTTGCAGTTTGCAACAAGCTATGTAGGGGACAGAGTTTTGCCTGTATTTATAACAAAAATAGTAAAACCTTTTATGTTTAATGTATAATGGGACTAAAGAGAAGAGATGCGTTGGTCTTTTCTTCCGATTTATTTACACCTGCCTTTCTCGTTTTCTTTGTTCCCCTGCAGGTGCGTTACCTGAAGATCATAGAGAAGAGCGGATACCAGGCCCTGCCGTGGGTGCGCTACATCACCCAAAACGGAGGTAGGTCAATGGTTTTTCTGTAGCTGTGTAAAGTGCCCATATGTGCAGGTATTAGGCAACAGTTGGGCAACACTGTGCAATGTGGTGGGAACTGACCTTGAGGAGAAGCAGTTCTATGAAAAAGGGATACAGAGCAGAACATGAGGCAATGTAGCAACGCCCTACTAGATGTGAGAAAGTGAGCTTTATTTTCTCAAGCTTCCCCCTGCTCATCATAGTGAGATTACCAATGTTGCACATGTTGGTCTTGTAGCTGATATTGCCACTAATTGCCAAACATCCTCATCTCATTTCCTTCGTATTTCATCCAATCCGGGGTGGAAAGCATCAGCTGCCTCCAGCTGATTTCTCTAGGATTCCCTACTTTTCATTTGCACATTTGATTAAGTCTTGTCAATTTCCTCCACAGATTACCAGCTCCGGACCCAGTAGGCAGCGCCTCAGCCGGCATGTGGGCAGGTGGAAGTCAAGACGGGGTGGAGTCGAGGCGCTAATGCGCTGTGGAAGGCAGGTGGCAGTCTGTAGATAAGAGGACTGTCAGTATTTACTTTAGTTGTATAGCTCTCAATTCGTTAAACCTCTATCCATTCACGATCAATGCAATTATTAGAAGGAGGCTTGGGTTGGGCAAGTTTCAGAAACATGATTATGTTATGGTTGATTGGATCCAGAAATGATGGAGATCGGGGAAAGCAGGAAGAATGTTTACATCCACTCACACACTGCAGAGTGACACACAGTCTGTCATAGTGGGTCAAATAGTTCAAAAGAGTATGTTACAGTCCCCTTTTAAAGTTACTGTAATCACCTGCACAACGGTCATTCAGTTACAGCATGTGTTCTTTGTATGAAGCTGCTTCGTTCTGCCACAACTCCTTACCTTGTTCATTATTTGTAAATATTTGTTACATGTTAATGAACTCAGTGTTATTAGTTTAATAACGGTAAATTTCAAGCAAAACATTTTGTATTATGAGCTGCATGTGATGCCATAGATACATGCCAAAACATCGCCTTCATGCATTTTTTTGTTTTTTTGTTTAGTTTGTCCGTTTTGACTCCACAGATTTCTTTTTTCAGCTTTGCAAAAGATACTAAAAATGGTGAGTTTACGCTGCACAGGAAGCACCCCGACCGCTGCTTTCCTTTACTCTGTCTGTAACCATGATGTTTTCGGTCATTAAATGTATATTTAGAGAAAACTGTTCCATCACCTGCTCATGTCATTTCTTAAGTGACGTCACTGCCATGGATGCTAAATGGAGGGAAAAACTCTGCTTAGAAAAACAGAGTACTTGGGGGAGACCATGGATGGTTCTTTCCATCTCATCCGAGTGGAAAAATACACCCAACAGTGCAACTTGTAATACTCAGAGCACCATAAGGTTGTTAGCAGCTAAGTGAGATTCCTCCGTAAACAAGCAGCAAAACTGGAAAAGACTTGAGTCAAGCTGCAGTCGGTGACTTGTTGGAGTGAGAAACGTAGGACGGATGAGCACAGACCAGTTATTGTTCTGCAGTGGTTCTGTGTTAGGTCATTGCTTTAAGTTTACCCAACATGGGGACTCAGACATTCCTTAATACATTTGAGTCACTCTGAGCTGGTGCTGAAGGTCACGTGTCCTCATCACAGAGGTGTAGTGAGATTAAGCTATAATAAACTACTCTAATCTTCATAAATCAGTTCCACGATCAAAAAATCGTTTTCCAAACCTTTTGTGATATCTACCATGTATAATATATGTCGATTTTTCCATATTACTCAGGAATAAGGTTTATGTAGAATTAGTCGAAGATTAATTAAGATGTGAAAAATCAGTGTGAGTTAATAATCAAGGAAATGAAGAATTACATTTATTATTAATCAACCTGATATCTGATTTGCGCCGCTCAAGGTGGCAGCAGGTTGGAGTAGCTTTGTTACTTTTTATTCTGATTTATTCTTTTATGGGAGCTATACCTCTTGTGGTGGATACAGTTGATTTTTTTTTTGGACGACTGTCCACTCCGGTGTCGGATGCTGTGCAGCCTCGAGGATTTTTCTTAATACTTTCTATTTTTGGACATTTGTTATGATGCATTGCCATGGCAACAGAGTTGTTTCTTACAACCGGGAGCAGCTGATTAATATCTCAAAAGCTCAAATAATACTTCAACTACAACTCCAAATCCCTGATGAGTTGAAAAGGAGACGCCGTGGATGCAGAGCAGGAGCTAAGAGAAGAGGGAGAAGGAGGAAGTTCAAACCATCTCTTCCGTCAATTATGATGGGCAATGTGAGATCGTTGGGAAACAAGTTGGATGAACTCCAAGTACTTGGGGAGCCAATGAACTGAACACATTCTTTAATAGGTTCAGCTCAGAAACAAGGTCAGCATCCTCCTCTCCTGCTCACAGCCAAACAGACATTCCACCCTCCTTTGACCCACAGCTGTCCAGTAACACCTCACATTTTTTATCTTCCACCTCAGCCCTAGACCCTTCTGCTTCTACATGTTTGCCTTCAACCAAATCAGAAGATGCTGATGCTTCCTTTGCTTCCCCCTTCCACCTGTGTGTCTCAAGAAGTCAAGTGAAGATGCAACTGGAGAGACTGAATAGGAATAAGGCTGCAGGTCCAGATCATGTCAGCCCTAGAGTCCTGAAGGCCTGTGCAGAGCAGCTCTGTGGGATTCAGCAGCACCTCTTCAACCTTAGCCTGGCCCAGAAGAAGGTTCCGGTGTTGTGGAAGACCTCCTGTCTTGTTCTGGTACCAAATAAAACTCAGCCATCAGTCCTCAATGACTATAGACCTGTTGCCCTGACATCTCACATCATGAAGGTCCTAGAGAGACTCCTGTTGGCCCACCTGAGTAAGCAAACAGTAAACCATCAGGACCCCCTTCAGTTTGCTTATCGCTGTGGAGTTGGAGTTGATGATGCCATCATACACCTGCTTCAACAAACCCACTGTCATCTGGACAAAGCCAGTAGCACTGTGAGGATCATGTTCTTTGATTTCTCCAGTGCATTTAATACAATCCAACCTGATTTGCTTTGTCAGAAACTCCAGAAGACTCAGGTGGAGGCCTCAACAATCTCCTGGATCAAAGACTACCTGACAAACAGACCACAGTTTGTGAGACTGAAGGGTTGAGTCTAACCAGGTAGTCAGCAGCACAGGAGCACCACAGGGGACTGTACTCTCACCATTTCTTTTCACTCTGTACACCTCAGACTTCCAGGACAAGACAGACTCCTGTCATCTGCAGAAATACTCGGATGATTCTGCAGTTGTGGGGGGGATCAGAGATGGACAAGAAGCTGAGTACAGGAAGGTGGTGGACCGCTTTGTGGCATGGTGTGGAAACAATCATCTCATTTTGAACGTGACTAAAACAAAGGAGATGATTGTAGATTTTAAGAGAAACAGGAATAAGTCAAAAACTATTTCTATCATGGGAGAAGAAGTGGAGGTGGTGGAGGAGTATAAATACCTCGGTGTTCACCTGGACAACAGACTAGAGTGGAGATGCAACTGTGAAGCCATCTACAAGAAGGGACAGAGCAGACTGTACTTCTTGAGGAAGCTTAGGTCCTTTGGTGTTTCCAGCAAGATGCTGCATATCTTCTATAAGTCTGTTGTGGAGAGTGTGATCTCTTTCTCCATCATCTGCTGGGGAAGCAGCATCAGAGCCAGGGACTTAAAAAAGCTCAACAAGCTGATAAAAAAGGCTGGTTCTGTTCTGGGGACTCGTCTGGAACCTCTGGAGATCATTGTGGAAAGACGAATTCTTCATAAAATGAAGAACATTATGGAGAACCCTGAGCATCCTCTTCATCAGACTGTCCTACAACAACAGAGTGTCTTCAGTCAGAGGCTTCTTCAGATCTGCTGTAAGACGGAGCGCTACAGGAGATCCTTCCTGCCCACAGCCATCAGCATCTACAACGGCTCTTTGAGGAAACCTTCATAATATGAGCTACAACAACATTTAATTTCCCTTTGGGATTAATAAAGTATTTTTGAATTGAATTTGAATTGAATTGAATTATTTAAGCAAAAAGAAACAACAAAGATACAAAATTTCTACTAAAGAATTGAGCTTTCAACATGACAACTGAACCCGGGTTGAGTAAATATTTTTATTTTATGACCCTGAGCACATGGAAATGGGTAGCTTCACAGTACATGGAAAAAAATATATTTACCATTGGAAAAAAACTGGACTTTTGATTGCGGGTCAAAATCAGGAAAAGCACAGGAGGATTGTATGAGAGGTGCTTATGTTGGAAACTAAGATGTTTCCTTCAAAATAAAGGTATGCATTTCAAAATGAAAGCAGCATATTCACATTTGTGCAAAGAATTGACACTTTACACATATTTGATTTAAACATTTTACATGAGCAGTTCGAGGAAATGGACCTCAGGCTGTAAAATGCCCAAGTCTGATTAAAGTCTATCCAGCTTTTTTGGGTCTCTGAGAAGAAGACATGGGCCAGCATGAGATTCTCACTGTATGATAAGGTGTGCTCGTTTAAACTTTCCACCTTTTCCTCAGAACTCCTGACTGTGTACTAGATTTGCATTTAAAATGTTCCATATTTAAAATATACAACTGTCCTATGCACTCAAAAACATAGGGTTCCCAGTGCATTTTGAAGATGCCCGCAGCATCACAGATCCTCCACCATACCTACAGGTGGGTATATTCACCCTTTGCTCTGCCATCTGGAGTGTTTCTTGCCTTCCTTATTCTCATCTAACCACAGCAGAACTGTAAGGTTTGATCTATTTTGGAGATATGATTCTATCAATCTTGATTGTTTTATTTATCTTTCTGGGCTTTTGTTAACTATCACTTAACAGGTTTGTCAAGTATAGAAGAAACGGACAATTTCCATCACTCTAGACTGACATCAAGATAAAGTTCCACCTGCAAACAACTAAAATAAGTACAGTGTGTAGGATGTCTTGTTTTCTTTAACTAGAACTTTCTGTTTTTGTTGGACATGAGATAACATTGTAGGCACGGCCCAGTGTGAGATTCTCACGATAGTGATAACTTGGGACTCGTTCACCCTGAGAGTTTATTAGCTCAAAATAACCAATTTATTATACATTAAGGTTTTATTTTTTTGTCCAGAAATCACTGTTTTCATTCAATTTGTTTTACAAAATTATGGTTTGCTTTGACAAGTTAAGGAGATGGTGCACACATTTGCTATTTACTGCCTCACCACATCCCTACGTATGAGACCTAATCTGCACTTACATCCTGGTCCTGTGATACTCTGCATCACATTTGTGCTCATCAGTTTGAAAACACTGACAGAACTTCTAATTTACTGGCAATGTTTTAGAGAATATGAAATATAATACAAAACCTTTGTCTCTCTTGGTTAATGATTGAGTAAATCCATTTATTTTCAAAAACATTCAACAGAAACAACCCAAATTACCCAACTAGATACAGAAACATACAAGTTGCTACATATGGCTTTAAAAGACTCCTAAAAGTAGCGTTCTTCACTTGTGAGTTGTTGGCTTTTAAATGGCAGTCCTGACAGACCACTGCATGTTTCATCCACTTCTGCACATTTCTGGATTCAGAGCCTTTAAGAAAGCAGCAGAATTATCAAAGGATCTTTGGGAGAAGGTAGTTAAACATTATAAACAGGATAAGGATATGAAAAGATATCCAAGGAAATAAAAGTGCCAAGCAGCAGACTTCAAACTCTAATCAAGAAGTGGAAAAGAAGGAATGCTGTTGAATCCAAGCATTGGTCAGGTAGACCAACAAAACATTCTACCACAACTGCCAAAAAAATTGTTTAGGATGCAAAAAACAACATAAAACAAAATGTAAATAAAGACCCACTATATGGGCCCAGAAGCTGCAAATAGGACATGCTTGGATGTCCCAGTGTGATCCAAAAAAGACCAAGTAATCCTGTCATTGGCTAGAAGAAGAAAAAGTAAAGGTTCTGGACAATGTCCTGATATCAGTATCATTGAGCCACTGTTCAGAGATCTAAAATGTGCAGTTCATGCAAGTCAGCCCAAGAATAAACCTGAAGGCTAAGAAGAATGGGCAGGTTTACCATCTAAGGAAATTAAAGGTCCCCATCCACAACAACGAATTTACAGTATTAAGAACTAGGCTATGTGACTTTTGATCAGGGTCATCATGATTGTAAAAGAGCAAACCCAGTAGTTTGATAAATGACCCTAATGACCCAAACATTAACCATGGGTTGAGCTGTGAGTCTGTGACCCCAGAGGGCTCTGGTCACATATTTTGACCAGTGTTATCAGACAATGTGGCTGGGCTATTACCTAAAGACAAAATATTCATACATATTATGCTATATAAACAACGTATTTACCTTTAAAATTGCCTTTTCTGATAAAAAAAACAAAAAACAAATTGCCCATAGTAATTTTCTTTCCTTTCCTGCTTGTCTGTGACCTTCCTTCCTTTTTTCTGTGGTGTCCATCATTTTTTCTTTACCTCTGTTCTTTTTTTATTGCATCTTCCTCCCTCCCTTGTGTCCTTCCCTTCTTTCTTGACTTCCTTCTTCCTAGTGTCTTCTTTCATGTCTTGAATCCTTCTAGTCCTCGTGTCCTACATCCTTTATGCTGTTCTACCTTCTCTCCATTCTTGTCCCTCCTTTTATTCCCTCATTCCTTGTGTCCTTCCCTCCCTCCTTCCTTCTTGTTTTTTTTTTTCTGTAGTAAGATTTGCCATACAATTACAGTTAACTTTTGTATTTTATATTTAAAAGTTAAACAAAGGTTTGGGAATTTTGGGAAGTTGAGTTTGTAGTATAGCAGTTTCACCTGATGTGCAGGAACCCTGTAGTCTACAGTCCAATGTTATATTAACAGTGTTGAAGCGACTGGGAACAACAGCAGTTTTAGATATGAAATAAACATGCTTATTGGGCTAAATATATACACAATATAATAAGCTAATAATTACTCGTTATTTAGACTGTCTGGTCATTTAGCCAAACTGCCGAGTAAAAATTATTTGTAAAGAGAGTAAATTTGTGTAGAGTAAAAATATCTGTAAGAGAGGGAATGGTGTAGAAACCCCGTTTCAGCTTGCTGACCGACAGTGCACAGCAAGAGGCACTTTGATTGCTGCATTGTTCTATGCCTTATACAGAAAACTTTGGTTACTCCATCTAACCAATAGCACTATGGAACATGGTGGTTTTTGTATTACGATAATACTTTATCACTGGTAACTGCAACTTGCCTTATAACATGAAATACTACAGATCTGAAGTAGGGTGTTAAACATTCAATTATTATAGAATGACCGAGATCATGAGATCATGTTATTTATTGAAGATCCTTTATAAAAGGTGATATCTTGTCATTTTTAAGGTTTTTGTCTGGTTCACAGCCTTAATCTTCACAACTAAGCATGTGTGGGTGTCATGTTTTTTTTTTCCTTCCTAGGAATGCTGATGTGAATGACAGGTATGACAGTGGCAAATAACCAGCTCAGACTACTCAGACTAGATTAGGTTTATCCTGTCTGCATCAAGCATTTAAACCGTCTCTGGTTATGACAACCCTTGGGAAACATCGTAGAAAACACTAATCTGGCTTGAGTAGATGCCAAATTACATAATCATTTCAGCATCTGGTCATTGTGTGCTCCTTCCTATTAACTGAGGAGCGATTCTGTGATATTTGGCTGGGGATGGGACTTCATACTATTTGGCACATGATGAGAAGGGCACATTCATAGAGAAAATTCAACCTGTGGTAACCTGACATACCTCATGTTTTAGAATTGCTTACAGATACCTTGGTCGCAGGAAAACACGAGTGTATGCTCACATATTTATAAAACATGTACCTTCTTTAACTTAAACCACCGTATTATTATAACATGTTGCTTATTTATTTCGTCATTTCGTTATTTAAACAATCATATCCATTTTTCTTTACCTGCTTTTCTTGCAGGGTCGTAGGGGGTGCTGGAGCCCATCTCCAGCAGTTTATGGGAAAGAGGTCCCTAAATCCTGGACTAGGGTTGTCAAATTACTGAAATTTCAAACTCGACACTGATTTAAAAAAAAAAAGTAAAATACCTGGAACCATTTTCAGTACAGTTGCAACATTCTTTAAACAAATAGTGTGCCGTCTTGGAAAGATCAGAAACATTTAACAGATCAAGGTTTCCTGTTCAGCGTCTGTACTTGTGGTTGTTTTACATCATATGTATTTTCATCAGGAAAAGTGCACGGAAAAGCAGCTGTTAAAACGGAAAAACCATTTTTCGGGCATGACCTGTGGCTAAAGACATGAAATGAACCCTGCCCTGCTTACAGTAGAACTGCACAGACAGGTGAACAAAATAAAAAATATAAAAACTCCCCCCCACCGACTATTATGCGGTTGTCATGTCAATGCAGCACTATTGACACATTTTATGTCGAGTTCCTCACAACAGTTTCCAGCAATGGAAAATAACTATAGTTACTCAACAGCGGTGAAACAACAGGTAGAGGTCTGACAGCGTGGCAGTGTCATTTTCAAACAGGTGTGCCACGAGGAACCCCGTTGTTTATCCACAACCGGAACCCCGTCTCCTAGCAACCGGAGGGAATCCTCTGGTGTCACACCAGGACTCTTATCTCTGGATGACGTCAAAACCAGCTTGTTCTTTTCTCTGGCATGCAAAGTGTCCCCGCTGTCCTTGCGTCAAGCGTCTATCCCTTCGCTTGTGAAATACCATGAGAATCTGGTGAGTCACTTTGAGAAAGGATCATTAGAAAAGGTATTTTGCTGAAGGTAAGGCAGTATGAGAGGGAGAGCTTCCTCCCACATAAACCTGAAATAGTTGCTACACTGGTAGAAAAGCCTCAGCGGCTCGGTGTGTGGTCCGTGCTCGATTTACAGCAGGCTTCCAGTAGAGGAAAATTTCTATCCTCCTGTGTAGACTTTAGAACAATATTAGTTTAAAGAGCGTATAGCTGAGTTTTCAACCATGCTGGCCTTGAGACGTTGCTGTAATCTTTGAATGCCTCCACACACATTGCCCAATGCACTACGTGACATCCAGCCTCTCACGTTAGGTCATTTACTCACACTGTCACTGGGTCAGAGTGCACATCACGGTAAACACTTTGGCACTACGGCTAAATCTTTCCTCCTTCATGAAATCTTATTTAACAAGTGTTTTTGGTTGTGTCTTTGCCTTGGAAACTGACTCATCAGCTCTGGAGTCCAAAGTCTGAAAGATCAGCAAACTACAGCCAAGCACGTACCAACCCTTCTCATTTCACAGTCCCACACCGTGTTATTATGGAGGAGTAATGATTACCGAGTTGCGAGCGTGACCCCCCAAGAACTTCCATCATATATCAGAGGGGTCAGCGGGAAAATTAAAGGGATATAAAACAAAAAGCTTTCACGTCTTTTATTTTACTTTCTTGAAAACACTACTTTTTTGTCTCCTCGGTCATCTGGAAACACAAACTTGCTCTGTCATGTCAAATCCAGATAAAATGCTTCTACTGGGTCCTCCACAATTACTGGCACCCCTGGTAAAGATGTGTAAAGAAATAAATCCTTTACTACGACAGCATAATCTCACATTGAACATTTTAGAAAAATCCAACTGTTAATTTAAATACATTTCTTTTTGGGAAAGAAAATCCCTCATTAAGATACATTTTCTTTACAAAATTACTGGTGCCGAAAATATTGGCACCCAAAAAATTTAAATAAATGCGCCTGAAACTTAAGAATATACGTTTAACAGATCAGAGTGTTGAATAACTTTTAATTAGTAATCCATCACTTCCTGTTTCCTTTGAGTAAATTTACAACATGACACAAAGGCCAATATCTCTTAGCAACTCTCCAGTCTCTAGTAACTGAGCTATAATAATCTTTTGTTGCACAGGTTGTATGCAATGATTAGATGTTCAGATACTTGTGAATACATGTTAAAGTATCTGGAATGGGAAAGACAAGAGAACATGCCATTCAAGGCAGATGTGTTATTCTGACTAATGAAAAACATATGGCTGTTTGCCTAAAGGTGCCCCTATCTGCAGTCAGGACAATAACTAAGAAGTAAAGAACAACTGGAACTGTGGCAATCACGGATGGACAAGGAGTCATGTTTATTTTGTCTCTAAAATTAGTTACAAAGGGAGATTTTTTATAACTCTGGAATCTGCAGCAAAGAGTAGCATCTTGAGGCCAATAAGTCTCCTTAATAACCTTCAGAACTGGTCTTAATGTCAGCCTGAGGTTTAAGAGACTTGCCCAGTAGTAAATACCTACAGAATCGTAACACCAATCTAAGGCCACACAGTCCAAAACCCTTTTCAAATTCATGCATAAGCTTATATATTGACACTTGTGCAAAGAAAACCTGTCCATTTTTTCCCCCAGTTCTTGAATGTACATAAGATGATAACCGATATATATTTTAAGGACTTCTAAATGTTATGTGTTTCAGGTTAATGTTAGGTGTTACAGCACCAGAGCAAATCATTAATGAACTAAACTACCAGATGGGTTTAACTTGAAACAAAGGGATGGATAAGTGGACGAGTATTTCTTGCTCACCATTAAGTACAGTGGAGGACCTGTAATACTCTGGTCCCGTTTCTCTTCCAAAAGCCATGGAAAACTTGTTAAGATACATGGCACCATGAGCACCTTAAAACCAGAACAAATCATATTAAACTCCAGAAAATAAAATGTTTGTTTATTATGTTCTTGTTCAGGATAATGATCCAAATGACCAAATCAACACTGAAATGATTCACCAGATGCAAAATCACCTCCACCGCAAAATCACCTCCACATATATACATATATCAGACCCGACTCCTACAGAAAATCTGTGGGATGAGCTGAATAGAAGAGAGGACCAGGAATGGTCAAAGATTCTTCTCTCTGTAGTCTGGATTCTTATAATTGTAGCATCAGACGGAGAGCCTCTACCGCTAATATCCCGATAGTATCACACTAATCGAGAGAGGCAACCACTCCACTTGGCTTAACTTCAATTCCTCATAGCTCATGTCAGCACTGAGGCCAGAGCTCGTGAGGAGTTGTAACAGTAAGACCTTGCTTTATTTTACACTGCATGTAGAGAAAAGTTGAGTCCTGCTGTCACACTCATATTTGATCCTGTCGCCCTTTGTTGCTCTTATTAATCACAGCTTCAGCCATTTCACGTATCCATCGCATGTATGTTTAGAAACTGAAACTTTAGACGTCTCGTGCATGCAGTCGGTCCTCAACAAGGACATTAAATAAAAGTTTGACTTCATTAAGCGCTCTATTTTGTTTTACTTTTTGGAAACTACTGAGGCATTTAAGGGAATACCAGCACTAACAACTTACTGTCAGCTCATCTCTTGTTTGTTTAGTCAGTCGCTAAATGTGTCCTCCTTTTACTCCTATCCAAACTTACCGTTAAATACAAGCGGTTTCTAAATGCGTTTATACTCTATAGTCATATATTTGTCTTTCTGTAGGCTTCAGTGCCATGATTTGCCCCACACACAGCTGAGGGATTATGAGAAAATAACACATCTATAATAATAACACATCCAACCTTACTGGGGTATGAAAAATGTTCTCACAACTGTCTTGTTATAGCACCGGAAACCTTGAAAAGTAAACAAAACCCTCGCTAAACAAATATAGATGTGTCCGGTTTGCATGAAAAGGAAGCTGTGTTTAAATAAAAAATAAAAGTAAAGATGTCCTCCATATAAATAGCACAGTGCGTAATTTATGTTTTATTGCAGCGGAGAAAAGGCTTTCATTCTTTTCTGTCGCTGAATGAGACCATCAAAATAAATGTGGCTTGAGGCAGAGTGGTTATAAAGAAGTCTTTTCTTGTTGCACAATAAGGGTTAAAGTCTTTGTCTGTCGCGTCTGAGAAATGCAGGACACCTGGCTCTCTGATAGAAGTTCAAAGGCATGTAAGGACCTTCTGTCTCAACAAATTATTAAATAGTGCTGGAGCATTTGTTGTCTTTTTTTTAGGTTGATATTTTAATTAGTAATCCATGGCTTCCTGTTTCCCTGGAGTACAAATATGACATGACAAAGAGGGCCATTTCTCTTCGCCACTCTTAAAGGGGGAAAGACAAGGGAACATGCCTCACAACTTATAAAATACATATAACTGAAGCAGTTCTGATGTTTTACTTTACACTGACATGACACTGGGGCCCATTTTCCTTAGCCACTCTTTAAATTGGGAAAGACAAGAGAACACACCTTTCAAATAAGACGTGTTGATCTTCATGTCAGGAAATGGGAAGTTGCCTAAACTTGATCATGGCTGCAATCAGATAGCTCAACTTTAAAACAGCTAGAACTGTGACAAACAAGGCTGTTTACCTTAATTTGAACAAAACCCAGCATAAAATTCAAAATAGGGAAAATTCATATAAAAGGAATTGTCTCCAAGTAAATTCCTACTCACCCAAATTTACTTATATCTATAATCAGAACAACAAATAGAAACTATTATTCAGTTTCATTCAAGGAAACGTTCTAAATTAGTCTGGCTTGAGGAAGTGTGGCAATCAGAGAATCTCTTCTATTGCATCTGAGAAAGGATACCCGGCTCTTAAATGCAAAGTTCAAAGGCCTTTTAAACCTTTCATTTACCTTGTGTTCTTGTTTGATATCTGGATAGAGACAGACAAGTGCACATCAGACGCTAAGACACCTTGCACTCTGATGATAAATTGCAGATTTTCAGCTGCAAAACAGTGGACAAACTTCTCACCGTCCTTCAAACTGCTATTTTAACATCTGCCAGATCGACATCTGGATATTATCTAGACACTAACAGCTGTAATGAACCCTGACACACTCATCAAAAAGCCCCTTATTCACTCTGAGTGTCCACCAAAACGCCTCTTGGTTTCCCTTCTTGCTACTGAAAATATTTGTGTTTCGCCTCCTCTGGACATTCGATAGGACTTGGACGCCGGCCGACATACTTTCTGCTGTCTTAATGGCGGCCCTTTGCACCAAATGGTATTTTAGCACAAGTGCATGGCAACAGCAAAACAAAGAGGCACAAGATGAATTCCTCGGCCGACCACTTTTTGAATTACTGATCATGTAAAAACCCTCTGTGGCTCCCAGATTGCAAACATCAGTCCTTGGAGCCTGCATGCAAACCACCCCTCTAAATAGGGTTGTCTATTTCTGTTCGGCTGCGGGGTAAAACATGTGTTTGACATCAGTGTCACTCGCAAGGCGTTTTGCAGCGGGGCTTCGTCCCCCTTCCTTGCTGTTACTACACTCAGATTAGCGGTCGACAATAGCCATATTCGATGAACGCCGCTAATTATCATCCAATCAATGAACTCATGTTTGATGACAGGCCTGCCTGCTGAGGCTAAATGGTTTTTGGATCCAGCATTTTGTCTTGTTCTGTATGTGTCTGGGCTTCTGTTTATACTAGTTCGTTGCATAGGGCTTTGGATAGACAGAATTAAAGTAAACACCCAGACAAAGCATCCCGCACCACTACAAACTCCTTGGGACTATGAAAAAATTAACATTAAACGACACAATTGAAAGCAAATTTACATCACCGTGTCACCCTGAAACCTGACGATGACGATTTGGGTTGGAAAAAAAAGTAACTGAGCAGCTTCATCATTTCCAAACAACCACTACAGAGGAGCTTACACACAGGTAAAAACTGATTGGAATATCTCTTACGATGGACCATATTAGGTCAAACAAAACTGTGACTGAAAGTATTTAAATTCAGATTCAGTCAATATAGGAAATATTTGTTGTAGACAAAGACAAAGAGATTCAACAAAAGTGGCTCACTTAATGGTAATACAATCACCTTATTTTCAATTATATTTTTATAGCACCTTTAAACCACAACAGTTGACCTGACATACAGTCTCCATCTATACATTTTCTCTACCACACTTATCCTTGCAGAGTTGTGGGGGGGATGCCTATCTCCAGGGGTCATTGGGTGAGAGGCAGGGGCTGCACCCTGGACAGAACAACAAACATGGACCCACATTCATACCTTAGGACAATTTTAGAATAATCAACAGACATGTTTTCGGCCTGTGGGAGGAAGCCAGAGTATCCAGAGAGAACCCAAACATGCAAGTGGGAGAACATACAAACTCCACGCAGAAAGACCCCAGGCGTGGACTCAAACTAAGGACTTTCTTGCTGCAAAGCAACAGTAACAGCTATCAACTATGCCATATCTTAAGGAGTTAAATATAAGGTAGAATAAAATACAACTAGATAAAAGAAATTAAACTACATTGAAATTAGCACAAGGAAGCTAGTATTTGCTGCTATTGTCCATATTGCCCTGGGCATATGTAATGTTCAGTAAGAGCTGATCAGCTCGAATATTTGGCCTCTTGTGATGTCATCAATCCAAAAATACATAAAGCTGAATTAGCTGTTGTTTTTTTCTCCCTGCAGTGGAACTTTATGACGCAGTCGTGTTTATTGCCAGTGTTCATTTGTTACTGGAGAAGGAAAAATCATCACTTCGTAGCTTTTCTGATGAAAGAAGTTCAGGCAGAACCGTTGTTGAATCTATCAGGCTGTAAGTTTTCCTCAAATTGAAGCTTCACCCCTTGAGCAAACTTTCATCGTAGAGACAACATTGCCTTCTGGGTAAACAATGTGTAATATGTGGTTGAAAAGTGAACGGGGAAAAGACGTCAACATAAAGACCTCTAGGGATGTCTAGGGACCTCTAGAGAGGTTGCAAAGTTCTCAGTGTCAATTAAATGAGCTAAATAAACCCGACATTCAATGTTTTGCTTTAGACTAAATCTGGACAACAAAAAAGTCAACTTTTTAAAGTACTTTTCTGGATTTATTAAGGACAGGTGCAGCTCATCATTATTCTAATGTGATAAAGAAAGGGCAATATTCAAATTATTTAAGGGATTTAATGCAAAAATATATGCATACATTATGATGTAGAAGTCTAACGTCAATTCTCCTTACTTTCTTAGATTTTTGGGTCTTTTTTCACACATTGTCTGTTTAATGTCTCACTGTTTTCAGGGAAATATTGTTGGATAGTTCAGACATGGCTTTTAAAACCTTCATGTCTTCATGTATCTTCAGGCACTTTGCTTCCAGCAGCCTGTCACAAAAATACAATTTGGTACTTTGTTGTTAGGCAAATCATGAAAATATGAAACAAATACCATATATTATCCCCTGAATTTAGCTCTGTTAATCTTTCATCAACTGAACAGCTTTCCTGTGATCAGTGAAGAAAGGATCATACTGCCACCACCATGTTTTGGGCTGGGCATGTGTTGAGTATTTGTTTACCGCCAAACATTTTGACAAACGTGCAGTTTTGGTCTCCTCTGAAAGCACATCTTCATCTATATTTGTTGTGTCCCATAAATTGCTTGTAGAAACCTTTAATGAAGCTTCTGATGGCTTTGTTCCTGTCACTTTTCTACAAAGACCAGATTTTGTGGAGTGTACAACATCTACAGATCTCTGCAGCTCCTCCATACTTACCGTTGTCCTCTTGGCTGCTTCCTTTCTGAGTCTGTCTGTCAGTTGTGTTTTGGTGGATATGTTTTAGCAGGTTTGTAGATGTGCCATATTGTTTTGGTTGATTGAACAGTGAGATGATCATATCACTCTATGACCTAACTCTGCTTTAAACGTCCCTACAACTTTAACCCTGGCTTGTTTGTTGTGTTTTTTGTTCTTCGTGATGCTGTTTGTTCAATAATGTTATCTAACAAACCTCTGAGGCCTTCACAGAGAAGGCTTGCTGAGATGAAATTACACATATGGACTTTATTCACTAATTTAATTACTTCTGTTGGTTGCACTAGATTTTATTTCAGGATGTTAGAGTAAAGGGGAGTTGACACAACCTTCCTTTGTGGACTTTCACATAAAATCCCAAAGTACTGTTTTGCTAAATGTGCAAAGTAAAACCTTCCTGTTAACCTTTACCCTTGGTTTGTCAAGGTTTTTATGGTTTAGATAAACTAATCATTCTTAACTATTTGTGTTTAATACGTTTATTATGTAAAGTAGGCAACAGTAGAGTTAGAAACATTGCATTTGAGGTATGAACAAAATTTTCAATATTCCAAGAAAGTGCATAAAGCAATTCCTTGGACTTATTCTCCTTAACCTTTTTTTTTAAATCAAGTACTGCTTAGAAAAGTGCACAGCAACCATCTGAATGAAGCCTTTATAAATAAACAATATCCAGCTGTAAGGGCAGGTGAAGCATGCGACCAGTATCCTCATGAACCAAACCACCAACTCTTTCCCAGTTTCAGAGACGTTGTGTATTTACCCAATCAGCAATGAGAGGCCTGTGCGACACCAGCACTCTCCCCCTGTAATTTCCCTCCCCATTTTCCACCAAGACCACTCAATCTCACAGCCATATGGTTTGCTGCCATAACCATTCGCAGCTGAGTAAAAATAAACCAAAGGGACGCGTCCCCGGGACAGGGGGTTCGAAGACGCATCGCTACCACTCGTCCTCGACTTTGTGCTGGTTACGATAACCTACCGTGACTCATCCTATCTGCAGATGATTTTCCTCATATAATTTGCAAGGGGGAATATGGTCAGAGTATACAATATCATTCAGTTAAAATTCAAGGGTGAGGCAAAAATAGCACATCAACCACATGAAGAAACTAGGACCAGAAATAACTTGTTTGATGGGTATATGTTTCAGTGGTGCAATGATGGGGTCTCTCCACAGAGCTTTAAAGGAACCCACCCCCCATCTTGTATATGATTTTGGGTCGGGTGGTTGCACACGTGGTTAGGTCACTGTGTGCCTCTGCATACGATACAGACGCTTAAAAAAAATCAAACAGCCCACAGCCTTAAAACAGCAACATCTTGAAACGTGAATCACACATATCTGCATTCCCCACAGTAAACACACATGTTAAGAATGGCACTTATTGATAATCTTAGACATAATTAATAAGATTAACTAAGGCTCTTTCCACAGCTTGCCTGATGTAGTAAGCGTTGTATATTAGAAGGTGCGGCCGTCATCTCCTGTCTCCCACGTTTCGAATGTGCAGACAGGCAGACACAACCTTCACCCACCTCATAGCAATTAGAGATTACTGTCTATAATTATTGTGGCTTATTTATGGCCTAAAACGTATTGTAACAGCTGCTATTTCTCAATGAGGGGGCATCACCACAAACACCTTCATCAATGTGTCAAATGTTCTTTGATCTTCATTTGTTTTTAGCTTTATTACTTCTCTATTCTATTCTTATTATCACAGGTATTTTTTCCATTCTAGCAACATCTGCTGACCACCAAAAATGATAATACAGTTTCCTGATGATGACGTCTTTTGATTGTTTGCTAACTAGAAACATTCTGAAATTGTGAGGTTCAGGACGGAGGACCCAGAATTTCAGCCAGAAACAGAATAAAAGTTAAACGATTTATTCAGGAGCAGCGCACAAATACTCAGGACTCCACCAGCCGGGAACCGGGGATCACTGGGAACGGAGAGGCAGGTTAGTGGCTTGAAAAAGCTTAGGTAAATATATATGATTCCAAAGAAGCCACCCACCTTAACAGAGTCCGTGTAGGACGGAGCAATCAGAATAGGCTCCTTTGCGGGGTGCGGTCCTGGCAGTCTCCAGACCGGGAGGATCGGAGCAGAACACGCCGCAGCCAGAAGTCGGATTGCCGACAGGGGGAAAGATCCAAGGCTCGGTAGTCAAGGGGGGAGCAGTAACTGGGTGAAACCAGGGAGGCAGACTCAGGCAGACAAATCCAGGGGTGAGGCAGGAGGCTTTGGTTGAGAGGCAGAAACAAGGTCGTGATCCAGAGGCGAGAGACATCCAATGAGGGTCAGGCAAGGCAGGGAAATCCAAGATGCAAAAAGTGGTCAAAAACGTGGTCAGGCAGGAAGGAATGCTGGACATCTACTAACTGGTAGGTTTTCGAAAATCTGGCACTGTCTGCCTGTCTGAGGGCTGAATATAACTACAGAAAAACAGGTGCATGGCATGATTGATTGCACTCCAGTGCAGCAGCAGACAGGTGAAGCAGATTAGCCGATTACATGAAGACAGAGCAGGCAGACGGGCCAGAATCATAACAGAACCCCCTCCTCAACGTCCGGCTCCGGACGGACCCCGAGGCTGGCCAGGATGGAGGCGGTGGAACTCTCGGATGAGAGTCTTGTCCACAATGAAGCGGGCCGGAATCCAGGACTTCTCCTCAGGACCGTACCCCTCCCAATCGACCAGATAATGGACCCACGGCCCCGCCGCCTGGACCGGAGGATGTGGCAGACCGCATAGACGGGCCCACCATCCAGGAGTTGGGCGGGTGGAGGGGACCCGGGGGCGGGCCCGAGACGAGGCACGATGTAGGGCTTGACCCGGGACACATGAAAGGTGGGGTGGATTTTCATAGATTGGGGCAGTTTGAGACGGACGGCCACAGGATTCACGACCTTGGAGATGGGGAATGGACCAATAAAACGGGGCGCCAGCTTACGGGACTCCACTCGCAGAGGAAGATCCCGTGAAGACAACCAAACCTTCTGACCCGCCCTGTAGACTGGTGCGGGTAAACGACGGCGGTTGGCAGCCCTAGACTGGACCCTCGACATCCTGACCATGGACCTCCTGGCCCTCCTCCAGACACGTTGGCATCTCAAGGCTGCAGCGTGGGCCGAGGGAACCTCTGCCTCCCTTTCTTGGACCGTGAACACAGGCGGCTGAAATCCAAAAACAATATGGAAGGGAGAAAGACCAGTGGTGCTAGATGGAAGAGTATTCATAGCATGTTCAACCCAAGGCAGATTGTGCGACCACTTCCTGGGGTCAGACTCACATAGAATACGGAGTTTGGTCTCCACTTCCTGGTTTGCCCTCTCGGTCTGTCCATCCGACTGCGGGTGAAAAGCAGAGGACAGGCTGACTGATACACCCAGCAAGGAACAGAACTCCTTCCAGAAACGGGAAACAAATTGTGGTCCCCTGTCGGAAACAATATCCAAGGGAACACCATGGAGACGGAAAACCTCACGAGCCACCACCTCCCCCATCTCCCTGGCCGACGGCAGCTTTTTGAGAGGGACCAGATGGACCATCTTGGAGAACCTGTCGATTATAGTCAATAGAACTGAGAAACCCTTAGACTGGGGCAACCCTGTCACCAAGTCCATGGCAATGTGAGACCAGGGGCGTGAAGGGATAGGGAGAGGGAGCAACAGCCCCGAGGGCGGTCAGCGGGACGGCTTGGCCTGGCAACATTGGGAACAGGCAGCAACAAAATCTGTGACATCCTTGAGCAGGGAAGGCCACCAAAACTGGAATCGAACCACCCGCAGCGTCCTGCGGATTCCAGGATGGCAAACAAAATGAGACTTATGACAGAACTCTAGTACCTTGGGAACCAGGTGATCTGGAACAAACAGACGATCCGCAGGGCAAGAAGTGGGAGCAGGGAGGTCCCCGGTGGCATCCCTGACCTCTCGTTCCAATTCCAACATAGTCATGGACAACCTGACAGATTCCGGGAGGATGAACTCCTCCACTCCACTGGTCCCCAACTCCGAGGTCTCCTGAATTCTAGACAAGGCACCCGGTTTCAAGTTCTTGGTTCCGGGTCTAAAAGAGAGTACAAAATTAAACCGTCCAAAAAAAAGAGCCCACCTGGCCTGCCTGGAGTTTAGGCGCTTAGCCGTCTTCAGATACTCCAAGTTCTTATGGTCAGTCCAAACAAGAAACGGCTCCTTCGACCCCTCCAACCAGTGCCTCCACTCCTCAAGAGCCAGCTTAACTGCTAGGAGTTCTCGATCCCCCACATCATAGTTGCGTTCAGCATGGGACTGTGATCGGGAGAAGAAAGCACAAGGGTGAACCCGGCCCTCTGGGGATCTTTGGCTTAGGATCGCACCTACCCCAGTGCTGGAGGCATCAACATCAACGATGAATTGCCTTTCTGGGTTGGGGGACCGGAGAACTGGAGCAGTGGTGAATACTTTCTTGAGCTTGACAAAGGCCTCCTCTGCCTGATCATTCCATTCAAACCTGACCTTGGGAGAAGTGATGGCGTGAAGAGGGGCAGCAACCTGGCTGTAGTTGCGAACAAAACGGCGGTAGAAATTAGCAAACCCCAGAAACCTTTGTAGCTGTTTGCGATCTAAAGGTGTAGGCCACTCAGAAACCGCCTTAACCTTGGAGGGATCCATAATCCTAACAGAAATCCTGTTGAAATTTTCCATTTGGATTCATTACTACTCAGTCAAATTTACGGATTTGGTTATTCTCAGACTCTAAAATAACATAATTCAATTTGGAAAATTGCAACTTATATGGCGCTGGTCCTCCAAGCAGCCCGGTAAGTTTATCTGAAATGAACCGTAATCCAGTGAGGCTAACCTGCAAAGCAAAACCAAAAGTTAAATAAAAAGGTGATTCGCAGCTGGCTGGAAAAGCCAGAATTTGTTTCAGAATAACACGACCATCTGGTTTAAGACAAATCACCACAAAATGGATTTTTATTTAGTAAACATATAGCTCATTGCTTGCTTAATTTCTTTAAATAACAGCAATGTTGTATTTAACTTGCAGGCTGCGGACAGATTTATTTCAGTCTTCGATATACTTGCTTTACTGCTACTGACTAAATAGAACAATGCACTGCGTTAACTTCATAGTCACTCAGTAGCCCTTTTTTTGCACATTTTCTTTTTTTTTTACTGTGTCCTGTCAGCACTCAGAATTGTTGTCTGAGTGCCAAAAAAAAGCCCAACAACTTTCACAAGTGGAGCATTACAGCTAATGCTTTAAGGCTCTGTTTGATATTCATAAAAATAAACTTTATTACAAACTGATTTGGGATTATTTCAGTTGTTACGGACACGGAAACAGAATTGGAAAGGAAAAAAAAGAAGCACGAAAGTGAGAAAGAGGGGCAAAAAGGAAAAGGGGAGAGAAGAAGAATAGAATGGAGGAAAGAAAGAAGGATGAAGAGAATGCAAGATAACACCCTGCTTGCTTCTACATCTGCTGAAATGTTCGTATTACCAGCCTTTTTACCGAAAGGTGCACGGTACTTATGAATGCAAGATGTACAGGTCCTTCTCAAAATATTAGCATATTGTGATAAAGTTCATTATTTTCCATAATGTAACGATGAAAATTTAACATTCATATATTTTAGATTCATTGCACACTAACTGAAATATTTCAGGTCTTTTATTGTCTTAATACGGATGATTTTGGCATACAGCTCATGAAAACCCAAAATTCCTATCTCACAAAATTAGCATATCATTAAAAGGTCTCTAAACGAGCTATGAACCTAATCATCTGAATCAACGAGTTAACTCTAAACACCTGCAAAAGATTCCTGAGGCCTTTAAAGCTCCCAGCCTGGTTCATCACTCCAAACCCCAATCATGGGTAAGACTGCCGACCGGACTGCTGTCCAGAAGGCCACTATTGACACCCTCAAGCAAGAGGGTAAGACACAGAAAGACATTTCTGAACGAATAGGCTGTTCCCAGAGTGCTGTATCAAGGCACCTCAGTGGGAAGTCTGTGGGAAGGAAAAAGTGTGGCAGAAAACGCTGCACAACGAGAAGAGGTGACCGGACCCTGAGGAAGATTGTGGAGAAGGGCCGATTCCAGACCTTGGGGGACCTGCAGAAGCAGTGGACTGAGTCTGGAGTAGAAACATCCAGAGCCACCGTGCACAGGCGTGTGCAAGAAATGGGCTACAGGTGCCGCATTCCCCAGGTCAAGCCACTTTTGAACCAGAAACAGCAGCAGAAGCGCCTGACCTGGGCTACAGAGAAGCAGCACTGGACTGTTGCTCAGTGGTCCAAAGTACTTTTTTCGGATGAAAGCAAATTCTGCATGTCATTCGGAAATCAAGGTGCCAGAGTCTGGAGGAAGACTGGGGAGAAGGAAATGCCAAAATGCCAGAAGTCCAGTGTCAAGTACCCACAGTCAGTGATGGTCTGGGGTGCCGTGTCAGCTGCTGGTGTTGGTCCACTGTGTTTTATCAAGGGCAGGGTCAATGCAGCTAGCTATCAGGAGATTTTGGAGCACTTCATGCTTCCATCTGCTGAAAAGCTTTATGGAGATGAAGATTTCATTTTTCAGCACAACCTGGCACCTGCTCACAGTGCCAAAACCACTGGTAAATGGTTTACTGACCATGGTATCACTGTGCTCAATTGGCCTGCCAACTCTCCTGACCTGAACCCCATAGAGAATCTGTGGGATATTGTGAAGAGAACGTTGAGAGACTCAAGACCCAACACTCTGGATGAGCTAAAGGCCGCTATCGAAGCATCATGGGCCTCCATAAGACCTCAGCAGTGCCACAGGTTGATTGCCTCCATGCCACGCCGCATTGAAGCAGTCATTTCTGCCAAAGGATTCCCAACCAAGTATTGAGTGCATAACTGTACATGATTATTTGAAGGTTGATGTTTTTTGTATTAAAAACACTTTTCTTTTATTGGTCGGATGAAACATGCTAATTTTGTGAGATAGGAATTTTGGGTTTTCATGAGCTGTATGCCAAAATCATCCGTATTAAGACAATAAAAGACCTGAAATGTTTCAGTTAGTGTGCAATGAATCTAAAATATATGAATGCTAAATTTTCATCATGACATTATGGAAAATAATGAACTTTATCACAATATGCTAATATTTTGAGAAGGACCTGTATTTAGTGGTAAATGCAGCTCAATATAGAACAATTGTGTATCTATTAACACCTGAATCTAAACACCTGTGGGTCTGAGTGTGAGCGCGCATGTGCCCTACAAGGTTTCTCCATAAAAATATGCAATAGTGAGTGTGAGGAGCCACACACCCGC
Source organism: Girardinichthys multiradiatus (assembly GCF_021462225.1). NCBI lineage: Eukaryota > Metazoa > Chordata > Actinopteri > Cyprinodontiformes > Goodeidae > Girardinichthys > Girardinichthys multiradiatus. Next base: position 32,893,033 of record NC_061799.1, on the reverse strand, counting down.
CCCCCTGGACCCGGGACAGATATGGAGGAGATCCGTGCCACAGACATCCAAAGGCCCCCCAGAGCACAGGAACCCCAGGAGAACCACCGCCGGGACTACCGTAACCCCCCCAGAGAGGACCAGGGGAGAATCCCAGGGGAACCACCCAGCAGCCACTGTGTAGAAGCCCCAGGGAGCTGCAGCGAAGAGCCCACAGGCCCCACCAGCAGCCGTCTACGCCCGAACAGATCCAGCCATGGACCCAGAGACCCGAGACCCCAAGACATATCACCCCACAAGCAGAGGCCCAACCGAGCCCAGGGGTCCAGGCCCCGGCAAGCAACCACCAGGAGTGAGCCAGCACACACCAAAGCACCCAGCCCCGGATACCGAGAACCACAAGTACACCGGCGGGCAGAGATACCAACCACCGGCAGGTAGTGTGGCGGGGAAGGAATAGGCCCCACATTTGATGGGGGCCTAAACTGATCCAGGAGAGGGAGCAGCCCAAGACCCAACCTGATACAAAAAACAGGCACACACAGTCACAATCACACATTCCCACCCTCATGCATACACATAAAAACAGTCACACCCACGCACCCAACGTAAAGACAAGCAACAATGGATGTCGTACACTCACACACACTCCCCATACATACTCTATACTCCCAGGTCCAGTTGCCGATACCCCATAGGGACAACCAGCCCCCGGACCCAGGAGGTGGTCCCCTTCCCTCCGGAGGTGGAGACAGGCAGACCGCCCCAGCATCTGAACCTGGTCTGGGCTAGCCTGGGCTCGTGCCTGAACCTGAGTGACCACGGCCCGGACCCCAACCTCAACCCCAACCCCCGCCCCGACCCCAGTCTCCAACCACCCCCATTCTCATCCGGGGAGGGGGGCATGTACAAAAGTGGGGTCTACATGGTACAAACAAGCCCGCCAACCAGAGCAACCACAGAACAAAATAGTCCTAACCCCATGAGCCCTCCACCCCAATGAAGCTGACATGAATCTCCCCACTGGGCAACCCCCAAACAGGACACAGATATCGAACACATGCCCCGCTCCAAGCACCCCCGTCGCGCCCCAACCCCACCACACAAAGTGTCGCGACAGCAAGGCAAGGGCCCCACGCAATGCCCTCCCAGCCCCCGCCCACAGGTGCAACAGGGCATACACCGTCGAGCACAAAGCTCACAACGGAGCCCCCGACCCCACACCAAGATGGGACAAACTCACCCGGCAAGAGGTCCCCGGCCAGCGGCACGCACTCGAGGCTGGCGTCCCCCACCTCGCTCCCGCAACCACACAGACACACCACACGACTGCCACTGAAATGATAGCCCAGGTAGAAACATTATCCAGCTCAGCTCTACCATTGACGCTCAGCAGAGGTTTTTCGCACATTTTCAAGCCAGCCTGAAGTTCCTTCACATTGGTATCCATTATGAAAGTGCAGAGACAATGTGAAAGGTCAAGGCTAATTTATAGCTCATATGTCTCAGAGCTGGAAATGGAGGTTGTCACAGAGCTTAACTAGCATGTAAAATTAAAGCCCAAATTATTTATACTCCTGGGAGATTTAGATTTCAAATTATTTTCATTTAACAAAGAAGTTTGTTTCTCATAGGACATGAGATGGGCATCTATTTAACAATTTAAAAGGAGCATGTTTTTATTTACATTTTACAAGAATATAGCATGTCAAAAATTAGTTACTGCCTTCTCAGTGATATATGCTAAAATCTTTATTGGCATTACATCTGTTGAACTAACTATGCTGATGCTTTATCTTTGGTGATGAATACAATGAAGGGCTTCACTGCGCTAAAAGGCTATAAGGCTTCAATATGCAAATGTATGAGTTGTTTGTGAAATTGGACCTGGAATGAGGATATTGTTGGACGGTGAAGGGAACACTTTGAGGATCTCTTCGATCCAGGCAGCATGTCCTTCGCAGAAGAGGCAGACTCTGAGGGCTGTTGTCCATCATCCTGTAGGAGGTTGCTGAGGTAGCTTAAAAATCCGATTTGCCCTGAGATGCTGGATGCTATGGATTTTGTGGATTGCCAGGCCAAGCTGGTGGTCCCAGTTGTTTTTAGAAAGGAGACTGGAAAGTGTATTTCAACTATCAGGGATCAAACTTCTTTTCCTCTTTGGGAAAGCTTACTCAAAGGAGGCTCTGATTTTGGGCTAAATCTCAGATTCAGGAGGAGCAATTTGGGTTTCATCCTGGTTGTGGAACAGTGGATGAGTTCTTTACCCTTGCAGAATTGTTAAGACTATTTATAAGCTATATACTTTGATATATTTATTATATAACACTGTTTTGGACCAGCTGCCTTTACCTACATCTATCAAAAAAAGGTAATGTGCTCCCTAACACTTTACCTACTAACCTGAAAATGAATGATCTGGTCACCTTGAAGAATGTTAAAGGATTTCTCAAGGAAGATACATTTGTCTGAAAATGATTTGCTCAATTAGATTTTTGAAAACGCTGATTATGTAAGTGTATGTATGTGGTTTGTTGTTGCAACTTGTCCTGTCCTAACTTGTACTGCTCTCTGTGTAACCCAGAAAATTCTCCTAAAGGAGATCATTAATCTCTTTTACAAGAGTTTTTTCTCTTGGAGGTAAAAAACATGGTTTGTGTATTTTAGTTGAAAGCGTTTTCCTTAATCTGTAAACTTGGTAAAAATAAGAAAGAAGAAATGTCCTAAAATTGAAAATGTGCTCTCAAAGTGACCTTTCCAACAAGGTTAATTGATTTCTGACACGTGTCTAAAACACTTAACACTAAAGCTGAGGTTGTAACCCTGTGATTGCTGTCTCATTATCCACGTAGAGGGGCAATTTACTGTCATGCCCACAGGAGATCATAAAGCACCCATGCAATAAATTACAAGCCTGAATCTCAGACTGCAGCTCCATGTGTGTTAACAGGAAACATTTGCAAAATAATGTTTCCCTGTTTTCATGACAGTTGTGAGGAAAGTTTTTTTCAGGGCTATTCCTGTTGTGTTTGTCACTGTCACAATGTTTTTGTTGTAACATAATGTTCAACTCGTTATAACAAAAGGTATGAGTGCTGGCAAGAATATTTTATTGACACCTTAAAAAAACAAGTATGAGAACTTGTGCGAGTCATCTGGCAGCTGCTTCTCAACCATATAAAACACAGTTGAGAGACAGCTCAGATCAGAACGTTTTCCTTCAAACTACATGGCGTTTGTACATTTGGTAGCTTCTTAAACTCAGAAAAGAGGTTTTAGAGTTGTGAAATGGGTTTTATATAAAATAAATCTTTATTATTATTTTCCTTTTCCTGTTGACAGTTGGAAGAAGCAGACATGGTAAAAAGAAAGTAATTCCCCTTCAGTTTTAATGCTTTACATAGGAGGCTCAGAGATTATTTGAATCCAACCACAAGTGTTAAAAATATTACATGATTTATTAGCTAGTAGAACCACCTTTTGGCAGCAATAACTCTTAGTTATAATTCCTCTGACTTCCTCAGTCTGTCTTATCGTTGGCAAGGAAAGTTTTTGGCCTACTTTACAATGCAACAATGCTTCGGTTAATTGGGGTCAATCAAGTTGAAGTCTGTACTTTAACTAGGCCATTGCAACATCTTGATTATTTTCTTTTTTTAGCCATTTTGTTGCAGAATTTTTGCTAAGTTTGCAATCATTGCCGTGTATATGATCCATTTTTAGCCAATCATCAGCTGTTAGGGACGGCATCACATTTGACTCTAGAATAACTTGGTGCACAAAGGAGTTCATGGCTGCAAAACAGACCTACATCAACAACCCTCCACTATTGTGCATCACAGCTGCAAATGTTGTGCATTTTGGCCAAACAACTCTGCTTTAGTCTCAGGTAATTGCTTGACAAAACAAGTGGCTCTGTCAGATGCATCCTGGCAAACCTAAGTTATGCTGCTTTATTCTTTTTAGAAAAAGAGGCTTGTCCTGACATACTTGATACAAGGCATACTTGTTCAGTTTGTTTCTAACCCTTCTGTCATTAACCTTTAACATGCAAACTCAAGACTGTGGAGTCTAAGATGATGCGGCCTTTTGCAATTCCTCTGAGCCTTGCTTGGTCTAATCTCGTGATGAATTTTACAGAATGTCCTCCCCTGGAAGTTTAAATGTTTTCCACTTATCTCTGGTTCATTTTCACTGTCCTCTTCCACCTTTCTTTGACACGCTCAACAGAACAGGTGAGTTGAGGTGAGCAACAACAAGAGGCAGCATCCCTCAGGGCTAAGATTCCTCTCCTTTGATCCTCTGCTGCAGATAAAATCATTGATGGTACCTCAATACACCCCTCCACCCCTCCACCCGCTTAAAACACCTTTAAAACCTGAATTCAAACTGCCCTAATCTTGGCCATCTTTATCGCCGCACTTCAAAAAAAAAAAAAAAAAAAAAAGACCAAAGGACTAAGAAGACCTGTTTGTGTCTCAAAGTTCAACAGAATCTCTTGACCTGAACTCTAATGAGGAGGGTCACTATTTGGGGGATAAAACAGCCCGGCTCTGCTGTCTGCACACTTTTTAAGCTCTGCCTTCCTCTGAGAGAGGAGGGTGAGCCAGAGTTCCTCGTTTGTGTTGAGCCTGTAGCTTTTTAACAGATGCTGGATCCGCTTGCTGTGGGCCAAACCAGCCTCACTTTGGTGTTGACCCATGTGGTCATTCTATTTAGCTTCATGCAGACCCCATTAAATTTACCCGACTGACTCAGGCCAAATATATCAAGCAATTTAAGTTTATGTGGACTTGACTCTCGTGAGTCACTTTTAGTTTTTTTTTAGCAGTGTGCACAGGTTGGTTGGAAGGAATCCTGCAGGAGATGTATTTTCAGGATGATTTAACGAGTTTAACTTGCTCTGCTTCCTCTGGAGATGTGTTAAAGTGTTTGAGTTTTATTGTTAGACGCTTGTCTGGGAACACTCTTTCTGCAGCCTTTCGCTCTGCCATGCTGCTTGCAACACAACAGAAACTGAGCAAAGCAGAGAATTAGGAGTAGGCGGGTAAAAGAGGAAGACATTACTCTAATGTGTTGATTGTACTTTGTCTAATTTGGCAAAACACCCCCATAAAGTCATCTCCCATCCCTCATAATAATCTATTTCCCTCCTACATGGACAACAACAGCAAGAAAAAGCCCATTTCCCTCTGCGGATGGTTTAACTGCAATGGTTTTGTGATTGCTTACATGTTGAAACGTCCTCTTCAATTTTATAGGAAGAAGGAAAAATAATAATGGCAACATTCCTGAGGGGCTGTAATTTTCTTCCGGCGGGTAAAAGTTGTCCATTATGGTCTGGGTCAAGGAACACATGCAACCCCGTCATCAGGGCTGCGTGGTCGGCCACATCAGAACCGCGGGTCACGACCAGTGGAAAGGCCCTGTCTCTTAGCACAATACAACAACCAGAGGCCCCGGCTCCTCTGTGAGTTCACCCCCCTAACCACGCCACGATCTAAATAAAGTGCACATATCCCATTGAAATTACAGCATTCATACCCACCCTTCCCTGCAATTTGCATGATTTGCACACTGATGGGTAGAAAGGCAGAGGATGAATCTCAGCATGTTTTTTCTTTGTTCTGAACAGTTTTGGAATACTTAATCGATGTCCCACGTACTTTCTTTGGAATTTCTCAATTAGTATCCTGAATGTCCAAAAAATTTACTGAAAAAACTAAATTAATTCATTAAGAATCTCAAAATTATATCCCTTAGATTTTTTCTGAATTTGTCAAGTAACAACCTCAAACTTTAATGTATTTTATGTGAGAGATCAACATAAAGTAGGGCATACCAATAAAGTGGAAGAAGAAGCATACATAGTTTTCAAAATTTTCTATAAATAAAAAAAACCTATTCAGCTCTCTTTACACTGGTACCGCCAGATAAAATCCAGTTGAACCACCTGCCTTGCAAAGTTACCTTATTAGTGACTGAAATATCTACCGTGAAGGGTTCGGAGGTCCATTAGAGAACATGAGTGACAGACAGAACCAAGGAGACCAACCCAACCCAATATTTTACACAGCCCTGTTCAAATCTGTCATTCAAAAATGGAAAGAGTGCAGCACAACAGGAAACCTACCAAGACCCGAACGTCCACTCAAACTGACAGGCCCAGGCAATGGGAGCACTAAACAGAGAAGGCCCATGGTATCTCTGGAGGACTTGCAGAGATCCACAACTTAGGTGGGAAAACCTTTCTGCAATTTTTACACCAAAGGCATTGTAGGCAGAAAGCCAAAAGAAAACCTATTTGTGGTTTGCGCAAGCCATGGAAATATAGAAGGTACTCTGGTCAAATGAGATCAAAATTAAAGTTTCTAATTAGCCAGAACTGCAATAAATGGTTTAGATCAAAGTTTATACATGTGTTAAATTGGCCCAGTCAAAGTCCTGTCCTGAATCCTCTTGAGATTACGTGATAAGAAATTGGTATTCACAGACCTTCTCCATGCAATCTGACAGAGCGTGAGCTATTTTTCAAAGAATGAACAAAAGATTCAGTTTCTAAATGTGCAAAAGGTCATGCTGCAATGCTCTGAAGCTGTTGTTGTTTCTACAAAGGATTGTCTGAAGGAAGTTAAATACAAATGCAAACCATACTTTGCACCATAGTTTACAACTATGCTCTACTTTGTGTTAGTCTTTCACATAAAATCCTGATAAAACATAGTGAACTTTGAGGTTGTAACATGACAAAATGTCAAAAAGGGCTATTAATGATTTTGCAAGGCCCTGTACCTGATTATAGTACATCCATCTTTGTTATAATGGAAATGGTTTTTGTCGCTAGAACTGGCAAATCCAAAACCTTCAAGCTAGGTCCATACTTGAGCATAGTCTTTTCTATAACTGTAAATACATTTTACTTGTTTGAGGGTGGCCATTTTGAATAAGAAAACATATTGACAGGTGACCTTCTTCTGCACATCTAGCCTCTAACAAAAATAGAAGCTTGTCTCTGCTAAATCTAGTCCAAATACCTGAGCTAAAAGCTGCAAATGCCTTTCTTGCTTGAATAAACAAGACTCCTCCAGATAGAGAAAAATGACAGTGATGTGTCTGTATGATAAGGATACCGTCCTGTCACTGGAGGTGAATAGCTTCAAAGCTAATTCTATTTCTTCCAGCTACTACTATGTTATTATACATTAAGGGTACAGAAAGATGTTAAATAAAACAACACTGCTCTTCACAAGTTTTCATGCCTTGTTTCTTTATCTTTTTATTCAATTGACTCAGACTTGGCTGCATTGTTAGGACTACTTCCTTGCAGCAAGAAGATCCTGGATTTAAATCCAGACAGGGGGCCTGTCTGCTTGTTCTTTCCTGCTTCCTCCCACTGTCCAAAAACACATGGTAAGTTAAGCAGTATCTAAATTGACCTTAGATCTGAGTGTATGGTTGGGTTTGTGATGGACTGGGGATGTACTACACCTTTCACCCAATGACCGCTGGAGAAAAGTGCCAGGGGTCACTAGATGGATGAACTGGATATGGTAAAATGGCTGGAGGGACTCATACTTTGTTGTACTGGTGCAGTACAGGTATTTATTCAATCCAATAAGTTAAACTCATATATGGACTCATTACACACAGAGTGGTATATTTCAATTGTTTGGTTTTTGTGATTTTGATGATTATAGCTTACAGATAACCTTCAGTGTCGTCAGATTGAGCTTCTTTTGAATATGTGGGGAAAAACGTAGCTTTGGGCTGCTTTTCACATCATTTGGCAGGTTTCTAAAAATATTTATAGGAAAATTAAAATATATCAAAATAGTTATGGTGGGTAAGAAAAGTACAAACTGACATATTTCACTAAAATGTGTCGTTTCACCTATATCGTTAGTTTATTTATTTTGAAATGTAGAGAATCTGTCAAACCCAACTTCAATGAGTGATAATCATTGGTTAATCAAGTGCCAATGTAACTTATATTGGTTAATGTCAATAGTAAAAGACCCTAATGGGGTACACCGAGGTGCATGCCCTAAAGCCCTTTACGTTTAAGCTTCGACTTGATTTTGAGAGACAGCATTGTGATGAAGGGGGGGGAACACAAAGAAATACAGAAAGGAATCGGAGGCTGATCCGGAACTAAAGGCGTGGATTGCCCTTGTCCCAGAGGATGACTCGAAAGCTTGTTGCAAGTATTGTAATACAGAAATCGGAGCGCAACTTCATAATTTAAAAGAACATGGTGCTGCATTCTTAATTATAGGGTTTAAGAGGGGTTGAGATTTGGACTGTTTTTATTTAGGTGGGCGGGTTTTACGTTGTGTTTGGGCTGGAAACTGTCATATCTGGCAACCCTGATAACCTTCCACAGTTTTTCTTTCCACTCAATTTTCCATCAATATGCTTGGATTGTAAACTGCAAGCTTCTTTAGTAATGACCTTTCGTAGCACTCCCTCCTTGTTCCTGTCTGCTGGACAACCATTACATCAGCTGTCTTTGCCTTGATTGTGTTGGCCATAACATAATATTTCTTTATAAAAAATCATTTTTATTGATCCTATGTAATATGAGTAGCTAATCAAAATTAACTGAAAAAATGTTTAAAACATAGCCTGCTGTGTGCAATGACTCAATATGACACATGAGTTTTATCAGTTTGGAATTTAAATACCGAAAAAACTTTAGGTGATATTCCACTTTATTAATTATAATGTCTGCATCTTAAACTGAATCTATCTTACTAAGTTGAGCCACTAAATCAAGTAATTAAAAACAATAAGCTCAGAAATATTTCAGCTCAAAGATGAAATAATCTAAGTGTTTCCAAACACAACACACCCATTCTTCTTTTGCCTGTGGAACAAACTGTCAATCAGAAGGAAAGGATTTTGCTCATTGTGGGGTTTTAGCCATGCATGAGTACACCTCTTTTATCTAAAGTATGTGTGTGTTGGCTTGTCTGGCCTGTCTTAAAGTGTTGTTTGGCTGCAGGAACTCTGCAGTGGAATTTTACATGTGTGGGAACGAGTGTCTCCTCACTTCTAAATAAGCCGTCTTCATACCTACAGTGTCAAACCTTCAAAGTTGTTGTTGGACTCTGAGTTATTCATCATAACAGCCCCTGAGGTGTTGAAAGGGGTGCACCATCAGACTCTCTGGAGTGCTGTGGTGCAACGATAGACATCATAGACAACCTAATACAGACACCTCTCCTGGGAATGCTGCAAAAAACAGACACCGCTGTGCGCTGCAACTCAGGACAGTTGGTTCTCAAGCCTGAAACCTGCAGACCCAAAAGAGTTCTGGCATTGTTGAATTTCACATATCACATAAGGAGATTTGATTCAGTTATACTTTCGTTTTTGAACGTTTGTTCGTTTTGTTTTCTGAATGAGTGAACATAATGTTCTTTTGTTTTACCCTTTGATGAAATGAAGACATCAGCTTGTTAAAGTTGTTGGCAGGTATCTAATGTTGAGTTTAGGTCTTATGGTCACCTAATCTGTTGTCATAAATGCACTTCAGCTCTGATATTTTGTTGAAAAATGATCTGGGAATGCCTGTAAATTACAATCCAGTGTCAGAACTAATGAAATAACAAAGGTTAAGGACAGGAGCCCGCGGCAGTTAGAAATCCCAGGTTTAGTATTAAAGAAAATGATTATACCACTGCCAACCGACATAAATTACACAGTTCAAAGCAGCTAGAAATTTGTTTGGATTCTTCAGGATCCTATCAGCGTTTTTCCAGTACTGTGTAAGCAGATAATTTAAACAGAGCAGTTCCTACACACATGATAGAAGTGTCTAAAAGCCTCCTTAGCATTTGGTAAATCTCCATGTTGCTCTGCTGTGCTAATTCTTTGAGTCAGTTGTGTTGAAGCAAGCACCATCTAAAAGTTGCAGGAACCAGGACATCAAGGTCATTTTGGCTCCATGAATTACTCCATTGTAGACTTTCAAGTTTAAACCCCCCGTTTGCTCCTCAAAGAGAGTAACAAATCTGGTGCCTTTTTTGCAGGTGACAGTGAGGAGAAACACGTCTGTCACCTTTGACTCGGGAGGAGAGAGGCAGCGGCAGCACCTGTGAGCTTCTCGCACATGCCAAGCCCACAGCCTTGTAACTATGCTGTCACAATAGCATGCGAGGTTTGACATAACAGTCAGGGTTAAGAGGCTGAAGATTGTGTGAGGAAATGTTTGAAATGTATCTCTCAGTGGTGAAGTCAAGATGTTGTCTTTGACTTATATTTAAAGTTAAATTCTCAGAAGACGCAGTTCTAAAAATAAGCAGTGGTCCATCTACATTCTGGGAATGAGAAATGGTTCATGCTTGACGGAACAAGGTTTTGACACATGCAGATGAAATGAGCTTATTCTTACTTTGTGTGGGTTTCTGGGCACCTCCCACTGCAGAGAGTCCCAGTAAACACCTTTGGATTTCCCAAAATGAGCTGGAGAGAGGAAAGTCTGGGTTTCCACTTTGACCTAAACTTGGATTAGTGGAGGTGGTCAACAGAAAATTGATTGATGGATGTTTCGTCAGAATCTGTGACTACCTCCCTTGGCGACTTGGAGAAAAACAATTAAGCCCAAAATTATTCATACTCCTGGCAGACTTAGGGTTAAAGTAATCTTGTAATTTGACCACCATGTTTTATCTGACTAGAAGTGATAACAGCATTTTGGAGTGACCCACTCCTAAGCTCATCATCAAACCTAAATGTTGAAAAATACCAGTAGAAACACCCAAAAAGCAGGTCAGCAATAATAAAAAGGGTTTGATTGCTGTAATGTTAAAGATTTTACTATTCATTATTTAGAAGGGAATAAATACATTTTGATGTGTGATTGTTCTTATAAAATGTCAAGGTAAATTAAGTTTATGAAAATTCATCCTCCTTTTACATTGTTTTATTAGGGATTTGAAGCAGCCTGTCATTTCCTATCAGAAACAAACCTCTTGAATGAATGAAACTTTTAAATCTGCCTGATTCATGGTTAACTTGATGCTTATATTTGCATCAAAAAAAAAAAAATGACTGCACCTGAAGAAAACAAACGTTTTGTGATGTTTTAGCCAAAGTTCACAGTGAATTCTGACAAAAAATGCTTTAAAGTCTCCTGTAAAGGACTGTAGACAGGAGATACCCTCAAAATCGGAGCGATTTGGGTACGTTTTGCAAGATAGAGTTGGCGAATATGGCCAAGCCAAGATGTGGGATGCTGACAGACTCCCATCAAAGAAGACTGAATCCATCCATCCATCCTTCCATCCGTCCATCCTCTGTCTTTGCTTTACTAAGATTGGGTTGAAGATGCAACAGGTCTAGAAGGGAAACCCAAATATACCTCTCCACAACTCATTCTGGGTGATCTCAAATCATTCTCAGGCCAGTAGGGAAATATGGTTCCTCCTGGCTAATTTGTCTTTTGGGATGTCGAATTTCCCTTTTTCCCAACAGATGTGTTTATTTTTTGGTTAAATTATACAGGTTTTATGTCACATTATATGTGGAAATATCATATAATATATTGGTAATGATTTATTTATAACTGCAGAGCATCTTCAGTCAGATGATTCTTTAGATCTGCTGTAAAATAGATCGCTACCGGAGACCTTTCTTTCCCAGAGCCTTCACCATCTATAATGGCTCCGAATAAACTTGGATCATTAGTTACAACAGCATTTCTTATTTCCCTTTAGTATTAATTAAGTATTTTTGAGTTGAACCATCATGGTTTCAGTTTTTTCATCACAAAAAGCTGGCGTTTCATCAGGGTTGTGTTTACTTTTTAGAGTTACAGTAGCTAGAACTAGCTTGCTCTAACTGCTAGCAAGTAAAGGCTAATGTTATATTAATTGAAGAAACTGGTTCTCTAGTGTGAAGTAAACCTGCAGACATTAAGGTTATTATACACCATCTTATTTTTTAAAAATGAGGAAAAAGTGAAGTCTGAGTAAGTAGAATAGAGTTAATTGGCGGTTTCTGACAAGTGTGAACAGTCTGACAGTCTTTCCCATCATTTGGTTAAAACTGACCAACTTCTCTCCCAACAACATACCACAACATTAAGGCTGTTTCTAAAGTTTTGGCATTTATTTCTAACTACCTACGGGAGATGGCGTGTTTATCACAGGTAAAATAAACAGCCTACTGTTGCAGAGGTGGATGATACAGCTAAATAACTCGTTAACATTAGCTTGTCAGACTCCCTAATGAAAAATGGCACTTATCTTGTCTGAGTGTCCCACACACATGTACGTCACGTTTACAGTTCAAGGCCGGCTTTGTTCAGCACTGATGTGGTTCAGTCATTTGCTCAGGTGTGTTGACGCTGCCACAATGGTTACGCTATCGCACAGTAAGCGCTTTTGAATAGGAATTTGTTCATTGTCACATAAGATGGAGAGCCGAGGGGGTGCTGGCATTTGAAAAGGCCATATTTGTGGGCCTCCTCTCTGCGAGTGTTTACCTTCAAGGACAAATGAAGCCATTGAGTCCCTGCGAGCTGTGAATGAGCTCCTTCTGCACACAGCCTTTTTGAATGCACATCAAAACAACCTCAGCAAACCCAGGGACGCATTCCTCAGGCATTTAATGTGAGAGCAAATAGGCAACCACTTCAATAAAATGCCTCTTGGATGGAATTGCATAAGTCAAAAAAAAGCAGGTCCTGGACAGACTGGGGTGAAACCCGGGAAATGGGACCCGTTGGAGTTTTACCAGAAGTTTTAACGGCCTTTTTGTGCAACCTAAATTTATTGTGTTGACAGTTTTACAGCGAATACGCATGCAGCTACTATGTACAGGTATCAGAATTTGGTAGAACCTACACCAAAGGCCATCTTTTCACAAGATGTTGATCATCGCAGCCTCAAGGCTGAATCTGTCCCTCAAATTGGTCTAAAACATATGGAGGGAGAATAAGAAAACATGTCTATTTTTACAGTTGAGGTTGAGAAGACAATAATATGTTGGAGCTCTGCAAAGGCCATCCTATTTTAATTACATTGTACCAGAGCTCCCCCGCCCCATCTGCCTCCCGTTTCCGCAACCCCGTCCCTCCACAAACACACACACAACAGGCATCGCATTACATGCTAACATCTCCACTCCCCGTGCCGTGTAATTATACTATCTGCAGAAAACATTTTATTTTTAGGGTCAGTAAATGTTTAACTTCAGCTTGCGCGTACAAGGGTAAGGGAACAGGCAGGGGTATTTCACATAAATTTTTAACAGCTTCAGATATATTGTCCAGTTTGGAGGTTTTTTTTATGAGCTGTAGGCGTTTTTCGTGTGTTGAAAGTGTTTCTAGCTCCAAGACTACTTAAGAAAAAAAAAAAGAAAAAAGTCCCAGCGCCTAGCTTTCTCTGCATAACAGGTGTAATTAAAGCTACTTGGATATTTTATGGTGGATTTTAAAGGTTATACCGCTGGATTTTCCCTCCAGGGATTAATGAAGTCTCTTTAATTCTGATTACTTAGGGATTAAAGAGATACTCTGCTATTGTAGTCATAGTTTAAGTGACCTAATGAAGAGTGTACACAAAATGAAGTAATGCAGATCCCAGATTACTCTGGCAAAAGCAAGTTAAGCAATGGTGAAAATTTTTTTTCTCTCTTTCCTTTGGCTGCTTTTTTAAAGCTCACCTTCACTGTTAAACACAAGAAAAAGCAAACAGTTTAGAAGTTAGCCTTGGTTTGAGCTTTTTCACATTTTGTCATGTAGCCACAAACTTTATTGCATTTTATTTTAAACCAACACAAAGTATAATGTAACTGTGAAAGTGAAAGGGAAATGATGCTTGTTTTTCAGAGATTTTTTACAAATAAAAGTATGAGAAGTTTGGCATAAATTTGTATTCAGTCCCCCTTGGTCTGATACCGCTAAATAAAATCCAGTTCTGCCAATTGCCTTTAGAAGGTGCAGTGTGTTGTGGAACACTGAACATGAGCCTGTACCCAGTCTTGTAGCAGTGAAACATGATGGTGGCAGCATCATGCTAAGGGGAGGCTTTTCTTCAGCATTGACAGGGAAGCTGGTCTATTTAGTCATGTAAATGCCTAAGAGGTTTAGCTCTCCTGTACCTTTCTGACTTGCTTCAGCCTTATCTTCCTTTGCAGACCCTTGGATCAGCTGACCAGCTCCTTTCAGTTGTCCCAAAGACTGGGCTGAAACTCAGAGATGATCAGGCTATTTCAGTCATGGCTCCTAAACCTGGGAAAAAATAGCCTCTGAATGTTGGACAAGCATCTTGACATCCTGTTTTAAAATGTCTTTTCCAAAGACCTTCGGAAAGTGAAAGTCGTTTCTGGGAAGAAAATGTCTCCGTGGAGAAATGCTCCACCAATCAGAAGTGAAAAAAAGGAGTGTCGTAAAACTGACAAAATTTCCCAATTCCAGCACATAAACTACAAAAAGAAATCGTGCACCAACTTAGCTCTTCTTCCTGCGGTCTCGCTGTTTTACCCACAGCTTTCCTTAAGAAAGCTTTGCCTGGCATAATATCTGATTTAACACAAATAATAAACATGTCCCTTTTGTCAGAACTACAGGCCTATCTCAAACCTCCACTTCATCGGTAAGATTATTGAGAAAGCTGTGTTTCAGCAGTTTCAGCAGTTAAACAACTTCGTAACAATGAACAACCGCTTCGATGTCTTCCAGTCAGACTTCCGTGGTCACCACAGTACAGAGACTGCTCTTGTCAAGGTGTTCAACGACATCCGTATAAATGCAGACTGTGGAAGAACCACAGTGCTGGTATTATTGGACCTTATTGCAGCATTCAACACTGTTGATCACTCCATTTTATTAGAGCGCCTGGAAAACTGGGTCGACCTTTCTGGTACAGCATGAAGGACAGGGACTTTTTTGTGTCAGTGGGTAACTTTACTTCAGAGACCACAAAAATCACATGTGGCGTTCCCCAAGGGTCCATCTTGGGGCCCCTCCTATTCAATATCTACATGCTCCCCCTAACTCAGATTATAATAAACAACACAAGTTATCAAAAATATGCAGACGACACACAGCTATACGTTACGATGTCACCAGGTGACTATGAACCCATTCAAGCGCTGGGTAAATGCTTAGAAGAAATCAATGCTTGAATGCGCCAAAATGTTCTTCAGCTGAATCAAAAAAAAACTGAAGTAATAATCTTTGGACCAAAGGAAAAGCGTTTAAAAGTTAGCATACAGCTTCAGTTAATACAGCGAGAAACCACCAATCAGGTTCGAAATCTGTTTGTAGTGATGGACTCAGACCTGAACCTTCAGAGACACATAAAGGTAGTAACTAGG
Organism: Girardinichthys multiradiatus; assembly: GCF_021462225.1. Taxonomy (NCBI): domain Eukaryota; kingdom Metazoa; phylum Chordata; class Actinopteri; order Cyprinodontiformes; family Goodeidae; genus Girardinichthys; species Girardinichthys multiradiatus. The sequence goes on along the minus strand of NC_061799.1, from coordinate 32,877,727 downwards.
TCGGCCTTCTATCACCTAAAGAACATCTCCAGGATTAAAGGACTAATGTCTCAGCAGAACCTTGAAAAACTAATTCATGTGTTCATCTTTAGCAGAACAGATTACTGCAATGGTGTCTTCACAGGTCTACCTAAAAAGTTGATCAGACAGCTGCAGTTGATCCAGAACGCTGCTGCCCACATCCTCACTAGAACTAAGAAAGTGGAGCACATCACCCCGGTTCTAAAGTCCCTACACTGGCTCCCTGTAGCTCAGAGAATAGAGTTTAAAATACTTCTGTTAGTCTATAAATCACTGAATGGCTTAGCACCAAAATACATTACTGACTTGTTGTCAGTGTATCAACCAGCCAGACCTCTCAGGTCATCTCGCTCAAATCTACTCTGCATACCCAGAACCAGAACTAAACATGGAGAAGCAGCTTTTAGTTCTTATGCTCCACTAATCTGGAATAAACTCCTAGAAAACTGTAAAAGTGCCGAAACCCTAAGTTGCTTCAAATCAAGATTAAAAACTTATTTGTTTAGAGTGGCCTTTGAATGTGTTATCTAAACATTATTAGTTAAGTTTTCAGTCCAATTTTCCTTTCGTTTTCTTATCCATCATTCTATTCTCTTTATTTTTTTTAATTACCTCTGTTGTCTGATTTTCTGTATCATTGTAATGTTTTTCCTTATGTACAGCGCTTTCAGTGCCTTGTTGCTGAAAAGCGCTATATAAATAAACTTGACTTGACGTGACTTCGGCACAGTGTGAGTTAGCATACTCTTTCAAGTTTTTTATGTTCTAGTTTATGTTTTTATGTCATGTTATAATTTGATTTATCTTATTATTGCACAGCACTTCAGTTTTACTTTTTCTTGAACATGGGCTTTATAAATGAATTGGACTTGGACATGGAGATAAATACAGGGCCATCCTGGAAAAAAAAAACTGTTAGAGGCAGAAAAGACTTGAAACTGGATGCTCGAGATTCATCTTCCAGCAGGACTCTAGACCCTAAACATAGAGCCAGAGCTGGATCAAATCATCATATTTATGTCTTAGAATGATCTAGTCAAAGTCCAGAACTAACACCAATTTGAATAATCTGTGACAAAGACTTGAAAATGGATGTTCACAGACACTCCCCAATGAATCTGATTCAACTTGAGCTACTTTGACAAGATGAATAGGCAAAAATATCTGATTCTAGATGTGCAAAGCGGGACAAGTCATGCCCCTGAAGACTTGCAGCTGCAACTAAAGGTGGTTAGATCTACATGGCATTGACTCAACACTAGCCAATGTTGTGTTGGTGTCATGCACAGCCAACAAAATATATTGAAGTTTGAGGTTTAATATGCTAAAATATGAGAAAAGGTCTAAGGCATTGTCTCATGAAATAATATAAACTGACTCCAAACAGGTGAGGCGGGTAAAAACTAGTTACACAGTTTACTCAGTTACACTTACCTAAGTAACTTTTGGAAAAAGAAATGTACTTCTAGGAGTAGTTTTACTGCACCACATTTTTTACTTCTACTTGAGTAATATTATTTTGAAGTAGTGCTACTATTACTGGAGTACAGTCTCGGGCTACTCAACCCTGGTTTCAAATCTGTCCTGTTGTGATTAGATTATTTAATGTTATTATTATTAATTTTTATTCTTTAAAATACCAGAATTTGCACAAAACTTTATTTTTTGTATGTCTGTTACATCATTTTCACAAATTAAACCACATGGTATAATCAAAGAGTTACTCTGTCACTCAAGTAGCCTTTTTTTTACCAAATGCTTTTTAACCCTTACTTGAGTACTTTTTATTGATAAATACTTTTTACTTCTTCTTGAGTAAAACATATGTTGAAGTAGTTCTGCTCTTATTGGGTACAGGTTTTGGCTACTCTACTAACCTCTGCTAACTATCTTGAAAAGATGATTCTAATCAAATTGTTGTTTCTTGAGAGCAAATTTCTTCCATTTCATCTAATGGGTGAAACGTGAGAACTTCATGGGTCTCGTTAAATTAATCTGTAAACCTTTGGGACTGGTTGACAAGCCTTCACATTATAATGTTTAATAAATAATGAATAAAGAGAACTCACATCTTAGTCACAAGATCTTAATCTCTGTGTGAGTAACTCAGATATTATGGGCATGAGTCAAAAAGCAAGAATCAGCTGTCCGTCCTTGGTACTGTGCATGTTCTTGCCAGTTTCAGAACGATAAAGAGAGAGAAGATTTTTATTTTTGAAAGTGAATGCAACATTATATTAAAGGTTTGTCTTCCCTATTTAGTAAAGTGAAACCAAAAGCAGAAGCCTCCTTACTTGGTAGGTTCTGGTTTTAAATCCAAGTTCCAGTAAATTCTGTCTATTATCAGTCATTAAACCTGCATGCATTTATATCTAGAATGAATTCCTCACAGAAAATGTTGTGTATTGTGATTTTTTTGTGCCCATTGATTTTAGAAGTTTTTTAGTTTAAAAGTGTATATTGGTCATAGATTTCAGGCTTTTCTCTTACATAGGGAAATAAAGAGGGAAAGGCATATTGGCCACTGCCTTGGTCTTGCTAAATTTGATCTTAAACCGCTAAATATAAAATACTGAACACAACCATGATGGCATTGCTTTCACTATTTTTTTTTCATTTCATGTTATGACTAAATTTGACTAATTTGGCCTGTCAGATCTAAAATAAGAAGAACCATTCTGAAATAGGCAACCACTTTCAATGTATTTATTCATTCTAAGACTGATGTGAAGAAAAAATTATGATAGATTCTTGTTTTAGTCAGATTTCTGAAGCATATATAACTTAGTATTCTGTATTTACAGCATTTGAATGGTGCATCCAGACCAACAGAGAGCATTCTTTCTGCAAATATGACAAGACTGTACAAGGTTCAGGCTATAGGTATTACTCATCATTAGTTCATCACAAAGGCATTTATTACAAATAAAGACAAAGCATTTTAAGGGATAATTGCTGGTACTGTTATAGGCCATGACTTGCCTCTCTAACGTCTTCTGATGGCAGATCTAGGAGCAACATAAGTCATGGTTCTTGGTATGAACATGTAGTTCCTGTAATGGGTAATTAAGAAATGTTCTATCTGCGAGGTTAATGTGACTTTTAAAGTCCTTGTCCCAGAGAGCACATACCATGACTTCGTCGTCCAGGCAGGGCGATCGCCTGAAGCAAAGTGTTTGTTGAGGCCTTATCTTTGCTTTAGTGTAAATAAAACATTTGCAGCAGAAGTTATTGAATCTGGTGATGTGCCACATGTTAATCTAATCTACAGCAAATATGCCAGAGAGTTTTATAACTCAGAGCGGATCTATGGGTCGGCCTGCCAGGTTTATCTTATCTAACTGTGTGTACAGGTTTCTGTAACTGATTCTTTCAACTGGTATTCAGTGTGTATTTTCAGGAAATCCAGATAAATGTTATGACAGATATTTTTCCCTGGAAAAATGAGAAGCTCTTTGTTTTATACTGTTTATATTTGAAGTGGAAAATGGAAAACTCAAGCGTTTGATGTTGAATTTTTGTCAAATGAGATTTGGGTTTGGACTCTTATTCAGGAACACTAATAAAAAAAGACGAAAACATGGCAGTTTTTTTAAAGATTCATTTCTCTTTCAGATTGTTTTGGGTGACACTTTGGTCAAAATTCAATATCTCCAATTTTGTTTTGGGAACAAAGAAACAGCTGCCCCAGCACAAATGTATGTTATTTTCAAATATGCAAAAGCATCCAGAATATTACATCCATGCAGAAGAGTTTACTGCATATCCTCCTCCTTGGTCCAAGTTAAAGAACATTTCCAAACTTTTCCAGTGAGTTCATAGATGTCATTTGAACGAGTTGTGGCTGTATTTGTTGGTTATTCTTGTCAAACAACATCTAAAGCCACCATTTGTTCTCATTATTAACTAGGGGCGGTGCAGCAGATCTTCCCAAGTCATTTATAAAGCGAGTGTAAAAACAATAAACGGTTGAGCAAAGTGCTGTACATTAAAAGAATAAGTACAAATAGTAAAGTACAACCAGACATAACAACTCATGCTGTGTTGAGCGCCAGGAAAAAAAGATGATTTTTCAGAGAGGATTTCAAAGAAGACAGTGAAGGAGCCTGCCTAACATATAGAGGAAACCCGTTCCATAACTTAGGGGCCACAACTGAAAATGCCTGATCACCTCTGAGCTTCAGCCTCGTCTACAAAGCAGCCAAGAGCTTCTGGTCAGCTGAACTTAGAGTCTATGATGGAGAGTATGGGTGAAGCAAGTCCGAAAGATAAAGCAGAGCAAAGTCATTAAGACATTTAAAAACAAATAAAATAATTTTAAAATCAATTCTGTAGCACACAGGGAGCCAGTGAAAAGAAGGGGTCCTAGTGTGGACCCCTGAGGCACCCCACAGCCAAAGGACACTGTAGACAACACAAACTCATTCATGTTGACCCAAAATGTTCGGTCTGTTAAGATCGAAACCACTCCAAGGCTGCACCTTTAATGCCAACACATGCTCAAGACGAAAAATTAAAATGCCAAGGTCCACTTTATCAAAGGCACATGTAAGGTCTGAAAGTACAAATACAACATAATTACCAGTATTTATCACAGTGCTGGCGACAGCATTCAGAAGAAGGGGATCTGGACAGATGAGACCACAATTGAACGTTTTGGCCTACTTGCAAAACACCATTGAACACACCATTGCCACTGTGAGACGTGACGCTAGCTGCATCATGCTTTGGGGATACATTTATTCAGCAGGGGGCAAAAAGAAATAAACTTTTCAGATGTGTAATTTTATTTGTAAAACAAAAAACGTAGAATTTTTCTGCCATTTCATAATATTGCACTACTTTGTGTTGGTCTATCACATAAATCCCCAATAAATTATGGCAACGTTTGTGGGTGTAACATGAATTTTTGAAAGAACAAGAAACAAGAAAATTTGAAAGAGTCGAAGGGGCATGAATACTTTTGCAAGGCACTAACTCTGTTTTTAACAGTTCCCCCTGAATATTTTTTATTTGACCAAAAAATAGATTACATGAAAAGTATAAAGCTTTCTCACAGAATCTTCCAACCTCAGGGGATATAAAAACCCAATGAATAAACCCCATATTTAAGAGTAACGTTCCAGCAAGAAATAGTACGAAACTGTTTGTGTAGACTAACTGTGCTCGGTTTTCTCAGAATGTGCATAATGGCCAAACATCTGCATGCTGGTCCTGTCTGTCTGAGACAACATTGCTCCAAAAGTCTTGTGGTTTGTTCAGTTACAGCTTTTTAATCTGAAGTGTTGCTGCCATGTTCCCTTTAGGGAGAAGAGGGTTTCTTCTGGCTGCCCTTCCATACTTGTTCAGCCTTTTTCTATTTCTGCTGTCGGTAACATCTAAAATGATGATAGAAGTCTGTGGAGGCACTTTTTCTCTGACACAATGGTCTAACCTCTGGGTGAATTTCCTCAGACATCCGAACTTTGGGAGATTGGCTGTTGTCTCAGATGTTTTTTTCACTGGAAATATTGTTCCTCTACAAAAGCTTTTAAAACTGGATTTTTATCATTTAGAAACCAACTATCTCAGTGCAAACCTGGCAAAACCTTCTGTCACACCTTTTGATGATTTAATCAACTTGGTTTGATTAACAACACGTGGCTGCTGCTTGCTTATTAATGTGCTTAAATTTACAAGACTGCTTCCTCATTGGCTAAGTTTTTGTAACATACAGACTGTAATAGAGATCCATACAAAAGTATTCATACCATATAAAACTTTTTCACATTTTGTCAAATTACATACTTCAGCTGTATAAAAATTCAGACAAACAACCTCTGAAAATTATTTTCCCTTTTAAATCTCATATTTACCCTTTAAAGTTGCAAATACATTTGACACCACTCATCTAATTTTGTTTTTGATTACAAGCAACCTGCAACTTGAAAGCTGAAACATATTGACTCTTTGGAGGTTACAGTCCAAAGGTGACATACCTGTTGGCTCTGGAACGACCTGCCCGAGGATCTCCACCTGGATGCTTTCACCTACCAATCTTGCTTAAGTAATGTTCTAATTCTAATGAACTCAGTGTTTGCTCAGTGTAATACACAAATGTTCTTTGTACAGTACAGCACATTAAAGGAAACAGCTGTTGGACAAGTAAGTATGCTCTTCCAAAATTATGTTTGACTAGATTTGGACTATTAGATTTGGACTATAGCTGCTCTTACACCAATGACCCAGCTTTCTTAGTTAGACTACAATGGACTGTTATTACTTAGTTCAACTTCAGTACCAGTAAAAGCAATATATCATTATCACCTGAAAATGTACATTAAAGGTGTTTTGTACCAGTGACTCAGCTTCCCTAGTTAGAATTCAGTGGAATGATGAGACTATCAATATTATCATCTTCTTTTAGCATAAGATGTTTTATTATCAAGAGTGGCTTGGAACCAATTTCTACCAGTTAACCCAGAAGGATTATTAATTATTATTACTCCCAAGGATTATTAGATGATTTGATTTTTTCTGTGTTTGATTTTCTGTATCATTGTAATGTTTTTCCTCATGTACAGCGCTTTGAGTGCCTTGTTGCTGAAAAGCGCTAAATAAATAAACTTGACTTGACTTGACTAGATGCTAATCAACAGGAGAGAAAAAATAACATATCAGCATCATTATCATCAACAAAAGTCATGAAAGGACGATATAAGTTTAAGAATAGGTTTATCAGTTTCAGTGGACTGCATTTTGAATAAAATACATTTTAATAAATTAGAATATCATCAGAGAGGTATTTTAGTATTTCAACACAAAAAGTGAATATCATAAATAGATAATTATCAAGTGTCTTGAAACATATCTATTTATACACTTAATTATAAGCATATTTCATTCATCCATAATTCACAGAAAGTTAAGTGGAAGGAAAAGTGTGGCAGAAGAAAGGTGCACAAGCAACAGGGATAACCACAGCCACTAAAAGAGGACTTTGGACCACGGAGCAACTTCATTCCTTTTTCTCCTTAGCCGAGCTAAGCCATGTCTGTCACAGTCTCTGGTTCAGGTGTGGCTTAGCTCTAGGAATGGAACAGTTCTAGCACATGTTCTGGAGACATCTGTGTGTGGTGGCTTCAAAAGCAATGATTGCAACCCATTTACATGCCTTGTGAATCTCCCCTAAATTGCTGAAGGAACTTGCCTATCAATCCTCTTAAGGTGGCAGTTATCTCTGTTGCTTTGCACCTTTTCTACTATTCTTTTTCTTCCACTTAACTTTCCACTCATTGATACAGCCGTCTTTTAACGGCCAGCTTCTTTAGCAATGACTTTTTCTGTATTACCCTATGTGTGAAGGATGTCAGTGACTGTCTTCTAGAGAAATGTCACATTTTCCCTTTGACTGTATAGACATAACACAACATTTCTGTATTAAAAACAAGTATTTCATCGTATTATGCTATATATTCTAATTTTCTGAGAAGCTACATTTTGGGTTATAATTCGCTGTAAGCCATAATAATTAAATTATCCGATAATAAAATCTGGAAATATATCACTCTGGGTAATGGATCTATAAAAACGTTTCACTTTTTAAGTTGAATTATTGAAATAAATTAACCTATATACCTTAAATTGATGTGAAACTTGTTTGAGTTTCAATCCCCTTAAATTCAATAAAACAAAGATATGCCATGATCTTTTTCCCCAACAGTTCAAATGAGATTTTGCTCTTTAGGCAGTCTTGATTTGTTTTGAAGACAGAGGGACCTCAGGGGCTTCAGCTTCATTACTGGTGCTGTGTTATGTGTTGATCAGACAAGGAGGTGGGTGTTAAACTCCAGATGCTATCAGATGATGGAGCATTTACCTCCATTGGTGTTTTCAGTAATTAAAGAGTGGGACTTCACCAAAAGCTGTGGCCACTAATCACTTCAACGACTGCCTTTCATGGTTTCATGGATTTCTCCTTTAGCTTAAACCCCCCACTAGAAAAGTCACACTTCAACATAGAATCAGGACTGAAACCATCATCTGTTTATTAAACTTCCTTTTGGATTATTTTGTCTGCTGTTAATTACAAGATGCTTCATGGCCCCTCTCGTACATGTCCAACAGCTTGTTTGAAATATGACGCTGCTACACAAGATCTGCAGCCCGCGGGAACGCATCGCCTGCAGGAAACCTGCCCAGAAAGCCTAGGCCATGTTAAGCAGGATGGCTTATCTTCACCACATCTCCAGGGCTGCTTAAAATGTCTGCAATTGTAGGTTGTCACAAAAAGAGAGAGATGATGGGTTAAACTGGGGTCTTGGAACGTAGGGACTCACTTTAAGGGTTACAGCTCACATCAAACATTGTTCTTCGTTCATGTTTTAAAATCCTAAACTTGAGAGTGTGACACTTTTTTTTTGGAGGTAAGTAATAGTAACAAAAGGGGTTCAGCAGCAGTTCTTGAACAGCAAAGTCAAATAAAAAACAGAAACAGAAATTACAATCCCACCAATAATTTGCTTTGAATTAGAAAAATAAATTCAATTCATGTTTAATTTATTTTTAAACAATTTCCTCTTGTTAAAATAGAGCACAATAATATGCCTGGACTCTTTTTTTATTGTCAGTGCAGATTAGAAATGTAATACCTACACAAAGCTGCTCATTGAGAAGCCAAGAATGCAATGAAATACAACCTCTGACTTGTTGGGGACAACCTGATCTGGGACAGCAATGGTTTTTATATCTTTAGTGAATGGCCACAGCGCTGCCGCGTGACGTCATCTTGCGTGGATGTTCGATTTGGCTGGGTGGTGGGAGATTAAAGGCTCTTCCGATATGCATCCTGTCCCTCTGAAGAAGCACCCATGTCCCCCTCTAATTTGCCTCCTCTTGCCATTTGCTTTGTGCACACTTCGAAAGGCTTTGAAGTGGCAAAGCTCCCTCTTTTGCACATGATGAAGATGTGTGTGTCTGAGTGTGTGTGCTCTGGGTTTGTGCCCGCCAATGTACCACTGCTGCAGTGATAATACAAAATATTAAGGGCTCAACAAAGGGAAGGTTTCCTGCTGTCCTCATTCCCATGTAACACAATGCAGGCGCACAATGGAGTCGGGCTCAGTCACCGTCATTATCTGTCGAGATTCACAGAAATACGACCTCCCTGATCACGTCCCTCTGCAGAAGTAACCTCAGGTTTATCTGCATGATCATCAGTATAAGGTTGCTTATGAAGTACTGTCCTCCCAAAATCTGCTGTATGCACTTTCTTCTTTTTTAATACATCTATATGCTTGTTGATCTGCACCCAACTGCATACAGAAAACAAGTTTTAAAAGTGCACTGTATGCACAATTATTAGGCAAGGTGTCATTTTAATTTGATTAAGAGACATCTACAGTTCTCTCAGTCAATCCAAAATGTTAATAAATGTTAGAACTAAATATTTAAGAAGTTAAAAATTATGGTTTTGGCTTTCTGAGGAGAATATATATGTGATGAAACGTTTAGCATTTGGTAATTCTAGGAGCCAAGAAGCAAAACTCTACTGTGTAGCTATACTTGGGGCTTTTTTGTCAGAACTATGCTTTTATTTATAGGTGAACTGAAATCAGTATCTGTAATGTTCTTTAAAGTTTACTCATTAAAATTAATGCAGAGCATCGCTTTAAAGTTCACCATAAACAGAAACAAAATTAGCAGCTTCTCAGTTGCTTCTGCTCCTTACTGGTATAAATAGTAATGAGAGAGAAAGCTTGGCTGGCCTGTTAGTCCGCTGAATGATGTTTAAACGTGGCTTGATCTGATAGCAGCCTTGTCTTTGATTAGGAGTGCGGGAAAGCATTCAAAACAGAATCAAAACAGAGGCCGAGACTTACTGAATGTTTTAACTGTCGCATCCTGCAGCAAACTTAGATAAAACAAATTCCTTGTTTTCCTCATGCAGCAATGGTCTGAGCAGCAGTTTTAAATATATACAAATATTTAAACAGATCAGAGTGGCTTTGGAGTAACTTTTAAAAAGTTTTTATCTGACCTTACTGGCCAAAAGCTTCTAATTACATTAAAAAAGGCACCTAAACGTTGGCCAAGCATTATTTTGCAGATCAGGAATAAACCAACCTAAGCACAGCAAATAGACTAATATCTGAAATGGAAACAGAGTTACATCTTGGGACAGTACATCAAGAAAATACAAATCAAGAACAGAAATGCAAAGAAAATAATGAATAAACTGTGAGTTATACTATACCTTTTAAAAACAACTCTGGATATACTTTTGATGGCTTTGTCTCTTAATGCTAAAAACAACATATATGTGAATAAGGAAGACAACACATAAGCTTGGATTTAAAAGCCGTTTAGGGAAAACCATAAATCCATTTTTTTTAATTTCACAAATAGATAAAATGCTCCTTCTGTAGCGTTTGTCGGCATAGTAACCATGCCCACTTCAAATTTCTGACCAGTAACACAATAGGTCTTAACACCACAGTAGAAAAAAAATCTGCCCAGAATATGTGACAAGAACAAGCTACAAGAACTCCCAAACCAGGGCACTGGGGTTCTGGGAGAGAAATCTTACTGTTCTTGTGGAGTATGTCTTTGTGACAGACTTCACTTTGGCAAGATGCTGCATATCTTCTATAAGTCTGTTGTGGAGAGTGTGATCTCTTCTGCCATCACCTGCTGGACTTAAAAAGCTCAACAAGCTGATAAAAAAGGCTGGCTCTGTTCTGGGGACTCCTCTGGAACCTCTGGAGATCATTGTGCAAAGAAGGATGCTTCATAAAATGAAGAACGTTATGGAGAACCCTGAGCATCCTCTTCATGAGACTGTCCTACAGCAACAGAGTGTCTTCAGTCAGAGGATTCTTCAGATCTGCTGTAAGACAGACCGCTACAGGAGATCCTTCCTGCCCACAACCAGCAGCCTCTACAACGGCTCTTTGAAGAAACCTGCATAATATGAGCCACAACAACATTTAATTTCCCTTTGGGATTAATAAAGTATTTCTAAATTTGAATTGAATTCACCTGAAGGATAAATATTGTGTTACTGAATAACTTAGAATAACTTTGAGCATCTTCTTGCAAATTGATTGGACTAACTGGAGTCACAGAAACACATTTCCTTTGAATAAATGAGTAGATCATAGAAAATATGTTATAAACTGTTGTTTGTCAAGCTAGGTACAAAATGCTCCCAAGGTGACCTATGGTTGGCAGGAAGTGCCCCGTGGCTGATGAGTCTTTTTAGGGATAAACAGACAAAAACTGGGGTGAAATAATCAGCACTAAGTAAGACGCTTTCTTACGTAAACAAAGATACCAAAACCTGACATATTGTCATAAGATGTAAAGAATGTCAGCTGTTTAGGTTCTCTTCAGAAATTACCACTTTTTCTCCCACATTCCTCAGTTGGATTGATGTATTGTTGGTGTCCTGGTGGGTTCTTAGGGTAGCCCCATTCAGTAGGTCAACAAGACCTCACAGGAGCTGCTGGCAGCCCAGCGCCAACACAGCCTAGATTTAGCATTCAGTAAAGACAATTGTACAACAGCCTTCACACAATGCAAGTGACCCCTCACAATGCAGGCCTCCCATTAAAGATGAGGGACTAATGCAGCAGCCAATGCAGGACTCCCTATGAGGCAGACCAGAGTGATGCAGACGTCTAGGCTGGGGATTTAACCAGTGGCCTGGGGCCATCATACCTGATTTCAGGGAACCTGAGATGTTTTGGAGTTAGAGGGGGAAGACAGCAGAGGTGTTGAGTGAATTAGTGTAAAATCTTTCTTTGTCATTTTCTTACAAATCTCCCAATGTTCAAATTATATAATCTCATATACATTTTTCAAAGAACAGGAGTTAATATTAATATTAACACTCACACTCCACAGATGTAAAACAAAGCAAGGCACAGATGGCTTACAGAATGAGTTCATTAGGCCCCCCGATACTTAACCAGCCCCTAATACTGTTTGAAATAACTTCAATTAACATCAGTGGACTCAGTCAGCAAGTCTCCTTCATGTTTTGTCTCTGCTGAATGACATCTGAGTTCTTTAGTTTATTCAAATGCAATGTGGCATTTAAAAATTATATAATTTACAAAGCAAGAGTAAGGGTATCAACAAATAATTAAGATTTGTCAATAAAAGAAAAGAAATAAGGACCCATAAGTAAAACAAAACTGCATTTTCTAATGTTTTATTACCATTAAAAACTGATTTCTTTTTAACCATGAACAATGGACAAAAGCATTAAAAGCAGGGTAATAATGATACATATTGCTCACGAGAGCAGACCATACAAGATGTTTAGTTCATGAGAACAAAGCAAGACAGGATTTTGGCTATGTTTCGGGAGAACTTAGATGTTTTCACAGATAAATATTTCATAAATTATAAACTTTATCTTAACGACTCAGTAATCCATGTACAATCATAAACTCCAGGTTTGACTGGTTTATATACATTCACCGGCCACTTTATTAGGTATACCTGTCCAACTGCTTCTTAACGCAGATTTCTAATCAGCCAATCACATGGCAGCAACACAATGTATTTAGGCATGTAGACATGGTCAAGACGATCTGCTGCAGTTCAAATCGAGCATCAGAATGGGGAAGAAAGGTGATTTAAGTGAACGTGGCATGGTTGTTGGTGCCAGACGGGCTAGTCTGAGTATTTCAGAAACTGCTGATCTACTGGGATTTTCACGCACTACCATCTCTAGGGTTTACAGAGAACGGTCAGAAAAAGAGAAAATATCCAGTGAGCGGCAGTTCTGTGGCCGCAAATGCCTTGTTGATGCCGGAGGTCAGAGGAGAATGGCCAGACTGGTTTGAGCTGATAGAATGGCAACAGTAACTCAAAAAACCACTCGTTACAACCAAGGCATGCAGAAGAGCATCTCTGAACGCACAACACGTCGAACCTTGAGGCGGATGGGCTACAGCAGCAGAAGACCACACCGGGTGCCACTCCTGTCAGCTAAGAACAGGAAACTGAGGCTACAATTCAGACAGGCTCACCAAAATTGGACAATAGAAGATTGGAAAAACGTTGCCTGGTCTGATGAGTCTCGATTTCTGCTGCGACATTCAGATGGTAGGGTCAGACTTTGGCGTCAACAACATGAAAGCATGGATCCATCCTGCCTTGTATCAATGGTTCAGGCTGGTGGTGGTGGCGTAATTGTGTGGGGAACATTTTCTTGGCACACTTTGGGCCCCTTAGTACCAGTTGAGCATCGTGTCAACACCACAGCCTACCTGAGTATTGTTGTCCATCCCTTTATAATCACAGTGTACCCATCTTCTGATGGTTACTTCCAGCAGGATAATGCGCCATGTCATAAAGCACGAATCATCTCAGACTGGTTTCTTGAACATGACAATGGGTAGAAGGAGAAGGTAAAAGTCTGTTTATCAGGTGGTCATGTGTGCTTGCATATGCACATATACTCTGCAGAAATATTTATCACCTCAGACTAAATGAGAGTACTGATATGGATTTAAAAGCTAACATTAGCAGATAAAATAAAGAGGTTGCGGTTTCAGGGAGCCAGCAGGAAAGCAGACTTGGACAAATAAGTACTGCAAGAAAATGGGTCCTTTGTTGGGCTTTGTGATACTTCTCGCTCTGCTCAAACAGAAAGGAGGTCTCGCAGGTGATTAGGAAAACAAATGTCAAGTTCTTTCACCCTGCTATCAGCCCTTTCCAGCACAATCCTGCACAGGTGCATGATGTGTGTGCTTGTGCTTGTGTGTGTCGAGGTACGCCCAACTGGAGCCAAGGTTTGGCTGCTCCACAATAGTTTGACCGTATCATTCCACCTTCCTCCTACTTAGCTGAGGGTTTTTCACAAAATCCTTGATTTTGGTGCAAGTAAAATGATGCAGTTATGAAAGACTTACAGTCAGGTAAACATGAGAAGCAAGTTGAAGAAATTCTGTCTTGCAGCAAAGCCAATAAATAACTGAAGCTCGCCGAGTTTCCTCCACAAACAAGTTGAGTCGGAGGTTGCATAAAACAGAGTGTGAAAATAACATCATAATTTGTGGACTCAAAGAATTTGATGTGGTTTTCTGACTGTGAGAAAATCCAACTCACGGAGTGGCTTTACCTGAAGAACTTGATGCTCCTGAACAGTAAATAATTACAAAGCAATAGAAAGGTTCAGGACAAACCATGCTTTGTTAAACATGCAGACAAAATGTAGCCAGTCCTCTTATAATTTTCTCACTATGTCAACAGAAGTACATATTTCAACTTTTATGATGTGCTCCTTAAAAGACTTGTGAAGTTTCAGCCAACATTTTACAGCAAAGATGCATTCACGAGAAACATTTCTGGAGGCTTTTACTGCTCTTGTATTACCTTGAGATGTACACAATGCAGGGATTGTTAAAAAGGCTGCCCCGTTAGCTGTGGGGACTGAGCTGGGCCCTGGTGGAGGTCCTGCCCCTTGACCTTCCTGAGGCTGTCCGTTCGAGTGGGATGGCATGTTGTACACCCCCTAGACCAAGAACGACCAAAGGACCTCCCAATAAAATCCAATAAAGTTTGTGATTGCAACGTGACAAAACATGATTACTTTTTACCAGGCGCTGTTCCAGCATGGAAGATATTCACAGACTTTCACATTTCTGCTTCAAAGGATGTAGTGACATGAAAACATAGCTGTTCCCTATGAAAGCCAGTATGGGTGTGGTTAAAGATGAGACATGAACAAACAAGCAAACACACATATGGAATTTAGTAATAGTTTTATAAGCCTGTTTAACACAAAACACACCTATACAAACGGTGTGCAGCTTTAAAAACATGCCCCAGCTGATTGACTGTTATGACTCCACTGTAAGTCTCAGATGGAAACCTTCCTGTCTTACAGCCTACAAAAATTATAGCAGAGGCCGTCCTTGGGGGGGTGGCAGGGGGTGTGGTGGACAAAACCCTCTGACACTAATGAATCAGCTTCAGCTTATCAGCAGAAATAAAGATAAGTATGAAATGAAAAAAAAAGAACCCCGATTGCTATCAAGCTCATTTCTACACTCAACGGTTTGCAAACAACTCTGACATCTTTTGAACTTTACATTTACCTTGAATGATAACAAGGATTTTATCAGCAGCAGGAGAGAAGAAAAGTTTGCTAATTTGTCCGAAAAGCACTAGAGCAAAAGAAAAGAGAGTTAATCAATAATAGGGAGGATTCTTTTTGCTCCAGTCACTTGTTTTATTTCGTTCTCTGTTCTTGCTCTGTCTTTCTCTTATTGTTTCTTTTTATTCTGAACTTGAGGATCTTTTTTCTCAGTTTAAACCTGTTCGGTATGTTACCTGGAATGATTCGGCACTATAAGGACAGGAGCTTACCTTAGACATTCTGAGAATCCGATGTCGCTTGCTTTCGCTGAAACTTTGTTAGCAAAAAGGGAGCTCCAGCAATTCAAAGAAACCAACGCAAACAAGTTGTGCAGTTTCTGCAGATAGTTTTTATTGCAGTCAAAAATTAAAAGATGGTGAAACGGTAATAGTTTTTATACCCACTGACCTTTTTCATAAATAACAAAAACAACCTTTAATGTATTATATTCAGTACTTTCCATAGAAAATACATGCGGAAGAGAGAGAATATTCAGACCCCTGTATTCTGATACACCTGAATAAAATCAAGTGTAACTAAGTGCCTTTGGAGGTCACCTAATTAATAGATCAATCCACTTTCATGTACTTTAATCTCAGTGTAAATTAGAGGCTGACATTTTTTCGGGAGTCCCATGGGTCACGGGATTCCCACGGGAATCCCGCGGGACGGGAGACAGCATCAGTAAAGATCACGTGATTGGGACGGTACAGGATAAAAAATGAACGGGAGCAGACGGGAGCGGGAGCTAACCAATAGGAGGGAAAATAAACTAGGATCAATTGTCTTTGGAAATGTAAAACTGAGACTTTGTTATAAACTTTAAGAAAAAAAAACTTGGACCGACGCCGCCATTGTGTAGTTTCTTTCCAAGAAGCCTATACTATAATGTGAGTCAAATGAACTACACGACCCACAAGCCAACAGTGCTTCTGATCGATGTTTTCCACCTGCGTTCAGAATGGAGGGAGCAAACGCAGGTGGAGAACTGGACGTGGTAAAATTGGATTTGTAACGAAAAGTCAGAAGTAAGGTCTTATCTATTAAACTCATAGAGCTGACAGGAAAGTCGCAAATATTACCGAACTTCAGGAGAGTTGAATGCAGCGCTGTTAACACGCAGTCTGCTGCTTGTAAAACGTGTTTAGTCATAATCAAGTTCACCAGTGATTAAAGGACACTTGTAAAACAGATTCTGGATTAAATCAACCCTGCATCTCTTCATTCATCAAACCAAAAGTACCATCATGTGTCAAGTCTCATCTGACCAACAAAATTGCTGCATGTGCTCTAAAGATTTAAGAGGTAAGGTACGGAAGCCCGTGAAGGGACATGGGGAAATTTATTTCTTTTGCGTCCCCACGCAATACTTTTGCGTTCGGCATTTTGGAGCAACAGCACAGATGATAAACTGCTTATAAAACAAACACTTATATGTCATTGATATGGTTTATTTGTCATATGCAGGTTAACACGCAGTAAACGTTGCGATTAAATGCTTAGGATAAGAAGAACCGTTCAAATCACGATAAAAACAAAAACCCTAATGGCGTACAAAAAAAAGTACACATCATGCAGCATTAATAAGCAAACAAAGTGTCACAGATGTGGTTTCGTGCAGTTTAATGGTCCAGAGTTCAGTAGTTTGTTTGACAGCTTGTGGATAAAAACTGTCTTTTAGTCTGATTTGAAGATCATTTTATTTAAGGCTGATTTTAAAATAAAACTCAATAAATCTCAAAACGGGTGTAGTGTTTGTTTCATTTTTGCAGTTATCTGGTTTGGAAACTATGTCACAAAGTATTGCGAAATAACGCAAAGACTATTGCGTGGGGACACAAAAAAGAAAAAAATCCCCCCTTGTCCCCTCATGGACCTCATTGAAAGGCTTCTTCAAGGGAAGATTTTAAATAAATATGTTGTGAAATAGAAAAAAATTGAATGTACCATTAAATGTACAATTTATTTAATACATAATTAAATATTAAATGTACCACTAATTACCTCATGTCGTCTTTAAAATTATACTTAATTATTCAGTGGCACATTTAATTGCATAATAGTCAATTTTATGATATAATGGTACATTTATTGTTTCTAATGATGTATTAAATAAATAAATGGTACCTTTAATTTAATGGCACATTTAATGTTACATTTCTTTCATGTTACATTTACTTCACTTATGGGATATTCACAACATTTACTTATTTAATGATGATTTTATTGTATTAATTTTGTCCAGTTTGACCCTCCATTCTTGATGCCTGTATAGGAGGTCATGTCAGAATTTGAATCAGGTGTTCTGGAGCAGACACACATCTAAAACTTGCAGGGAAGGAGTCCCTGAGGACCAGGGCTGTGAACCATTGAGGTACAGTTTCTAAATTGTGAAGGTTTTGCCTTTTTGTCCTTTTGTTCAACAAGTATAGTTCTCTTACTAGGTGCATTTTTCTTTCGTTTCAGCAACTTGAAACATAAAAGTGATGTCATTGTTCAAAGGAAACAATCACTTAATAAATAAGTAAAATACAACTAGGTACATTTTGTCTTTTCAACTAAGATAGACATGGTCTGTTTCCTTGTTTGATATTTTATTATTTCTTCATTATTATTCTTTTTACTTTAACTGGCCTTTACTACAACTAAAAACAGGGACCTAACTGGTCCTTCAAACAAAGAAATTGCCAAAAGACCAAATGAAGAAAACAAAAATGGGAGTGGCACAGGAGTGGGAGTCGTTCTGAATGGGAGCGGGACGGGAGTGAGAGTCAATTTACCAGGAGTGGGACGGGACAGGATTTTTTTCGTTATGCTGGCCTGGGATTGGGATGGGACAAGACATTTTTCTGTGGGAGCGGGATGGGACAGGAGAGAAAATCCACTCCCGTGTCACCCTCTAGTGTAAATGCAGCTGTTCTCTGAAGGCCTCAGATGTTTGTTGGAGAACATTAGCAAAGAAACAGCGTCATGAAGACCAAGGTACCCAGCAGACTGTAGAGAAGTTTAAAGCATGGTTGCGTTACAATATTCCTTGCGTTGAACCTCTCAGAAAGGACTGTTCGATCCATCATATGAAAACAGAAATATTACTGAACAAGCATAAACCTGCCTGAAGATCCCAGTGAAAGTGTTTTAGATTAATCTAGAATTGGTTTTTAGACATGTTGGAAGTCTAAATGTAGGCCAGATATCTCGTTTACAATCCAAGTGCTTCACCCGGGTAAATCACAGAACTACAGGGGTTGGACAATGAAACTGAAACCCCTGTCATTTTAGTGTGGGAGGTTTCATGGCTAAATTGGACCAGCCTGGTAGCCAGTCTTCATTGATTGCACATTGCACCAGTAAGAGCAGAGTGTGAAGGTTCAATTAGCAGGGTAAGAGCACAGTTTTGCTCAAAATATTAAAATGTACACAACATTATGGGTGACATACCAGAGTTCAAAAGAGGACAAATTGTTGGTGCATGTCTTGCTGGTGCATCTGTGTCCAAGACAGCAAGTCTTTGTGATGTATCAAGAGCCACGGTATCCAGGGTAATGTCAGCATACCACCAAGAAGGAAGAACCACATCCAACAGGATTAACTGTGGACGCAAGAGGAAGCTGTCTGAAAGGGATGTTTGGGTGCTAACCCGGATTGTATCCAAAAAACATAAAACCACGACTGCCAAAATCACGGCAGAATTAAATGTGCACCTCAACTCTCCTGTTTCCACCAGAACTGTCCGTCAGGAGCTCCACAGGGTCAATATACACGGTCGGGCTGCTATAACCAAACCTTTGGTCACTCATGCCAATGCCAAACGTCGGTTTCAATGGTGCAAGGAGTGCAAATCTTGGGCTGTGGACAATGTGAAACATGTATTGTTCTCTGATGAGTCCACCTTTACTGTTTTCCCCACATCTGGGAGAGTTACGGTGTGGAGAAGCCCCAAAGAACGTACCACCCAGACTGTTGCATGCCCAGAGTGAAGCATGGGGGTGGATCATTGATGGTTTAGGCTGCCATATCATGGCATTCCCTTGGCCCAATACTTGTGCTAGATGGGCACGTCACTGCCAAGGACTACCGAACCATTCTTGAGGACCATATGCATCCAATGGTTCAAACATTGTATCCTGAAGGCGGTGCTGTGTATCAGGATGACAATGCACCAATACACACAGCAAGACTGGTGAAAGATTGGTTTGATGAACATGAAAGTGAAGTTGAACATCTCCCATGGCCTGCACAGTCACCAGATCTAAATATTATTGAGCCACTTTGGGGTGTTTTGGAGGAGCGAGTCAGGAAACGTTTTCCTCCACCAGTATCACGTAGTGACCTGGCCACTATCCTGCAAGAAGAATGGCTTAAAATCCCTCTGACCACTGTGCAGGACTTGTATATGTCATTCCCAAGACGGATTGACACTGTATTGGCCACAAAAGGAGGCCCTACACCATACTAATAAATTATTGTGGTCTAAAACCAGGTGTTTCAGTTTAATTGTCCAACCCCTGTATATACTTTAAGTAAACCAAGTTATACATTAGGCCAGGACACCTGATGTCTACTGCGAATGGTTATATTGTTGAGAGTGAATTAATGACTTCTTTCACGATTTCGAATTAAATAAAATGAATCTCTTATGCCTGGGAGACATTCTGTCAGGGCTGCGCCATCCCTGTGTTGCTCACAAACTCAGTCACAGAGATGCTGCTGCTGTTCTGTTGGGAAAATAGGATTCAGGCTGAACCACTGACAACTTTAACTTTATATAACTAGCTGAACTTTGTCACTAGTGATATCCAGAACACTGCATACAATACAGCTCAAAAGTTTAAAGACATTTAAAATGGGTGTGTTTACATGTGCCTGTACTGTTCAAATAATATCAGAATCAGAATTAGAATCAGAATTAGATATTGATATCATGTTTATCACTATTCTTTCTCTCTCTTTTAGCTCTTAAATAAACAAAAATGTTCACCAAATTATCAAAACTGAAAGAAATATAAAAATTCATTCATATTACATCCAATGAAGCTGTCCTTAAGTTTCGGTTTATGTTTTCTGACATTATTTTGGACCTTGTGAATTTTAATTCTAAGTCTAAGCTTAAATCACTTTAAGACCAAACATCAATGAAATATGTAGGTCTAAACCAAGGCTTCAGATGGACAGAACATGTCTAAATGTGATCTACGTGTAGCCACCATGTTGAAATCAGGTCTATTATTTACTGGGATGGCCACCTATGATAACACTGGAGGAGCTGCAGAGATCCAGAGCTTAGGTGGGTGACTCTGTGGACAAATGATGGTTGTGTACTGAATAAATCTGGCCTTTATGGAAAAGTGGAAAGAAAGTCATTACCGACAGAAAGAAATAACGTCTGCAGTTAGCTGCAAACCATCGAGTGGATACAGCAAAAAAAAGTTCACTGATGAGATGATACTAAAACCGAACTCTGGTCTACATGCAAAACTCTACATCAACCTGAGCTCAGGAGCCACACAGTTAAAGCTAATGGTGGCAGGATCAGGCTGTGGGAATGCTTTTCTATAGCAGGGATGGAGAAGCTGGCCAAAATTGAGGGGAAATTTGATGGGCAGTGTTGGAAGAAAACCTGTCAGATGCTGCAAAGGACTTAAGACCTTAGAGAAGGTTAATCTTCCAGCAGGACTTTGACTCAAACATACAGCCAGAGCTACAGTGAAACGGATTGAGCATGTTCATGTATTTAAATGGCCTAGTCAAATTCCAGCCTTAAATCTAATTGAGATTTGAGCTGGAGTTCAGAAAGTGTTGATCAAGATCTCTTTAAAATATTACAAAACATCTGGTTTCTTGAATTATAACACATGAGGGTTTGATTAAGATATCAGAGTAGAGTTTCTGCTCCTCTGCATTGAAAGGAATCCGGTGAATTCGTTAAGACATCTGGGTTAGAGAACGTGCCGCCAAAACCCCCCAACTTTCATCTAAACTTCTTTACTGACACTCTCCATCCAATCTGATTGAGTTTTCTACAGTTAAAAAGCAGGTAGGTAGCTTCGTGTAGCTTCTGACATATGATTTACAACTCCCTGAAAAGAAATGCTTTTCCCTGGAAGACAGTTCCCATTATATTTCTTGTGAATCCTTGGTCTCCCTGTACCTTGCTCTGCTTGGTCTCTGCATCATGTCATGTCAGCTGTCACCTCCAAAGTCAAACCTGGGGCGCTGTGCGAATACTGTCCTAACTACATCCTCCCCCTTACTTGTGTTTGTCATCGCAGCGATGAGAAGCTGCTGAGTGAGGCCAGAGTAAACCGGGATTAACCCTTCCCACTTTTCTGCTTGACCAGCAGGTCAGAGGGAGTTCTCCTGCACCTCACTCAGCTCCTCTTGTTTTCACTTCTTTTGTCCTGATGAGTGTCCAAAATATTTCAGTTATTTAAATTGCTTTTCTGCTGAGAGGTCGGTCCGTTCAATCACTCTGGAGCAGGCGAAACAGGAGACTAAAAAGACTCTCCAGGAATTCATTCCTGAGATGCCAAGCTTGAAATTGCCTGTCGTTCGTTTTTATTTTTTCAGGGTAAATCCTACCAGAAATTGGCTCCATCCATTAAGTCATGGATTTAATTATGATTAAACCCGAATGTTGTCCAAAAACATTTTGTTTCTTGGATAGTAAAAGCATTGGTTACTCAACTGTAATGTTGGAGCCAAACCTGTCAGCCAAATCATTTTTTGGAATCAAACGTAGTAAATTCTCATGTTTAGATGCATTTCTAAAATTATATTGTCATGACAATGTTAATTTAGCGCTGCAACTGAATTCAAAAAGTGAAACTCAGATTTTATATAGTTTTACTACATAAAAAACGTGTATTCCATCCAACAGAAAACCCAAAATTCTGTATGATGTATATATCTATCTATATATAGATAGATATATACATGTAGACAGACAGACAGACAGATAGATAGATAGATAGATAGATAGATAGATAGATAGATAGATAGATAGATAGATAGATAGATAGATAGATAGATAGATAGATAGATAGATAGATAGATAGATAGATAGATAGATAGATAGATAGATAGATAGATAGATAGATAGATAGATAGATAGATAGATAGATAGATAGATATATAGATAGATAGATAGATAGATAGATAGATAGATAGATAGATAGATAGATAGATAGATAGATAGATAGATAGATAGATAGATAGATAGATAGATAGATAGATAGATAGATAGATAGATAGATAAATAGATAGATAGATAGATAGATAGATAGATAGATAGATAGATAGATAGATAGATAGATAGATAGATAGATAGATAGATAGATAGATAGATAGATAGATAGATAGATAGATAGATAGATAGATAGATAGATAGATAGATAGATAGATAGATAGATAGATAGATAGATAGATAGATAGATAGATAGATAGATAGATAGATAGATAGATAGATAGATAGATAGATAGATAGATAGATAGATAGATAGATAGATAGATAGATAGATAGATAGATAGATAGATAGATAGATAGATAGATAGATAGATAGATAGATAGATAGATAGATAGATAGATAGATAGATAGATAGATAGAGTTATATATATCGTTCCAAGGACTGCAAATCGCCTGCAGGTCGCTCCCCTGGACTAGACTGTCATTGTTAAGACTTCACAGAGTGCTGCATCCCTGCATATTAATGGAAGTTTAGTGGAAGAAAAAATATGCTGGAAAACGGCCGAGAAGGCCGTAACTTGAGAATTGGGAGCCCATTTAAGAAGGAAAATTCACATGAACTGCAGTAAAGAGAGTAAATCCCTTGGGTCACCACACACACACTTATCTATTCATCACCTTCATGTCACCCTGTATTAGTGCAGTCAAACATAAATATGAAGCCCGACCACCTTTTTAGTCAATATACTGTACAGTACATGGACATACTTTTAAGTATTCCATCATTTCTGCATTAAAAGCACCTTGTATTGGTCTAATGTAACTGATAAACTGAAATGAGGGTTTTTATCAAATAGTTATTCATCAAAATTAACGGAAACCAAAGGCTTAAAGAATTTCACTCTGTAATACATGTATTTATTGTAAAGGTTTCATTATGTAAATTGAATTACTGAAGTATAACTTTTCAATTATATTCTAAGCTATTGCGATGCACAGGTATGAGTCCTTTTTATTTAGTTTTATCACCTCCAATTTTTAATGAGCAAACTATGACTGATAAATGTTCTAATTTAAACTTCAACATCATTATTTCATCTCGATGTGAGTCAGAGGAGACTCTGGAAGCCCTTATTAGTATTTTATTAGCAATATATCAGCTGCCAAACCACGCAGATAAGAGCTGGATATCTTATCATGTCCAGGAAGCTACACATTGAGATTGTTACATTATTCACATCGTAATTGACTGTGCAATTAGCAAACAAAATATGGGTGCTAAAGGTCTTCCAGCTAGCTTCCTACGAACTGCACTGAACTTGGTATTAGAACACTAAAGAGCTCCCTGCAGCCTCCACGACCTCCCAGGCAGAGTTTTCTCCTGGACACAGCTCCGACATCTTTTCACTGTGGATCCTGGGCTCATAAAAGGCACTAATTAGAGAGCATCCTTCAGCTGAGTGCAGCTATCAGTCAGTCATTTCTCAATTATGACCCTTTTTTTTCCAGCTTCTATAAAACTGAAGTGGTGTATATCTGACTTAACTAGCCTAAGGAGGAGATAAGACTCATATCATGTCTCTATATCAGCAGTAAGGGTAACTCCACAGGGTTGCAACCCTTGGCCAGACACAGAGTCAAGGCTCTGACAGACGCCCACGCTTGTTTCCAAAACTTTAGCTGTGTATGCAGCAACGCTGGAGTCGCTATGTTGACAATGTGGCTTTCTTGTACACATTGTATCTACGCATCTTAAAGTTTTGAAGCATTCTTGAGTGATATGCAAGAAGCTGAAATGAACACATCAAAATGATGGATGCCTATGCATGCAAACATCATGGATTCAAATTCCTTTCTGTTAAGTTCAAGTCAAATAGATACTGTACTTAAGGCATGAGAAAGGAGCTGCAGTTCAGTCGGGTTGCAGTGAGTCAGAGCTGCTCGGGCAAACACTGTTGTCTGGTGTGACTCATCACCACTTTGAGACATGGGTATCCAGAACACGTGGACGGGCACGTAGCAGGCAAGTCAAGGCAATGGACTGCAGCCATTTACACCTGGATTAATCCCCTGATCCGTCTAACACCAAGCAATCCTGCACAATTAACTAACAAAGTATAAACACGTGAACTTGCATGTGAACCCACAGGTTTTGGTTTCATAAGCTTTGTTATTTTATTTTATACATTGATCACTTAAGTTTAATTTATTTTAATTGGGCTTAATTACTTTTATTATATAGCGTATTTATTTACTTTTTTCTCTTTTGAAGGGTTTCAGATGCTTGTGTCCGTTTGTCTGCCTCCGCCTACCTGTAGAGTTTCTCACATGGCAAAGCACTGTAAGCCTGCAGTTAACAGGCCTTTGTAAACAGCAGCAATCCTGCAGTGAGTCATTGCATCAGCATGCATATTGTCTCTTTGTCTACTAGAACTCAGTAGTTCCCATCGCACTTCTCTGTCTCCGTGCCAATGATGCCCGTCCCATTTATAGTCATAAGATGTTCAAAAGAAGTATGTACTGCAATTAATTTGTACTAGTGATCCCTAGTTCTGTCCTTATGTTTTACTTGCAGTTTCAGATTCTGAAAATCAAATGCCCTAACACACACAATTGTCTATCAGGGCTGTTATGGTAACTTTGCATATCCTGTCTCTTCATTTGAACAGGACTTAAAGCTCATTCTGTCCCAGAGAACACAGCTTATTTCTTCTTGGAGTTGAAACAAACCAGTCTCATGTTTTTTACACATTGATGTCTAATCATAGATTGATTTCCAGGAACTGGCATATATGATTTATGCCAGCCAAAGTATTTGTTGGGTTACTGTTGGGGTTTTTTTTTTTGGTCAGTGTAAACCCAGAGAAACCCGGTGCGCTTTTTCTCACAGTGACATTGACAGCGGAACATTCAGTACTCCTGGTCGAACCTCTGTGTGGTGCTTCGTGTCCTCATAAAACTTTTAATTTAATTTTAGGAATGCAGATATTCCTGCTCATGCCTTCAGGCTCATTTAAAGTACCTGAGAATCCAGGTCAATTGAGGCATCAATGTGTGCATGCAGAAAACAGTGCAACAGTCTTGAGTCTTTTCTGTTTTCTTTACGTCTTCCAAGAAGGAAGACTGTAATCAGACTGTCCTGTTTCTTGAAATGGTCTTAAATAACAGTTCCCCAGGCTTTGTGAAGGTCTTTCAAACACTCTTGCTGCTTTCACGTAGTTACATTCACCTACCTGAACAATTTTTGAGATTTCTTATTTTTGCATCATTTAAGCTGAAAAAAGCTAAACTCAAGGCATGAACCAGTGTTAATAACAGTTTGTCAGACTCAAACTAGTGTCTTAGCACCAAACAAAGAGGCAATAGCTGAAAACATGGCATGAAGTGGATGCTCCACTAAAAGACTCTGGATCTACATCCGATTTTTGCTGGATCTTTTTCAGTATCTTAAAACATGACTTTCAGATATTGTTAACTGGCTGTAGATAGTTGTTTTCAAACCATGCAGGGCACATTGTCATAAACAGAAGCAAGAACTGGAAAGAAATGGATGGAAAAAGCAGCCCAGAGTCCAAAGAAGAACCTTTAAGGTATTACCACTGATCAAGATCTCCCTTAACAAATATGACTTTACCTGAGGTATTAGTGAAAATATTAATCAGAGAAGCATTTCTGCTCTTCCGCATTGAAAAGAGTCAGCTGAACTGGTTCGGACATCTGGGCTGTAGAACCTGGGGCTGACCGAAAACTCTCTGGATAGACTATACAGGTCCTTCTCAAAATATTAGCATATTGTGATAAAGTTCATTATTTTCCATAATGTCATGATGAAAATTTAACATTCATATATTTTAGATTCATTGCACACTAACTGAAATATTTCAGGTCTTTTATTGTCTTAATACGGATGATTTTGGCATACAGCTCATGAAAACCCAAAATTCCTATCTCACAAAATTAGCATATCATTAAAAGGGTCTCTAAACGAGCTATGAACCTAATCATCTGAATCAACGAGGTAACTCTAAACACCTGCAAAAGATTCCTGAGGCCTTTAAAACTCCCAGCCTGGTTCATCACTCAAAACCCCAATCATGGGTAAGACTGCCGACCTGACTGCTGTCCAGAAGGCCACTATTGACACCCTCAAGCAAGAGGGTAAGACACAGAAAGAAATTTCTGAACAAATAGGCTGTTCCCAGAGTGCTGTATCAAGGCACCTCAGTGGGAAGTCTGTGAGAAGGAAAAAGTGTGGCAGAAAACGCTGCACAACGAGAAGAGGTGACCGGACCCTGAGGAAGATTGTGGAGAAGGGCCGATTCCAGACCTTGGGGGACCTGCGGAAGCAGTGGACTGAGTCTGGAGTAGAAACATCCAGAGCCACCGTGCACAGGCGTGTGCAGGAAATGGGCTACAGGTGCCGCATTCCCCAGACCTGGGCTACAGAGAAGCAGCACTGGACTGTTGCTCAGTGGTCCAAAGTACTTTTTTCGAATGAAAGCAAATTCTGCATGTCATTCGGAAATCAAGGTGCCAGTGTCTGGAGGAAGACTGGGGAGAAGGAAATGCCAAAATGCCAGAAGTCCAGTGTCAAGTACCCACAGTCAGTGATGGTCTGGGGTGCCGTGTCAGCTGCTGGTGTTGGTCCACTGTGTTTTATCAAGGGCAGGGTCAATGCAGCTAGCTATCAGGAGATTTTGGAGCACTTCATGCTTCAATCTGCTGAAAAGCTTTATGGAGATGAAGATTTCATTTTTCAGCACGACCTGGCACCTGCTCACAGTGCCAAAACCACTGGTAAATGGTTTACTGACCATGGTATCAATGTGCTCAATTGGCCTGCCAACTCTCCTGACCTGAACCCCATAGAGAATCTGTGGGATATTGTGAAGAGAACGTTGAGAGACTCAAGACCCAACACTCTGGATGAGCTAAAGGCCGCTATCGAAGCATCCTGGGCCCCCATAAGACCTCAGCAGTGCCACAAGCTGATTGCCTCCATGCCACGCCGCATTGAAGCAGTCATTTCTGCCAAAGGATTCCCGACCACGTATTGAGTGCATAACTGTACATGATTATTTGAAGGTTGACGTTTTTTGTATTAAAAACACTTTTCTTTTATTGGTCAGATGAAATATGCTAATTTTGTGAGATAGGAATTTTGGGTTTTCATGAGCTGTATGCCCAAATCATCCGTATTAAGACAATAAAAGACCTGAAATATTTCAGTTAGTGTGCAATGAATCTAAAATATATGAATGTTAAATTTTCATCATGACATTATGAAAAATAATGAACTTTATCACAATATGCTAATTTTTTGAGAAGGACCTGTACATGCCTTCTGGCCTCAAAACATTTTGGGATTTCCCAAAGTGAGCTAGCGAAAGAGATGTCTGGGCCTCCTTTCTGGACCTGATACCTACTGGATCTTGGATCAAAGACAATGGATGGGTATATGCAGGGTGTTTTTATTCATTTACAATGCTACATTTTGGCAAAGGTCTAAAGAAAGGTCAAATATTTTCATTTTCCCCTTTCTGAAAAAATGGTTGCTGCAGCATTATGCTGTTGAATGCATTTTTTTCAGGAGGGGCAGGAAAGCTGGTCAGAGTAATCCTAAAAGAAAACCTGTTAGCAGCTCCAAATGACTTGAGACTTGGGCGTTGGTTCACCGTCCAACAGGACCTCAACCCTAAACATACAGCAAGAGCTCCAAGATGAAAGCTCATTTAGTTCAAAATTAAAAGTTTCCACAGATGTTCTCTATTCAGCATGAGCTTGAGAATGGCCAAAGACATCAGTCTCTAGCTGTTCAAAGTTAAAGTAATTTTGGCTGTAACTGCATCAAAAGGTGGTTCTACAAGTATTCAGTTAAAGGGGCTGAATACAATGCATGCTACCCTGTGTAGATTTTTATTTATTAAAACTATCACATAAAATCCTAATAAAATACATTGATCTTTATGGTTGTAACGTGACAAAATGTGAAAAGGTCTAATAGATATCAATGCTTTTGCAAAGCATCTTAAACTAGCCATTAAAATGCAGAGTTATTTTCCCCTCAATTTGATAAACGTGTGGTCAAAGTGTGAATCATAACTTAACCTCGATCAGCAAGAGGCCTCACGGCTGGCAGACGTTTAAATCCAGATCCCACAGTTTGTTATTCATTACGCAAGTCATAATGTTGTGCTGCCCCTTGTTGATTGCTTAATTGTTTCCAATGTCTGTTTGACAGCTGCATATGGTGAGGGATAGATGGAGCAAAAACTCATAGTTTACACTCCAAAAAGCCCCTCTCACAGATGTTTTTACTGATGCAAGCACACAGCCCACATTCAGACTGTAGGCAGTTCAGATACAATATGCTTTATTGTCCTCACAGGGAACATTTTGAACTTAAACGCTTGCGCACATAAATACCTTCCAAGTTGCATTAAAAAACTGATGTCATAATAACTTGCACATACGTAATTCCCAGTGTCCATACAGATTTTTGCATAGCTGTTACATGTAACACATTGTACCAATCGAACAGGAAAACACCATGACGCTATTACATAGCTCCTTCAGACTAGCAGATGTTTTGCTAAGTAAAGATGTTTAGGAAAGTGTCTCTACAATGTTTTTCTGTACAAGTAACCGGATCACATTTCTATATGTCTGTGTTGCCGTGGTAATGGAGAAACACTGCTAATGACGAATGTTTCCAGCTGTTTTGTGTCATTTCATACATAGCATACTGCCAGTTCCAGCATGCATGGATCTCAGAACTGGTTTCAAGCTGAATTGGACTTTGTCATGTGTAACTGTTTGATTTGGTTTGCCGTCTGTACTAGTTTATTGCGACGGTCCATCCATTGTCTTCCAGTTATCTGAGATCATCCCTGTCTCCAGCAGCACTCTCCTGCTCATTCTGATGGATCTACCAGGCCAGAAAGGACTAAGGCATTATAAATGCAAAATAAAAAGAACTTTGTCTGATTGAGATTCAACATTGACAGGTGTTAATCTCTTTTTATTGGTTTTCCTTGAACATAAATCCACATTCATTTTTCTTCTGGGGTAAAGGTTTCAGTTGATTAAAGGAAAGTTGTTAAATATTCATGTCCCTACTTGGGCCAAAAGACAAACCTTACAGGATTTTATTTTCTAACCTGCAGTAACGCTGTGTTACTGGCAGACTAGATGATGCCCATTTGATGGGAAAATATTTATTCCAGTCTTTAGAGGCTTGTAATTTGACTTAGACATGTCCCTCAAAGACTTGAAATGTGACTTGGAATTGCCCTTTAAAGACTGCATTTCAAAGATTTGAGACTTCACTTACCCCTTGGGGGCATAAAACATGAGTTGGACCTTCCCCTCAAAGACTCAGAACTTGCCTTGGATATGCGGCTCCAAGACTTGATACTAGACTTTGACTTGAGAAAAACAACTTGGAATTGGGAGGGGGGAGAATGAGACTGTTATTTGAAAATAAACTTGACTCCTAAAGACCTGAGATTTGCTATGGGCTTGACCCTCAAAGACTTGAGACTTGACTTCGATTTGTGAAAAATAATTTCTGACTTGACTTCGACTGTCCTCTCAAAGACATTAGATTTGGATAGGAACTTGTTTCCCAAAGACGTGAAACCTGATTTGGACTTAGGGTTAGTGTGCTATAATTTGTCTTGCAAAGAAGTAACTGAAATATGCTAAAACTCTTTTTCACTGGGCTTTATTTATTGTTACATTTGAGAATTTATTTCATTAATATAAATGTAGATTTCATAAAAACGTATTATAAAGGCAAAAGATTGAAAATTTATCCATAAATAAATGTATTTAGTTATTTTTACATTTCTTTAAGGAGATATTGGAATATGTTAAAATCCATCAAGTCAGATTTTTCTAAAATTTGTTGTTAAAACTAGCCACAAAAATCTGATCGGTGCATCTCTAGTAACTCACTGGAAAGTTACGCGAAAGCTAAGAAAAGCAGCAAGAACAAGTGTAGAAAACACATTCTTACAATCCACATACTTTATTATAATCACCCCTCCCAGCTTCACTGTAGCATTTTCTTTCTATTTCAAAAAGGCTGCATTTTGACTCTCAGTAAAAGGTAAATTGGGGAGATTTTGTGAAACATTTAGGGGAGCAAATGGAGGAAACAAGCTTGACAAGTACCTGATATTAAGTTACAGTGAGAGTACACAGACGCAGCAGCTATGGGAAAAGTCGAGCCAAGGTGCTCCCACCGCAGCTGCTCCATGTCGAAGTCACTGTAGACATAAAATATCTGGAACGTAGAGCCAAGAAACTCTTGCAGTTTACTTAAGAAATTTATGAGACTGATAAAGGGAAAGCCTATTTGCCTGCAGATGTTTTTTACAGTGTATGAAACTAGAACAAACATCTGCAAGTTACATTTGCAGTGTGAATAGCTTTTTACAACTGGTATTTTCCTCTTCCAGTATGTTTTCCATCTGTTGGTAAACTCACTACATTAAAGACAACCCTGCTTGACTTCAAAGTCTCTGCTGTGACGGAAAGTTAAAGACAATGTCCTCAGGATCGTAATGCAGCCACAACACTGGTCTACAGCAAAAAAAAAAAAAAAAGTATAAGATACTTTTCTTCTTCTTCTTCCTCTTTTTCTATTCTTCAGGGTTGTGTAAATATGAGCGCCAGACCTGTGTGGGGATCAAAGTGCTCATTAAAGAAGCCCACAACCCTGAGAAATGGCAGGCCATCGTCACGGGCAAGAACTAAATCTGGAACAATGGCATGCATTCATTTCCTAGGAATGGAATGGGTGTCTGAGGCAACTGCCATTGAGCAACTCCACTTTTTCAAAGCTAAAGAAACTTCTAACTTTTCATAGATAGATAGATAGATAGATAGATAGATAGATAGATAGATAGATAGATAGATAGATAGATAGATAGATAGATAGATAGATAGATAGATAGATAGATAGATAGATAGATAGATAGATAGATAGATAGATAGATAGATAGATAGATAGATAGATAGATAGATAGATAGATAGATAGATAGATAGATAGATAGATAGATAGATAGATAGATAGATAGATAGATAGATAGATAGATAGATAGATAGATAGATAGATAGATAGATAGATAGATAGATAGATAGATAGATAGATAGATAGATAGATAGATAGATAGATAGATAGATAGATAGATAGATAGATAGATAGATAGATAGATAGATAGATAGATAGATAGATAGATAGATAGATAGATAGATAGATAGATAGATAGATATTCTTTCACCTGAGGTGTGGATCTATACAGCTCCTCCAGGGTTACCGTTGGCCTCTCTGCTTCTCTCAATAATGCTGTCCTTGCCCGGTCAGCCAGTTTAGGTGTTTAAGAGTTCCTTGGTCTTCATGAAACTGATTGTTCACCAACCACAACCTCTTGGCTGATTTATAAATGCAGTTGGCTGCACTGTATTTTATTTAGGGGTTTTCAGAGAAAAGGGGTCTGAATCCCTATGCTCTTGGGCCTTTTTAGACTTTTTTGTTGTAAAAACCAAAAATGTGAAAACCCTGTATGCCTTCACAGTCGTGCTCTATTATCTGTTGGTCTAAAATTCCCCAAGAATACATTGAGGTTTGTAACAAAATGGGACAGTAAACCTGTAAAAAAAAAAAAAGTATGAACTCATTTGTAAGAAATTGTGCATTACATCTCCTTTTCACACACCAGGGATGTTGCGGTTTTTTGCTCATTTAACGGTTTTCACCAACTGGGTCAGAAATGTGAAAATGAAGCATTTGTAAGCGTAACAGAAAGACAACGAACTATCTGTTGAAAGCAGTCACACATCAAGTGTGTTTCACAGTTGGCCACTGATTAATGATCTCCCTTTTTTCTTTATTGTCTGTTAGAGGTTATGATCAGAACGAAAGCTGACTGTTGCCTAACAGACAAAAAGAAAACGTCTTTGATGTGGCCTTGGAGTGAAAGCTGAAAAAAAAAACAGTTGAGTGCAATTACATGTCACCGCTCACAGCCGTCTTAAAGGCTCAGTCAGAGAAACGCTAACATTTGGACAATAGGTTTTCCAGTGGCGGACGTAAATCAAAATGGCCTTGTTTAAACAGAGGGAGGCAAACAATGTGAAATCATCCGTTGATTTAAATTTCTATTTGAGTCTTTGTGATTATGGCTCTCTCCCGCTATTGCTCTGTAATTACAGGCCTGCTCTCCCTCAGCAGTGGGGTTCACATTACAAGTGCGGTTATTGACATCTGTGTGAGAGCAAGTGAGAATGTGCAAGGGTGAGTGTACCTGACAAGCCTTGGAGGAATACAGTGCAGTCTGAGGGTGACTGTGGTTGACCTGTCACCTGTCCATGGAGAAGGCCTAATTATAACAAATAATGAGTCTTTGTGAGACTAATATATGAGGAGTGCCGATGACAGCATTGACGCAGTGTGTTTATAACCTTCTAAAGGGATTGCTGCAAAGTCAATGACTCGATGCACTGGCAAAGCTTCCTTAAAAAGATAACAATTTATCAATTGGCATTAATTGATTTTGATTGTTCTGTATTACAATCAGAACAGAAATTGCAATTTATTTAACCAGACCTGATTTAACATTGGTTTGATTTAAATTGAAATTTGTTGAATTCTGTATAATTGGATATGAATGGACCTAATTGTCTTGTAAAGTGATTTTAGAGACTTGCTGTTCTCTCTTGTGTGGTGCCCTGAGCAAGAACCTCCTTCTGCCACCCCCAACCAATTAAAATGCAAACAATTATCAGAGACTCTGGGGCAGAATAAAATCAAGCTGGGGATGCCTGTTCAACACACAGGCATCCTAAATCCTGTCAAATCAGCATAAAAGCAATAGAAAACTTGTTGAGGGCACAATTGACAGATACATTTTTGATGCTGCCCTGGGCAACTGCCCATATGGCCCATATACAACCTGCAACTGATTTTGGATTACATTCTTTTTAGTGTGGAGGTATTATATATAAATAAACCGGATTTAATTTAATAATTAAATACACCACCTTCTACAATTATTGGAATTAAAGTTGTGTGCAAGAAGTTTGAACCAAATGCTTCTTATTAAGACTGAGTGACCACCAAGATGCCAACATTGGATGAGAAACAGGCCCACACCTTCACAGATTCTCCACTGTACTTTAAAGTGTGGATGAGGTGCTTTTCCATGTTTATTCTTTGCTTTATGCCAAACCCATCTGGAGGTTTGTTAGCAAAAAGTTCCATCTTTGCCTCTTCTCACCAAAGAAAGTGGGTCCCATTAACGTCCCAGTAGAACACATTGCACTTTAACATTTGTGATGGCAGGGCAGGAAATACTTTTTTTCTGGCTGGCTGGCTTGTAGACCCAGTCTAGCGGTTGCTATGGAGACCTGGTGACCCCTAGATGCAAGCATGTGCTGCAGCTGTCTAATATTGAGCTTTTTAAGTGTTTTCTCTACCTTAAAAAAGAACTTGGGTGATAATCTGGCCCTGTTTGCCATATTTCACATTGTTTTAAACTTTTGAAATATTGCTCTGAATGCACGTATGTACAAGATGGGATGAATAGCTATTTTAATGTTGCCATTTCCTGACTTATCTCAAGTTCAGCATATATCTACTTTAGTCGAATGGTATGTTCTCCCGTCTTTCTCCTTTTTAAGACTGGATAAGATAAATTGGGCTTCCTGGTTAGTGATGAAATGTTCCTGAACACTAATCAATGTAAAAAAAAAACAAAAAAAACAAGTGAAACTGTAATAGTTGTCTTTTTAAGAGTATTTAATAGTAATTGTTATGGGTCCAAATAATTTGTGCATCTGTAATCTTGTAAAGAAAATCATAATTGCACTGAAAAGCATTACTTAATTGAACTGTTTGTATTCAGTCAGTTTCAAAGTTGAAATTTTGCCAGCTTGGTTGTATATTTTGCTAGAAAACACCCATCATCGCAGTTGAGGTTTGGCTCTAATTGAAACTATTTCCTTTATTCCTGATGTTTGGTTTTTGCATGAGTGAAGCCAAAAGCTCTGAAGGATTATTTTAAATCCAGTCACCATGCTGATACAGAGGAATGTTTAGAGCCCAGTGCAGACCTTTTGGTTATTCCAGATTTCTACTCTAGGAGAAATCTGGAATAACTAGGAGGAGAAACTTTGACCTTTTTGACATCTGTCACAAGGTCAGGCCTGAGCTGCTGCTCCTTTAAACTCAGGAGACGGCACCGACAGTCGTACTTCTGAACTGTAGATAGAGATATTCTCAGATAAGGTTTGGACAAGTCGAACCCCCAAATGATGAATTAGGCTATTCACCTCTCCTACATCCACACAGGTCTCTGTGTATTTTGTCACATGAAAACAGTGTTGCCCCTTGTACCCTCGACTCAAGTATGCAAAAACAGAGGAAATAGCTGAAAGAAAAGGTGTCATTTTTCTTCATCTGAAAGCGTGGATGTGTGTGTCTACGCTGAGAGAGGGGGGGGAAAGTAAGAGTGCCTACATGCGTGAGAAGCACATGGAGGGAAAGTGGGAGAAAGAGAAACTGGCCTCTAATTCGCTGATCTCAGCTGATTACATTTTCCCGTCCAGACGGTAGACATTCCTTCAACCTGTGGCCACAACCATTGGGCCCCTCGGTTTTAACTCTGCAGCAGAATACCAGCAGACCTAAACAAGCCCGGGTCTATAAAGGCCACAGAAGCAGGTGGGCGTCAGGGCTGAGACTGGTCACTGAAACCCTGTCAGAGACAGACAACAAAGCTTCAACAAATGTTTTTTTCATCTTTAAGAACATCAGATTTACTCACAAACATCAAAAAGACCAAGGAGAAGGGTGGTGGGGTGGGGGGGTGGGGGGTGCAATAAAAAGCTCCCTTGTGGTCTCTGTTTGTTTAGATGTCCATGAAAACCCATTTGTGCCTCAAAGAGTTAAACATCAGATCTGTTTGCTGCTGTAATTGCAGTCTTGGAATGTGATCCGACTGAGGTGATGAGAGCCCCGTCGTCATTACCCCAGGCTGTCCAACTCTTGGCAACTTTTTTTTAAATGTACCATTTTACCAAGAAGTGTGATAGGACAAACACGAGGAACACTGTGGAGCCACTGATCCAAATTAAGTAGGTAGTAACGGTTGTAAAAAATGAACACAAGAAAACAACAACTGTGCTTGGAATAAACTATAGTAGATCTGGCCTAGTCAAAGTCAAAGTGTGCACTTAAATGCATTTGAAATCCTGTGGCACCATCTTAAATAGGATGTTCATGCATGAAAACCCTCTGATGTGGCTGAATTGAAACAGATGAAAAAAACTTACGTATCACCACCTGATTAAGCTTGATGGCAGTTTTGCCACCAAGGTTGGAACAACCATTAATTTGGATTAGTTCCTTAATTTATTTAGATCTAGGCATGATACTTTGCTTTTTTTGATGTTTTAGCCTACTTCATTTTGTCAGGCAGGTTCTATTCCAGGGATTTCTTGATTTTGCAGTATGGATTGTGAAATTGAATTGAAAGTGTGGTTAGGCACAGGTAATTGATGATTTAACAAGGGGGCACATGTTTTTTCATAAAGAACAAGGTTGGTTTGCATAGTTTTTTCATTATTTGGAAGGAACAAAGAATCAAAGGAAGGAACAAAGGAAATAGGACATAAGGACAGAGGGAGGAAACAGCGAGGGAATGTAGGACACCAGGTTGCAAAGAGAGAATGACGCAAGGAAAAAGGTAGGACATATTGAAGGAAAGAAGAACAGAAGGAAAGAAGATGGCACACAGGGACACAAGGACAGAAGGATGCAAGGACGCTAGGATGGAAGGAGGACACCAGGAAAGGGAGAACAGGAAAGGAATTTAGGACAAAAGGAAGCAAGAACAGAGACAAGAGAATACAGATTGGCATAATGAAAGAGGGAAGAACACAAACAAGGAATAACAAAAGACAAAAGGAAAAGAGGGAAGGATACAAGAAAGAAAGAAAGAAAGAAGCAAACAAACAAACAAACTTAGATAAGGAGAAACCAAATAAAGTATGCAAACACTAATATTTGGTATAATTTGTCCATAACAAAAAACACAGCATTTTAACAGGGATGTATAGACTTTTGAGATCCAGTGTACAGTATTTCTTGTGATAAAAGTGGAATTTTTCCCTGTTTTAATAAATGTTTTCAAATTAAAGGTTAAATGTATCTAAAAATGTCTGTGTGAGATTATGGAACTGCAATAAAAATCTATTTTAGGGCTTTGTACCAGCCCTGGGTAAAATAAAAAGGTGTGTGGGGGGGGGGGGGGGTGCTTCAAAGGAAACGTTAACAATGGTTGTGATTTTTAGAATGTAATTTCATTTTGAAAAGAAACTTTTAGCCTTGAGATCGTTTTAAAGAAGGGAAGAAAATGCCGATTAAGTGCACATCAAGTCACCCATTGTAGCTCATAATTGTACTTTTGCACAATTCTAAATCCACTAAATGTCTTCCACCACTCCTGCGCAGCTGCAAACACACACACACTCAGTCATAACACACACCTAACCTCAACAGCAGTGTCACATTTTCCGCCATGAGGGCCACAAAGGTCAGAGAACCACAGCTAGCACTTCAGCCCCCTTCCCCCCACCGTTCTCCGGTGCTTGGCAGGCTGTACATTTACTATCAACAGGAAACATCTTTCACAGCAAAGGAAGTGTTACTCTCTAATTGGCCTGATGTGATTCAGTGACCTGGCTGCTCTCAGCCAATGGGACGGCCGTTATTTTAAGAGGTGGTATAAAAAGGGAAGGGAGCCCTTCAAGAAAGCTTAGATGGCACAAAGTTCTCACACAGACTGCACGGCGTGCACCCAGCTCAACTTCTGCAAAGTTAAGACTGTACATAGATGTATTACAAAGTACATCTGGTTTCATTGTTGTTTTGTGGATCCCATAACACATCATGAAACCACAGTCTAAGCAAAAGGAGATGGGGGGAAACCCAGAGTGCAGAAAAAAAACTGCCCTAGTAATGATCCTTCTGACTTTGTGCGTTTTGAGCACATTTTCTGAGGTATGTATCCATAAATGCTCAATATATAAAAACATAAATCATACAGGGGCAAGCAGGCGCCTGAAACAAATGGGAAATTCTCTCCGAGAACGATTTACAGCCATCTTTTTCTCACAATCAGAGCGATTACTGTACCTCCTCAACTCCCACTTATGTCATTTTTACTCTGCACATTCCAAAAGGTGATTGTTCTTCCTCACTTCTCCTTCTTTTGTGTGTCTGTATGAGTGTGTTTGTGACTGCATGAGGCATGAGAGCAGAGCCAAAAATATCATAACACAGAGGGTGACATTAGGGAGCATGGCCCAGCGACAGGGGCGCTGTGACGGAGTTCCCTGATTAGCACATTACCACGCAGAGACAAAGGGCTTTTGAATCACAGGAAACCAGAACAATCAAAGAGACGGAGCACATTCCAAGAAAAGCAGCACGGCGCAGAAACACAACATGATCCGGGAACGCTGCTCCGTCTCAACATCTGATGGAAGCCTCGGCTGAGGAAAGCGAGGCGAGTTATTAGGAGAGAGTTATTCCAAGGACGGAACAAATAGTTGAAATCTTAAATTGTACCATCTTTGATCTCAGTTCTGAATGTTTTCCTGCTGATTGTTGGAAAAATCAAAGGGAAGGATGTGTCAGGGCTGTATTTGGATAACAATTGACTGTAATTATAACTTCCATAAAGGTTCCCTGACCCAAAAGAGGAATTTTTTACACTTAAAAGTGTGGGGTCCCCTTTCCCGCAAAATACACCAGCAGGCCCACACAGGTTCTCCCTGATCCATTTGC
The DNA here is from genome assembly GCF_021462225.1 of Girardinichthys multiradiatus. Classification (NCBI taxonomy): domain Eukaryota; kingdom Metazoa; phylum Chordata; class Actinopteri; order Cyprinodontiformes; family Goodeidae; genus Girardinichthys; species Girardinichthys multiradiatus. Next base: position 32,839,526 of record NC_061799.1, on the reverse strand, counting down.
TCTCTGCCTGGACTGAGGAAATAACTAACTCTTTACCCACTCTCCAAAATGGCAGCTCTGTTTCCGCAGCGTTGGTTTGCTGGATTAGAACAATTCCCCACCAGCCCATAATTTGTGGGATTTTCATAACACGGCACACCCTGCCATACATTTCCGTTATAACCCAGCACTGTCCCCCGTTGATGAGGATTTTTAAGGACGAAACGGTTGGCAGACAACCCCGTTGTGTATTTTAAGGCTGCTTTGGGTCCAGGCTATCCTGGGTGATCAGTTAGGTGCTGAACGCTCTTCAGTTGTTCAGTAGTAGATAACAATGGGGTTGGAGGTAAAAAAGACCTCAATGTGGCTGCACAAATTTAAGGTCAAGGGGAGATGAAGGGAGTCAATTTTGAGCATAATGTGCTGTTTATCTCTGTGTGTAAAACCAGAGTAGAACCTCTTCCCCCACAAGTCAGACTCATTTCTCCAGCTTGTGGCCTGTGTGGCTACCTATGTGATGCAGATGCTAGATTGTCTGTTTGTGCTTTATTTGGCTTGGTCTTCTGTCAGATATTTGAAGACCTGGGTGAAACCGAGGTAAATGTACACACACTGTCTTTTGTAGGGATTTAGTTTCTACTGGGTATTTCCTAAATAATAGAAATACACAGTGAAGTGAAGTGAATTTTGTATATGAGAGGGCAACACAAAGTAGTGCATATCGAAATGAAAGAAAAATGATACATGGTTTTCACAATGGCTAAAATCTAAAAAAGGTGTTGTGTATTTGTATTCCATCCCCCTTTTCTCTAATACCCCAAAATAAAATTCACTGCAAATAGTTCTTTTCAGAAGTTACCTAATATGTACATCTACTTGTGTGTAGTTTATCTCAGTATAAATGTGGATGTTCTCTGAAGACCTCAGAAGTTTGTTAGAGAACATCAGTGAACAAACAGCATCATGAAGACCAAGGAACACAGTGGAGAGGTTAGGGAGAAAGATGTGGAGACATTTAAAGCAGAGTTAGGTTACAAAACCATATTCTAAGCTTGATTATCTCATAGGCTGGAAGAGAAAAGGAGTGATTGAAGAATCAGCTATGGTAACTCTGTAGGAGCTGCAGAAATTCACAGCTCAGGTGTAAGAATCTGTTGACAGGACAGCTATTGAACGTGCACACCACAACAAGTGGCCTTGATAGATGAAGGGAAGAACAAAGCTATTCTTGAAAGAAAGCCTTGAGATGTCCTTTCATTTTCCATAAAGATGTGGAAGAAGCTTCTCTCAGATGAGACCAAAATTGAACTACATACATGCCAAATGGTGTGGGAGTGTTTTTTCTTCAGCAGGGTGACAGAAAAGATAGTCAGCTGAAGATGGGGGTAATGGATGGACTTACGTACGAGACAGTCCTGGCAGAAAACCTGTTCAGGCCTGCTACAGACTTGAGACTGGGCCAGAGGTTCATCTTCCAGCAGGAAACAAGTCTGAACATACGGCACAGTCATGGCTACAATAATCTATTCATGTGTTAGGATGGCCCAGTCAAAGTCCAGACCAGAACCCAATTGAGAATCGGTCAGCTCAAATGTACAAAACAGCTGTATTAGAGTACAAGTGCCAAACCTTTTGAATTTTTATTTGTAAAAAATTGTTTTTATTGTGTATCCCTTTCCTTTCATTTTAGAATTAATGCACTACTTAGTGTTGGTCTATTACATAAAACCCCAATAAAAAACCTTGTGTTTTTATCGTTACAAAAAGTAAAAATGTTTTTCAGGGTGCTGCAGTTTGTAAGTTATTCATCTAACCATCAGCGGTTGTAAAAAAGGAGCAGCTGTAAATTTAATGTGCCTGTCAGGCAATTTCAGGAAAAAGGATTTTAAAAAAAACGAGATGAGTGTGAATCTCAGTGTAGTCAATCTAGGAATTTATGTTCAACACTCCTCCTGGCTCTCTCTGAGACACAAGTTATATACAGGACTGGAACACATGTGTTCCTGTTAATCTCTGATTTGAAAGACAACATTCAACATGGGCCGCAGCACAGGCAAGTATGTGGTATGTCTGCAGCGAGCCTGTGTGAGGTCCATCAGTGACCAAAAAGAGACAGATTTGGAGATCAAGAAGCAAAGTACACACAGACCTCACATGGTACTATTCAGGCTGAGCAGGAAGGTTACAGAATGACCTCAGGAAGGTGAAACATACACCAGTTTCCAGATAATATTAATAAACAGAGATGCTTCAAAATACATCGTTCACAAACATAATTATTATTTTCATTCAATTCTGCACATGCACAGTAGGAACTGTGCTGATGCAAACACTTTAACAGCTGCACACACAGATATACATATATATGTGTGTATATGAATGTTTTTCGCCTCACTTGCAAAACATTTACCTACAACCTTTGTTGTTTGCAGCTCAGAAAGGTGCACCGCTGCACAGAGCAGAGAGGAACCGTGATTGTTCATTGCAAACATGCAAGCCACCTCAGCTTGCGTTAACCCACAACACACAAATGCTGATGCTTACACACACAAAACACACACTTCAGGAAACTATGGCCAAACTGTGAGAAGATTCACTGTTCGAAAAACAGGAAGTGGTTACCAGCTGCATTAAACCAGAGTACACCTCAGTAATACTCATTCTGACATACGCTTGGCAACCTGTGATATCTGACTGTTTTAAAACGCTGAAGCAGAACCAAAAAAAAAAATGTCCCACTGCCTGTTTTAAAAGGTTTGTTTTCTTTGTGTTATTTGCATGTCAAACAAATGCATATTTAGAGGGGTACCTTCAATGGAGATTAACATCATGCTGGAATTAAGTTTCCCAGAGAGTTAAACACATAGGCCTACACATACATGCAAGGCCTTAGTAAGATGGCATCTTTATACCTTTAACAAAAGAATGTCTGAAAAGCTGACCAGGTAGATTAGCAGAGGCTTTTCTCCCTGCTCGATGGCTCTGCCTGGGGTTAAACACGCCAGCTGCATCTGAGAATGTCACAGACGCATTTTTGGATCAAGTGTGTTTATTCTCTCAGCCAGGCCTCAGGTTGAAGTACACAACCTGAGCCACTGCAGCACAGAAGTGTCCGGGCATGCTGACAGCTTAGGGCTTTTAAAGGGAAGCAGAATAAGGGGGAGAATTAATCGAGCCAGGAATCGTTATCTGTGCGGTTAGTCAAAGGACAAAGCAGGCGGCAGGTCTTGTGACCAGAACAGGTTCTGACAGTTCAGCTGAACTGCAAACAAGATGGACCCGATAAGCGCTTGAGGCAGAGCTCAGGTGAGTTTTAGGTGGTCAGTCAAGGTTGAGAGGGTGGGAACCTCAGGCTTTTAAGAGGTCATGGACTCAGCCACTTTGACCCTTGATCCTTAAAGAAGCCTCAGAGAAGTAAGTGGTCTCAAACTCAGGTTTCCCCCTACTTTGTCACAGCACATGTCGATGCTAAGTGGTCATTGTGTGTTTGTGTGTTTGTATTTGACTCACAGTTCACTGTGACAGCACAGGATGATCATATTTTAAGAAAACTTGGCTGATGAATAAGGGAGTCTGTCATGAAGTAAACCAAGAATCCCTTGTGTCAACAGTCCCTCCTTGCAGTAATTTCCTCAACCGATCACAACAGACCCAACACAGCCTTGACATATTGAATCAAAAATGCAATGATGCCAGAAACAGACTTCATGTTTGTCACAATGTCATCATTACATCTCTATTTGGTGCCCCTACTGCAAGAAGATCAACAAGAAGGCCCTGCAGAAGAGAGTAAAATGATCTGAAAGGATCACTTGAAGTTTTCCTACTCCTTTTCTAGATGAGCTGCAAGAACAAGGCTCTAAACATAGTCAGAGACTCCTCACACCTTGTCTCCGAGAACGTCTTGAATAGCTGCCAACAGGAAAACAGTACCACTGGACTGCTACACAGCTTCCTGCCTCGAGGTGTTAAAATGCTGGTAATTGTGTGCATTGTGTTGTCCTACAACAAACTTGAGTGTATTTCATTTGGATTTCATGCGATAGACCAACACAAAGTAGCACACAGTTGCATCTGGAAATAGATACGTGGTTTTTTAGAACTTTAGACAAATACCTAAAAGGGGTGGCACGCTTTGTGCATTATTTCAACATCTCAATGTCAAGATGTTGTAGAACCACGTTTTGCTCTAATTAAAGCTACAAGTCTTGTGGGTTTTGTCTCTACCAGTTTTATACGTTTCTGTCCATTTTTCTTTGCACCACCATGTTTTACCATGGGGATGGTTTGTTCATGGTTATGTATAGTGTTAGGTGGTTGCCAAAAGTTTACTTTTTGTCTCTTGCAAAGAACCTTCTTTTCTATATTTGCTGTGTGCCCTGCATGGCTTGTGGCAAATAGCAAAAAGGACTTGTGATGCATTTTTTACCACAATGGCAATTGTTCCACAAAACCCACATCAAGTGCACAAGTAATATTGTTCTTACCAACATATTCTCCTGTCTGAGTTGTGGATCTCTGGGGTTCCTCCAGAGTTATCATGGGCCACTTTGCTGCTTTTCTAATTAATCCTCTCCTTTCGCTGCCTTTTAGTTTAGGTGGGCGGCCATGTCTTAGTAGGTTTGGAGTTGTGCCATATTCTTTCCATTTCCAGATGATGAATAAAATATCCTCTGTAGGAAGTACTGATTTAGAGCCTGACCCTGCTTTAAATGTCTCCACAACTTTATCCATGACCTCTGCGCTGTGTTCCTGGTCTTCGTGATGCTGTTTGTGAAGACCACCCTCTTCACAGAACAGCTGGATTCATACTGTGATTGAACTCTATTCTAGTTGCTGATTAGTTGACTCTAGAAGGCAATTGGTTCCACTAGATTTAATGTAGGGTGTCAGAGGTGGCTGAATACAAATTCAACCCATACTTTTCAGAATTGTAAAATATAAAATATACTTACAACCATGTACAATTTTTATTCCGCTTCACAATTATGCAGGACTTTGTGTTGGTAAATCACATGAAATCCCAAAAAATACATTGAGGTTTGTGGCTGTACTGTGAAAAAAGGGAAAAGATTTAAGGGTTATGAATCATTTTGTAAGGCAATGTATATGTTTTATTTATTTTTGTATTTAATGCATTTATTTAATGCTTTTTTATAAATAAGATGTTGTAGATGCCAGAAACACATCTTATTGTGTTGTGTGCTGATATACAATGAAATGACAATAAATTTGAGAAAATCTTCTGTCTTCATGATAAGAAGCAGTCCGCTCTGGTTTTTACCACCATTAAAAGCAAATAAATTAGAGCCTGATGACTGGTGGGACCCTCTGGGGAAGCAGGAGAAGAGGCACAGATCATACAAGAGATTCAGGTTATTAAAGGGCTGTAGGGAGGAGGAGGGGAGGTTTGAAGTTAACCAGTTGGGTGAGACCCTTGAGCTATCACAGTCGGGTAATTATGCTCCAGTTGAATTGTTAAATAGGTCAGTAACCTGCTGCTTATTGAAGCCAGGAGGGGTAAATAAATCAATTAGGCATTTAGAGATCGTTTTTGACTCACTTCTATCTTTTGGGGGAATTTGTAAAACTATCTTCGAGTTTGCATTTGTAACCATGTGGGTATTTTCAGTTCTGTTACAGCAGTAAAACACAATATTTAAAATAGATGAAAATTATCCAACTGTAAATGACTTTGCGATGTTTTACATCAAGTTTCATCGATGGATTGCACTCAGCCACAAAAGAAACTGCTGAAAGTTGAAAGGAAACCAACATGCGGTCTGCAAACCACTCTCCCCGTTGAGGTAGCACACTTCACACATCATGAACTGAATGTTTTGTAATTGTGTGGACTCACTTTTTTGCATCATGGATCCACCTGGTTAGCAGACAAACCACACTACAAACACCAATTCCTGTTATCTGGCTAAGAATGAAAGAGGGACACATCAAAATCTGAATTCTGCGCGTGCCATAACGGCGGTACACACCGGATCTCGTTTTTTGACAACCACAGGTTGTTATATCCTCAGTCCTTTTGCAACCAAACCCAAAAATCTAAATTACTCAGTTGTAGATCCGCCCTCAGCACCTAAACACTCCCTTCAACTGTTTTAACTGTAGCCAAGAACTAGTGATTTGGAACTAGCTGCACTCACAATTTAATAAATAATATGTTGGTTTAATCCCCCCATATAAGGTAATTTTCTAGCTTGCATTATGTTTAAAGCTCCGTAAGAGATAAAGAAATGATAGTAAGATCATCTGCTTCAACAGCTCATTTGCTTTATCACAGTTTGAATGAAGGTTTCTTTGAGAAACACCTGCAGAGGAAATTGTTTGAACCCAGATAAAATCTGCATGATGATTTACAGAACAATGTCCAAGAAGACTTTCTTCACTGGTGAGAATTTCACTGTGAATACCAGATTTTGTAATGAAAGTTAAACAGATTTTAAGAACTGTTTTTAATTACACAGGTGTTTGCATTAATAGGTTCACAAAACTTGCTCGATGCCATTTTATTGAAATTCTTAAATCTTGAATTCCTCAAATGATTGCATAGTTGTGATCAGATCGCTTTAAAATCAGTTTAGGTAAGCAATTTCTAACAATCAAATTCAAAGAACCACGTGAGACAAAACAAGACACGACAGCTCAAAGTAGAAGTGTCAGACTCAGAGTTTTACGAACTTTAAGCTTCTAGTATGAGTCAAGCACAGAATCTTGTTTGATTCATGTTGTTGAGCTTGAAACAGGACTCCATGCTTTAATATCACTTATTTTTCAGACTTTGTCTAATAGATGCAGTTCTCAGCTAGGAGTCATCGAAGTTTAAGCAGAGGTCAATCATTCTTCAGGTAATTTCATCAAACAGGGTCTCAAGGGAGGAGATGAACTGACTGTGGTTTGACCTTTTGTCCCTGTAAAGGCTTCTCTTTCTACAGCTGCTGAATCATCTGTTTTTCTGGTTCGCCAAACCAGCGCACAGCAAGAAAAGTATGTAGATATTTTTCTCACTCAATACATTTCTAATGGGGCTATTGACATTAAATTAGTTTCTGGTAACAGCCCAATTAATCCCCAGATATAGGAAATCAACCCAAATTAGTCTGTAAATTATGTTCAATAAAGTACAATAACCCACGTAATAAGTTTTGAAAACATGATGAAAAGAAGCTGCAAAAAGTAATGCAAAACCAAGAAAATAACTAAAATCTGTCAGCATTTATTAGTGGAAATTCATATCAGCTGGTTTAGTCCTAATTTATGACCTATAAAAACATTTCTTATGACTAAGGTAATACAGAAGAAGCTCCTTATAATGTTTGACAGCAAAGAGCTCTCTCAAGATCTTTGCAACCTTATTATTGCAAAACATCTCATGGCACTGGTTACAGGGAAATTTCTATGTCTGAATGTTCCAGTGTTTAGGCCATAATCCAGAAAGGACAATAACGTAATTTCAAAATTAATCAGCCACAACTAGGTTCTCTTCATAAGATTTCTAAAAGAGGAGTAATCTGAATAATCAGAAGAGTTGTTCAACGGACCTTAACCACTTAACAAGAGCTTCAGAAAGAACTGAAATTAGGTAAGGTTTTCTATAAAAACAAACAAGGCAAACTCACTGTGCTACACTTCACCACTTAAGGAAAAGCATGCTAACTCTTGTTTAAAGTTAGGGTTAGAATATAGAAAAACATCATACAATTACGTTTTTTGGTATTGGTCAAAACCAGTATAGGGTTTATTGCCAAGCATTAATACACCAAAAAAGAAGAAAAAAATCAAAGAGAAAAGTTCATTTTATTAATATCTTTCAGGTTTTTTCAGTTTCTGTAAGAACTTTCTAATATACAGACAAAAACATGTTCCATGCAGGGATACAGGGTCTTGACAATGGATGGAGAAATACCTTGACGTGTTCAAGACACATTATCTCTGCGGTACACCATTAATAAAACTGTATTTTGCTTTTAGTGCTCTGCATTGCTTATAGAATCAGCAAATGGCTTTAAATTGAAAGCTACAGCAACATTTTGGTACTAGACTGCAACTGGCCCCAAACGATGACAACCCTCAGTCCCAGGATAAAATTATTTCACTTTCTGTACATCAATAATTACAGAATCTCTTGATGTTGAGTAATATGTGAACCACTGCATGTATTTCAAAAAGTAGTTTTGAAATATACAGTGATGCAGATGTGATGTAGCCATGTCACATCCACCAATAGTTTTCCATTCAGTAGCACCTGACCTGACTTTTGACCTAAGTGACGCTTTGGCTGATAAAATGTCACTGCCTCCCTCAGGATTTTGTACATGATGACGGACACTGACAAGACAGTTCTACTCTATTCATCACCGCACTGTAAATCATACTCACTCATTTTCCCTCATATTCATCCTGCTGCTCATGAGCATTGGGCTAAAATTGCATCACACTTTTAGAGTTTTGACTACAGCCTTTACCTGTTCTCTCTTTGACTACTTACAATGCACATTCATACAAGCAAAACCAATATCCACTCACTGAAAGAGAGTGTTGCTTTGAAAACATCCAAATGGGCAGAAGGAATGGTAACCAGGTGTAGGGGAGGAAATACCTGGGAGCATTCCTTGTTCCAGGAATGTTTTTATTAGCCTTTTTACAAATGTCGCCATTTTGAGGTGTGTACACTATAAAGTGCACTGCAGGCTGGATCACTCAATCAAGTAGAGCGTGGCTTCAATGGGGAATCTGTGTTGAAGCTGGGGTTATGTTATTTGAACAGCTGGCACAGTTTAGTTCGGCACGTTCAAATGCGAACAGATCTGGGGTCATGGTACCACATGATAGGGTGAGGGGGATACGCAGGCCTCCCTCAGTTTTCAGCAGGAAAGACTTTATACAGAATGGTCCTGAGTAAATAAGTTAGGATCTAGCAGATGAGTGAACCTGCTGACACAGGTTGAGCTGGAAATTGGAAATTAGTGCAAACAGAACAGAAACGCATAGTATCAATACTAAGGTATTTGCACAATAGAATACTGGGATTAATTTACCTTTTAAAAATGACAATTATTAGGAAGATTGATTTCCTTCATCATGTTTGTACTTTGATGCTGTCGGAACTACAATTTGGGAATAATCTCACTCCCAACTTATCCATGTTCCACTCAGACGTTGTAAAAGCTTATTCCTATTTATCCATCATATTTTGCTTATCCGAGATCAGGCCAGAGGGCTAACAACTCCAGGAAATCTCCCCAGCAACATTCAATACCTCACCCAGAGGGATCACAAGGAGTTCCCACACCAGCGAGTTCTGGGTCTGCCCTGGGGTCTTTTTCCAGTAGGAAGTGTGGCGAAAACCTTCAAAAGAGAGGCCCTCAGGAGGCACCATGATCAGATGCTAGAATCACCTCAGCGGACTCCTTTCGATGCGGAGGAAAAGCAGGTCTACTAATCCTCCTGTCTCTAGTGTGAGCACAGCCACCCTACGAAGGAAGCTCATCTCAGCCGCTTGTTTCCCTGTGTAACAAAGTGCAAGGTCATATCAGCCAGGGCCAATATTCAATTTAATTTTCTCATTATTGTCTTCATTGACTATTTCCAAGAACTTTGTGCATTCAAAGCCTGTAGCAAGACTTTCACCTATAGGTTAGACAGGACTGTAGTTGTGACTGATTCAATAAGACACAATCTTTCAGGAGTGCAAAAAAAAACCTATTTATTTTTGCAGCTATGGCTGTGGAAATCAATTTGAGTTTTTAGGTCAAAAATCAAGGGTGCCTCTGAATTTCCAACTCACACTCCGACTTTATGGGCCCATAAAGTTGATCTTTCTGCATGTAATTGTAGAAATTAAGATTTTGAGTAATGGAATGCGGCATAAAAGTTAAACCTTACTAGTAGCTAGCTTATTTATCTCAGTTTAGCTTATCATTCTTTAGCAGATGCCTTAAAAAGGCAGGATAATTAACTTGGTTTAAACTGCATATAAATATAATACAGGATAAGAAACTACATTTAGCTTGTAACTAACTTATCTAACACATCTAAGCCTGGCTTCAAATGTACTGTTTAAAACTATTTCAAAATATTATCCACTGTGTGCCTGCAAAGTGGTGTTTCTGTTTTCCAAAAATGGCGTCAAGTTCCAGAAGTTGCACCAGTGTTAGTAGTAACTGGCCATGTTTGGGCAAATTTCTGCATTTCACAACAAAATGGTAACAATTACCTCTAATGTTGAGCAAGAGAATGTTGTATATTTTTTATCCTTAACATCTTTTGTAATGCATATTAAACCTAGCCAGCAAGTTTTAATTCTCATGGATCCTAACAACAATCTGAAAACATTCCAGTGGCCCATTTCAAGGCTTTAAAAGCTCACCCATTCTCATTTGTCAAACAAAAAGTTCCTTTCTTGGCACTTTGAGAAGAAGAAAACAACATTTTCACTCGCCTGAACTTCTGTGTATGTGATGAGTGGGATCACTGATTCCTGGTGTTAACAGCTAATAAATAAGGCCCCATCCCCTCAGTCTTCTACTGGCTCAATTATATCCACATGTAGCCGTTATTCCCGGCATGTTAGCTGTAGTGTGCTGCATATTTTTAAAAGGTGGGTTTCCATAACACTTGATAAAAGCTATGCTGGTTGTCGAAACACATGTTTGGGTTCTGTGGAAGCCAGATTCTAGCTGTTTTAAAGCACAAATACTGTGGAACATAGCAGGAGCCAGAGCTGTCTTCAGAGTAAAACTACCTGTTTGTTTGTGGAGGCAGTTAAAAGGTTTATTAGGCAGAGAAAGTCCCTTACAAATTCTATGTAGATTTTTATAAAGAGAGATTCAGTATTTAATTAAGGTTTTCAGCGACAGATAATTCTCTGAGCTAATGTGCTTAGTTACAATTGAGGTACTCAAATCTCAAATTTATAAAAATATTAAATCCAGTTTTGCTAATATTCTGTCAGAGAATTGGTAATCTTGATAAATAGTCTTTGTCAAGAAAAAACACCCTATGTTTAGTACAAGGACATATTAATTGATTAGAATATTATTGATTTCATCAATTAAGTTTAAAAAGTGAAATTAGTATATTATACAGATTCATTACACACACAGTTATATATTTCTAAAGTATTTATTTCTGCTAAGTCTGGCTCACAGCTAAAACGTCAAACTTCAGTTTGTCAAAAACATTACACAGAAACACTGAAAAATTATTTTTAATAAAGAAAGGTTATGTTATGGTCTGGTATTCATGCACAAGACTTCTGACTTGACACAAGGAGGGTAAAACCACGAAAGGTTCGTGCTAAGAAGCTAATTGTTTACACAATGTTGTGTCCACGAATATAAATGTAAAGTTGAGAGGAAGAAAAAAGTGTTGTAGAGACAGGCACACACACAAAAGGGATAGCAGCCCTTTTAAGGACAGTGAACCAAAGCTGATTCAAGAGTTTGGGGGAAATTCACAAGATGTGCACTTCAGCTAGAATCACTGCTTCAAAGGCCACAATTATATCCAGAATATGGGCAACAGTTCATTCTTTGTGTTAAGCCACTCCTGGACAAGATACAGTGACAGAAGCATCTCTTCACCTGGGCTACAAAGGACTAGACTGTTGCTTAGTGGTTCAAAGTCCTCTTCATCTAAGTTACTTGAAGTTCAGTGTGAAGTTTCCACAGGTAGTGATGACTCCATGTTAGCAACACCAGCAGCTACCATGGAGTCACCAGCAGCTAACAGTGATAACTCCATGTCAGCTGCTGGAGTTAGTCAAGTAACCAGGGCGTCATTAACCTCAGCAGTGCAACAGACTTGCCTCCATGTCATGCTGCAGTAATGCAAAAATAACTCCAGCAAAGCTTTAAGTTCATATACTGTACAGTACACGGCCATACTTTTAGCAGGACGACAGTTGTACAGTGAAAATACTTTTTATTGTCTTGTGTAATGTAATTTTCAAAGAAAGTAAACTTTGCCTATTAATTAGCTATGAGCCATAATAATCACAATAAACAGAAATAAATGTCTGAAATATATTATTTTGTGTGTAATGAATTTATATAATATCTGAATTTCACTATTTGAATCACACACCAAGAAATTAACTTTTCAAACAAGTCAAGGCCACCGAATCACTTCTAGTGTTATATACAGGCTTGAATAAATGTAAAATATTTGTGATTAATCTTGTAATAAGTTTGCCACGGCCGTAAAATCATAGTTTCTATACTAACTCTGAAGAACAACCACGAGCTGAACTGATCTTCTGTGACCTACAGTTTCATCTAGTTTACCAAAAAACATAAAGAATTAGATGTTGTCATGAAACCTAATATTTCTATATGTGTTTTGCACTTAGTTGCTAAAAACAGGAGTCTCGTTTTTATAAACTTTTGTGACATTTTTGTTTCTTTTAGGTGCATTCCCCAAAAAATACAGTGCTGAAAGCTGCCAGCACGTACAGATACGTGTCCACAACGGTCCCTGTGCTGTTTTTCTAACAAATAGTTGAGGGTTTCTGAAACCAGAGTAGGACTGGAGCCAGCTCTGTCATTCCTTTGGCGTGTGCCAACTTTTTACTAAACATTTCTACCCTCATTTTTTTCCAGCAAGAGAGAGAGGGGTGAGGTGGGGGGTAGGGGGTTATGGTGGAGAGCCTCAATGCTATCATTCTCTGATTCTGTTTGAATCTGGCTGCATGTGAGCAGGAAAAGGAGCCGAACGTGCTTCCTGAATGTTTCAGGGGGAAAGCGCTGTAATAAGCAAGGGGTGGGTGGTTAAAAATAACCGGGCTATATAAGCCCAGAGCAGGATCTCAGTCAGCCTCAAACTCCCACTGACTCTTGTTCAGCCAGGATGTCCAGCAGGGCCGCTGCTGCCTCGCTCACACTGTTTTTCCACATAGGTTGGAGTACATGAGGGTGAGCTGAGTGATGAAGCACTTACTGGATTGACATAGACATGATGCATGCTAGCGTTCATTAAATTAATTCAAGCAGTCCAATGTAAAACTGACAACATGAGGTTTCATCATGGAGAACATGAGTAATTCTGCATGATGAAACATCCCAACTCTATGGAGCAAGTACTTGGAAGAATTGCTAATCTTTTAGAATATTTTTTTAATAATTTGAAACATTTACAGTGTTGTGAAAAAGTATTTGTAATCAAAATACTAATCAAACAAATTGTATTATAAAAGATATTGTAAATACCAAAAGGATTTTTTAAATGTTGATTCCATTAATAGGTAAAATCTATCAAAATATTTTTAAACCAATCTGGTAATTCCACCACTGGCAGCAACAGATGCAATCAAGTGTTTGCAATACCTGGCATCACTGTGGAGAACTTTCGACCCACTCTTGTTTGCAGAATTTTTTTAAATAGAGCCATATGAACATGAAAGGCCTGTTTAATGTTAGGGCACAACTCAGTTGGATTTCAGTCCAGACTTTGACTAGGTCTCCCCAAGACCTTAATTTTCCTTATTTTGAGCCAAGGTGTACTTACTGCTGTGCTTTAGGTCCTTGTCCTGCTACATAACCCAAGTGAGCTTGCCCGTAAGGTCATAAGCTGATGGCTGGACATTCTCCTTCAGGATTTTCTGGCTGAGAGCAGAATTTATTATCCCATCAATGATGGTAAGTTGTCCAGGTTCTGAAGCAGCAAAGCAGCCCCAGATCATTACACTACCACCACCATGCATGATGTTCTTTTTCTGAAATGCTGTACTAAATTTAAGCCAGATGCAATAAAAATATCCTCTTTTGCTTCGTCAACCCACAGAATATTTTCCAAAACGTCCTGGGGATTATCAAGATGTCTTTTAGCAAATGTGAGATGGACTTGTGAGTTCTTTTTGGTCAGCTGTGGGTTTGGATAGATCTTTCCCCTTAATAAATCAAAATTTGAAAATAGATATTTGTATTCTTTACCAAAACATGAACATTTATTGGATCATCTGTAACATTTAAGAGTGGCAAAAAGAGAAAAAATCTTTAAGGGGGCAAATACTTCTTTACAGCTCTTTAAATGCTGTTATAATTCCATCTAATCTTAACATCTTAGGTTAATGTAATTCCTACACTCTTCCTTTGTCACTGTTAAATTTAACTACCATGCTTCTATTCTAACTCCTGGAAAGCTACTTTGCTGTCTTGGCTTGCGTGTACATTTTTAGAGGGACCTCCTAAAACAATTATATTCAAAAACAGAAGTAGATGACCGCTGACATTAATTTTAGAGTTATTCACAGAATTGGTTTTTTTTTCAGTCAAATGCATTGAAAAGATACAAGTATTATTCAAAAAGGCTTAGTTTGACAGGCTGTTTAGCATGTCATCAACTCTTCAAACTTGCTGATAAGTTGGTCAATGCGAAAGACAAGAATGCAGATTTTACAATTGTGAAATCATAGGGGTTACTCAATGATAAAAAGGTTGTGCAAATGTTAGTTCAGAGGAACAATTCTCAGACTTTTTTCTGGAAGTGTTCTCATCCTCATTTAAATGTTGCGATGCATTCTGTGATTCAGAGGATCTGCAGGTTGGAAGACTTGGGGGCACTGTGAAAAACCAAATGGACAGAGAGGCAGGAACCTGAAGAGGACACAATCCCCACAATCTCCAAGATGTTTGTCTTGTTTCTGATCTTTGACCTCCCTCTGATTGTGCTTTCCTACGCAGGAATCAGTTTCTTTTAAAGTGCTTATGAATCTCTCTCTGTGCGACCTCCACTGAAAACATGTTTTAAATAAGGTTGCTGCACTCAGAAGGGTGTCCCACCCATCTTATGTCTGAGGCCCTGACTGTTTAAATAAAATTATCTCACCGGTCATGCACATTTATTCACTGGAAGTGACGGCACAGGGTGAAATACAAACCTGTCTAAAAAACGTAATTTGAATTACTGATAGTCCCCACTCGATCTGCCAAGTTTTTGTTTTTTTTCTCCATCTGAGCTATCCCTGACGTCTCTGTGGAGTTTTACACAATTTGGGGCTGCTGCTCAGTTTTCTCATCTAGTGCATGCAAATAGAGAAACAAGCTACAGGGTTGTGAAAAGTATCACACAACAATATTTAAAATCATCAAACGTTTTAATGCGATTAATGGAAAAACATGTTTAGAAAATG
Source organism: Girardinichthys multiradiatus (assembly GCF_021462225.1). Classification (NCBI taxonomy): domain Eukaryota; kingdom Metazoa; phylum Chordata; class Actinopteri; order Cyprinodontiformes; family Goodeidae; genus Girardinichthys; species Girardinichthys multiradiatus. The sequence continues at coordinate 32,824,402 of NC_061799.1, read as the reverse complement.
ATGATTTCATTTGTAAAGGTAAAAAAGCTATTACAAACTGATGTGCCACTGAGTAAAAAAATTATTTTTAGGGATAATTTAACTACCCATATCCAGGCTTGATTGCTGACACACCTAAAGAAACAGCTAAACATTGGTGTAGTAATTGGTGTGATTTGCTCAAAAAATGGAAAACGAAAAGAAAAAAAGAAGGCTTGAGTGACCTAGTCAAAGTCCAGACTTAAATCAAATTTGCAATGCTGGGGCATAACCTTAATTTGGTGGTTAATGCTCAAAAATCTACCAATGTGACTAAATTACATCAATTCTACAAAGAAGAGAGGTCCGAATTTTCTTCACAAGGTGCTGTGGGTCCATTGCACAAAGTGGATGGTATAATAAAGGAAGACTACCTCAAAATTATTCACCTCATACCAGTAGCTAGTTTGAACCCTGTTTGAAATAGAGAAAATCCACAGTAAATGTACATTTTTCTTCAAAAACCTATCCGTAGCATGATCCAGCTACCGCCATGCTTGACAGTTGGTAGAAGGTTCATGGGTTTCAAAGCCCCATCGTAACTATTTCAAACACATTTCTTGTCAATGCCTATTAACTCAAGCTTAAAAAACCTTGACTAATTTTTGTTTTTTAAAATCGCTGAAGTTATATGTAGTATTATCTTTCCCACCCTGGAAAATAAACAGTTCGAATGCATCATTGAAACCCCAAAATTTATTTCACATCCAATGGGAACTTCTGACCACTTTAAAATTCCTCAAAACAATGACAAGGTAATTTGCCAGTAGTGTTAAAGTTATTCTATTGGTTTTATGTGATGAAGGAGCCACTGACACACAGCACAACAAAAACGTCTAACATAGCCTATTAAAAAAACTATTGCTCAAGGATCGTTGAGTAAAGCAGTTTTGGGTTGGTTAATAAAACAAGATAACAGCAAGAGTTCAGCAAGGGATTAGGTTCCCTAAATTGGAACTTGAGAGCTATTTAATGTGTTAAAGGTAGTTGAGTAAAAGAGGAAGTGGGAGTGCTCACTCTCACTGGTAGCAAACAGAGGAGGGTTGTGGCAAAGACCATAGGTCATACTCAGCGGTCAGGGGTTTGACCATCAGGCAGGCAAAAAAAAAAAAGTGTTTCCTGTCAGGCCTTACTGGGCTCCCTCTGTGTGACGCACTTTCTACTGAAAACTCAATGTAGATCAAGCATCAGGATGTGGAAACTTCACAGCTGCACTCACAAAGTTTACTGGACATGTTGGACATGACAGGTTGATGATAGGTGATGTGTTCGTCACATGGATCTAAGCTACACGTGCCAGCCCAGGTCATCATGAGCATCTGTGTAGTGTACCTGCAGCAGAAGGAGGGGCTCATCTCTTAGGAGCACGTTGATTATGTTTCACTTTATAGGCTGGTTCTGTTTCACTTCTCCTCAGATGGCTTTTTTTACATCTTTATATAGTAACTTTTCAATGATTTCTAATTTTAAAAAACTAACATTTAAACAATTTTCAAAGGCTCTTATAGCTAATTACAGATATGTGAACAAAATCGGGCCAACATATGGTACCCTGCGTTTTGTTTTTTTTACATATTTGGACATATATATATATATATATATACATATATATATATATAAATTTTAATAATAATGAGAAATTCGAGTGATAAAACTCACAAAAAATATTTTTTCACTTTTCTGTAAAATATATTTTAAAAATGCAATTGTTGACGATGAATAAATTAGGACACCCCCCTATTTTTCCAACTTAAAAGTGTTTAAATTAAACACAGGTCTATCACAACAGGTGCCCATGTTAAGAACGTCATTACTCAGCATTTAGTTGGAGCTTTGCCCTATTTAACTCTCAGACATTGAGTGTAGTGTGCTTCTGACTTTTGAAGAGAGAGTGGACAACATGCTAAGATCCAAAGAGCTGCCTGAGGTCTTTGGAAAGATGATTGTAGCAGCTAATGATTCGGGTAAAAGATTTAAAAAGTTTCAGAAGAGAAAATCAGCTATTCCACTTTACAGAAATGGTCTACAGGTGCAGGAGATTTAAAACAACTGTCAAAATACCCAGGTCTGGCTGTCTTAGCAGACAACAAGACTGTTAGCATGGAGATGAAAGTGCAATGATTTGGGATGTTTTGCATCACCTGGTCAGACTAATATAGGGGGTTGGGTAACCTATTTTTTTCTTTTCCCAGAAAATAATTTCTTTTAATTTGGGTAATGAAAAAACAAGGTAAAATGTTGCTGTGTGAGGGCAGTTACATCCCTTTCTTATAATGGTTAGTCATCTCTTAACAAAGATACTCACTCTTATTTTTTCCACAGGGTTTTAGGCATATTTAATCTAGCATAAGACTATGGAAGCAGTTGGCTGTACTGCAACTCATTTTCTCTGTCACTACTGAAGCATAACAGTCCCACAGCCTCATGCTGCCACCACCATTCTGTATCCAGTAGCGTCACAAGCATGCTCTTTAAGTTAATATTGTGAAAAGGCCAGATTTGTGGAGAGTACAACTAATAGTAGTCCTATCTACAGATTCACATCTCTGAGCTATGGTTTTCTGCAGCTCCTCTGGAGTATATATATATATATATATATATATATATATATATATATACACTTTCCTATTTAATTGTTTTCTTTATGTTCATGACTATTTACACTGTACTTAGATTCTCACTGAAGGGATCAAAACAGTGAATGAACAAATGAACAAATATGGAATAATGTAGCACTTAATGTAGAACTTGAAATATTTTTCATATTTTAGATTCCTTGAAGTTATTTTACACTTTTTGTTCACTACATGTCTCCATATGTGTTCATTCATAGTTTTGTTGCCTTTGGTGAGAATCTACAGTGTAAATAGTCATGAAAATATAGACACCCATTAAGTGGGCACTATATAACAAACTAACTTGTGCAGTAGGCTGTTAAACGGTTTTCCTGCAGACTAAACAACTATGCCATCCTCTCCCTCGTCAGAAACCAGATTCCTCTGCAGAAACGGCAACAAGCGGGCGAGCGGGTTGATTGTTGTGATGCAAATTTGGCCCCAATCGACACTGCGCTCTTCTTATAAATCCGCTCATTTACACATGAAAGGGATGCTACCTAAATCATGTTTACATCACGAGTGGGTCGAGCGTGAAAAAGGTAAATGAAAACTGTTTCAGACGATCCTGGCGCCTGTTTGGACAAGCCTGCTGTGAGGGAACAAAATCATCTTCCATTAATGATAATGAGTCGAGAGCCAGACGCGCCAAGCAGGTGGATGAGGCCGCAGCAGCGGGGAAAGGCAGCTGAAGTCCACCTACACTATAAAAGGAAACATTTCCTGAATATTAAATATTAGTCCTTAAAATACTTTAGAAACATTAGGTTCGAAGTCTTACATAAAACATTCTGAAGAAAGTTGAACAATTAAACAGTAGAGGATTGGTTTGTGATTAAGGGATGAAGCATTCCTGAAATAGTAATCAGCTAAATTTTAAAATTAATCCTAACAAGGTGGGACACAAACCTTTTTCCCGACAGCTGCCTTTTGAGTTGAGAAGCACAGCTTGCAATTGTGATTTTACCATAAGAACTGTGGCTAAATTAGTTACATTTGGATACAAAGTTACTGTTTACACCCACACAGAAACTGTCTTAACAAGGCTTGTTAGAGTTAATAACTTTTAATGTTTGATATAGCTAATACAACCCGAATGTGAAAATGAGGATAGCTAATGATTAAATGAGCTTTAGTTGAAGTCTAATAAGAGGTTTAGGTAGGATTTGTTACTCAATAAGCAGGTAGGTTTGTAATTTTACCATAAGTGAGCATTACGTATATAAACTAGCATGCTTGGTTTAAAATGGAAATAATTTTAATGGCTTACCATGCAAGCATGTCTGTAGCATTAGTACTGTGGCTAAAGTTAGATACAAGCTTAAATGTATTACCAAAAAATTAGCTAATGTTAGAATTTTACCTTTATCGAGCATTAGGTGTAGAGGAAAAAAAATAACATTTAAATCATTTCAGTGGATTGCTTGCAAGTTTGACTTTAGAGTTAGCCCTGACCTACAGACAAACTTAAATTATTGTGGTTAAAACAGTTTTTGTGTTGGAGCAAGAATTTAACAGTGGTCGTACATTATTTTTACACACCAATATTGATTAGAATCCAAATCATTTTAATGACTAACCTTTAATCCTGCTGTCCCAAAGTCCTTTTTTACAGTATAGCTGTTTTTTTTTTTTGTTTGTTTGTTTGTTTTTTTTGCGTGATCGCATGCTTGTGAAAATTCAGAAACAGTGTGTGTGGGTTTTTTTTTTTTTTTTTTTTTTTCTCTCCAAATCTTTCTTCTCGTGGATGTCAGACTCACTAAAACGTGAATTAGTGAACACCTGAACGCCTCATTCTTTGAGGTGTAATGATTACATGAGCAACTGACAGCTTTTAAATGAAGCGTTAGTGCGACTTATCCTGCGGCGGTTTCTGTCATCAGGCTTGTTCTTCTGCGCATATTACGTAAGTATCTATGGTTGCTATACAGGCTGAGTCTGTTTATCGGGGAGGTTGGCCGCTGCCTGCGTCATCCTCCCCTTTATAGAGCTGCTCTGCGCCGCCGTGCCTCTCACACAGCACACTGAGCTCGGCAGCCTGCAGGAACGCCTTTATAAAGAGCTAAATTTACCAAACTTTACGTTATTTCCTGAGCTCTCACAATTGGCCAGGCGATCTCGGCTTGGAGAGCTATAAGGTCGGCGAGGACCTCCTACCAGTTTTAAACTTGTGTTCATGCGTTTGAAGCGCAGCTGTTGGAGAGAGGAGGAGACCGTGAAAGTCCTTCAAACTCTGGCGCGGCTGCCGCTCCGCTCAACTTTGACCGAGATAATAAGTTGTATTTTTATTTCATCTTTAAACGATGGCCTTGTCAGGAGTGATGCTGCCATCATTTTCGACGTTCTCAAACCAAAGAGAAAGAAACTGGGAAAATGTAAGTTTGAGCTCATTTTTCAGGATGCTTTTAAATACCTAAAATACTTTTCTCTGCACTAGAGAAGCAAAAGAGCTATTTTTTGTGCAAATTCATTTTTAATGTCTAATTATTGTTTATTTCCCCGCAGAGGTGGAAAGGAGAGATGGACAAACTCCAACCTACAAGTTGCTCCATGCTTGAACTGGTACAAAGCCTGGACAGCCAGAGCAAAAAGGACGACGAGGATCTGAGCAATTTCTTGGATCTGGATTTTATTCTCTCCAACACAACTGGATCAGACAGCGCGTTGGAATACGTTGGCACAGCTGATCCCAACATGTACCCAACAACCGGGACCTCAATTCCACAGTATCCAGCCGAGGACCACCGCTCCCCGCCTCCTCCTTACGGTGCCAACCTCATGACGGAGCTGCTCCGCTCCGACGGACCCGGTGGCTACGGCGTTGCGCGCAACCCCGGCGTCCAGGGGAGATTTTACGTCAACACAGCACCGTTCCCCCGTCCGGACAACATCAAAATAGAGCCAGCAATGGACAGTTACGGTCCAGTTCTGGGCATGGTCCCTCAAAGCTGCAACAAGATCAAGCAAGAAGGCAACGTTTCGTGCATGATGTCCTTCGAGCAGCCTCGGGTGGCCATTTCCCCGCGGGCGGCCAGCAGCATGACCCCACCGCTGAGCCCCGACGACCAGCAAGCCACGGACTGCCAGGCACAGCTTTGCTTCCAGCCAAAATACCACACAGCTCCGTCCTTCCAGCACCACCCTCAGGCTCCGCAGATGCAGATGTCCTACCACGGTCCGCATCCCAGCTTCGGGATGTACGACGAGGGTCTCACCCTGCAGCCCGCGGGCGCGCAGAGGGTGATGCTCACGCCGCCCTCGTCCCCGCTGGAGCTGCTGGAGTCCAAGCCAAAGAGAGGGAGGCGTACGTGGCCGCGGAAGCGCACGGCGACGCACACCTGCACGTTTGCAGGCTGTGGGAAAACCTACACCAAGAGCTCACACCTGAAGGCACATCTGCGAACTCACACTGGTACGTACCCCCCCCCCCCCCCCCCCCCCCCCCACCCCCTCCCCGGCTCCCCATCACGCTACAACATTCGTGCGCAATTAAGCATGATGATCCAAACTGAAACATCTACTAACTATTACTCCTGTGTTTTTTTTTTTCCACGCAGGTGAGAAGCCATACCACTGCAGCTGGGAAGGCTGCGGCTGGAAGTTCGCCCGCTCCGACGAGCTGACCCGTCATTTCCGTAAACACACCGGACACAGACCCTTCCAGTGCCACCTGTGCGAGCGCGCCTTCTCCAGGTCTGACCATTTGGCGCTTCACATGAAGAGACACATGTGAAGGAGTTCTTCACCAGAGGACTTGTGGGGGGGTTCAAAAAATGGGGGTTGTATTTTTTTTGTATTGTGATTCAGTTGAATTTTTTATTTAAAATGCTCTCCATGTGGCCAAATTCTGTTTATATTCTGTTTATATGATATTGAATTAAAAACGTTTTAGTGTATTTGTTTTTCTAATAATGTAGCTGGTACTACTTTGGTTGTATAAAGAAAGCTTTGGAAAAGCTTTGTTTGCTTAAGAGCAGGCAGACCAAGAAGGGGCTGGCCCTGTATATACTACTCTTTGACAGAACTGGAACGCTGTGTTTGACACAAAAGTGCCTTTCTATGACTGTGCTACTGTAAAACTCTTTGTAACAGAACGACGTGGCCAAAGAAATGTAAATGTTCTTGTTGACAGGGGTAAAATGCACATACAGTTGCCTAACAAGCACAGAGACAAGGTTTTATTTAAACTGCCTCATGTGTCTGAACTGCCTTCTGACTTATTTTATCTTATTTGGAATTTCTTTTCTTCTATGTGTGAAAGTCTTGGATCCAGCCCCTTTCTGTACACTATCAGGGCTTGATGTCCTGTGCATTATTTTTTACTTAAATTTATATAAATAAGTACATGGATTTTATACTGTAAAAATGTGTATTTATTGTAAATATTAAAAAGAACAGATTCGAAAATAATTTGGGACTGGTGAACTGCATTAGCACTTACTCATTTCAGATACACCTTGCTTGTTCGTTTTGATTAACCACATCCACCCACTCAATACGGTTTCACAACTGTACTCGAAAATAGGTGCAGCCAGCAAACCTGTAGGTTATGCGAACACCCACACCAGAAAGTACGGCTTGCAATAGAAGACTTTTAAAACAGTCGACTTTTAAAACTTGAGGGCAACTTGATTTCCAATGATGTTTTGCAGCTGCAAGACAGAGAAGGGTAGCCGCTTGTGGGCTTAGCCTATAAATACAAACACTCCATTTTCATAATTACAGAGTCAGGCCAGGAGCCGTCTGGACAGAGGGGCACAGCAAACCCTCATCAGGGAGCCCTTAGACTCCCTTTCAGATGGGTAGAAATTATAGTAGGACATCAAAGCACCTTAATACTACAATTACACACAGTCACTCTGCACTACAGTTTCAAAGTATCAGAGTCCATGCTTTATATTATACATACGGTGTCAGTGAGCATTTGTATGTCATGCATGAAGGACTGCATTGAGAGCACATATCAAAGCCAGATGGCAGTTGTGAAAAGATAGATGACTGCTTTCAGGAAAGTTTTAAAACCTCTCAGCATATAGCCAAAGGTTTAATGTGAGAACAGCAGCTTTAACCTGGTTTACCAGAAACAGCGTTTTAAACAAGTAGATTTTAACTAAATTGTTTCTATCAACATGCATAAATTTACAATATATATCTTTTTTTTTTTTTTAAAAAGGGGAAGTGCAAACTAAATCAAAAATATCTACACTGAAAGATGCAAATGTATCGCTCTCATTTCACTTTTTTTTGGTTCCAATATCATTGCATAAACTTTAAAATAGAATAAAAAAATGTCTTAAGTGAATTTTAAAAGACAGAGAGTAAATAAAATCCCTTTCTTTAGAACATTTCACAGTAGTTTTAGTACTGCCATTCAACAAACCTCCAAAGATACAGAGAAAAAGATAATTGTATATATTGTACACTCATCATGGGTGTGAATATCATATTTAACTGGGCCTTTTACACAAGTGCCTTTAAACTTTTTTTCCAAGGTGAATTGATTACATAACCGCTTTAATGAGTTGCATAAGTTTGCATTTATTGTGGATTCTCTCTAATCCACACCAGGTCAAAGCTATACGCGCAGGGTCAAATACCCTCACTAATACTTGGTGAAACACTGGACCACTGTTGTTAGCGTTGTGGCCTTGCAGCAAGAAGGTCCTGGGTTTGAGTCTTTCTGCATGTTTTCCTAGTGGATGTGTTGGTTCTCTCCGGGTACTCTGGCCACAATCCAAAAATATGCATGGTAAGTTAAAAGGTCTAAATCACCCTAAATTATGAGAGTTTGTGCATGTTTTGTCTTATGTGTCTCTATGCTTCCCAGCATACTAGCAACCTGTCCAGGGTGTATCCTACGGTCACCCTTATCTAGTGGTTGTTATAGATAGGCACCAACACCCCAGAGGAGTTTGTTTAGACCACAGATGGATATCTCTTACCAAGTTGTAGAACAAAAAACATCTTGTACAGAGGAGCAAGGTTCCAGCATATTTATGGCTAAAAATCTGACTCCTTTTCTTTAGAAAGAGTTCATTTATATGTGGATCATTATCATGTTAGAACAATAGGGCCAAACTTTCAACTATGTCGAAGAGGACACTGAAAAAAACGTTTTCATATTTGCATCTATTTCGTGCAATACACCAGAATAGCCAGCCCTGAAGCATATGCTTACCATGATGCAACCACTACCATGCTTGACAGTCAATACAATGTTTTCAGGGTGAACACCTCCACCTTGACAGCTGAAAACATTTTAGGCTTGTCCTTGTGGCTAAACAGTCCACTCTTCAAACTTGTGCACTCACTTTGTGTTTTTAAAATCCTCTGAAGTAATATGTTGCATTATCAGAAAGAAGAAAAAAAAAAAAGAATGGGTTCAATAAATCAAAAGCCGCAACATAAAATTGAAGTTAATGATGGATGTATGTAAACGTATGGCTAAAACTGTCATTCTACATTTTCTATGAAATCACACAATAAAATCTGGATGATCTTAAGTACAGATTGTACTAATATGAAGCCACAGTAGCTTTTTAAATGTATAAAATCAAAAACAAGAAAAGGATATCCACTAAGCTCAATGTACCACAGCTAGTTGTTTATTTGTGCTCAAGATTAATTACTTTGAGGTAATCCTAGTTTTATCATTTCAAAGCGGACGGCTGGATGTGGTTGTCATAATATAACTACCACTGGTAGTGAAATAGACCCTCAGCATGATGGTACCACCACTATGCTGGACTGCTTTGAAGACCCTACCTTGACTCCTCCACGCATACAAGGACTGCTCTCAAGGATTGGACTTAGGAGCCCTAAAGGGTACTAAATGGTTCAGTCCTAAAACTTTGTGAGATCATGGTAAGAAACATTTGTCCAAATATTAGTGAGGGTGAATGTTAACATTCCTTCTTGCTGCAAGGCAATAGTGTTACCAACAGCGCCACCGTGCAGCCCTGCTCCTATTTGCAGTTTTAAGAAAATTATTTAAAGGGCGTCATTCCATCCTGAACAAATACTTCAAATGCATCTTTAAAAACTACTCAAACTTGCATCTTTACATTACTGAAGAAATGTTGTTCCAGGAATGTTATAAGTCAAGTTTATTAGGTTAAAAGTAGTTACAATGGTCAGAAAAAATCATAACTCAAGATAGTTGATTTGTTTTCAATAATTACATATATACTTTGCAATATTACAGCTTACAGTGTTGATATGTACATAATTAAGGCGTTGTCACATGCTGTACATGTCCTGTATGGAATATACAGTACATTCATTGAGTGCCCGATAGACCTGATTAGTGTTGGAGAGCCATAAGAATGCATGAGGAAAAACCGTCTTCCACAAACGAAAGCATTTAAACAAAAAAAACTTCATAGAAAAAAAAAACATCTAAAGGTTGATTTTGCTCGTCAATGAAAAGCAAGAAGCTGAAGCAGTACATGTGGCAGCATCGGTATAAACAGAGTGGGTTTACACTTTTTCATTTCATAGAGGCTTTTAGTTGTATGGGAGTGCAAGTTCGTCACAACGACTGGGAACACTTGGTTCATAACTGAAGGAAGACCCCAAAGATTATCACTGGCTTTGATTATGTGTCAATACGTCTTCAATTCATGCACCCCAAATGCCATAAATACTGGACATGAAGGCTTAAATAATTCAAAGCGTGTGTAACAGAAACATTAAACATATATCTGATCAAGACCTTCAAGACAGCTTTGGATTATAAAGGAGGACTTGCCAAATCCAAAATTTGTCCATTTAACTCTAATTTAATCATAACATATGGAGTGGATAAAAAGGTTTCTTTAACCATCTGGTACTGGACAAGCTCAATCGCAGACCAACAGAGTGGCTGACGTGTTCCGTTTGACTTTAAATATAAAGTTTTTAACCCAACTCATGGTTATGGAAAACAGACTTCAAATGCATTTTACTTCATACACCACATATTCTTTTATTTCATACATTAAGTGTAAAATATTCTTAGACGGCTGCTTGGACTAATCTGACTTGCACGACCTGTTACATTAACATAGAAAAGAGCCATATGGATGTGATATTTAAAATACTAAGAATGCCTTTGTCGTCATAATATCAGAGAAAAGTCTTCCAGTGTTTATGTTGCAAAGCATTATGGTTAGTAGTTAGATAAAATGGCTGTGAATGGCTCCAGTCTGCGAGACTACAATGAGATAAATACATCTTCCTCTCAGCTTCCCCCCCACCTGAGTGCAGCCTCAGACAACTCTGCAGAGATTACTGGAAACGTGCACCAAGATGAAGATGATGACAGAGGTGGGAAGATGAGAGTAGGGGTAAAGTGTGTTGAGTCTGTGCTACAAGTGCCTTTTTAATGCTGGCAGAGCTGCTCCACCTCCTGTAATCAGCTGTTTAAGGTAAACAGACAAACAGGCACAAGGTGGGCGGTCACTGGGAGTTAAAAAGAGTTTACAAAAATGGATGGTGCGCAGACACATTTAGACCCGTGTTGGTCCTTTCTGATGCAGCTCTGGATCATTTTTATTATTTGAAAGGTTTAAATTAGTAAAAAAAAAAATGTTGGGTTTGACAAATAATATACAGCAATATACAGAGATGCACCAGTAAGTGGAGTAGTGGTCCGATTTCACCTTGACCGGCCCTGGACGATCACCGGCTGGTCAGAAACGTAAAAATCTGATCTTTTTCTGATCAGTGAATGCACCACAAGTAACTGCTATCAAGTTGTGCCGACAACATTCATCACGTTGGATGTTGCAACAGATGGAAACAGACTCAAAGTTAGCTTTTTCTGTTAAGTCAGAGAAAGAACAGAGTTGTAAAAAGCTATCTAAAAGGAAATCGTATTTTCTACGTCATATGCCTCATTCAGGCTGCAAGACAGCGAGAGAAAGCAAAACTCTCATCGCATAACCCAATGGTTGAAAGGAGTACAACATAGTTGCTATGGGCTGTTACTGAGTGAAGAACACTCAAAGTTATCAATTTTCAATATCAGAAATAATAACCAATATAAAATAAGAGGAAGCACAGCAAAGCAAATAGTCATTTAAAAAAGGGAAAAATTATTTTGTATGACCTGCTGAGACATGTCTGAGCTTCGACTAGGATGCAAGAGAGAGAATGAGACCTTTAGCAGATAACAGGAAGGCTGAGCTTTCAACCTGTGTCATTAGACAAGTTGGATTTGGAAATGCTGGCTATCTTTTGGAACTGTTTAACTTAAGGTAAGGAGCGACAATCTCTGGGTATTACACACAGAGACTTGTTCTAGTAATTGCTAATACAAGATGCTAAAGACAGTTTTGCATCTTATATTAGCAGATGCTAAACTGATTAAGAGATCTGTCATCATTTTGTCTTTAATTTAAATTAAAAGTAAAACCATGTTTTATAGTGACTGCGCTCTCAAACATTTCATGAGGTTGACTCTACTCCCTGCATAAATAACGAACTGCTCATGGGAAACACGCTAGAAAAATATATTTTGAATGCTGTTCCAATATCTTAATGCATTATAGTTCTTAAAAAGGAATCAAAATCGTTATTGGCAGGTCAAAGGTTTACAAAAATTGGAAACTAGCCACTAAATTCTGATCGGTGAACCTATAAAATTAATGTCACTTGCTGTTTGCGGTTGGGGATTTCTTCAATAGGACTGCTGAGCGCTTGGGAAGCTCGCATAATACTTTGATATTCACATTAACCAAGTCACAGTGAGGGCAGCATGTTCAAGAGAAGGTAATTTGTGCAACTGTCTGGTAAAAGTTGTAACAGTACTGTTATGGTAACTCGAGTGGCAATTTTATCTGGGTCATCATTGACCCAGAATGCTTTATGCACTTAAAAGAGATGATTGGTACTGTAGCTCAGCATTTTAAATAATTATAGATAATGTGTTGAAAGTAATTACGACTCCTCTTAAAGGGTTTACCAAACAAGCAGGTTGAAACGTCAGCAGATAGAGATGCAGTTTAGTAGCCTGCGATATTTTATCTGGTGTGGAGCCGAGCTTAAATGAAGCCTGAATTCTCCCTTTTTACAGTCGACGTTCGGAAGCTGTGCCTTAAATGGTTTGAAATTTATAGTCATTTGATGTGAGTCCAGTCATTACAGGAGAAACACTGGTCTCTTACACAACTTGGTAACAAAGGTCAGAGTTGAGGTCATGAGCCTGTAAACGGAGAATGGGGGACTGTCAGGTAGACTGAAAGTGGACAGAGAGCTGAGCTGGGGGGTCAGCCTGGTCAGGCTTTGGAAATGTCAGCCTTGCTGAGAGCGATGGCCAGCTCCAGATCTTGCTGCTCCTGCAACCGCAGCCTCCTCAGCCTCTCCTGCTCCTCACGCTCGCTCTCCCGCTTGGCCCACTCCAGCTGCTGGTTCTCACTTCCAAACTGGAGCAGACAAACAAACATCAGGTTTGGGAAACAAAAGAAAAGGATACAAGGAGAAAAGGAATGTGGTTGTGGCTTGAGGTTCTAATGTCAACACAGAAACAGACAAATCACTGGACAAAAGCAGATGTTTCTAAACACACAAAGTCAAAAACGACATTGGACTTGTGTAAAATGATCAGGAGCAAATGGCGGTAAATTGATAAACAATTAAAAAAGATGCAGAGATGATTATGAAGCTCTTTAAAAGTACTAATAACCTTTAAACTTTTTCATTTTGTCACAACACAAAACCTAAATGTGGTTTTTGTGCTAAACCAAAACAAAAGCGAGTAAATGTGAAACAAAAGGAATATGACATATGTTGCAAATAAAAATCTGAAAAATGTGGCAAAATTCGGAATCTGTGGCTCTCTCCAATAATCATCAAACTGTGCTTGAGCTTCTACGTCATGCCAGGCCCATCACATAAAAAGCTAATAAAAATGTGAATAAAACACATTGAAATGTTTGGTTGTAATGTGACAAAATGTATAAAAGTTCAGGGCCGTTAACACTTTTGCATGGCACTGCACTTCCCTTACATAAAAAAAGCAAAACCAGAAGCTTAAAGCAACATTTTTAAAAAGCGATGCTATGCTAAAGCAAACTAATTTTTGGTCACGTCTCGCTTTACTGTCTCAAAGGATATTTATAGAAAATAATTGTGCTCATTTTTTACTATAATCAGATTATGCAGTGCAAACAACTTTTTCACATGCAAAGATTGATCATCACACCTTTGTTCAGTCTTACCTTCACAACTTCAGATCCTGGCAGAAAAACAAAACAAATCACAATGCAAAGCTCCATAAAAAACCCACAAATCCCTTTTACAACAATCATGCATGAAGGACAAAATAAATGTACGTCATGTGAAAATACACAAAGAGCTGCCATGCATCATCTCCCCACCTGAGAGCATGCGCGGCCATTATGGAGAAAGCGGGAAACGGGTTACAAAGAGGCAGATTTTACTCAGTATTGCTCATGGTCTGGTCTGACAGCAAATAAGTGTTCGTCTTGCACTTGATGACTTTGAAGATGCTCTTCAAGCACTGCCTGAGCAGACATGTCTACCAGCCTGGTAGGAGTAAGGTTTATAAAGCCCATTCTGCCAGGAAGGACGACGGAAACATACGACTAGACAGAGATGAGGTTCTGGGACCATCTGAGTTAGTCATGAAAACATCTGATTTCCTTGTAACCCAACTGTGAAAAAGCTGTCAAATGTTGTGAGTCAACAGCCAGCAAACACGACCGCTGTGGCAATTTGCTTTCTGCGAAGTAAAAAACCAAAACTCGGACCAGTGACACTAGACGACACCTCAGAGCCATCAGCTCTGCAGCTCATGCAGATGATGACACTTGGTCCAAAAAATGAAAAAATAAAACTGAGAGCAGCCTGCACTTACAGAGCCAAAATCTGTAAAACCCACAGGACAGTCTTTGGATTCTTTTCTTGACTGTGTCGCAATAAAAGAGTCTCTACTGAAACCCTGCTGCAGCTCTGATGCACTTGAGCCGAGCAGATCTACTGGAGAAGATAAAATATAGATGAATAAATACTGATGGTATCTTTTCTTTTGATTAGTGGTCCCTGGGAAAATGAGCTCACACTTGAAAGGAAAATATGTAACAGTGGGCCCACTAAATATTCACAGGAAGCCCAAAGTTTTGAGCCCGTGGTGTTCAGAATCAGCACCGTGGGAAAAGCGATCATGGTTCAAAAAAAGGTGTTAACCACATTTTTGAGTAAAGCTCACTGATGCATTAATGCTTCAATCTGCACAGTGCTGCTTTTCTGGAACATATGATTGTAAAAAACAGCCACACCCTTTTCTACTCTAAGCTGAGAACACATTTCCAATAATCGCTTTTAACTGGTTCCCATCATCTTTGAACACTGTCCTAGCAAACCTACAGTGCTTAAGAATAATATGTAGGAAACTAACCAAATATTTGCCTAATTAAATCCCTATTACAACACCAAACTTGTGCTAGAGTTGTAAACAAATGTTGTTGCAACACAAATGCAGACAAACAGCAGCCTTTCACAGGACCAGGATTAGTTTTGCAACCGTCTGCGATGCAGACATTGAGAGCAGCCCACAAATTTAGGAGTGGGCTTCTCACTTCCCTTTTACATGAGAGGCACACAGCAAGAACAAGCTTGCTGGCAAACTGTGGCTCATCTCAACCCTGTTCTGTGTGGTGCAGCAAAGGGGAACACCAGCTTTCTCAGGCTGAGGCTTCTGCTTAAAGAATAAGTTCAAGGTCACACCGGAAGGGCATGGCCTGGGAATGGGTTGTAGGTGTTGTGTGACTTCACATACACTCAAAAAGCAAGATAAACACCAGGCTTCATGTGTTGAAAAAAATAGAAAGAAGTTTCACTCGCTATCACCCACAGAAGACAATTTGACTTAACTAGCATTGATTATAGTGAGGTAAGAAAATAAAAAGCATGTGTCCTATTAATATCAGCAACGATGGGAACTGTTCAAATGGAGGTTCACACGTGCCGTGACCCCATACTATTCTCATATCTCTGCCAACAGCTTTCCTGCTGACAATATCAAAAGAAGAAATTGCTATCTGTGCAATCTTATACCTTACTGAGGAAGTTGGGTTGTTTTTGCTTGCATTTAGGCCATAAAACAGCTTTTAGCCAGAAAAAAACAGCAATGCAAGTGGAGCACTTACAATGTTAAACTAGTCTAATACATTTGTAATATGTTTGTTTTTCATTAAACTGAAAATTTTGTTGCCACTCTTGACATGTCTGGGTAAGCAAACTCATCTTTAATTGCAGTAGCATAAAATCACACAGAAAATGTCAGAAAAATCCAACATTTGAGTACATTTATTCAGTGGGAAAACAAGGTCTATAAAGATAACAATTGTTTTCAACAAAATCAATGTTTATTGTAACTAAAGCATGCTTTTATTTATATTTGAGTTGATCAGAGTTTCTAGGAGGCTGTAATTAGAAATCAATGGCTTTCTGTCCCCCTGGAGTATAAATATGATACGGGGGCAAATTTATTTCTACATTTTCAGTCCTTTTGTTATGGACATTTAGTTTTTAACATTTTGTGTTTTGTCCTACCTCAGTCAATTCTTTTATGTCATCTGATCTCTTATTGTTGTTTTTAAATCGGCAAATAATATTTGTAGGTTTGAGTTTAAATCACATTTTCTCACTATTATTTTGATTTTGTTGTTTATCTTTTATTTTGTTAATCATTTCTCCAGTTCTTTATCCCTTACAGAAAGCTTAGTTAAAATAGTTTCCTCAGTTGCAGTCAGCCATGGATAAAGTCAGTGTGTTTGTTTAGTGGATAAAGAGGGGTGGTTTGATTTGTTGTATTTCATTGGGTTTAAATAAAGCACTTGGTGCTACATCTTTCCTGTGGTCAAAAAAGTAATTTACTGACTGATGGGCGAAGATGAATACTTATTTGGCCAACTCACAGTGGGGAGAGTGAAAAGGGAGGAAGAACTGCAGCAAAGAGTAACATCTTTTCTCTAAGTCTTTGTTAGATCCTATCTAAAAGCTAATTGGTTGTTTGGGATTCACACTTTCTGTCTTACCACTACAAACGACTGTCCACTGTCGCGACATGCTCATCCAGGAGGACTGAATGCTGCAAGTCATTGACTCGATGCAATCTGCTGGGTTTCCTTCGAAAACTTTTTAACCAAATTGAATAATAAACTGAACCCGACTGGACTTGTGATAATGAGGATCAATTGGAAAGTATGTACCTGACTTGAAATCTGAATGATTCGACTGAATTGACTTTGTATAAGTGCCTTGAGATGACGTGCTGTGAACTGGCGCTATATAAAAACACTGAATTGAATTGAAACGTAAACGTGGAGTTTGTTAAACTCTACGAGGTCTTAAATTGGAACAATATGCTTCAGTCTGATGAGACTTTTGTTGAGCCTTCAGGTGGTCTGAAGGAAAATGAGTGAATGAATGGAAAAGCACCTTTGGTCACTGTTAGGTACGGTGGAGGACCCGTATTGCTAAGGGTCTGTCTTTCTTCCAAAGGCCTTAGGAACCTTGTTTGAATGCATGGGCATCAGGGACTTCTTAATATCATGGGTTTCTGCAAGTCTTAGTAAGTTCAATTAAGACCCTTATAATTTAAACTAAAGATCTGCATGAATTATGAAAAGAACAGAATAATTATAATAATAAATATTAACTTAATCAGGTTAAGTATATCCTGTCAAATCTGTATTTTTAAAGTGTGGTATATGGCTCGAGTGCTTTTCATCCTAATTTCAGCGCCTTCCCACGTTACATAGATGTTACTGACAACGGGTTTGAGATACTGAAATTAAATCAATCTGATAGGGAAGAGTTTTAAACGCAATAAAGCATATATAAATGTATCACCCAGAGTTACACATCATGGAACGAATGAATGGCCACCATGTCCTTTATCCAATAGATAAACAAATATTGATACAAGGAGTGAATGAATAACTGTACATATTTAAGACACAACTTAATGTATTTTAAAAAGGCCCAAGAACAGAAAATCTGGTCATAATTAAGACTTTTTAATGCCTAAAAGTTCAGATAATTAAATTTGAGATTTCTTTTTACTTTTTATGACCTTTAAGAAAACCTGAATAATCTAAAGGCTTCTGTCAAAACGCTGAAAATGGGTCGTAAAAAGGATAATGATCTGAAATATTTGGCCAAATCAACAGAGAAAAGGTTCATCAAACATAAAATCAACCTTCTTCCATGAGCATCTTAGCCCCCAGATCTAAGTCTAATAGAAAACATGGTGTGAGCTGGAGAGAAGAAACCTTAAGGGAGGAATCAGGACTCTGGATGATCTAGAATGTGCGAAGAGGAACAGTCAAAGATCCCTCTTTCTGGACGCTCCAACCTTCTAAAAATCTTAGGGGAGGACTCACAGCTCTCCTATTGGCAAAATGTGGATGTATTAAGCATTAAACGCCGGGGGGAGCAATAAATTTGTTGGCATCTTTATATTTTGATAACCTGAAGTGACAAACACTGATGTAGTAAATAGTGATGAATTGCAAATGCTGTAAAGATATGTTAGAACAACACTTGTGAAAAGCACTAATCTGTTAATGTCAAATTAAGCTGCAAATGTTAACACAGAAAGACGGGTTTTTAAAATGGGCGATTACCATAGGGAGGAGCAGGCCGGTTAGGCACATTTTTCTTAGATGGTAGCACAGGTGGGTCTGGCTTCTGCTCATGTCAGGAATAAAAAAATAAAAGAGAACAGAAAGAAAAACAGTCAACAATTTTACAAAATTATGAACACAGCAGCTTTTAAACACAGCAGAAATCAGTCATGGTGAAAGTAAAGGCTAAAAAGAACAAGCTACAGTGGAAAACTCAGCTTTATGGTGCGTGTGATTCACGACTGTAAGAGCTTACCTTTGACATGTGACTGAAGTCAGCAAATCCACCGCTCTTGCCTCCGATGGAACTGCTTCCAAAAGGGTCCACATTTCCAAACAAATCTGCGTCAAAAGTTTATTTAAATGCATCTGGAGCATTTGGTTGCAGACACAGAAAGAGCCAGAAATTGTAATAAAGTTTGGACCCCGAAACCACATGTCAAAATTATCTCCACATTTTGCTTATTCTGGGGGGGGGGGGGTTGGGTGCTATTTTTAGAGCAGAGAATGGGACCTGACCGTTTAATTTTCCATGAGATTTTCTGCAGAGACCTGTATAGCAGCGGTTTTGCTTCAACCTGGCATACGCATCTGATCAGCTAATTAAAGGCGTCAGTTGGCGTGCTGTTAACCAGAACTGAGCCTGTGTTGTTTGGAAGTCACTTCATTTAAAAAACAAGCAACAAACTGCAGATGGTTTGAGTGAAAAAAAAAAAAAAAACTCTGCAACACCATACACTTGTTGTGAGTACCTAAACCACAAAAGAGCCCATTCACGTGCAGCGAGCAGTGTTTTTCTTTACGTGCAGTAACTCAGCTCAGGTCTACAGATGTCTCTGTGTTCCTCAGAAGCAAGTGCAGTACGCACAGAGCATCGACCAGCAGCTGCCACCTACTTTAAACAACTTCCGCAGCGAACGAGGCCCGGCACTTCAGTGGCAGCAGATAAAAAGGGAGGACAGAGGCAGGAGCGCGTTGCTCAAAGGAGTGGTAGTGTGTTCTAGTACTGAAGGAGCAGCAGTCACAGAGTTTCTGTTTTGTTTGGCTCCAGAACGCCTCCTGTTTTTCCAGGGTAAGGGGGCAGTATTTTCACTTGGCCAGTAGTGAAATGCGTAGGTGCACGGCTAAAAATAACCTGAGACCAGAGGAAAAACTGAAGCCACAGAGAGTAAAAATTGTTTGCCCCACCAACCAAAAATACAACCTAAATCCAAAACGTCACCCAGGACAGCTAAGAATGACTCTTTGAGGTGGGTTTGATTACTCTCGGGTCCAGAAGTATGTTAATAGTCACATTCTGGGAAAAACTAAAGGACAATTGGCTTCTTTGAGTAAAGGGGGTAAAAGTGTTGTGCTTTTATTTGACAAAGTGATGTGGCCTGAGGTCACAGAGTACATTATCGCAGCGTCACCTCATCTTACCTACTTTAATCCAGCTAAATTACAGCATCATCACTTGAACCTTTCCACATTTTGTCACATCACAAACTTCAATGTATATAATAGGCATTTTAAGTTAGACCAACACAAAGAAGAACAAAACAAACTGAAGCACATATTTAGCCTCCTTCATTTTGACGCCACTAAATGAAATCCAGACTAAATGACTGCCTTCAGAAGTCACATAAATATGAAATAAAGGCCAGTGAAGGCCTCGGGTTTGTTGGATAACATTAGTGAACAAACAGCATCATGAAGACCAAGGAGCACAGCAAACAAGCCAGAGACAAAGTTGTGGAGTTAGTTTACAAAGCTACATCCCAATCTTTGAACATCCCATGAAGCACTGCTCTGTCTGTGGTAAATGGAAATGGTATGAGACAACTGCAAACCAACCATCCACCTAACTCTGGGTTCTGCAACATGTGGCTCTGGAGCTGAGAAATGGTTGTATAAATAAAGCTAATAAAAAGGGCTAGATTTAGCAGTTTCTTAAGCAATATTTGCATATTTCTACACCACAATGAAGCTAGTTGTGCCATGAAGACTTATGTCAGTTCCCTTTTTTTTGTCACTAGGTTTCAAACTTATTTTAAGGCAAAAAGATTTACATAAAATATCAGTTTTTGTATTTAACCAAGAAACTAAGTTAATTATAGAAAAAAAAGATATGGTCTTTTTTCAAAAGAGTCATGCGGCTTTTGCAGCTCTAGACAAATATATTTTAGCAGGCACAAAGGCAAAAATTGCTCTTTTGAGTATAACGGTTGCTGCCCCCTGACCTAACCTGACAGACTTGGCAAGAAGCACATTAAACTGAGAAGCAGTAACTCTGCAGGAGCTGCAGAAATCTACAGCTCAGGTGGGATAATCTATTGACAGAACAAGTTTTAGTTGTGCACTCCGAAAAAGTGGCAAGAAGAAAGTCATTGTTCAACTAGAACCATAAGAAGGCCCCTTTGCAGTTTGTCACAAGCTACGTAGAGGCAGGGCAAACACACAAAGCACTACCACTGAACATAATCGTGAACAAATGTCCAGTGTAAAATGTGGTGGTGAAGGCATCATTCCGATCCAGCAGAACAACGACCCTAAACATACAGCCAGAGCTACAGTGAAATGATTTATATCATAGCTGAATAATGTGTTAGAATGGCCCAGTCAAAGTCCAGGCCTGAATACAGTGGCAAGACCTTTCTAGTTCAGACATGCGATCCATTCACTTTTAATTAACTTGAGCTAGACTGATTTTTGTTTGAAAAAAATGTAATTTTTCCATATGGGGAAAGCTGGTAGAGGCATTCCCTAAAATATTTCCGAAGGGTTGAGAATACAAAGTATTAATTCAGAGCGACTGAAAACAGATACACAGAAGACTTTTAAAACATTTTGAAAACCATGGATCATTTGCCTGCCTTATTTCAGAATTATGCACTAAAATGTGTTGGTCTATCATAAAACACATCCCAGTAAAATACATAGATAGTGGTGACAAAGCGTGGTGCTGTACAACCAACATAAAACTAAAAAGAAGTAGCGTCATAGGAAATAAACAAGCAGCCTGTATGTCAAAGCCGTCTACCTGAATTATTTGCTTTAGGGCTGCTTGATCCGAACGGGTCACCGATCCCAAAGGCGCTTGGCTAGGAAAAAAAAAACATAAAATCACAAACACAATGAAAGAGAGAATTAAAGATTCAAAATACTAATAAACTGTTCCGTCTGTGTTTACCTCCAACAATGAAAACATTAATAAAAATGATTTTCAACCTCATAAAAAGCTCTGACGTTTACTCACAGTCAAGCTGCATCTATATAAAAATAGAAAAAACCAAAGGATCACACCTTGGCTGGTGGTGTGGGTTTTCTACTGAAAGGTTCTGCAGAGCCAAACGGGTCCATCTTGTTGGTTCTCTTAAAAAAGTCCTCCGATGAAGTCCCCTTGAAGGGATCGTTTTCTTTGAAAGGATCTTCTCCAAATGGATCTATAAAGAACAGGAAAGAAACTATATCAGCCATTGCCGAGCAGGTCACAAAAAGTAGAGATAATCACAAAAAAAGGAATTAATGTCTGAAAGCTGGAAATTACAGGGGTTGGACAATGAAACTGAAACACCTGGTTTTAGACCACAATAATTTATTAGTATGGTGTAGGGCCTCCTTTTGCGGCCAATACAGCGTCAATTCGTCTTGGGGATGACATATACAAGTCCTGCACAGTGGTCAGAGGGATTTTAAGCCATTTTTCTTGCAGGATAGTGGCCAGGTCACTACGTGATACTTGTGGAGGAAAACGTTTCCTGACTTGCTCCTCCAAAACACCCCAAAGTGGCTCAATAATATTTAGATCTGGTGACTGTGCAGGCCATGGGAGATGTTCAACTTCACTTTCATGTTCATCAAACCAATCTTTCACCAGTCTTGCTGTGTGTATTGGTGCATTGTCATCCTGATACACAGCACTGCCTTCAGGATACAATGTTTGAACCATTGGATGCACATGGTCCTCAAGAATGGTTCGGTAGTCCTTGGCAGTGACGCCCCCATCTAGCACAAGTATTGGGCCAAGGGAATGCCATGATATGGCAGCCCAAACCATCACTGATCCACCCCCATGCTTCACTCTGGACATGCAACAGTCTGGGTGGTACGCTTCTTTGGGGCTTCTCCACACCGTAACTCTCCCGGATGTGGGGAAAACAGTAAAGGTGGACTAATCAGAGAACAATACATGTTTCACATTGTCCACAGCCCAAGATTTGTGCTCCTTGCACCATTGAAACCGACGTTTGGCATTGGCATGAGTGACCAAAGGTTTGGCTATAGCAGCCCGGCCGTGTATATTGACCCTGTGGAGCTCCCGACGGACAGTTCTGGTGGAAACAGGAGAGTTGAGGTGCACATTTAATTCTGCCGTGATTTGGGCAGCCGTGGTTTTATGTTTTTTGGATACAATCCGGGTTAGCACCCGAACATCCCTTTCAGACAGCTTCCTCTTGCGTCCACAGTTAATCCTGTTGGATGTGGTTCGTCCATCTTGGTGGTATGCTGACATTACCCTGGATACTGTGGCTCTTGATACATCACAAAGACTTGCTGTCTTGGTCACAGATGCGCCAGCAAGACGTGCACCAACAATTTGTCCTCTTTTGAACTCTGGTATGTCACCCATAATGTTGTGTGCATTTCAATATTTTGAGCAAAACTGTGCTCTTACCCTGCTAATTGAACCTTCACACTCTGCTCTTACTGGTGCAATGTGCAATCAATGAAGACTGGCTACCAGGCTGGTCCAATTTAACCATGAAACCTCCCACACTAAAATGACAGGTGTTTCAGTTTCATTGTCCAACCCCTGTATATTTCCAATAACCACACGATTCTTCCGACCTTTCAGAAGGTCAGACTTGAACGGGTCTTCTGCTTGGAAGGGGTCTGCTGGAAGCTCCTTTTTACTGCTGCTGTTGAACATGGCTATCCTCGACTTAAAAGTATCATCCTGACAAACACAAATATATGCATTAATTCAACCAACACCGAAACAAAAATGTCAAAACTGTTAGTACCAGTGCTAAAAGAGATATAAAAATAACTGATGTAGGGATAGAGCCTCAGCTTCTAAAGTAAACAAATATGTTTTTTTTTTAAATTTGTTATGTATTTAATGAAATATCAAGAATTTAAATTTGACATCAGAATTTGGTTGACAGGGATACATTTATTTATTTAACCTTTATTTAGTGGGCTAAACTCAAACACTTTGGGCTCATCACTGCTGATAAATCCTTAAAAACCAGTGGAAACATTAAGAGTTCGACTGCTGGGATGCCAAACAGTTTCCCATTGATTATTAAAAAGGGTATGAATAACCTTTGACATGCCACTTTTATTGAAATGTAAAGAAAACGGATACAAAAAATACAAAAATAAAATAAAGTAGTATTTAAATAAAGAACAAAATAAGAGGAAACACCATGACACAAAGTTTTGTTTAATGATATTTTAGACGATAAAATAACACTTGCAACATACAATGAAAAAAAGTTCATGGTAAATTACGCAAAATGTGTTTTTTTATTAGGGTTTTGTAGTTTTATTCAGGGAAAACTGCACATTTTATTAATTTGTGTTTAGTTTCTCAAGGAGTGAAGAGTAAAGCGAGAAGCATTCGCTCTTTTTTTTTTTCTTTCTGTGTGATATGAAAACATATCAGACTGCATGATGGGGAATACAGTTAAAATAATTTCTGAATTTTGAATAAATAATTTTTTTTGGGAGCTGAAAGAAATATTTTTAAAAAATCACATTCAAATGCATCTCTTCTTACCGCATTCCTGAAACCTCCGTTCTCCCTTTCAGTGAAACCCTCATTCAGATCAGGCAGGTTGCTGAAGTTCCCTCTGTTGATCTCGCTCAAAGCGCTGTTGTACTGCTCAATAGTTTGGGTCAGTTCCTTTTGGGTGTCCTGGATCAGCGATAGCTTACTGCGAGCCTGGAAACACAACATATCACAATGTATAATATATGATTGGTGTTAATAGGCTTCTAAATAACTTTCACTTTCGTTTTAAAAATGTCAAACATATAGGGGTTGGACAATAAAACTGAAACACCTGGTTTTAGACCACAATAATTTATTAGTATGGTGTAGGGCCTCCTTTTGCGGCCAATACAGCGTCAATTCGTCTTGGGAATGACATATACAAGTCCTGCACAGTGGTCAGTGGGATTTTAAGCCATTCTTCTTGCAGGATAGTGGCCAGGTCACTATGTGATACTGGTGGAGGAAAACGTTTCCTGACTCGCTCCTCCAAAACACCCCAAAGTGGCTCAATAATATTTAGATCTGGTGACTGTGCAGGCCATGGGAGATGTTCAACTTCACTTTCATGTTCATCAAACCAATCTTTCACCAGTCTTGCTGTGTGTATTGGTGCATTGTCATCCTGATACACGGCACCGCCTTCAGGATACAATGTTTGAACCATTGGATGCACATGGTCCTCAAGAATGGTTCGGTAGTCCTTGGCAGTGACGCCCCCATCTAGCACAAGTATTGGGCCAAGGGAATGCCATGATATGGCAGCCCAAACCATCACTGATCCACCCCCATGCTTCACTCTGGGAATGCAACAGTCTGGGTGGTACGCTTCTTTGGGGCGTCTCCACACCGTAACTCTCCCGGATGTGGGGAAAACAGTAAAGGTGGACTCATCAGAGAACAATACATGTTTCACATTGTCCACAGCCCAAGATTTGTGCTCCTTGCACCATTGAAACCAACGTTTGGCATTGGCATGAGTGACCAAAGGTTTGGCTATAGCAGCCCAGCCGTGTATATTGACCCTGTGGAGCTCCCGATGGACAGTTCTGGTGGAAACAGGAGAGTTGAGGTGCATCTTTAATTCTGCCGTGATTTGGGCAGCCGTGGTTTTATGTTTTTTGGATACAATCCGGGTTAGCACCCGAACATCCCTTTCAGACAGCTTCCTCTTGCGTCCACAGTTAATCCTGTTGGATGTGGTTCGTCCTTCTTCGTGGTATGCTGACATTACCCTGGATACCGTGGCTCTTGATACATCACAAAGACTTGCTGTCTTGGTCACAGATGCGCCAGCAAGACGTGCACCAACAATTTGTCCTCTTTTGAACTCTGGTATGTCACCCATAATGTTGTGTACATTTCAATATTTTGAGCAAAACTGTGCTCTTACCCTGCTAATTGAACCTTCACACTCTGCTCTTACTGGTGCAATGTGCAATCAATGAAGACCGGCTACCAGGCTGGTCCAATTTAGCCATGAAACCTCCCACACTAAAATGACAGGTGTTTCAGTTTCATTATCCAACCCCTGTATATATTTAAAGTGAGAGTTTGCATTCAGAGACTCATGTCTGCAAAACTATAAATTCTGACATATCTGGAGATATAACTCTAGAAAGATGAATGTATAAGCTCTTCTACAAATTAAAACTGAAGCATTGGTTAGTGATTAACCTGATAAGAGACATAACCCTAACCACTATGATGTGACATTTTCATCCTGTGCACCAAAGACCATTCTGAATATGATGGCCAGACAAATGCATTCAAAATAGAGCCTATTACTTTGTTAAAATACTTGAGTTAAAACCCTCAAAAACACAAATTCAAGGCACCATCTTTCTGACTTTACAACCTGATCTCTAATGGCCTAAAAAGATGCAACACATGACAAGATCTTCTGTCCGCAGCTGTTTGCCTGACCTGGTTGATCTCATCTTGCGTGGTTTTCAGAGACTTCACGATGCTGTCCAGCTGAACACGACCGGTGACCAACCTCTGCTCCAGCTGGGCCTCCTCCTCCTGCAGCCGACTCAGGTCTGCCCTGGTGCGACTCAGTTCATCTTCCTGGCTGCGGACGTTGGTCTCCTGGGAGCGAATCTGGCTTTGCAAAGAAGAAATCTATGGAGGAGAAACAGACACGAAGATAAAGTTGATAAATTGCAACTTATTTAGGCAATTTCATAGAACAAAAACTAGAAATATTTAAGAAATAGCTGCAAAAGCAATTATGTCACAGCAATATAAGCCAAGGTAAAAAAGAAAGAACCACCTGCATGTGTATTTTATACTCAAATGAAAAATAATCTTTAAAATTTTTTGTTTTAAAAAGTCCCATCTCAGACCTGTTGAGTCTCCTCCTGACACTTCTGCTTCAGTTCATTGAGCATTCCCTCCAGCTTGGAGCGCTGCTGGTCCATCTCGTCCAGACGTCCCTGGGCATCCTGCTTCTGGGACTCCAGACTATGGAGGCTGCTGCTCTCCCTGTCCAAGTCCATCTGCATGTCCTGAGAGTCCATCAAAAGACACAGAGCGCATCGATTAACCACCATCCTTACGGGGCAGCTTGTAGATCACCACAGTGCTGTGCAGTTAGGTGGGGGGGACCTTTGATTGAAAACACTTTTTCCTTTCACGGATGAGTCATACGTGTGTGTCTTAATCTGTTGGGGCCATCCATTTTGGTCGCACATTTGGACATGCGCAGCTCAACAGACGTCGCAGCTTTGACGTCACTGGGAATATAAACCGGCTAAGATGGAGAGTTTCGGGCCATTTCCCGCCTGTCACAGGACAGCGTATAGGAGGCGCAAATCTAGAGAAACAAAGCTCGCAGGCGAACGTTCGCTCCACAAGGCCATTCCCGGAAGAGCTTGGAAGCTGGAAATCTGTCTGATACGAGAAGATCAGAGGATTTATTTGCCGATCGAAGACCACGACGACACCCGGCACAAGTGGAAACCTACAGAGGTTCTATTTTCCAAGGAGAAGTGTTTCCTCCTTGTGTATGCAGTCGACTAACGGTTTTTCATCTTTTCCCCTCCTGGACGGACGAGAAGTTACCGTTTGTTTTCATAATTTGATCACGGACGCGTGATCCCCGCCTCCCCTCCTTTTTCATCAGACCTGATCCATCTTCAACCAGTGGAGAGCAGAAATCAACTTCAAAGTAATTTCGTTCTTTTTATATTAAACCGGATAGGTGCATTTAGAGGTCTGGGCAGGATGAGGCAGTTAAGGTGATGTAGGATCACCAGTAGTTGATCTAAGCTATTAACTTGTTGCATGCAATACTGATGGAAGTATGTTATGCTGAGCTGTGTTTTGATTTGTCCGGCTGATCTCGAATCAGCCAGGAGTTAGAAGTCGGACTTTTAAAAGTTTTTCATTCAAAGCAACTGCGGTCTGGGGGTCGTGGTCTGACCCCTCCTTGTTCCAGTTTTATTGCTGGAGTTTTTCCACTGAGTTCCCGCCTCAGAGTTTATGACTCTTTGTTAAAGATTTGGGGCTTTCAGCTGGTTGTGGCTAAAGGGGCGTGGCCCCACCGTTTCATCAGCTGATCGCTGCTAGCTTGACATCAGGACACCAGGAGGATTTCTTTCCCATTTAACCCAAGTTACACATTTTGTCCATAAAACTGCTGGTTTGATCTTCATAGACACTAAATGCATGTATATTTTTCTTCTATTATTATTGTTAGGTAGTCATTTTTATTCCCTTTGAGTAGAACGGTGCTTGTTAGTGAGGTGAATGTTTTGGACCAGAATAATGGTATATCAGGATTATTTTGGCTTCAATAAATCTTCAAATATATAATTAAGTGAAGCGTTTGTGTTTATTTTGTGCAAGAGTGATTTATCTGTCAAAACAAGGTCGAAGATCCCCAGCTTCGGTGAAGCGGTTGAATAAACAGTGACAGTTTGTGGTTTTGGTTAATAATTAATAATTATTAAAGAGCTTTGAGCCTGTAATCACAACACCAGAGGACATCTCTGGTTTCTATTCGTAAGTGATGATTTTTGGTTAAGAAATTAATATTTTCCAAATTATAATTTTAAATTATAATTCTTGATGAATATTAATAAATCAATAATCATAATCCTTACAAAAATGGCATCCCTGGGTGGGCATTGAAATGACAGATACCACTGTTGCACAAAGTAACACATATGTGATATCCTGAAAGCTCTGTTGTGAGATTTGGTAAGATTTTGCAGTTGTAAGCTAGAGGATGTATCTTGACTAATATATGCTCAATTCTACTGCAGAGAAGTCATAATACACTCCTAATAGTAATAATAGTTTTTCTAAGGTGCTTTTGTGGACGCAAGGTGGACGTTTTGTGTAGTTTATGTTGAAATGCAACGTAAATTGCCAACTTGTCAAAGCAACCCCTGCTTAGAGCTGTAGTGCAGTTTAGAGCTGTAGCGCAGTCAGCTTGTTGCCAGAGCAACCAAAAATTCCTTGAACAGTAGGAGGCATCCTACTATCTGCCCTTGGTGTAACTACAGCTGTAACTAACACTCCCAGTCAGGGAGAAAGCAACACCACGGTCTGGTGGCCATTGAGTGAATTACAGTTGCAACAGGATTTTCTCCGCTGCAGACAGGCGTTTAGTGCCACCTTGTGGTCGCTAGTGAGAATTACAGTTGCTGCCACAGAATTTAACTAATTTGATTAGTTTTATTAATACAGGCAGATGATCCCATCATCAATGATCAAAGGACATAGCTTGAGCTAAATTCAAGTTATTGATCATTCATTGCCACTTCTGCTCGGAAATTTGTGCATTTTTGCTGGGTTTTCTTGTGTGTGTGAAGCGTGTTTTAACCAGACTTGCATAACTAATTTAGTTGTCTAACTTGGTAGGTCCTGCAAGAAAGTAAATAACCCATAGTATGCATCACTAATATTCATTTGAAGCCAAGAATAGCGTTGAATGTTTTAGTTTTATTTATCCCACCTTTAAAAATGAAATTTTAAAACTTGGGTGTTGTTTCATAAAAAACATTTTGTGTGTGCTTTGCTTGATCAATTCCATTAAAGCATAGACTTGGGTAAGCCACAGTTTGAACAGTCAAACCTGTGTGCCCATTTTAAGCAAACCTATATACCTGTAAGATATACATATATATATATATATATATACCCCCCAGTGGGCCCACCACCTGCAGGGGGAACCGTGAGGGACCGGTGCAAAGAGGATTGGGTGGCGGACGAAGGTGAGACCTCAGCGGCCAGATCCCCGGATGGTTAGGCTGGCTCTAAGGACGTGGAATGTCACCTCGCTGGGGGGGAAGGAGCCTGAGCTTGTGCGGGAGGTCGAGAGATATCGACTAGAAATACTCGGGCTCGCCTCCACGCATAGCGTGGGCTCTGGAACCCATCTCCTTGAGAGTGGTTGGACTCTCTTCTACTCTGGAATGGCCCACGGCGGCGGGCTGGTGTGGGTTTGTTTGTTGCCCCCCAGCTCAGCCGTCTCGTGTTGGGGAGAGGTCTCTGACTATCATTTCAGCGTACGGGCCGAGAGGTAGTGCAGAGTACCCGGCCTTCTTGGCGTCCCTGTCGGGGGTGCTGGATAGTGCCCCTCCCGGGGACTCCATTATTCTGCTGGGGGACTTCAACGCCCACGTGGGGAACGACAGTGACACCTGGAGAGGCGTGATCGGGAGGAATGGCCTCCCTGATCTGAATCCGAGCTGTGTATTGTTATTGGACTTCTGTGCTAGTCACGGATTGTCCATAACGAACACCATGTTCAAACATAAGGGTGTCCATCAGTGAACTTGGCATCAGGACACCCTAGGCAGGAGGTCGATGATCGACTTTGTTGTCGTATCATCAGCCCTTCGGCCGCATGTTTTGGACACTCGGGTGAAGAGAGGGGCTGAGCTGTCCACTGATCACCACCTGGTGGTGAGTTGGATCCGCTGGGGGAGGAGAAAGCCGGACAGACTTGGCAGGCCCAAGCGTATAGTGAGGGTCTGCTGGGAACGCCTGGCGGAGCCCTCGGCCAGGGATGTATTAAACTACCACCTCCGGGAGAGCTTCGACCAGATCCCGGGGGATGTTGGAGACATAGAGTCCGAGTGGACCATGTTCTCCGCATCTATTGTCGATGCTGCTGCCCGTAGCTGCGGCTGTAAGGTCTGCGGTGCCTGTCGCGGCGGCAATCCCAGAACCCGGTGGTGGACACCGGCAGTAAGGGATGCTGTCAAGCTGAAGAAGGAGTCCTATCGGCTGTGGTTGGCTTGTGGGACTCCTGAGGCGGCTGACGGGTACCGTGAGGCCAAGCGTGCTGCGGCGTGGTTTTCGTCCCGGCCGTGGAACACTGGACCAGCTCTATACCCTCTACAGGGTACTTGAGGGTTCATGGGAGTTTGCCCAACCGGTTCACATGTGTTTTGTGGACCTGGAGAAGGCATTCGACTGTGTCCCTGGTGATGCCCTGTGGGGGGTGCTCCAGGAGTATGGAATCGGGGGCCCTTTATTAGGGGCCATCCGGTCCCTGTACGAGCGGAGCAGGAGTTTGGTCCGCATTGCCGGCACTAAGTCGGACCTGTTTCCGGTGCAAGTTGGACTCCGGCAGGGCTGCCCTTTGTCACCGGTCCTGTTCATAACTTTATGGACAGGATTTCTAGACGCAGACAAGGGCCGGAGGGGGTCTGGTGGATTTTGTCTCTTCTTTTTGCGGATGACGTGGTCCTGCTGGCCCCCTCTAGCCAAGACCTATAGCATGCGCTGTGGCGGTTCGCAGCCGAGTGTGAAGCGGCTGGGATGAGGATCAGCCCCTCCAAGTCCGAGGCCATGGTTCTCGACCGGAAAAGGGTGGCATGTCCTCTTCAGGTTGGAGGGGAGTTCCTGACTCAAGTGGAGGAGTTTAAGTATCTTGGGGTCTTGTTCACAAGTGAGGGAAGAATGGAGCGGGAGATCGACAGATGGATCGGTGCGGCTGCCACAGTAATGGGGGCGCTGTGCCGGTCCGTTGTGGTTAAGAGAGAGCTGAGCCGAAAAGTAAAGCTCTCAATTTACCGGTTGGTCTACGTTCCTACCCTCACCTATGGCCATATACTTTGGGTCATGACCAAAAGAACGAGATCCCGGATACAAGCGGCTGAAATGAGCTTCCTCCGTAGGGTGGCCGGGCACTCCCTTAGAGAT
Source organism: Girardinichthys multiradiatus (assembly GCF_021462225.1). Lineage (NCBI taxonomy): Eukaryota > Metazoa > Chordata > Actinopteri > Cyprinodontiformes > Goodeidae > Girardinichthys > Girardinichthys multiradiatus. Next base: position 32,793,209 of record NC_061799.1, on the reverse strand, counting down.
AGGGTGAGGAGCTCGGCCATCCGGGAGGGGCTAGAAGTAGAGCCGTTGCTCCTCCACATCGAGAGGAGCCAGTTGAGGTGGCTCGGGCATCTATACCGGATGCCTCCTGGACGCCTTCCTCAGGAGGTGTTCCAGGCACGTCCCACTGGGAGGAGGCCCAGGGGACGGCCCAGGACATGCTGGAGGGACTATGTCTCTCGGATGGCCTGGGAACGCCTTGGGCTCCTCCTGGAGGAGCTGGAGGAGGTGTCTGGAGAGAGGGACATCTGGGCGTCTCTGCTAAGTCTGCTGCCCCCGCGACCCGGTCCCGGATAAGCGGAAGTCGACGAGTGCGAGTATATATATATATATATATATATGAATCACGCAGCTAGCTGAGTGCTTGTGCTTAGTCTGTTTGTGTTGCTGCTAATTGATTTTAGCGATCATTCAAAACTAAACAGCTTAGTCTGTTTGTGTTACTGCTAATTGTCACTACTGGTAATTTTAGTGGTCGTTCATAGCTGAACAGCTTGTTTGTTGTTGTGCATTTTGGCCAAAGATGGAGAAAACATCTCAGACTGCAGCTGGAGATGTGAGTCAGGAGGGCCCCACAAAAACGCAGGCACAGGAAGCAATTGGAGCTTTGATTTTATTGTCATCAGAGGAGTGTAAAGCTCTTAATGATTATAGCATTGTGAATGCAAGGATACAGGAATTTCTCCAGGTCATTAAGAACCCACCAAAAGACACACAGGTGGCTGATGTGTTAGGACAGCTCACTCTTTTATATCAGCGAAGGGTACTTTTGGAAAGAGACCGGTGTTTTAAACTACAGTTTATGCTGAATAACACTTTGCAGACAGCAGAGGCAACTAGGTGTGAACTGTTAGAAGTGGAGAAGTTGGAAGCAGCCAAAAGGTTGGAGGTAGCTGAGCGTAGCAGGATACACCCCCATCCCCAGAGGACTGGGGGGTGGAGATAAATCCTGTCTCACAGGTTGAAACCTCTGAAGCTGAGCCACACGTGCAACACCCTGAGAGAACCTTCTACTTGAAAACGTAGAAGCTGCTCTCCAGAGACAACCTTCGCAAGCTTGTGGTTTTGCCCACACATCCACAGAGTCCAGAACAGGTATGAGTAGGCAGATTAGATTCAGTGGTGCGGTGTCCCACCCCACTGTAGTAGACAGCCATGAACAATACCTGGCGGTGGACTCACTAGAAGTAAATGGTTCAAGTTTTAGGGGCGAGCAGCCTTCACACTTGACTTGCAGGACCCTGCTCTACAACCCCTCACCTCCGCCAAGGCAACATGAGAGCCGTCTCTGGGACTCAGGTGGTTCATACCGCCCTCAACCGCTGCCCAGGACCCGATTCCCGGGAACACGTGGCCCACCATTGTACCATGAGCAGCCTCCAGTGCCTCCCCCAAGGGTGAAGCGTGATGCCCTGACACACGGGGGATGCAGCAGAAATGAACCTTCAATTGATGACTCAGATGGGCCAGCACCAATCCCTGAGAGTGGATTGTGCACACGCCAACTTGAGTCTCTTGCCCAAGGCATAGAGCGTTTTGACCCTAATAATGAGGAATCAAACATTGATGATTATCGTAGGGAAGTCGAACGCTGCCTATTAGACCTATGCTGCCCATCAGCACAAGAAAAATTGAAGCTCATCTGGAAAACAACATCCAGGAGCGTCCATGTTTTCATGGAGAGCCTGCCCCCTGCAGTCCGAGACCATTATTCAACCCTCTGCGAAGTTTTAAGGGAAGAATATTCTGTGTACATGGACCAGGACTCCGCAGCACTTGGTGCTTTCGTTATCCAGCAAAATAAAAGCGAAGCACCCAGAGAGTATGACCAGCGCCTGAGAGCCGCTTACTTCCAAGGTGGTAATGCTCCCGGCATAGAGGAGGAACATGCTTTTAAATCTCTGTTCCTCCACAACCTTCATGAAACCGCACGTTACGACGTTACTATGTACTGTAGAACAAAAACCCTCACCATGCAAAAGACCCGTAAACAGGCTCAGATGGCGTGAGAAACAAGTGCAAGACCTACTAATGGATCAGAAGGAGAGGTTAGAGTTTTACAGGTGCACAGAGAAGAAGACAGTGGTGCATTAGAAGGCAGAGAAATGCCTTCAAACAGAACCCATGTTAAGAACAGGTTAAGGGAACAATGTATGTTTGGTCACCTGGACCGGGGGGGTGGTACTGAGTACCAGCCACAGTCAAAGCTGCCGGACCATTTCCGGTCGAACAGACGACCTGACCATCACGTGAGGCCCAAAGGTAGGCCTGATGGTAAAGGTTGGAGTCAACATGCAGGATGGAACCCGAGGAAAGAGATGGAGGATGCCCTACGCAAGATTCTGACAGAAGCAGTGCGCCAGGCATGCGCCCAACCTCCACCATCATTAGAGGCAGCTGACCATCGGGTGAAACCGGATCCAAAACCCCCCCCAGCATGACTAGGCGTGGACCCAGTCTCCACAGCCATCAGAGTCTACCTGATCAGATGGAGAGACAAACCTGGGAAACTCAAAGAACCCCTTGGGACCTCTCCAGGAGAAACACCACAAACCATTTCTCCAGGTAAACTGAACCAAAATGAACATACAGGTTACCTATACTATCTCACTAGTATAGGAGTACAGGTCAAACTGAGGTTCCATTTTAAAACAGGATCAGAGATCAGCCTGATGTTCTCAGTCTTGTTTGAGGAGGTGAGTAGAGCCATGCTCTCCCTCAGTAAACCATTTCAGGCTGAAGCTTGTGATGTAAGCATCACCAGCTGGGTGGAGATGGACATTACACTCAAAGACATGACTCTGGTGCACCCCATCTATATGTGCACGTTGAACACAGAGCTTTTTCTTGGTGGCCAGGACCTGCGGGACAGGCTGGCCCCACTCATTGACTGCCACCAGGACCAACTCTGGGTCCAGGCGGAGGTGCAAACACCACTGGGTGCAAGCAGCAAACCATCCTTGGTGACAAACCAGGTTGCCAGCTTAGAGGAGCCCAAAGAACCTCTCAGGCCCTTGTCGGTGCCAGACATGGGCACCTCTGTGACACAGCTGCACCCAGCCACCCAGAAAACTCCTCCCTGCAGTCATGCATCATTTCTTTGCTCTTTAAAGAACCCAGGTGTGAAAACATGCAACCCCAAAGTAGTGGAAGGTGTACACCTGGAAATCATGTTCATACCAGAAGTGCTTCTAGCATTCTGGTTCTGGCAGTTATCAACTGGTAGAGAGCTGTATGACCGCTTGGGCCAAGAAGATCCCCTTTTAACTGAGGCACAACACAGCCACACACTGCTCTTAGCAGATGGGCTCCGCCCTCTCCTTAAGACAGACAGAGTGTGCACCTCCAGTGTGCAGATTGGCATCAAACAGCTCTCCCACGCTTTCAGCATTGTTCCAACAGACCAAAGGTGGGTTACATTATCCTACGCTCATTACTCTCCTGTAGGGAGCCATTGGAGCTGCAACGCCACACTCCACACCCTCCAACAGATGGCGTACTGGCCTCCAACGTCTCACGACACTCAGATCTACATCCAAGGATGCTTTACCTGCTGCCAGTTTCAACCATCCCAGTCAATCGGTCAACCTCCGCAGCAGACACCTTGCAACCTCCACAAACACACCTGGCTGATAGCCCAAGTAGTGCAGTTCCATTATTATTATTATTAATTTTTTTTCCTTTCCCTTTTCCAATCTGAAAAGTTTAGAGACAGGAGTTATGTTAAACCCCATCATCATTTGAAAGAGCTAATTTGTTTGAACCTAAACTCATGTTAAACGTTGGTTTTGTTAAGATAACACACTACATAGTTGGTTACAAACCAGGATTGACTCCCTCACATTGATTTTCCCTTGGTTCATAGTGCTACCTTTGCCAATGCCACAGGCTGATTCCCGTGCCTGACTGGAATTGGACGACTAAGCTATGACCCCATTATGTGGTTATCTTGTTGTTTTTGTTTCTTTCTTTTTATGGTTGTTTCTCTTTGTCTCAGGGTTATCAAAGCTGATGACCAAAAGAATGTGATGTGAAGATGATGTGAATGTATTGTTTTGTATGTTTCTCATTGAGTGACATAGACAGGTATGAGTTAGTCACAGTTTAGTCCTGCCCAGGCTAACCTTGTCCTGCCCAGTCATAGGCCTTTGAGAAACAAACTGAACTGTGAATTCCATAATCCTTACAATCCATGCAGAGTGATATATTTCAAATGTTTATTTGTGTTAATTTTGGAAATTTTTACTTATAGCTAATAAAATACAATATTTCATCTCTTAGAAAAATAGAATATAATATAAGATCAATTAAAATATTTTGAAAACAGAATTATTATGTTATGGCCCACCAAGAGACAACCATAGATGCTTTTCACAAGGAGGGCAGGTTACAAAAGGTTCGCAGAGAGCTATATCCAAGCAAAACAATGGAAGTTGAGTGGAGGGACTTTTCAGAGCACTTCAAGCTCCCCTGGAGATATTAGCTGTCTCATTTTCATGCAGCACTTGGCATTTGCCTACACTTTCAAAAAAGGTACCTGTACCTGGTTTAATTATTATTTCAATCGATTCAATCATTGCGCTTGATTGGCCTGCAAAGTTGCTTTGCATAGACCCCGTATGGAATCACTGGAGCATTGTCAAGAGGAACGCCGGACCCAACCATGGAGATGAGCTGAAGGGTCCTATTAATACCGGGAATATGTGCAATTGCAATACTACTGGAGAATAGTGTAATTGTTATTGGACTTCTGTGCTAGTCACGGATTGTCCATAACGAACACCATGTTCAAACATAAGGGTGTCCATCAGTGAACTTGGCATCAGGACACCCTAGGCAGGAGGTCGATGATCGACTTTGTTGTCGTATCATCAGCCCTTCGGCCGCATGTTTTGGACACTCGGGTGAAGAGAGGGGCTGAGCTGTCCACTGATCACCACCTGGTGGTGAGTTGGATCCGCTGGGGGAGGAGAAAGCCGGACAGACTTGGCAGGCCCAAGCGTATAGTGAGGGTCTGCTGGGAACGCCTGGCGGAGCCCTCGGCCAGGGATGTATTAAACTACCACCTCCGGGAGAGCTTCGACCAGATCCCGGGGGATGTTGGAGACATAGAGTCCGAGTGGACCATGTTCTCCGCATCTATTGTCGATGCTGCTGCCCGTAGCTGCGGCTGTAAGGTCTGCGGTGCCTGTCGCGGCGGCAATCCCAGAACCCGGTGGTGGACACCGGCAGTAAGGGATGCTGTCAAGCTGAAGAAGGAGTCCTATCGGCTGTGGTTGGCTTGTGGGACTCCTGAGGCGGCTGACGGGTACCGTGAGGCCAAGCGTGCTGCGGCGTGGTTTTCGTCCCGGCCGTGGAACACTGGACCAGCTCTATACCCTCTACAGGGTACTTGAGGGTTCATGGGAGTTTGCCCAACCGGTTCACATGTGTTTTGTGGACCTGGAGAAGGCATTCGACTGTGTCCCTGGTGATGCCCTGTGGGGGGTGCTCCAGGAGTATGGAATCGGGGGCCCTTTATTAGGGGCCATCCGGTCCCTGTACGAGCGGAGCAGGAGTTTGGTCCGCATTGCCGGCACTAAGTCGGACCTGTTTCCGGTGCAAGTTGGACTCCGGCAGGGCTGCCCTTTGTCACCGGTCCTGTTCATAACTTTATGGACAGGATTTCTAGACGCAGACAAGGGCCGGAGGGGGGTCTGGTGGATTTTGTCTCTTCTTTTTGCGGATGACGTGGTCCTGCTGGCCCCCTCTAGCCAAGACCTATAGCATGCGCTGTGGCGGTTCGCAGCCGAGTGTGAAGCGGCTGGGATGAGGATCAGTCCCTCCAAGTCCGAGGCCATGGTTCTCGACCGGAAAAGGGTGGCTTGTCCTCTTCAGGTTGGAGGGGAGTTCCTGACTCAAGTGGAGGAGTTTAAGTATCTTGGGGTCTTGTTCACAAGTGAGGGAAGAATGGAGCGGGAGATCGACAGATGGATCGGTGCGGCTGCCACAGTAATGGGGGCGCTGTGCCGGTCCGTTGTGGTTAAGAGAGAGCTGAGCCGAAAAGTAAAGCTCTCAATTTACCGGTTGGTCTACGTTCCTACCCTCACCTATGGCCATATACTTTGGGTCATGACCAAAAGAACGAGATCCCGGATACAAGCGGCTGAAATGAGCTTCCTCCGTAGGGTGGCCGGGCACTCCCTTAGAGATAGGGTGAGGAGCTCGGCCATCCGGGAGGGGCTAGAAGTAGAGCCGCTGCTCCTCCACATCGAGAGGAGCCAGTTGAGGTGGCTCGGGCATCTATACCGGATGCCTCCTGGACGCCTTCCTCAGGAGGTGTTCCAGGCACGTCCCACTGGGAGGAGGCCCAGGGGACGGCCCAGGACATGCTGGAGGGACTATGTCTCTCGGATGGCCTGGGAACGCCTTGGGCTCCCCCTGGAGGAGCTGGAGGAGGTGTCTGGAGAGAGGGACGTCTGGGCGTCTCTGCTAAGTCTGCTGCCCCCGCGACCCGGTCCCGGATAAGCGGAAGTCGACGAGTGCGAGTATATATATATATATATATATATATATGAATCACGCAGCTAGCTGAGTGCTTGTGCTTAGTCTGTTTGTGTTACTGCTAATTGTCACTACTGGTAATTTTAGTGGTCGTTCATAGCTGAACAGCTTGTTTGTTGTTGTGCATTTTGGCCAAAGATGGAGAAAACATCTCAGACTGCAGCTGGAGATGTGAGTCAGGAGGGCCCCACAAAAATGCAGGCACAGGAAGCAATTGGAGCTTTGATTTTATTGTCATCAGAGGAGCGTAAAGCTCTTAATGATTATAGCATTGTGAATGCAAGGATACAGGAATTTCTACAGGTCATTAAGAACCCACCAAAAGACACACAGGTGGCTGATGTGTTAGGACAGCTCACTCTTTTATATCAGCGAAGGGTACTTTTGGAAAGAGACCGGTGTTTTAAACTACAGTTTATGCTGAATAACACTTTGCAGACAGCAGAGGCAACTAGGTGTGAACTGTTAGAAGTGGAGAAGTTGGAAGCAGCCAGAAGGTTGGAGGTAGCTGAGCGTAGCAGGATACACCCCCATCCCCAGAGGACTGGGGGGTGGAGATAAATCCTGTCTCACAGGTTGAAACCTCTGAAGCTGAGCCACACGTGCAACACCCTGAGAGAACCTTCTACTTGAAAACGTAGAAGCTGCTCTCCAGAGACAACCTTCGCAAGCTTGTGGTTTTGCCCACACATCCACAGAGTCCAGAACAGGTATGAGTAGGCAGATTAGATTCAGTGGTGCGGTGTCCCACCCCACTGTAGTAGACAGCCATGAACAATACCTGGCGGTGGACTCACTAGAAGTAAATGGTTCAAGTTTTAGGGGCGAGCAGCCTTCACACTTGACTTGCAGGACCCTGCTCTACAACCCCTCACCTCCGCCAAGGCAACATGAGAGCCGTCTCTGGGACTCAGGTGGTTCATACCGCCCTCAACCGCTGCCCAGGACCCGATTCCCGGGAACACGTGGCCCACCATTGTACCATGAGCAGCCTCCAGTGCCTCCCCCAAGGGTGAAGCGTGATGCCCTGACACACGGGGGATGCAGCAGAAATGAACCTTCAATTGATGACTCAGATGGGCCAGCACCAATCCCTGAGAGTGGATTGTGCACACGCCAACTTGAGTCTCTTGCCCAAGGCATAGAGCGTTTTGACCCTAATAATGAGGAATCAAACATTGATGATTATCGTAGGGAAGTCGAACGCTGCCTATTAGACCTATGCTGCCCATCAGCACAAGAAAAATTGAAGCTCATCTGGAAAACAACATCCAGGAGCGTCCATGTTTTCATGGAGAGCCTGCCCCCTGCAGTCCGAGACCATTATTCAACCCTCTGCGAAGTTTTAAGGGAAGAATATTCTGTGTACATGGACCAGGACTCCGCAGCACTTGGTGCTTTCGTTATCCAGCAAAATAAAAGCGAAGCACCCAGAGAGTATGACCAGCGCCTGAGAGCCGCTTACTTCCAAGGTGGTAATGCTCCCGGCATAGAGGAGGAACATGCTTTTAAATCTCTGTTCCTCCACAACCTTCATGAAACCGCACGTTACGACGTTACTATGTACTGTAGAACAAAAACCCTCACCATGCAAAAGACCCGTAAACAGGCTCAGATGGCGTGAGAAACAAGTGCAAGACCTACTAATGGATCAGAAGGAGAGGTTAGAGTTTTACAGGTGCACAGAGAAGAAGACAGTGGTGCATTAGAAGGCAGAGAAATGCCTTCAAACAGAACCCATGTTAAGAACAGGTTAAGGGAACAATGTATGTTTGGTCACCTGGACCGGGGGGGGTGGTACTGAGTACCAGCCACAGTCAAAGCTGCCGGACCATTTCCGGTCGAACAGACGACCTGACCATCACGTGAGGCCCAAAGGTAGGCCTGATGGTAAAGGTTGGAGTCAACATGCAGGATGGAACCCGAGGAAAGAGATGGAGGATGCCCTACGCAAGATTCTGACAGAAGCAGTGCGCCAGGCATGCGCCCAACCTCCACCATCATTAGAGGCAGCTGACCATCGGGTGAAACCGGATCCAAAACCCCCGCCAGCATAACTAGGCGTGGACCCAGTCTCCACAGCCATCAGAGTCTACCTGATCAGATGGCGAGACAAACCTGGGAAACTCAAAGAACCCCTTGGGACCTCTCCAGGAGAAACACCACAAACCATTTCTCCAGGTAAACTGAACCAAAATGAACATACAGGTTACCTATACTATCTCACTAGTATAGGAGTACAGGTCAAACTGAGGTTCCATTTTAAAACAGGATCAGAGATCAGCCTGATGTTCTCAGTCCTGTTTGAGGAGGTGAGTAGAGCCATGCTCTCCCTCAGTAAACCATTTCAGGCTGAAGCTTGTGATGTAAGCATCACCAGCTGGGTGGAGATGGACATTACACTCAAAGACATGACTCTGGTGCACCCCATCTATATGTGCACGTTGAACACAGAGCTTTTTCTTGGTGGCCAGGACCTGCGGGACAGGCTGGCCCCACTCATTGACTGCCACCAGGACCAACTCTGGGTCCAGGCGGAGGTGCAAACACCACTGGGTGCAAGCAGCAAACCATCCTTGGTGACAAACCAGGTTGCCAGCTTAGAGGAGCCCAAAGAACCTCTCAGGCCCTTGTCGGTGCCAGACATGGGCACCTCTGTGACACAGCTGCACCCAGCCACCCAGAAAACTCCTCCCTGCAGTCATGCATCATTTCTTTGCTCTTTAAAGAACCCAGGTGTGAAAACATGCAACCCCAAAGTAGTGGAAGGTGTACACCTGGAAATCATGTTCATACCAGAAGTGCTTCTAGCATTCTGGTTCTGGCAGTTATCAACTGGTAGAGAGCTGTATGACCGCTTGGGCCAAGAAGATCCCCTTTTAACTGAGGCACAACACAGCCACACACTGCTCTTAGCAGATGGGCTCCGCCCTCTCCTTAAGACAGACAGAGTGTGCACCTCCAGTGTGCAGATTGGCATCAAACAGCTCTCCCACGCTTTCAGCATTGTTCCAACAGACCAAAGGTGGGTTACATTATCCTACGCTCATTACTCTCCTGTAGGGAGCCATTGGAGCTGCAACGCCACACTCCACACCCTCCAACAGATGGCGTACTGGCCTCCAACGTCTCACGACACTCAGATCTACATCCAAGGATGCTTTACCTGCTGCCAGTTTCAACCATCCCAGTCAATCGGTCAACCTCCGCAGCAGACACCTTGCAACCTCCACAAACACACCTGGCTGATAGCCCAAGTAGTGCAGTTCCATTATTATTATTATTAATTTTTTTTCCTTTCCCTTTTCCAATCTGAAAAGTTTAGAGACAGGAGTTATGTTAAACCCCATCATCATTTGAAAGAGCTAATTTGTTTGAACCTAAACTCATGTTAAACGTTGGTTTTGTTAAGATAACACACTACATAGTTGGTTACAAACCAGGATTGACTCCCTCACATTGATTTTCCCTTGGTTCATAGTGCTACCTTTGCCAATGCCACAGGCTGATTCCCGTGCCTGACTGGAATTGGACGACTAAGCTATGACCCCATTATGTGGTTATCTTGTTGTTTTTGTTTCTTTCTTTTTATGGTTGTTTCTCTTTGTCTCAGGGTTATCAAAGCTGATGACCAAAAGAATGTGATGTGAAGATGATGTGAATGTATTGTTTTGTATGTTTCTCATTGAGTGACATAGACAGGTATGAGTTAGTCACAGTTTAGTCCTGCCCAGGCTAACCTTGTCCTGCCCAGTCATAGGCCTTTGAGAAACAAACTGAACTGTGAATTCCATAATCCTTACAATCCATGCAGAGTGATATATTTCAAATGTTTATTTGTGTTAATTTTGGAAATTTTTACTTATAGCTAATAAAATACAATATTTCATCTCTTAGAAAAATAGAATATAATATAAGATCAATTAAAATATTTTGAAAACAGAATTATTATGTTATGGCCCACCAAGAGACAACCATAGATGCTTTTCACAAGGAGGGCAGGTTACAAAAGGTTCGCAGAGAGCTATATCCAAGCAAAACAATGGAAGTTGAGTGGAGGGACTTTTCAGAGCACTTCAAGCTCCCCTGGAGATATTAGCTGTCTCATTTTCATGCAGCACTTGGCATTTGCCTACACTTTCAAAAAAGGTACCTGTACCTGGTTTAATTATTATTTCAATCGATTCAATCATTGCGCTTGATTGGCCTGCAAAGTTGCTTTGCATAGACCCCGTATGGAATCACTGGAGCATTGTCAAGAGGAACGCCGGACCCAACCATGGAGATGAGCTGAAGGGTCCTATTAATACCGGGAATATGTGCAATTGCAATACTACTGGAGAATAGTGTAATGAAATCTATTATGATTATTACCCCTGTTTTTATGAATCCTGTCTTTATTTCCCTTCATCAAAATGCCCCCATTATTCTTTGTAAGCTTTAGAATCTCAGCTACTAACATTATACGTCAAGTGTGGGCATCGAGGGCAGTGACAGTACATCTAACAGCCAAAAAACATTACTGACACGCAGAGTTTGCATGCATTCCTTGAAATATAATATCCTTCTAAATATTGCATCCAAACAGTCCTTTGTGTCTGTGATATTGCACACATTGATACTGTAATGAAGAATGTGATTTGATAAATCAGCTCTACAATCATAGCAACCTGGGCTTCCTAAACACCTCAGGCTGATCGCCTCCATACCATGCTGCATTAGTGCAGTAATTCATGCAAAAGAAGCCACAACTAAGTGAATATACTGTACAGTACTTAGATATCCTCTGAAGAGGGTTGACAAACATATCAGTGAGAGGGTAATGAATCTATATATGAACAATGCATTTTGAATTAAATCACTGTAATTTAAGATCTTCTAATTCATTGAGCTGAACCTGTAGATATTTTAGTTTCACCTTACCTGAACATCACTGTTTTTCTGTCTTATGGTTTCCTCCTTTTCCCTAATCTCTTGCTCCAGGAAAAACTTCTCCCTATCGATGACAAAGAAATTGAGAGGTAACCAAAGGCAGAAGAATAAAACTTGTAATTCTCTCTGCATTAAAAAGGTTTTTGCAACTAAAACTTGGAAAAAAGCAGTAAGAAACAATTTATTTCACAATGACACCATTAATAAATGAAACTTCAACTGCTTTTTATTATTAACTCTGATTTACAAAGTGCTTTAGAATAATGTAAAAGTTAAAAAGATCTGATCTTCAACACGTCTTTGCTTGAATCTTCCCTTGTTTTTCTCAGAGCACCCCGTGCAGCCATCCTCCGGCTACACGGGGTGCTGGTGCTCACCTCTGCAGCTGAGCTATTTCCTGGCTGAGGTCATCTAGCTCTTTGTTGCCTGTGAGCTCAACTGACCCAATGGAGCCGGTGCTGTCCTGAGGAAAGAGACATTGAGACAGATGTTTAAGAAAAAAAAAGAGCTGAGATGACAAGATGGACAACAGCAGGAGGGGAAAAGCGTACTGTATGACATGAATGCAATTAAAGACATGAAGGAATAATTTTGATACGCGAGTGTGTGGCGTGGGTGAAAGGGTGGGGGAAGAAGTGCAGAGGGGACGTGAGCAGAATAAAGGCGGAGGGAGGAGCTCCCTGCTGGTATTTCTAAGAAAACAAAAGTCATAGGAAGGAAATAGAAACATCTCTTTCAGCTTGGTGGGAGCGACCGAAGTAGACAATACTTGAATGATGAGAAATGCATGCCGACTATTGCACAGGCTGATTATCGGCATTAAAGCTTTAAAACATGATGGTTTCAACACTAATAAAATGTTATATCACAACACTCTAGGACTGGCTTAAGGAGCTTTATTTAGATGCCACAGAAATGCTGTACGAAGCATCGAGGAACACAGCCCTGGCCCCACCCCATATGTTACTGCACACTGCCTGTCGCCAGGCTGCAACACCTTTTCCTTGCTTACAAAACACACAAATTCAGCTGTTTAGAAATATTTGTAGTCATGAAGAAACAGGCACTGTCATGGCATGGAAACCAAAGCAGGAGCAGGAATATTTGCTGTTTGCTGTCCTCATACGGTGAAACTCTCATAGCACCCCATGTCTCATGCAGACAAACACAAACAATTTACACACTTCAGTTTATAATTTGCCAAAAAAAAAAAAAAAAAAAATCAAAGAGCCAAAAACTTTCAATTTACAAATATCCAAAGGAGAGGTCCAAGGATCCCTTAAACGTTTTCTCCTAAGTGGCACCTTTACATTAAACATAGTGAAGTTAATTTTACAGCAAAGTAGGATTTTATTTATTGTGCTGCATTGATATAATAACCTAGGTTCAAAGATTTAGTCCAATTATTAACATTAAACACACAAAACAGAAGCTATTTGCTTTTGTTCATTTTTTCTGTGTAAACTGTCAAAAATAAAAAAATAAAAATTGTGTTAACAGAAAATTAAACAAGTCACACAATTGTTACATAAATTAAACAAAAAAAAGAAAAGGCATACCACCAAGAAAGACTTGTAGCGCTAAAGAAACATCAGAGGATGCAACATGTGGCCTAACTCACAAAGCTCCGCTGTATGTTCCTTTTCTCACTGAGAAACATGTGATAGAGCAACGGCGCCACCTCGTGGCAGCACACTGAAATACTCACTCTGCGCATACTAGGCGTGGAAACGAGGTCTGGTCTCACAGAAGGAAGAATCCCCATAAAGCTCTGATAGACAAGATAGAGAAGCGCTCAAAAGTACAAGCATTAGACTGTTTTGCATCAGAGGACTGGTGAGCAAGAAAGCAAAGCTCAGCATTTAAAAGTACAAATACACTACCCCACAAAAGTATCCATCTACTGCAAACTTTTACCTTTCAATGTTATGTTACAACCACAAACTTCAACATATTCTGAGATTTTACAAAATAAACCAAAACAAAGGTGTGCAAAGTGTGGCATGCATCTATATTTAGTAACTGTGATTTAATACTTTGTAAAAACCACTTTTCAGTGTAATTACAAGCTGAGCCCATCTAGAGACTCACATTTTTGTCCATTCTTCTAACAGCTAATGTCCAGACAGATTTAATGTCTGAAAAATTATTTTAATTCCTGCTGCAGATTCTCGATTTGATTTATTTCTGGACTTTGACTGGGCCATTCTTACACAAATACTTATACTTGGTGTAAACTATTCTTAAAAAAAAGCTTGCTCCAAGCTTTTTTGTTGTTGTTGGAATTAATACTTTATTATTTTAAATACATGTAAAAATAATTCAATAAATGGCACACAAGGAAAGACAGAGGCACTTACTCCTGGTTTTATCCATTTTAATGCTGCTGTAAGTAATATGTTTAAAAGATAATTCTTCCCATACATCGCTATGACTACTGCACCTAACAACGCCACTGTAGGCTCCTGTGGAAAGTCCTGTTCAAATATCGCCTTGAGGGCATCAAATACTTCCAGAACTTTTTAAATTTAGGACGTGACCAAAATGTGTGTGTATGATTGGCTATATTTGCCCCACCATTCGTCCAGTATGCACTAGGGTGATGTTGGCTCATGACCAAAAAATATGTCATATATCTTACTTAGAACTTTCCTAACTCCATTTCCAATTTGGATTTTAATTAAAAACCTTTCTATAGGCGTAGGTCTTAAAAGTTTTCCCCACTCTTTATGTGTTGTTAGGCAAGTTCCAAGTTGTAAATATCTATAGAAATCTGTTTTAGGGAGGTGAAAGTTAGTCTGCAATTGCTCAAAGGTCTCAAAGTTATTATAATGGAACATTTGATAAGTACACCAGTCCCTGGTCTCAACATTTTATTTAAAGAAGGTGTCTAAATTATTAGGCTTGAAAGTCTTCATTGATCCAATACTTGATAACAGTGAGATTGATTTCGGGAGCTTAAAGACTGTCTGTATTTTTCTCCAGATCTTAAGCTGGATCTTTGTCCACTCACCCATTTCTTTGACCTGTATGTCTATAAAATGGTATAGGCTGCAAGGGCGCCGGAAACATACTTTTCTCGATATTAAGCCATCGGGTGTGAATGTCATTCTGTAACCATAACGTCAATGGTTTTATTTGAGCAGCCCATAAGTAATACCTCAGATTTGGGAGTTTAAGACCCCCCCTAACTAGTGAAGTTGTAGGGCCTTAAGTCTAATTCTAGGGTGCTTTTTCTGACAAATACATTTTGAGATCATTCTGTCCAGATTATCAAAAGTTGATTTAAGAATTTCAATAGGTATCATCTGTAATTAGGAAAGAAGCCTGGGCAGGATGTTCATACAGACACTTTCAACACGACCTTGCAGGGAGAGGGGAAGTACAGACCCTCGCTCTAAGTCACTACTGATACATTCAATTATTTTACAGTAATTAGCACCATACAAGTCTTTTAGTAGTTGAGGGATGTGTATGCCAATGGTTTATGCCATCTTTTGGCCATTTAAATTTACTCTTAAGCTTTAGAGGTCTTGAAATGTTTCCACTGATATCCATGCCCTCTGATTTTTCCACATTCACTTTATATCCCGAGTAATAACCATACTGCGAAATCAGTTACTTTAGGTGTGGAGTAGTTGATGCTGGCTGTGTGAGTGGAGCAAACTTTAAAGTCGATTTCTAAAGTCTTTCTTACAACAATGGCTTTTTTTGGACACTCTTCCATAAATGCCAGATTTGTGAGGTGGACAACTAATCTATAAAAGACTGTGTCCTGTTAACAGATTCTCTCACCTGAGCTGTGGAACCTTGCAGCTCCTCCACAGTTATCACTTGGCTGCTCCTCTGGGTAATGCAGTCCTTGACAGCTCTGTCAGTTTGTAAACTTGCTTGGAAAACTGTTTTATAATCCTGCTTTAAACCTCCGAACAACTTCATCCCTGACCTTTCTGCTGGTCTTCATGATGCTGTTCGTTTACTAATGTTCAATAACAAACTTCTGAAAAACCGAGATCAAACTACACACATGAGGTCTCTATTTGTTTATTTTATTAGGAGGTATCTGAAGGTAATTTTTTAGTATGGATTTAATTTAGGGGTATCAGAGTAAAGGGTGCTTTCCCCTTCAAAATTATATGCTGGCTCGTGTCAGTCTATCACGTACGATCCCAACAAAATACATTAAAGCTTGTGGTTGTTCTGGGACAAAATGTGAAAAGGTTCAAGGGGTATGAATACTTCTGCAAGGCACCGTTGTAGCAGAGAAACAGATGCTTAAAGAAATAGCTTGGTTTTTCTGAAGCTGTTTGTATAGAGCATTTATGAGTAAAAAGCAACTTAGTCAGTCGGTTGGTCTATATGAAAGACAGTACAGCATTAAAGCCAGATGAAATGTTTCAATGCTTGTCATTGTGAAAATTTGCATTTTAGCTGGGCCTGATCTAAACTTCACCTGACCGCTCATGAAGCAGAATTTAAGAAGAGCTGATAAAGATGGAGTCGGGACTCACAAGGCCCATAGCTGATCCTGCAGTCCTCTCTGACGGGGGGATCATGTCTGAAGTGAGAGCTGAGGGAGGGTCTATGCCTTTAGTCACCTTCTGTTGGATGAAATGCATGGCCAGTGCAAACTGCTCTGGGGTCAGCTTGCCAGTGTGTTTTGTGTCAGCGAGTCCCCTGTGGAAAGCAAGAAATGTTTCCCCTTAAAAGAGAAAAACACTGCAACCTTTTCTGATAATTAGTACCAGCGTCGCTTACAGATCAAGACTGTACTTTAGAGATGGTTTCAAATGTCTAAATCCCTTCCTGCCCGGTTTTGAATAACCCGTAAAGATTCAATCTTTTCAAAAGGTGGTGCTATTGGGCACGGCGCTGGTGGTGTAGGAGTTAAGCGCGCAACCCTGTGCAGAGGCTATAGTCCTTGATGCGGCTGTGCCGGGTTCGAGTCCCGGACCTGGTGACCTTTGCCGAATGTCTCCCCCTCTCTTTGCCCTCTTTCCTGTCTACCTACTGTCGAAAAATGAAAAAATAAAAATGGTAGTCCTATTGTGTGCCGTCAATATAGCTAGTTACAATGAGGTATGTTAACTGGAAGTAATAAAAGAGCTCATGAACCAAATTTGTCTGACAGTAAAATCAGGTATAAGGCTGTAAGGTCAAAGACTGATACCTCAACCGTAGCTGCTATCTCTTACCATAATGTGTGTGCCACATCTTTTACATGTGCTTTGCATCACAATGTTAGGTTAATCCAGCAGATTGTATGCTTCACACCAACGGCATAGGAGAACTTCTTCTCCAAAATGACAGAAAGAGGTTAAAAAAATGAAAACAAAATTAAATTTAAATACTAATAGGGCCATGAAAATTAAGGTATCTGCAAATATTAAAAGACAGACATCAAGAAATGTTTTGGCACCCCTGGTAGATATGTGCAAAAAGCCTTACAATAAACTCATACTGTAGGAACAAAATCTGTTACAGAAACAATAGTAAAATTAAACATGTGGAAAAATATCCCATCATAGAAATAATAGTTTTAAAAGATGTTGGTACAGCTAACGATGATTATTAAATTAAAGTTGCTTTACAACTTTAATGCACTTTGTTTTCCAGGGATACAAAGTGATTTCTTAGCTACTGGCCACTTGGTGAGACATGGTTATTTATCTTACTGCCACCCACAGTGGTTTAGAGAACATTTTGAAATTCCTGATGCAGACATGCAGCTAGTCTGCCGCTTGAATATATTCAATAACACACATTTCATTTTAATAGCAACTGTGATTGTTCTTGTAATTGCTTTAAATGTAAACATGCCGTCTGAATTTCATATGCATGTCTCCGTGTGTGGCCTCACCATATCTGCGCCAGCATTGACTGAGAGAGGTTGGACTGCATGAAGATCTCGATGATCTCAGTGCCTGTGATGAAGCCGTCCCCACCAGTGTCCGTTTTCTTGAAAAGCTCCCTATATTTCTCTCTGTCGGCCACCGGTACCACCCAGCTCACTGCAGCCTGGTGGGAACAAAACTCAATCAAACCGTGCATTTAATCTTCAGCACTGAAGGCGAGATTATGCACTGATTTACAGCACCTTCCTACAGTATTCAAAATCCTTTAAATTTTTCACTGTCGTATTAGCACTTCAAGAATGAATGTATGTTATCAGGATTTTATGTGACAGACCAGTACAAAGTAATGCTCAACTGTAAACTGCAATTAAAATAGTTTTAAATTGGGTAAAGATTTGTTTGAGAACACTGATGAGCAAACAGCAGTGTGAATATCAAGGGACAGAGCAGACAGGTCAGGGAAGTTTAAAGCAGGGTTATAAAACCATATCCCAACGTTTGTTGACAGGCCAACTATCACTCAGGCGCTAATATAGGAGAGAGACATGAAGAAAATCATTATTGAACAAAAGCCACATGGAGTCCTGCTTGTAGTTTGTGACAATCCACGTAGGGAACACGGCAAACAAACCAAAATGTAACGTTTTTGGAAATGCTGTGTGCTAATAAAAGTACAACACCCTGAACACATCATTCCCACTGTGAAGCAAGGTGGTGGCAGCATGATGCTGTGGGGATTCAGCAGGGGCATGAAAGCTGGACATAGTTGGATGGAGATGAATACAGAGCAGAAGGTACAGCTCCCAGTAGCACAGCAGAGCTACCAATGGACTGGTTTAGATCAGGGTTCTTAAACTCAGGCGTATCCCTGGTCTAAAACACCTAAATCAAATGGCTAAAGTACCTCCTCAGGATGTCATCAAGTTCTACAGAGTTCTGCAAATGATCGGATTTTTTTTTTTTCTTTGTACTGAAGCAGATACACAAACACATCGCTCTGTATCTTCTGAGCATAAACTAGAATCACAAGTTTTACTCTGGACTTTTAAACATCTTAGAGTTAGCAGTGTGGCTACCAATTCAACTTTGATCAACACCAAGTGCTTTTGTCAAAATCTGTAGAAAATAGATGTTGAAAATATAAATAGAGTAGGAAAAAAAACTGTCAGCTTAATTACTCGTTGTTAATAGACTTATCATAGCATTAAGATAAGGAGTGTAGATGTCTGACTAAATCTTTACACTTCACTTTGATTGGAGGATGAAAATTCAACCACAAAGAGAAAAAAAATGGTCTTATCAGACGGAAGACAGTTTGATACGTTTGAAGCCTTCTGTTACTTTACTTTAATTCTAGCCAAGTTGTTTTTGTCCCAATGTTTCTATTGAAGTTCTGCTTCAATGTCAGGTGCAGCTAGACTGAAAGGATTAAAAGTATTTATGAGACATCCTAGACTTACAATGACAATGCCACCATCAAATATTTTTAAGTTTCTAAACGTCACACTGAAAATGAATTCACAGTGTGGCTATTGTGAAGAACCATCTCCAGTTAAATGTGGGTTCTATAAAACTTGCTAGCACAACTACTCTACTTTCATTTAAGCCAAGTTCCAAGTATCATGGTAATGCCACTTGCTACCCTTTAAAGGAAACCTGTTTCTCAAAAAGTCACATGTGCAGCAGAAACAAACTATCCCTCATACAATGCCCTCAACAATGCAGTAAAACAAGTCTAACTGTTAGCAACAGTAAAGTTAATACATGAAATACTAGTCTCTCCAAAAGCTCAGAACCTGTAAGACTTACTTAGGGTGGAGCAAATAGAATAAAAAAAGAGGATTTCGTCCTAATTTAACAACCTGAGCAGAAGAAACCAATGCAGATTGCAGAGCATATTTTAAATCCAATTCTCCCAAATTAAAAGCTATAATAAATAACAGCACATTTTATCATTTATGCCCAATTATAAGCAGCAAAATTACATTCTTTATGATTAAACACATCAAGTATTCTCTATAAAAACTCAATGAGACCTTTTGTAAAATCATATGTAAAAATGAACTTTTAAATCTATATTTACCTACTTATATCACAGAGCAAATTGTCAGTCCAAGTCTCCCTGATGCACTAATAATGATAACACTGATGCATAAAGAAAAAAGCTGTATACCGCTGGAGTGGATGCTGAGCTGGAGTTAAAGGAGTGTTTTGGAGACAGGTTGACAGCACTGGGGCTGAGGGGAGTAACGCCACCCAAAGCAGAAGCAACGCTCCCCATAGGAGGAGTGGCGCTTCTCAGAGAGGGAGAGCTCCGCAGGGCCTCTTTGAGAGCAGCCGGGCCGGATCCGAGGCCGGATAAAGTGGGTAACACAGCGACAGCGCCTGGAAGTGCAGGCGCTGATTTCTTTCTTTTGGAAGGTGGGATGAGAGAAGAAGGTAGGCTGCTTGGGACAGGCTCACTCTCCATGGTACGATATACAAGATGCATAGCCTGAAAAGAAGCATGGTAGACATAACAATTCATTACAAATTTATACATGCTAAATGTACCTTGAGGGAACTGTAAAAGGTGCAAAAGATCCATGCATACCACTGTGAACTCGTCTTTGTCCAAATGTCCATCTTTGTCTACATCACTAAGGTCCCAAATCTATAGATAAACAAATAAATACTGATCTGGTTGCTTTAAATTGTTAAACAACTATACAGCGCTACATAGTGTGCATATTACCTTTCCCAACACATCCAGAGGTAGCTTGGAGTTTACCAAAACAGGTCGGACCTTATCACCAGAGAGGAGACCTTTCACAGGGGACAGACTTTCAAAAATTGCCTCGAACTTCCCTTTCTCATCAGGCTAGGACAGAATGAAAACATTTAGATGGCAAGACTTTACTTCTCCTTCTGGAAAGTGTTCTTATAAGTCTGTTTTGGCTCACCCTAATTGCCCAGTCAGACACTGATGATATAGTTAATAATGGGCTGTCAGTATCTCTCTGTAAAAGACAAAAGATTAGAACATAGTAATATTGGATAGAAGGATAACTTTAGGTGAGTGAAGATACAAAAAGCATTAAAAAAAATCCTAGCTCATAAACTGCTAGATTGTTCAGTCAAAGTTCCTATAGGATGATAGAGAAAGTGTCCGAGTTTTCTCCAGATGGTTGGAGTATAGACAAATGCACTGCCACCCCTCCATCACCTGCTGCTTTGCACTGGATACTACACTTTTTCCTCTTACAGAAAATAAAAATTCAGCTATCTAGAAACACTTTGTGTCAGGATGAGTAACTGCCGTGCCACCCATCATTTTTGTTAAAGTAGCTCCACTTTAAACCACAGCTGACAAACAACAAGCAGGTCTGTCCAAGCAGCGGAGGACAGGCCAGCTTCCTCAGCAGACTGCCTGACTAATTAAGTAGCTAATAACTATTATACAGCAAACCTATAAAATACAGGAATAATTAAATGTTATGGTAACTATTACCATACTTGACATGTTAAATTGTTAAAACAGCTTACCTGTTTTTAACAAAAGCAATTGTGTCGTTACAGATTTTTCTTTACCTTTGTTTTTGCCAAATGACATCCAGAAACAGTTGATATCATACTGGCCCATGCTTAATTACTTTTTAGAGCTAATAAAATTCAGTTTTTTTTTGTCACACAGTTAGCAGAAGTATTTTTCCCATCAAATCAATGGCTACAGCAGCTACTGATAAAGTAGTTTAAACACTCACAAATTTTGGTGCAGCTACATTTTGGTTGAGGTTGTTAAGGCTGATTTCATTTCCACCCTGTGCTGACGCCACCAGACTCATTGCAATGAAGAAACCCTACAAAAGTGGGAACAAAGCAGATAACATCTGGTGTTTTCTGCATACATCAGCATTCTACAAGTAGAGCAACTTGGCAGAAAGATTTACTGAGTTACCCTCTTATCCAAATATCCTTTTCTATCAGAATCTGCCAAATCCCATATCTAATAGGAAGAAAATACAAAACATGGTTAGAGGGAATTTACTGAGTAGATTTGGGGTAAAGTAAGTCCAGCACCCACTTTTCCAAGTGTACTGTCTGATAATCCAGACTTTTTAAGAAACTGAGCTGCATCGCCGGCAGATATTCTCCCTGTGTTTCCTGGATCAAGCTGCAAAAAACAAAAAAATCAAAACAAGCAAACGAAAAAAAAAAAAGAATATTTTCAAAACTAGAATACCGATTTAGCTTAACAACCATCAAGAGAGTTGGACAGCAAATCACAGGCAATGTAAATATTACCTGTCTGTAGTAATTTTCATATGCTGCACTTCCATTTGATAACTGTACAACAAAAAAATGACACATAAAAATCTCAGCTTTCAACCAGGAGTTATTAAAGCAGTTTAAAATGTACAAGTAGCTCACTACAGTCAGCAAAGTATTTAACACGCAATCAGATAAAAACAAACTTTCCATTTAGCTACGTTTAAATTTCAACGAAACGTTCAATTTACCCATCACAGTTCTACCTAGCTTACAATGTTTACTCAGTGGATAACGAAAACTCGCTAATTCGGTTCAACCGACACATACTTAATACGACTTATGACTTCGTGTCGCGAAAAGAGCACACAATAAAACGTCACTGTTGCTTGATAATCACGGGCAGTTAAAATGTAAGACTTTCTTTATCTTTGTTTGACGTCGTTACCTGACTGAGAGTCATGAGCGCCGCCATTTTTCCTGGTGTGTGTCGTGAACGCGCGCCGCGCACACGCCCAACGGGGGCGCGAGCGGCTTCCTTCAGAACACCAGAGAGGGATGGGTCGTGCTTGCGGAAACGTGACGTCATCCCCCTGTTTTATTTCCTTGGACGCGTGGAGAGCATTGCAGGTGCAGCGGATGAGCTTTCTTCGGCTGATAACGCAGGCTACCCACTAATGACAAAGTGTCAGTTTAAATCCACATCCGGTCTAAACGCTGACGTGTCTTAGAAGACAGTGAATCTAATGTCTGAGGACCTCACAGGTCAGCTCTGTTGTCTGTGAAACATAAGCAAATAGCCCTACATTATAACAGCTTTTTTAACATATAACTTTATGACCCATGACAGGCGAAATCAGTGGCAGTTTTGGACATGGGTGATACGGGTTTTTGCTCAGGGTGGCATTTATGCAAGACCTGCCATTTGGTAAAGTGATTAACATCGATTATCTCTTCATCGTGGCAGTAATTAGTGGGTGGGATATATAAGGCAGCAAATGCTCATTTTGTCCAGAAGCAGAAATACAGGCAAACGGAAGGGTTTGAGTTTGTTCGACGTAGAGCCAAATTGTGATGGTTAAACACTGAGAGTATCTCCAAAACTACAGTACTTTAGAGATCAGCATGTGGGAAACAAAAACCTGGCTTGTGCATTTCTATCCTACAGACAAGCTGAATGGATGGATGGATGACCTATTTTCCCATGATGCATGAGAATCAATGAAATCATTTGAAAACTGCATTTTGCATTCATTCAGGGTTTTCTTTGTCGGATATTAAAACTATTAGATGATATTCAAGTGTGACAAAAGAGTAAAAACGTAAGAAATCTGTATGGGGCTAAATATGTTGTCCCTTTCACAGCACTACAAGCTCAGATCTACGATGGTTAGGGACAAAAGTTAGATTAAAGATGGGCGTATACAGATATGTGTGTGCAACATGAAGCAGCGCTAGCTAAAGTTTGTCCATAAGGTTCAGTTTACAGCAAACTGTTGTGCAGAACATTGTTTATTGTTGCTACAATGAGCCGTGCTATGTTCATGTACCTTAGGTAAATAACAGCCACATCAAGTTTAAAGTCGACCGTGAAAACCATCTGTTAAACACATTTTTACACAACTCTGAACATGTTGATTAACCATTTACAAATTTAAAAAAAAGACAGTGTTGTATGGCATGCTCAAATGCAAGAAAGGTCAAAAGATTAGTGAATAAAATACATTATGACCCTAATTGCAAATGAGAACTACTAGAAATGGAGAATATCAGTGGAGTGGAGCAGTGGAGAATATCCCCTGTGAGAGGTGAAGGCAGGAGAATGGGTTTCTGTCATTACCTACTTCAGAAGACTCGAAGTTTCCAAAGGACCTGCTTACAACCAAAAAATTCCTGTTATCTCAAATCTGGTTTGATTGTTGTGGGACATGAGAAGGGTTCTAATTTACTGAACATTTCCTATGAGCATTTTTCAAACTTGCCTTATGCCAAAGAGAAGACGCTCATCAAGTTTGGGGAGAACAGGAAGGCTAGCTGATTGGGGAGGGGTCAGCAACATTCATTTCTATTGAATAAAACTTCTGTTAAGTTTCAAAAAACAAACAAAAAGAAATACATTACTTGATTTTCTTTTTATTACTGGAAAAATATACTTTTTAGTGTAACAAGGCCAGTTTAGTGTATTCCTTAATTGTGCAAAATTGGTATCCCACTGAAAGAAATAAAGCAGATTCAGTTGATAAGTACTAAAAAGGACTGAAACAAAATGATATCCTTTGTACCGTTAGCGACATTGTGGAATTTCAATGCAAATGTTTCATCAGCAAAAAAAAGCATGACTTAAACTAAGCTTTCCTATTGTATATTTAAAAACAATGACAGGTCTACATTTTTTTAGCCACTATGGAGTGGCTGAAGAACCATATTTGGGTCTGGAGCTGCAGGATACAGACACCTGTTCTTGGCTTTTCGTAGCCCAACTCCTGCAGCTATTCATGCCCCAATCAACCGGCTCCTGATTCAGGCAGTGGTTAAAATATTCGAGAAGCAGGAGTAACATATTATGCCATTTCTGTCATATAATGCCATCATTCCTACAGCAGATGACAGCATACATCCCTTTAAATTCTTGTAAAGTATGAACAGAAATATAATGCTAATTATGATACAATCAAACACACCAAAATAAACCTTAGTGTTTTTTTTTTAATAGTTTTTTTGCTCTCATGACAATATCCATTCATCAGCTTATCCTTGCAAGGTCGCGGGGGTCTGGTGCCCATCTCAAGCAGCCATTGAGGTTGGGTACACTCTGGACAGGTTGCTGGTTCACCACAAAGAAGCACAAGACAAACAAGCATGCACACACTCATACATAAGTGCAATTAAGAAGTAACCATTTAAGCTAACAGTCATGTTTTTGTAGTGTGGGTGGAGAGAACCAATGGAGTACATGCAAACTCTACGCAGAAAGAATCCAAGCTGGGATTCAAACCTCGGACCTACGTGCTGCAAGGTAACTGTGCTAACAACTGCACCACTGTGCAGTCCCTAAAGACAATATATTTGAAAATAGAAAAAAAATTTATCCAGACATTTTATATTTTTTCTTAATGTTACGAACTAAAACTGATATTAAACAGTTTTTTTCACTGTTGTGGAGATATTTTATCTTAATTGAGAAATGTCATTTTTGCTTATTTATATTCTTATTAACAATACTTAAATCTTACCAGTTTTAATATATTATCATATAAAAAATAGACAATATTGTTCTATCTGGGGTTGTTTCTGTGATCATATATATTTAAAAATGAGAGATTTGCTTTTTTTTTATTAATTAATTCAGATTTTGGAATAATGATATAAACTAAAATAATGTTAAATTGAATACATTGGTATGCACAATAGTTACTGTGGTCAAGATTTTTTTTTTAAATGAGAAATATGTTATTGTTATTAACAATGATTTAATACCATTACAAATTATAGTATAGTAACTAATATATATTAGTTAAAAGCAGCTGTTCTCTACTATAATCAGGGGTGAAAGTGAGCCGGTACGGTCCGGTACTCCGTACCACTAAAAGATTCTGCGCCGGGTACGCAATACCGGGAAGAGAGAAGAATGGCTCTCTGC
This sequence comes from Girardinichthys multiradiatus, assembly GCF_021462225.1. Taxonomy (NCBI): domain Eukaryota; kingdom Metazoa; phylum Chordata; class Actinopteri; order Cyprinodontiformes; family Goodeidae; genus Girardinichthys; species Girardinichthys multiradiatus. The sequence continues at coordinate 32,767,973 of NC_061799.1, read as the reverse complement.
TACAACGCAGAGCGGTTGCCAAGGAGATCGGTACGTTCGATTTAATGGACTGGGAGATTTTACACAGGCGGTGCACAGACATAAAAAAACGCCGCTTGCATTAAGACAGGACGAACAATAAATCACTTACCATCTACAGACTTTTAGATAAAAACCGCGAACAACCGAACTGTCAAATTTTTAATTTATATGAAATCAAAACTTGACCACAATGCAGAGAACAATAACTTCTTTGTTCAAAAGAAAGACGGAAAAATTATGCATTATAAAATGGTTTATCATTGTTTCATACATGGCAGTTCTTTAACAATTGAAATATATGTATATATATATATATATATATATATATATATATATATATATATATATATATACCCCCAGTGCCTCCCCAGCCCGCCCTCTAGCTCCGCCCCTAAGTACCGGCAAGAATTTAAAACTATTTTCATCCCTGACTATAATGTTTCAGTCCCTATCATGAAAACAAGATTGTCAAAACTGTACAAAAACAAATATATCAGATTGTAAATATTTGGAGCTAAAATTATTTAAAATTAAAGGTAAAATATGAAAGGTAAGGCTGTAAAGGTAAATATTTCTGAAATAGAAATTCTGATGAAAGGCTGAGTTAAATTGTGAGGGGCTTGGAGTCTGTAGACTGTAACAGCGTTCCTGCAATATTTCCATTTCAAAATTCCATACTTTTCCAGGATTTAATTTTCTAGATTTTTCCACAACATTACAGTCATACGAGTACAAAACATTTACATAATTTGGTTTTATTGTCCGTTTTTACCCCCCCCCCCCACCAATCATAAAACAACAGTGCTGGAGCTGGCTTCCAATTCAGTAGTGAGAAAAAGGATCGTTTCACTGTTTTTGGGATCTGGATGAAAGCAGGACTGAATTATTGAGGTTTAAATACAGATCCTTCAAATCTTACCTTGTGATCAACAATATCTTCATCTTTCAAAACTCAAGAAAAAAGGAAATTTGGTGTCTTATTTCAAATTTTAAAATTATTTCAAAGACCTTGGGTTCAGTTTTAGTTTGACTCGAGCGGCAAAAGAAAATCTAAATGACCATAAATAGGTTTATTTTTTGTAATAAAATAATGATCAATAATTTAGACAAAAACCCATGTTGTGACATTTAAAAAAACACACTAAAGGTTGTTATTAATATATAAACGAATAGCAAAAGCCTTTTTCCAAAAATTTTGATTTTCACCTGTTTGACAATGGAATAAGATATCAAGTCTGGAAACTCAGGCTATCCGTACGCTATTTTTATTTGCCCATACTTGCAGACACTTTTAATAAATCACATTTGATACTTTCAAGATTGGGTAGGAACCCTGGTATAAATAATATGTAAAGGACAAAAACAGCCAAAACACTATTTTAAATGATCATCTTTAGGGTATTTTCATAAACACCTTAATTATTCCTTAGAAATTAGGGTAAATTGGATCAAGTCATGCCTCAGAGGATTGTGGACATACAGCATAATGGCAACCAAGGAACACACAATAAAATTCAGAGTGTGGCACATACCAAAACCTACTAAGACAAAATAAACCATCTCTATGTTGAAACATGGTGGTTGTAGCATCATGCTGTAGGGAATCTTTTCTTGAGCAGAGGAGCAAATCTGGTGAGAGCTGAATGAGAAATGGATGCAGCTACACTGGAAGAAAATCTGCCTGAAATAAGACTGGAGCAAACAGGATGGCCATAAACAGAGATACAGCGAAATGGTTTAAAGCATATTCATGAGTTAGAATGGTCCAGTCAAAGTCCAGACCTAAATCCAAATAGAGAATCTGTGGTAAGACTTTGCTGTTCCCTTTTGCTCTCCATCCAGGGTGACACCCTGAGCCATTTTGCAAAGAATGGACTAAAATAAAATAACTTTCTAAATATGCAAAGCTGGTTTTTCATTCATTTAGCCCTTCTGAGCCTAGGGTTGAAGGACAGGAATATTTTTATATGTAAAGAAATCTGAAAAGCAAATCCTTTCCCTCAGACTTCAAATTATGCAATACATTGATTCAATTTTTCACAAAAAAAAAGTCAAATAAATTGAAGTCTGCAGTTACCAAGCATTATCATTCAGTTTCATGGGCTGCAGCTGGGGTTCAGACATGCCTTTACAAGATGATGCACCATATAAGGTTTATGTGAATAGTCCAGTGCTACAAATGTTAGCAAATTTACAATAAATGAACTCAGGCATGGTCCTTGTGAATCTTTAAATCTAAGTCATAGAATTTATTATTGTGAATGTCTGGATTTCTATTTGAAGAAGTTGTAAGCTTATGCAACACAAATAAATATGAGACAGAAAAAGTATGATTCTTTTAATAAAACCTTTGGCATGAATCACATTCTGTCCGGTAAAATGTTTGTGTGTTGCTCTTGTGTGAGCAGCACCGACACACCAGCGTCTGTTTGTCCAGACTTTCAGGATTAATCTGCACATCCCATCACACTTCCATGAAAACATGTTGAATTCAAACAACTTCGCTGAGAAATAAAAATGTACTCGCAGGACTTTTCTTTTTATCATTTCATTCAGCTTTCAAAGAATGAAGAGTAAAAGGTTACAGTCAGTGCCATAGAAACAACCAAGAATAAATTATTTTTTAGGTTAGGTTTCAATCTGATTTGTCTCATCTCAAAAACATTAGAATCTCTCTTAAAGTAACCAACTGAGAACCCGGTCAGAAACTGAGATGGTTCGATCAAGAAAATCAAGAAAAATAGCAGATGTCAGTGCCGACCGAATGTGTCGTTAACAAAATGAGGAATGGAGTTTGTTGGTCAGAAAACTACAGAATCAGTTCAGCAGTTCAAGGGAAACATGAGAAAAAAAAAAACAACAACAACAAAAACAAGTCCCTTAACACCCGCTCACACACACCCACTTCCAAAGTTTTCTACTTCAAATCCCAAAGTTGGGGCATGTCCCGATCCCAGGGAAAAAGATGCACAGCAGCCACAACACCCCTGGGAATGACGCGACAGTTTCTATGGAAGGGGGTTTAAAAACTTAGATAAACCTTTTAGCTACACCTTCTCAAAGCTCATCTTTGGGCTTTGAGTCGTCTTCATCGTTTTCAAGTGTATCTTCTGTCTCGTCCTTTGTCTCTTCTTCCTCCTCCTCCTCCTCTTCTTCCTCTTCCTCGTCTTCATCTTCATCAGCCTCGGTGGCTTGTTCTTTGTTCTCCTCTTCCTCTTTTCGTTTCAAGTCATCCTGCTCTTGCTTCATTTTCTTCTCTGGTTCCTGTGGAGAAGATTGCAACAAACACCTCTCATTGGGTCAAAAGGTCACAAGTACTTTTTTAAATAATTACCGTTTTCTCATTTTCATGACAAGTTTGTATTGTTATTACTACCATTAAATTTTCTTATTTGCATTATACATTTCTTTAAAAATAGTTTCTATCCATCCATTGTCTAGTTTTCCACATTTTTCAACAACTAAAAGTTTTTTTATACTACTATCAACTACTTGTAGCACCAATTATATATTTTTCAGTTTTCTTTTTATCATTTCCCCCCTTAGTGTTATCGTTTTAATATGACAATTATACAATTTTAGTATAACATGTATAGATAATTGTACTCATTTCTACTACATTTTTATTTTTTTATTCTTAAATTTACTACCATTTTTATCACTAGTGTTATTTTTTAACAATCAATTAAGGAGCCAAACATTTCAGCTATTGGGAGCATTTGAATTGTTTCATTCAGAAGGATTTCAGACTATTTCACTATTTGTGAGGAGACTCAGCAGGAGGAGCTACTCTTCCTCGCATGTTCTGGTTTTATTTATGAACAAGTCCTAAAAACAAAATATAACCAACAAACCTTTGTCACGCCCCACGTCTGCTTTCCGATGTCTTCTGCTTCCTTCACATCGTCGGTGATCACAAGGTTGTCAAAGATTGTACCAGATTTCACCTAAGAGGAAGTCCCAAATGTTACGTTGTTCCTGGCGTTTTGTTTCTGCAGTAATGGGTTAAAATAATTATCTCCTCACCTGCCAGAGATCAAGGCCAATAACACCGATTTTGTCAAACTTGTAGATGGTCGGATCAGGACTGTGCTCGGGATTGTCAATTTCAGGATGCACCCAGGTTCCCTTGTAGTTGGGGTTGTCGATCTGTTTGGGTTTCCACTCTCCCTGTGATACAGAATAAAGTGTCAATAAGGAGCTCATTCAGGATATCGGCTCAATATCCGATTACAGCGATGCAGCCATCAGGCTTTTCCTGTCTAATATGGATCTTTGGTTTCTTAAAGCCTGACCTGCTGGTACACATTTTCATATTTGTTTTTATCCATTAGAAAAGGAATTACAATTTATGTTTTAAAGCTTATATTCATTCATAGACCCCAAAATGTGGGAGTTCTATGAAAAAAAACAAAAAACCTTAATTGTTCAGTTTTTGACCTCATGACAGCCAATCAGAGCAGATCAAGGAAAATGGACCCAGTTCGACTTCTGGCTCATTGATTGGTACATCTCTATTTGATCATCTATGTGTAAACATGGCCTACTTTGTACTCTGGGTTGGGGATCATAGGTGGCTCCCACTCTCCATCCATATCTTCATCCCAGTCTTCAGGCTTCTTAGCATCAGGATCAGGAATGTTTTCAGGTTTGTCCCAGTCCTACAAAATAAAAATAAAAAACATTTAAAAAAGTCTCAACAATGCAAAATTCTGCACATAAAACAAAATAGCAGAGGAGCTATGGCATTAGGCTTATTCACCTCGGGTTTTGTGTCATCAGCGTCATCGATCTTAGGGCGGTCATCCCAGTCCTCTGGTTTCTTGGCTTCAGGATCCTTAATTTTCTTAGGAGGCAGGAAGTCCCAGTCTTCCTCCAGACTGCCAGACTCCACCTTTTCGTTGTCGATCTTCACCTCATAGGTCTGGTCTGGGTTCAGGATCAGCGTGTACAGGTGGGTCAGCTCATCGTCCTGTTAGGAAACAGAGGAAATGATTGGATTCAGCTTCTAGTGCAACACATGATTGCACTGTAAAATGTAAATCTTCAAAAACTACTGTTACCTTGCACTTAATCTCTTTTTTGATCAGGTGATTCTTGCCCTTGTAATTAAAGATGACATGAACTTTCTTGGTGCTGTAGCCACAGATGTCAGGGCCTAGATGAAATGAACATGGTTAACAATACCACTTATTACTCCATTTTAAAACCATAATCTATTCCCCCCCCCCCCCTTTTTTAACCAATATACATATTTTTTTATAGTAAATTTAATTATTTATAAGTATTCTTACCAAACATGATGTAATATGAGGAATCCCCATGCATGTCGGTCTGATCCAAGTCAGAGGGGAAGACCTTCACATAGCCACCACCACAGTCGATCTTCTGCTCATGCTTGACCGTGAGCTGAATGACCAAAGGCTTCCCCTCGTTGCTGAAGGGGTCAAAACGGGCAGAGACGGCGTAGAAACGAGCATCTTGGCTCGTCTGTAGACCTGAAGAGAAAAAGAGGGGCAAAAAGGAAAAAGGCTAAAGCAAAATGAACAGATTACTCACAATTAAAAAGTGCTTCAATTACTTAATTGCTGATTAAGGCGAATGCTGCACGGACTCTGTAAAAACTGCTTTTTGTTATTGTACGTTCATTTTCAGGAATTACCATTCAGAATGTATAACAATATTTCATTAAATTGAGATACACCAATTATCCCAGATGTTTATGTTTTAAAACCCTATGTTTGTCATAATTTTTTCCCCAACACACCTGAGCTTGGTGTCATTTGAAAATTATGTTAATGCTCGTTTGTTTTGACATAGCACTTTATTGGAAATTCCCACAACTTCATCTTAAGGTAGTATAAAGCCCACATAATAATTCAGTTGCAGGATCAGGTTGGAAAAGAGGACTTTCTCTTTCACTTTGTTTAAAAAAAAAAAAAAAAAACTAAAATGAGGAAGTGTCTAATGATAAACCCTGAAACATGTCATAAACATGAGCGATAATATTTAGCAGTGTCAAACAATGAACAAATCCTTAGGGCTAAATAATGCCACATTTTACCTTTGTCTTTCTCTGCATCTCCATAGAAGTTTCCAGCAGTCAGTTTCCACTCTCCATAATCAGACTTGTGCTTGGAGTTGACCCAACGACTTCTCCATTCATCTGACCGAAGAAGAACCAGTCACACAGCTGAAGGTTAGGACTTTCTACAAATACATCAAATTCAAGCCCTGATTCTTTACTCTAACAACCAACTACACGGTGATTATAAGTAGTTCGTTTCGGGAACATGTGGGCGACAAAAATAACTCAAGTTTGCAAGCTCCATTTGCGAACTAAAAAGCAATATAGTGGACACAAATGAGTATTGATCACAAAAACACATCTCTAAAACAGTTATATAGCCAGTAACATCGAATGATAGATGTCACAACTGTGTCGTAAATTTAAAAGAACATGTGAAATATTACGCTTACCACCGTCCAGAAACTCCTCCCGAAAATAAACATTAGCATACACGCAGAAGACTGCAGATATTACTACAACTAAACCTAAAAACTGCATTTTTCTCCTTTTAGCTGCACGTCCCGCTACTCAGAGAAGCACCTCCGGACTAAACAGCAAGTAGTTTGTGGAAGAAGGAAGCAAAGGGAATATTTTAGAGTGGCTACGGCGAACAGATGGCTGCCTGCGATTGGATAACAGGATGGTGTGTCTGGACCAATCACAGTGGACCACGAAAACAGGAACTCGTGTCGAATGAAGCTCAGCTGACAGCCTTTTTATATCCTTTGTCATAATGGGAATCGTCCACTAGGGGGTGCTAAACATCTATCTATCTATCTATCTATCTATCTATCTATCTATCTATCTATCTATCTATCTATCTATCTATCTATCTATCTATCTATCTATCTATCTATCTATCTATCTATCTATCCGATTTACAGCTTCAATATTTTTGATGAAACAAAGGGCTGAAATACATAACTGTTATTTATTATTACCAAAACTAAATACTAATCTTGGTTTCCTGAACAAATTTCTTATATACAATATGGTGGACACACTGACCTAATCCGAATCATTTTTTTTAGTTTTCGGCTGTGCAATGAGGCCAATAGAGTGTACATACGCTGTTACCGACATTACATTTTTAGATTCTGTTGCTATAATGAAAATCTCCCACTAGATGGTGCTACGTTCATCATTAACAAGATTGCATTTTTATTCTCTCCTGCCGTAGTGAAAACTGTCCACAATGTGCCAGTGTCACGTCATCTAAACAAATTAAAGTGTGGTCCGCTCAACAAAACCTTGGAGACATAAACTATTCATGAACTTTGAACATCGAAGATTTGAACTGAATAAACTTCACAACAAACCACTGTAGCATGCAGTGTAAGAGGGCTTTCTACCTGTAAGCCCTTAGGACTATTGTTTTCTACGCATCATGACAGTAAAATAACAAACAGATGTTGATTTTTACAAAGGAAGAATTAGAATAAAATAATATTTTGGATCATGTTTTTTTTATTGACTGGCCTAGGTGGTAAAAAACAAGGAAAGAATTTGAAACAAGTTCAGTTCTTTTTTTATTTATTTAATTAAAATTTAGGGCCTTCAATGCCAATATGAAGCTGATTCTACCTTGGACATATACCGATATATGACATTTAATAAATGTTGCTTTTAAAACCAGGATTTACTAAAGAAAAAAATCGGGGTATCAAACACAGTTATGATTGTTTTTGACTTCCTCTTTGAAAAATCAAAGAGAAAGTAATTTCTAAACATTGTAAGGGTTGTAAGACATTGTAAAAAGAGTAAATTTACTGCATCCCTAATAAAATTAAATGTTGTCATTTTATAGAAAAAAATAAACATTACTCTAAACAAAGAAGGTGTGTTACTACACTTACACATGGCTTACTGTGATTGACTTAGTTTTAAAACACTTTTGAGCTATACCCTACAAAATAGTACATTGTGATGGATAAAATCTTATATGTTAAATTGAAGTCAGCATGTTTGGAATAGTTGTATGATGCTCCTATCTGCTGCCTGTACTAGAGAAGTGCCCCAAGGATTGCTATTGGGATCACTGTTGTTCAGTTTTTATGTTAATGGCCTCCTGCTGGTGTTAGAGGATGTAGAAATGACAAAATGTGCAGAAGATACAGATTGGAGTATGAACATGGTTTATCACAAACAATGGACAAAGTTTATGTTGAGTTTAAATCATTGTGTCTCACACTGAACATTTTGAAGACGGCTGCAACGTATTTCACAAGAAAGTACAATCAAATGATTGCTTACATTTCTGACCAGCATTACTGATATTTGGGCAGTATTTACCAGCGGACTGCAACCTGAGAGTATAAATCAAAAAACACTCACTATATTTAAAATCAACGGTGTTTATAAATGAAGACAGTAATAGTATTCATAAAGTGGCTTAACATGATAGGTAGCCCTGCATTTACATTGTGACGAGGGATATTAAAACAAGCAGCAGTAAGGTAACACCCAGTGAGCTTTCCAGTGCTTACACAACAATTTATTTTAAAGCTGTTGTCATTGTCTTTGTCCTAACAGACAGACTATAACTACGTACTAATACACTAATACCAGTTTAACCCTTGAACCAGTTAGGTGGAAAACAAAACCTTTGTAGGATGGTGTCCAAAGTCCGTCCCCAGGGTCGGTATCCTGCATGCATTAGTTATTTCACTGGTTCAACACACCTGAATCAAATAATTGTTCATTAGCAGGCCTCTGCAAACTTTATGACAAGCTGAGGAGGCAGTTCAACCATATAAATCAGCTGTGTTGGAGCAGAGACATCTAAAACTGGCAGGACAACAGCCCTTGAGGACTGGAGCTGGATGCCCAAGATAAAGAAGATGTGTGAGGGTGGGTGGAGACCACAGGACATGCGCAAAAGTTGCTGGCAAATGTTTTTCAAATTGACCTGAGAAACCCTTTAGATCCCCCAGAAGAATCTTTTGTTTCTAATGTTAAGAGATATCTCTGTGTTTCCCTCTGGAGTTTCTCTTTCATAAACCACCAGAAGCTGAAAGAAACTAAAAGGTCTCTCTATCAAAGGAATTTACCAATTTCTGTCAAAACAATTTCCTTTCAATGATTTCCTTATCTCATTATTTTACCCTAAGCAGGAAGGTTTATTTTCTTTCATGTAAATAATCACATGCATTTATCCTATTTTGATACTGATGTTCATGGAGGGTGAATCTTCTTCCAACACCTGGTTAGTTCCTGCAGGACTTGATGTGTGTAGTTCATGTCTGGACAAATGCTGCACTACAGCGACACCAATGCAGTCACCAAGGACATTGGTGGCAGTCCTTATACGATCCCTATCAACACAAAAACAGTAAGATCTGAGGTTAGAAACTATTCTCCGTGCAGTCCATAGCCTCAAATTTTCAAGTGTTTAGTCAAATGTTTTGATAAGATGCATATATTGTTATTTGAAATGTTTTAATAATTGTGAAAGTTACCATTTCAAGTTCTATTTTCAAACCAACATATTAAAATAACACAAACCAGTGTACTTACACAATCCAATCAACCATGAGGAGCAGTGATATGTCTTCAGTGGGCAGTCCTGTTGAGCTCAACACAATTAGCATAGATACCATTCCAGCCTGTGGGATACCAGCGGCACCAGTGCTTGCTGCTGTGACAATCAAACTGAGAAAGGATAAATGAAAGTTGTTTTTGCAGTGTAATAAATGTATTCAATATGTCAAAATCAATTTAATTAAGAAAAGCTAAAACGATAAACTCAAAAAGGCAACGTAACATTTTCTTCACAAAATGTACGTTCATTTTCATAACAGACATTTTTTAAACTTAAATGAATATTCTGTATAGCATCATAGATATACAGTGCATTCGAAAAGTATTCGTTATCTAATCTACTTAAAAAGTTGCCATGCAATAAAGCTCGATAAAACTTTGAACCCTGAGGGGGAATTTGTCATGCCACAATTAAGCAGGGACAGGGAAGCTGCTAAGAGTTGGTAGGAGGAAGAATTGAGCTAAATTAAGGAGCAGTCTCAAAATTCCTGAGAGAGAGACAGACCCTTCAACAACCCTAAACATGCAGCCAGAGTTAAAATGGAATGGTTTATATCAATGCATGTTGATTTGTTAGAATGGCCCAATCAATTCAGAACCTGCAACGTGACGTAAAAACTGAGCTTCAAAGATTCTCTCTATCCAGTCTTACTGAAGTTGCATCTTGAATTAATCTGTCAAACTTCAGGTTATCCTGATTAGGTACAGAGTTCAGGAGGGTCTGCAAAAGGTTGCCTGAAGCAAGGAAGAGGCACAAGTGGGCAACCCAGAGGTAACTGAATAAATCAAGAAGTTTTTGGTAGGCAACCCGGAGGTCAATAATCAGACGTGGAGTCTCAGGTGAGCTAACCAGAGGTTGGAAGATCCAATTCCCAGGTGGGTGACCCAGAGGCTACCAGATCCAATGAGGAGTCTCTGAGATGACTCAAAGGATGCTGGAACCAACAGGTAGTCTCTAGAGGGCATCCTGGAGGTTCTGGCTATGTATCATGGCAAAGAATCCCTGAAACTGAACTATCTCACTTAGCATTTCAGGAAATACATGAAATAGTAGTGGTCAGTCAATATTGACCTCTGACCTCAAACCCCTTAGTAAACTGGTCAACAGACACTGGGAGAGGTGGGTCGACTGTAATGGCCTTGCAAACTTCTTTAGATCATGGCAACTGTCCCTGGAGAGGATGATAATGATCTTGATAGCAACATAGAAGAGCACGATGAAGATGAAGGCATTGGAGACAAAGCTGAAGGTTCTGTAGATTCTGAAGGTTCTGAAGCTGTCGAATTTTACAACATTAATGAATCATGGCAATTCTGAAGATGAAGCCAAGGGATGTAAAGCTGAAGCTGCTAAAGACTCTGAAGCTGGTGAGGGATCTGAAGCTGGAGATATCTCTGGAGCAGACACTGAATATACTCTATATCTCTTTAGCTGAAGGTGTCTCTGAAGCACAAAGAGTTGATGTAAAAATCAATGTAAAAGTTTGAAAACCATGCATGTGTATTTCTTTGGACTTCAATATTATACAGTACAGAATTTTGTGTTAGTCCACGACATTAAATCCCAATAAATTAAAAGATATTTGTGGTTGTGTCATGACAAAATGCGGGAAGGTTTAAAAGGTGTGAATGCTTTTGCAAGGCACTGCAAGAAAACAAATTCCCTTCAAAGTACCTGAGAAAAATGATTTGTCCAAAGTTGAAGTCCATGTCATTGACCTGGGCTATGAATAAAGCAGCCACTGCTTCATACAGGGCTGCACCATCCATGTTCATTGTGGCACCTATAGGGAGCATGAAGCGAGTCACCTGTTTGTCCATCTTGTGATTTTCCTCCATACAGTGGAGAGTAACAGGCAAGGTGGCAGAACTGTTGAACAGCACATAGGATATGAAGTTATGCTTTGAAAGTCATTCACCTGTTATCATTTACAGTGTTTATTATTAACCTGGATGAAGTCCCAAAGGCTGTGCTGAGAGCCTGGAGGATGCCTCCATAAAACCTCAAGGGATTCTTTCTTGTGACTATAAAATAGATGAGCGGTAGCGTGACGCAGCCATGGATGATCAACCCAGTGATCACAGTGAGAGTGTACATGGCAACATCACGACTTATATCTGCTGCATCCGTCATTTTAACAACCTGCCCCGCCATCAGGAAGATAATTCCCACAGGTGAATACCTGTTATTAAGAGAGGTGTAAGGAAAAAGCTGCAATGACTTTCCCAAACAGTAGACGGAGCCAAAACAAAATCTTAAAAGTTCAAGGACAAGTAAAGTGTGTTTCCTCCACATCATCCTATTGATTCAGGCTAAACTCCACACAGCGGCACAGGAGCTGGCAGAACCAATTTAAGCTCAACAGGAAGATACAGAAACAGCAATTAATGAATAACACTAAAGAAAATTCAAAACATATAAAACTTTAATAGTAACAACAAGTAAATTCTAAAATTAAACACTGACCATTCTTACCAGATGGCTACAGTAATGAGTTTCATAATGGCCTTATTTATGCAGAAGAATAAATCCCTCAGAGGTTTTCCCTCTGTCCCCATACTGCTCAAGATGAGGCCTAAGGCGACGGAGAACACCAACAGACCCACAACGTTGATGCCGTCAGAGGTTCCTGCCATTGGTGCTAAACAGTAGAGAAAAAAGTCAAATAAACAATGCAGTCATGAAGTAACAATACATAAAACAACAGCAGTGGGATAAGCGGTTTATGGAAGGATAAAAATAATAATCACAGATTTGTATCCAAAAAGACTCACAGTTTGTAGATATATTTGAGGCTCCTACAGGATTCCCTGAAGAATTACTGCTCGGATAAACTGTTAAATACTAAATAAAAGGTTCAGGAGCGAAATATAAGTACTTGACAATAGCTTACGTGTAAAAAAACGTCAGCACTAACTTCACTGATCTTACTTTTCTGAAACAAGCTTCCACTAGATTTGAGGGGAACAGGTTTCTGTAAAACACAAAATGTTAGGGCCAATCTTTATAAAATATACATAGATAAAAACTTATTATGAAGTGTCTTTTACACAGACCTGATCAAATCCAGGAAAGCATCCACACTCTGCACAGTCTCTGTTTTACCAGCAGAGGACTCAGAGTCATGCTTGGATGATTTGCCTGGCTGGATGAGAACCGCCAGGGAAATGCCGGTAAATGCAGCAATAACCGTGGTTACCAAGTAATAGATGAAGGCCTGAAGCCCAATTCTCCCATAGTCTTTTCTATCAACATTTGACATGCCTGAAATTTAAAGAGGTGGTTGTGAAATGTGGGAAATCATTTTTTTTTTGTCACACTTAGATATTTTAGATCATTAAATTTAAATTTCACTCAAAGATGACCAGAGAGGATACAAACAACACCTGTCAAATGATATCATTTATTAAGGACAAAAAAACTCTACAAAAGAGATTGGCCCTATTTGAAAAAAATAATTGCACACTGAAGCTATACTATCAAGCATTAGTGATTGGCCCACTCTTCTTGGTATAATTGGTGTAAATCAGCCACACTAGAGAGTTTGGAAACTTAAGCGACCTGTTTACTATCACACTATAGCATCTCAATCAGGTTCATTGTTCAGTTAATTATGGCATGTCGTCCAGATCCTGAAGCAGCAAAGGAGCCCCAGACCGTCTCACTACCTTCACCATGTTAGACTGTGTTATGATGATCTTTTCTTTACGTGGTAACTTTACTGGAGGTGTAACGGGACACACACAATCCAAAACACTCTGAATATTTTTCCCAAACTCTTGGGGATCCTGAAGAAGTATTTTGGCAAACGTGAGACGGGCCTTTGTGTTTGTTCTGATCAGCTTGTTTGTGTTTTTTATATCTTTGCTGTACTTCAGCTTTGAACAGTATCTCTAGCATGTACACTACCAGTCAAAAGTTTTAGATACAGTTTCTCACTTAATGGGTGTCTATGGGAAGAAACTTGTGCCATCAGAAACTGAATTTGAATTGCTCAGACTGAATCTGTATTTGTGTCATTTGAAATGAAATGCATTGGTTTCAAGATCAATTTCGCCAAACTGAAACTGAATATAATGGTTTAAAACTGAATTTGTTTGCTTTGAAAATTGCTTTGCTTTGTATTGAAAATTCAGTTTGATGACTTTCACGTTTCAGGTCACACACAGATTTACTGATTCACTGATGTCATTCACTATTGCTGTGTCCAAATTCAGGATTGCATTCTTTTGAAGGACGCATTTGTAGGCTGATAATGTCTTGGATGAGGTGACGAATGTTGTCCAATCTCCAAAGTTCCAACAAATGGCACAAGTTTCTTTTCATAGCTGTCTTTATTTTCATGACAATTTACATTGTAGATTCTCACCAGAGGCTACAAAACTGTGAATGAACACACATGGGATTATATAGAAAACAAAAGGTGTGAAATAACTCTTAAATATTTTTATATTTTAGATTCTTCATTGCAGCCACCATTTGGTTGGAATGCTGGTTTGTTCTCTTGGCATTCTCTCTATGAGCTTCATGGGGTGGTCACCTCAAATGGTTTTCCAAACAGTTTTGAAGAACTTCAGAGGTTCACTGAGAGACGGCCAATGGTTAATATTTCAGTCATTACAGCAAAGGGCGGCTGCTTTAAGGAATCTAAAATATAAAACATATTTAAAGTTCTTTTACAATTTTTTGTTTGCTATATAATTGCATATTTGTTTTTTATTTACAGTTTTGATGCCTTCACTCAAAATCTACGTACAAAGTAAATGGTCATAAACATAAAGAAAACCATTAAATGAGAAAGTGTGTCTAAAACATTTGACCGGTAGTGTATTTGAGATAATACGCACATGATTAACGTTAGCTTCCTTTGCCCAGGATAAAACTGAAAAATGCATGAAATGTATTTTTCATTGTTACTAAACTGGCATATATGATGTAAAACAACCTATGCAATAACCAACTATGTATAATCCCCTTCACTTATAACCTATTATAATTACAAATAAAGGATTGTGAATAAGGGAAAGCTGGACAGTGTTATACTATGCTGCATGTGGATATGTTAATATTGGATGTAATTAAAACACAGAATTTGTTTTGCACAATTTGTTACAGTGCCTTGTTAAAGTATTCAAATCCCTTGATTGTTTTCACATTTTATTACATTATAAGCACAAATGTATTTTACTTAAATTTCATGTGATCTACACAATGTGTAATTGTGACGTGGAAGGGAAATTATACCTAAAAAACTATGTTAAAGAAACAACTTTTGTGTCAGGATCTGTGCCAGGTCTGTCTGTTTGGTGCTATTTCTGTTCTTCGCCTCTAGATGGCGTTTGAACCGTAGGAGAGGTGACAGGTGTTCTCTATCTCCTTGATGATCTGCTGAGGAGTATTTAAGGAGGAGGCTGCCAGCATCTTACTGCCAGGAAAAGGGAGAGGCTGTAGTCACTCTGAAAACGCTGGTCTCCTTAGAACCCCACAGTGGTAGAAATTATTTACTTTTGGAAGTGGCGGTAAAAGGCATAAACTGGTATGTGAATGGTTCAGAATGGACACACAGGAGGACAATATGGACTTTGATGAATGGACACCAGTAAGTAGAGGGAGAGGACGCGGAAGAGGTAAAGCAGAAGAAGGGAAATTGTTAGACAGCCAAAGGAGTAAAAGAGAGCTGGAAGAAAACAGTTCTGAAGAAGAGAGAGTAGTTAGGAGGAAAATTGGAAGGGAAGAATGTAAAATAATATTAAAGATAAAAAATGAAGAAGAAAGAGAGAACCTGAGTCCTATTTCACTATCTAGAGAAATAAAAAAAAAAGATAGGAGATGTTGAAATGGTGAAGGTATTGAGAGATGGAAATATACTGGTGTTGTGTAAAACCGATGAACAAAGAAAAAAGGCTTTACAAGTTGAAAACATTTGCAAGAAAACGGTGACAGAGAGGAAGATTATAGGAGAAAATAAAATCATTCAGGGGGTAATTTACGGCATTCCTCTGGAGGAAGATATAGACAAATTAAAAAAAAGTATTGTTGGTGCAAAGATAAAAAATCTCAAAAGACTGACTAAAAATGTAAATGGTGAAAGAGTAGGAAGCCTGTCAATTTTAATAGACTTTGAAGAAAAGATGTTGCCACAAAATGTTAAAATAGGATATCTGAGTTTTTCTGTGAGGCCTTTCATTCCTCCACCACTAAGATGTTTTAAATGTCAGAGATATGGTCATATAGCAGCTGTCTGCAAAGGAAAACAAAGATGTCCAAAGTGTGGAGAAGATCACAGAATTGAAGATTGTGGGGAAGAAGTGCAGGAAAAATGTTGCAATTGTGGAGGGCAACATAGAGTCACATTTGGGGGATGTGAGGTAAGGAAGAAGGCAAAAGAAATTCAACAAATTAAAATGACTAAAAACATAAGCTGTGCTGAAGCAGTCAAAAATGTCCAGAATGAAAGATCAAGGGATGAAGGTCAAATTAGGATTCCAGATTATCAACAAAGAAAAGTAGAATCAGAGGAAAATGTTACAATGTCTGTGGAAAAACTGATATTATTCATAGCTTATGTCATTAACTGCACTGAACAGGCTAAACACAAAACAGAAAAGATTAAAATAATAGTCAGAGAAGCAGAAAAGTTCTTAGGGTTTAAAGAAGGATCTTGGAAAAACATTAATAAAAAGTTGGAAACAGATGGAAGGCAAGGAGGAACCCCAGCTGATAGAAACATATGATAATATTACAGTGGAATGAAAGAAGCTTAATCACTAATGGACAGGAATTTAAAGGGTATATAGATGGAATTGAAGAAAAACCAGAAATTATATGTATACAGGAGACGTGGTTAAAGCCAAAACTAGATTTTGTGTTTAAAGGGTATAATAGTATCAGAAGGGATAGAATAGAAGGAAGTAGAGGAGGATGTGGAATATTTATAAAAGAAGGGATACAATATCAGATATCAGGAAAAGGTAAAAATGTAGAATACATAGTAGTTGAAATTTACAATAAAAAAGAAAAATGTCAGATAATAAATTTTTATAATCCATGTAAAATATTATCATTTGAGTTGATGGATGAATTAATGGGATACTTAGAAGGAAAAGTAGTCTGGTGTGGAGATTTTAATGCTAACAGCACATTATGGGGAAAATGTAATGATAAAAATGGACAAGTTATTGAAGAAATAATTTGGTATGTATAAATGATGGAAGAGGAACAAGAATTAATGTAAAAACAGGTACAGAGTCTGTGATTGATTTAACAATAGTATCAAATTGTTTAGCCAATAACTGTGAGTGGGACATTGACAAAGATACAACAGTAGGCAGTGATCATTACCCCATTAAAATTATAACAGGAATATTAATAAATAACAGGAATACAGGATTATATAAAAGATGGAACTTTAATAAGGCTGATTGGGAAAAATTTTAATATTTAAGTCAAAAGAAATGGGAAGAAATAGATGAATCAATTGATATAAATAGTTTAAATATAAATATCTGTAAAAAAATCTTACAGGCTGCAGAAGAATCAATAAAAAAAGGAGGAAGAAAGAACGATAAAAAAATTGTGCCATGGTGGACAAAAGATTGTAGTGAAGTAATAAAATGAAGAAATAAAGCATTTAAAATGTTAAAAAGTAACCCAATTTATCAGAATCTAATTGAGTACAAAAGAAAGCAGGCAAAGGTAAGAAAGATCATTAAACATGCAAAAAGAGAATATTGGAGAAACTTGTAATACCGTAGGAAGAGAAACAAAAATTGATCAAATTTGGAAAACAATTAAAAGAATGAAGGGTATTAGAAAAGAATATGGATATCATATATTAAAAATAGATAATACAACTATAATGGAAGATAAAGAAAAAGCTGACATATTAGCTAAAACATTTAGTAAAATTCATAGTTCAAGTAATATTAGTGAAGAGGGAAAGAAAGGTAGGGAAATCACAAAGATGAAATATAAAGAATTAATGCAAAATAATGTAGATACGAATAAATTAATAAATGAACCATTTACACAAGGAGAATTAAACTTTGTTACCAGGAAAACAAAAAATACATCACCTGGAAAAGATCAAATTTACTATACAATGATAGAACATCTTAATGACAAAGCAAAAGAAAAAATATTAGAATTATACAATAAAGTCTGGGAGGAGGGAGAGCTGCCACAGAGCTGGAAGGAAGCCATAATTATTCCAATAACTAAACCAGGAAAAGATAAAACAAAACCAGAAAATTATAGACCGATCGCATTAACATCAAATATTTGTAAAATAATGGAAAAAATGATTAATAATAGATTAACATATTATTTAAATATTAATGGATATATATCTAGAAATCAAAATGGGTTTAGAAAAGGGAGAAGCACAAATGATTCAGCATTATGTTTAGAAAATGAAATTAGGAGAGCACAAATAAACAAAGAAAATGTAGTAGCTGTATTTTTCGACATAGAAAAAGCTTATGACATGATGTGGGTTGAAGGATTATTAATTAAATAAAATAAAATGGGTATTACTGGAAAAATGTTTAACTGGATTAAAGATTTTTCATCAAATAGAACAATACAAGTAAGAATTGGTCAAGAATTGTCAGGTAAATATATAATAGATAATGGTACTCCTCAAGGAAGTATTATAAGTCCGTTATTGTTTTCTATAATGATAAATGATGTATTTAAAAATATTGGTAAGGAAGTTGGTTGCTCACTATTCGCAGATGATGGAGCTATATGGAAAAGGGGTCGTAATATCAAACTTATTGAAAAGAAAATACAGGATGAGATTATTAGAATAGAACAATGGGCAAATCAATGAGGATTTAAATTCTCAGTGGAAAAAACAAAAGTAATGGTGTTTACACAGAAAAGGAAAAGAGAAAATATAAAACTAAAATTATACAATCAAGTTTTAGAACAAGTAAAAAATATAACATTTTTAGGTATATGGTTTGATGAAAAAATTATATGGAAAGTACATATAGAAAGAATCATAGATAAATGCAAAAAAATATTAAATATTATGAGATGTATGGCTGGTATTAATTGGGGAGCAGATTGAACATCATTAAAAATAATTTATACAGGATTAATTAGATCAAATATTGATTATGGATGTATAATTTATGGATCAGCAGCAAACACTCATCTTATCAAATTAGACAATATACAACATCAAGCTTTAAGAATTTGTACAGGAGCAATCAGAACCAGTCCAATAGCAGAACTCCAGGTAGAGATGGGAGAGATGCCATTAGATCTAAGAAGGAAACAGTTAGCAATAAATTACTGGATAAACTTACAAAGCAATAATCCGGATCATCCTACACGTGATATTTTAAAACCATGCTGGGAAAAAGAAAAAAAGAAGTTAAGAGTTTTGGTTGGATTATCAATAATATAGCAGAAGAATTTCAAATATATGAAAAAGAAAAAGGTTTAATGTTGCCTTTGCCAGTGGTGCCACCGTGGCTATTACCAGAAGCAGTGGTGGATATGGCATTGATGGAAAAGAATAAGGATCCAAAATGTAGATTAGATTCAAGTATAATACAAGAATATATAAACAATTACTATCATTATGTCCAGATTTACACAGACACATCAAAAACAGATGAAAAAATAGGAGTAGCATTTGTAATACCAGAATTTAAAATAAAAGTAGGAAAAAGAATTACAGATGGATTATCAGTATATTCAGGAGAATTATTAGCCATATTGTTAGCAGTGCAGTGGGTGGAGGATA
Source organism: Girardinichthys multiradiatus (assembly GCF_021462225.1). Taxonomy (NCBI): domain Eukaryota; kingdom Metazoa; phylum Chordata; class Actinopteri; order Cyprinodontiformes; family Goodeidae; genus Girardinichthys; species Girardinichthys multiradiatus. The sequence goes on along the minus strand of NC_061799.1, from coordinate 32,748,581 downwards.
TAAAACCATCAAAAACAATCATTTGTTCAGATTCAAGTTCAGCATCATTAAGTTTAAAACATAATCATTCAGAGGGTAGACCAGACATTTTGTTGGAAATAAAGCATACTTTATTTAGAATACAAAGAATGGGATTAATATTAGTGTTTTTATGGGTACCAGCACATGTAGAAGTTGGAGGGAATGAGAAGGCGGAAAGGATAGCAAAGAAGGCAACACAAAAGAACATTAGCTTTATAATTAATATTAGTAGGTCAGAGGCAAGAAATATCATTAAACAGAGAATCAGGAAAGAGTGGCAAAAAAGGTGGGATGAAGAAAAGAAAAGAAGATGGTTTTATAGAATCAACAAGATAGTAGGAGAAGTAAGAACTGGAAGAAGGAGTAGAAAAGAGGAAAGATTAATTACAAGATTAAGACTTGGACATACAGGACTTAATTCTACATTGTTTAAAATAAAGAAACATAATACAGGAAAATATGAACAAGAAAGAACAATTTTCAGGAGAGAATTTGTAGGTATTAAAGAAAATTTTATTTTGATAGATACTTTGCAAAGAAGTTTAGGTAGCAAACATATTCAAATTATAATTAGATTTTTCAAGAAAACTAAATTAATAAATAGAATTTGATTGTTGTAATAGTAAATAAGATTTAAAACCATGAAGAACCACACTCCATACCAGTCGGTGGCGGTAATGCACACCTCAAAGTTATTTGCCAACCGCCAATAAATAATACAAGAAGAAGAAGAAGAAGAAGAAGAACTCATTGCCATAGTATTGCCCTTTGTGGTACAGCTCAAGCCACATTAACTTTGCCTTTGCCTTGACCTTGCTTTGCTCTTTGTAATTTTGGATTTGTTGCCTTGCAGGTTACCTGAACCTGACTTTGCCTTCAGCATCGAACCCTGTCTGGATTACCGTCTTCTGGAAAGAAGCCATCCAGCTCCATGAACCAAGACTCAAGCCTCCTGTTACCTCATTGGATCAAACCAGCTGGCAGTCTCCTGATTCCTTTGTTCCGTGGATCTCCTTCTGTGAACCCTGTCCACCCTGCTTCTTCCATTGCACTACAGAAACTCTTGGACCATCTATCATCCTAGCACACCAGTATTCACAATCTCCAGTCCCACAGGTAAACAACTTCCTGGTCTTTCCACCCATTTCTGGCGGATCTCTCCTTCAAATTAGTAAGACAGAATTATCATTTAAGAATATAGGTCCTGAGTTTCCCCTTGCTTACTGTTCTGTTTATTTTACAGTTGGTATCCCGGTTCCAGTTTCCTGCACATTTCAACATACTGTAAATAAACTCCTTATCGTTAAACTGTCTCCTGAATTGCTTTCTGCATGTGGGTCAAATCTGTTCGAAACATTATGACATTTTGCTGCAGTTACAGCTGCCTTCTGTGTTGTCTTTGCATATCAAGAGACTGAAATGTTCATGCATTTGGAAAATACCTCAAGTTCAGTTGGACTGGACAAAGAACACCTGTGAACCTCAGTTTTCAAATTTTGCAACGGATTCTCAATTTGATTTAGGTCTAGGCTTTGACTAGGCCCTTCCAACACATGATTATGTTAAAAAATGCCATTGTAGCTATGGCTGTATATTTAGGGGTGTGTCCTACTGGAAGGTTGAACCTCCACCCCAGTCTCAAGTCTTCAGCAGCCTCTAACACATTTTCTTCCAGGATTGTCCTGTTTTTAGCTCCATCTTCCCATCAATTCTGAACAACATTCATGTCTGAAGACTGTGGGGATGGTGTCTGGGTCGATAACACAAAAAAACTCACGGATTGTGACTGTAGCATCACAAAATGTGCAAAGTTAAATACTTTTCTAAGTCACTGTAGTGCTGCAGGAAATGACGCTTATAATTAGAATTATGTTGTGCTTTTGGACATCTTGAAAATTTCACTGACTGACATGAACTTGCTTTTCAATCATTAGATTTAAAGCTTGTTAACTTTTACACTCTGTGTAAAAGTTAACAAGCTAGTGGGTCTAGAGTGGGTCTACTTGTTAAATGTCTGCTTAGTTGCTAAAGCAGTATTTTACCAACGGTATTAAAATGTGGCTTTATTAGATAAACCATTTGTTATAGCCAAACCAAGAGCTGAAAAGTCAATCTGACCTGCAATCACACTTGACATGATAAGTGGGAGCACCATCATCTGCAGGATTCTCAGCAGCAGCTCTCCAGGAAAAGTTAAATATTTTATTTCTCTCTCAGATGTGTCGCAGAGTGAAGCCAAGTCCAATCCCTCAGGAACACAGACATAAATCAGAAGGTAGGATTTTCTATGAATAAAGTTTAAAGGAGCCAATTCAAAAGAAAAAGGCCACATAAAAGATGACCTAGAAAAACTGAAAACGTCTTACCTACTGCAACAGCAACCATTGTGAGAATGACAAAAGCATTCCTCTTTAGAAAAATCCAAATATTTAATCCATTCCTCATTAAACCTTCTTCATCTAAAGGCTGAGAATATCTGTGGTTTTTCTGGTTTTCTTCAGGTTCAACAACCTCAACCGACTCTACCTCAGCCATGCTCTCAGAACTGGAAGGCATCGATATCTGCATGATGGCAGAAACATGGAGAAAATTAACAATAAAGTGGTTTTCATATTGCTTGAAATAACAGATCAAAATTCAAAAGCTAAAACATTGAGAGTAGCGGTTAAAACAAGATATTTTCAATGTTCCTTCAAGGGTAGAAATCTCTCTAAAAAACCGAACAGTCTTACCAGTTGAAGTTCAGAAATACTCAATAAAAAAAGCTTTGTCTGGTTGGAGATGGTATGGTGGAATGGAGAGCAGAGGTGATGGGCACTGAGGTAATGAGTGATAGATTTACAGAACAGACCAAAAGTTTGGACACACCTTCTCATTCAAAGAGTTTTCTTTATTTTTATAACTATGAATATTGTAGCTTCACACTGAAGGCATCAAAACTATGAATTAACACGTGGAATTATATACTGAACAAAAGTGTGAAACAACTGAAAATATGTCTTATATTCTAGGTTCTTCAAAGTAGCCGCCTTTTGCTTTGATTACTGCTCCGCACACTCTTGGCATTCTGTTGATGAGCTTCAAGAGGTAGTCACCTGAAATGGTTTTCTAACAGTCTTGAAGGAGTTCCCAGAGATGCTTAGCACTTGTTGGTCCTTTTGCCTTCACTCTGCGGTCCAGCTCACCCCAAACCATCTCGATTGGGTTCAGGTCCGGTGACTGTGGAGGCCAGGTCATCTGGTGCAGCACCCCATCACTCTCCTTCTTGGTCAAATAGCCCTACACAGCCTGGAGGTGTGTTTGGGGTCATTGTCCTGTGGAAAAATAAATGATGGTCCAACTAAACGTAAACCGGATGGAATAGCATGCTGCTGCAAGATGCTGTGGTAGCCACGCTGGTTCAGTATGTCTTCAATTTTGAATAAATCCCCAACAGTGTCACCAGTGAAGCAACCCCACACCATCACACCTCCTCCTCCTCCATGCTTCACGGTGGGAACCTGGCATGTAGACTCCATCCGTTCACCTCTTCTGCGTCGCACAAAGACACGGTGGTTGGAACCAAAGATCTCAAACTTGGACTCATCAGACCAAAGCACAGATTTCCACTGGTCTAATGTCCACTCCTTGTGTTCTTTAGCCCAAACAAGTCTCTTCTGCTTGTTGCCTGTCCTCAGTAGTGGTTTCCTAGCAGCTATTTTACCATGAAGGCCTGATTCACACAGTCTCCTCTTAACAGTTGTTCTAGAAATGTGTCTGCTGCTAGAACTCTGTGTGGCATTGACCTGTTCTCTAATCTGAGCTGCTGTTAACCTGCGATTTCTGAGGCTGGTGACTCGGATGAACTTATCGTCCGCAGCAGAGGTGACTCTTGGTCTTCCTTTCCTGGGGCGGTCCTCATGTGAGCCAGTTTGTTTGATGGTTTTTGCGACTGCACGCTTTCAAAGTTTTCCCAATTGTTCGGACTGACTGACTGACCTTCAATTTGTAAAGTAATGATGGCCACTTGTTTTTCTTTACTTAGCTGTTTTTTTCTTGCCATAATACAAATTCTAAGTCTATTCAGCAGGACTATCAGCTGTGTACTGTATCCACCTCCTGCACAACACAACTGATGATCCCAACCCCGTTTACAAGGCTTGAAATCCCACTTATTGAACCTGACAAGGCACACCTGTGAAGTGAAAACCATTTCAGGTGACTACCTCTTGAAGCTCATCAACAGAATGCCAAGAGTGTGCGGAGCAGTAATCAAAGCAAAAGGTGGCTACTTTGAAGAACCTAGAATATAAGACATATTTTCAGTTGTTTCACACTTTTTTGTTCAGTATATAATTCCACATGTGTTAATTCATAGTTTTGATGCCTTCAGTGTGAAGCTACAATATTCATAGTCATGAAAAATAAAGACAACTCTTTGAACGAGAAGGTGTGTCCAAACCTTTGGTCTGTACTGTATATTTAGGGAGAAAAGCCATACTCAGCACGTTTGATGTAAAAACACCAGCTATAATCACAGTTCAGGCAAAGAAACAACAACTCACAGACTTTTCTGAGAGGAAAATAAAGACATGTTGTAAAGACTTGGCACCAGATCTTATTTGTACAGTGACAGGATGGAAGTCCATTTCATTTGTTCATGGACATATTTCACATAATAAAATATACTATGACAAGGGTCAGATTTATAACATACCTTGCAAAGTACTCATACCTCTTAAACTTTTTTTTTAACATATTGTTGTGTTACTACTACAAACTTTGATGCATTTTATTGGGATAAAGTTGTTACACATACCATTGTGCCCTCTTCCTGTCTGGATTTGAGTCCTCCTCCACAAATATTCACGACAGTCTCGTCTTTTTAAGACCATGTTATGAAACCATCAGAAGCATAAATAAAATACTCAAATCAGAAAAAAAACCCTCTTTTCTCATAGACTCTGGAAGTTTTATTAATGTTGTTAAAATAACTCTAACAAGCAATGATTTCTTCATCCCATGATTTGTTTTTATAAAAAGAAACTCATCACATGAATTTATTCCATGTTGATAATTATGCTCTTGGATGTTGGGTTTTCTTCCGTCAGGAATCTTGTTTCTGCAGGACTGGATTTCTGCAGTTCATGTCTGGACAGATGCTGGACCACACCAACACCGATGCAATCACCCAGTACATTGATGGCAGTTCTTATACGATCCCTAAAAATGCAGATGCAATAAAATCTTCAATGAGAAACTAATCTCCATGCAGCTCATAGCAATAATTATGCTACTGTTTATAGTATTTTTAGTCATTTTAGGCAAGATTAGTATTCTTCGTTGAAAAGTGTATTGTTTTCATTTAATCTTTATCTTTTATTGCCCATAACATTTTAAGCCAACATACTGAAAATGCACATATTAGCGTACTCACACAATCCAATCAACCATGAGGAGCAGAGATATGTCTTCAGTGGGCAGTCCAGTTGAGCACAGTACAATCAGCATTGATACCATTCCAGCCTGTGGGATACCAGCTGAACCAGTGCTGACTGCTGTGACAATCAAACTGAACCAAGTAAAAATAAAACAAAGGTTGCTTATAAGGTATACTGGTTACTGCTTGCAATATGGCAAAATACCCTACTTAACACAGGTCTTTAATTTTACTTAATACAGGCAAACACAGGTATACTTCAAATGGGCAAAGTAGCATTCTGGTCACAAAAATTGTAGTTTAAATGATAAACCTATTTGATATGCATTTCTAAATCATAAATGTCCAATGTCTTGCAACTGAATTCATAACTTTCAAACCTTTTCAGATTTTGTCAGGTCAAACCCACAAATTATCAAGGCCAAGCTAAGAGACTTTTTTTGGGGAAAATTATGAGAATATAGTTGGAATATTTCGAGAACGAGGTCATAATTTTATGAAAACTCTTACAAAAAGGCACAGTCTTCTATGCGTTAAAACAAGAAATGTTGAGCATCTTGTGAAGTTAAACTTTGGTATCAGTTTCACAAATAAGGAAATTCTTATTCTTTTACAACATCAGTATCAAATTGTTATCAGTACCAGGACTTTGAAACAACTGTGCAAATGACTGAGTTTATTTTGAAAAAAGAACCAAACTGACTGGGAAAAAATTGTTTCTTTTGTGGAAAAGAAGCTGTCTCATTACAAAATTCTTTTGCCTAAAATCACAAATTTATATTGGGGCTGCACGGTGGCGCAGTTGGTAGCACGGTTGCCTTGCAGCAAGAAGTTCCTGGGTTCAATTCCCAGCCAGGGATCTTTCTGCATGGAGTTTGCATGTTCTCCCTGTGCATGTGTGGGTTCTCACCAGGTACTCTGGCTTCCTCCCACAGTCCAAAGACATGCCTGTTAGGTTAATTGGTCACTCTAAATTGCCCTTAGGTGTATGAATGAGTGTGTGCATGGTTGTTTGTGTGTTGCTCTGCAATGGACTGGCGACCTGTCCAGGGTGTACCCTGCCTCTTGCCCATAGACTGCTGGAGATAGGCACCATCTTCCCTGTGACCCACTATGGAATAAGCAGTAGAAAATGACTGATCACAAATTTATTCTTGTATTATTAAGACTTTATTCTGGTAATATTATGACTTTATTCCCCTAATCTTATGAGATATTCTGTTAATTTCGTGACTTTATTCTCTTAATATTATGACTGTATTCATGTAATATTACGACTTTATTCTGGTAATGTTATGACTTTATTCTCGTAATTTCTCAAAAATTATTTTATATTATATATTTTATTATACCCACAGTGAAACATGGGAATGGCAATATTATGCTGTGTGGTTGATGTTCTGTGCAACTTATTGCAGGGAAAACCATAAAGAAAACTGTGGAAGGCTTCAAAGGTGTGGCGGGAGTTTATAACCTTAAGCAGAACTAAATATACAGCTCATCAAAGCTTGTTCATGGGCTAGAAAGGCCTAGCTAAAGGCCAGAACTAGATCAAATGGAAAATTTGGTGCAATACTTGAAAACTGAGGTTCATAGATGCTCTCCAACCAGTCTGACTGAGCCTGAGCTTTCTTGCAAGGAATATTGGGGTAAAATGTCTGGTAGAGACAAAGTCCAACTTAATTACAGTGAAAGGTGGCCTCATGAATAATTAACTCAGGGGCTTAGTTCATATAAGTCAGTCAGTCAGTCAGACATTTTCTACTGCTTTTTCCATAACGGGTCGAGGGGAAGAATATGTAAGGTACATTTTCAAAATGTTCTTGTCACTAAAAGTTTAAATCAACACATATTGACATTTTCAGTTGAAATACAACAAGATATGAAAAAGGTTTGAGGGGCATGAATACTTCTGCAAGGGGATTAAAGTAAAACAAATCCAAACATAAAGTACCTGAGAACAATGATTTGCCCAAGGTTGAAGTCCATGTCATTGACCTGGGCTATGAATAAAGCAGCCACTGCTTCATACAGGGCTGCACCATCCATGTTCATTGTGGCACCTATAGGGAGCATGAAGCGAGTCACCTGTTTGTCCATCTTGTGATTTTCCTCCATACAGTGGAGAGTAACAGGCAAGGTGGCAGAACTGTTGAACAGCACATAGGAAATGAAGTTATGCTTTGAAAGTCATTCACCTGTTATCGTTTACAGTGTTTATTATTAACCTGGATGAAGTCCCAAAGGCTGTGCTGAGAGCCTGGAGGATGCCTCCATAAAACCTCAAGGGATTCTTTCTTGTGACTATAAAATAGATGAGCGGTAGCGTGACGCAGCCATGGATGATCAACCCAGTAATCACAGTGAGAGTGTACATGGCAACATCACGACTTATATCTGCTGCATCCGTCATTTTAACAACCTGCCCCGCCATCAGGAAGATAATTCCCACCGGTGAATACCTGTTATTAAGAGACGTTTAATGATAGAGGAGATGCAATGACTAGTGCTTAACACTAGATAGAGCCACAGAGATTTCTTCAAGCCTATGGACACAGATAAGTATATTTGCAGCAAATAATAAATGCCTTCTGCAACATCCACTTTAAGCTTAGTAGGAAGATACAGAGGAAACAATAAGTAAATGTTAATAATAGAAACTCTAAGCATTTAACACTTATCAGAAACAGTTAAGTCTGGACATCAATAGGTTTATATTACTTTTTAGTTCTTACCAGATGGCTACTTTAACAAGAAGCATAATGGTTTTATTCAAGCAGTTGATTAAATCCCTCAGAGGTTTTCCCTCTGTCCCCATACTGCTCAGGATGAGGCCAAAGCCGATGGAGAACACCAACAGACCCACAATGTTGATGCCGTCAGAAGTTCCTGACATTGGTGCTAAGCCGCAAGGGAACAGGTTAAAGTATTGTTGAAATGTTTATGTAAAATAGCATGACAAGGATAACAGCTACATAACTTTTACAATTTAAACTATGGAGTATCCCAAGGATCAATTTCAGGTCTCTTGCTTTTTAATTCATTCATGCTGCCATTTGGCAACATCAACCACTCAACATCTGACCCAAGAACGCCTCATGATATTTTTAACTGTACTTATTATATATTACAGGATTTATAGCAGATGATTTCACAGATGATCCATAGGCATACTGCATATCCAAATTAACAAAAGAATGAGTTCATGAGAGAAAAGTTAAAATTTTGGAATGGCCTATCCACAGTTCAGAGCTAAATTTGACAGAGGGTCTATGGTATTTGTCCACAAACTACTGCACTGCTTTGAGGATTTAGGGCTCCCTCTCCTTTCAGCCACCACCACAAATGGATGCAACATCCCAAAGAGAATAGGATGATTCATACAGTGCATACGTGCTTTATACATTAGATAGCTATGGGGTGGAGTTTGTAAAGTTAAACAGTCAAAAATTGACAGCAATATTTTGGATTACTTAGTCTGTTATAAGAGAATAAAAATGGTGTTTTATTCCTCAAAGTCATATTTTCACCATGTCATTCATAAATTTATAAATGTCAGTCAGTCAGTCAGTCATTTTCTACCGCTTATTCCATAGTGGGTCGTGGGGAAGCTGGTGCCTATCTCCAGCAGTCTATGGGCGAGAGGCGGGGTACACCCTGGACAGGTCGCCAGTCCATCGCAGGGCAACACACAAACAACCAAGCACACACTCATTCATACACCTAAGGGCAATTTAGAGAGACCAATTAACCTAACGGGCATGTCTTTGGACTGTGGGAGGAAGCTGGAGTACCCGGTGAGAACCGGTTCAAAACTAAATATTTATTTAGCAAGTTAAATATTTAGTTAAGAAACAAAATATTTAGTTTGCAAATTCAGTTTGTAGTTAGCAAGCTAAATATTTAGTTTGGAAGCTAAATTGAGCTGGGACCTAAAAATGTATTTTGGAGCTAAATGTTTAGCATGCTAACTGAATAATTAGTTAAAAAGCTAAATATTTAGCTTGCTATAATATATTTATCTCCAAACTATTTAGTTTCTGACTAATATTTTATTTGCAAACTTAATATTTTGTTTGTAAACCAAATGTTCAACTTGCCAATTAAATATTTAGCTTGGAGCTGGGACATCTATAAATGTATGAAGGACGTGTTGAAAATATGACCTTGAGAAATGAAGCCCATTTTTTTTCTCGTATGACAGACTACATAACTCAAAATACTGCTGTCAGTTTTTTGATCATTTAACTTTATAAACTGCCCCCCATGGTAGATAACATGTGACAAAATTACAATTGATTGGTTGTAGAAAGGTGACATGGACTCTGTGGGTGAGGCTGACTGGTTACCATGGAGATGGGGAATGGTGTATGTGGGTCAGACCTCAGACCCTCCTTCATAGAAATAAAACATTACTGCTCTGGACTAATCTTGATCCCTGCTGGTCAGTCCGTATTGTTCTTCAGATAAATGTTGATGTCAACCAATCATATGAGACTCAGAATGTGCATTACAGTCAGCACCTATCATCAGTAAGTACTACAATCAATGCAGCTGACTGTAGTGCTGACCTCCTAAACACACTTACTGTAAGTATTCACACCCCTCTTCCCTTTTACACTCTAACAACAGTCAATTTTTTTAACAACACAAACATGACACTTTAACAGGAGTGTGTACAGTTTTGAGCTACTATATTTGTAACCTATTTATGTTTTATTGTATTATTTCAATTATAGTTAATAATTTCAGCAAGTAACATGTCATCTTGATTGTATTGTTACTTTTCATCATTTCATGTTTTAGCATAAATATTGTGATTTCTGCTTGTTTACTAATTATGTTCTTAGAATGTTTGTGTTTTTCTGAATGTTTAATATTTTTGTCCAGTCCTCACTGGCCTACATCATTCTCAGTTTCCTATTCTCTAAAGTTTAATTTGTTTTATTGCTTGTTTGAATAATTTATTTCATAATTTCTAGTGTGTTGTGTCTGTCCATCTGTTTGTAAACTAATTTGTGTTACATTTGCCTGTAGGAAAATAATAATTATAGTTTTATCAATTGTTTAAAATGAAAAATACTCACTTTCTGTAGTCACATTGATGACTTCCAGATGCTTTACTGCAGACTCCCTGCTGCGATAAACTGTTTTGTACTAAATAAAAAGTTTACCATAAAAAAAAAAGTAATTGATGACAAAATACATTTAAAATAATCAAAACTAACATCTTACTTTTCTGAAACAAGCTTCCACCAGATTTGAGGGGATAATATTTCTGTAAAAAGTAAATGTTAGGGTGATTCTTTACAAAATAAACACAGACAAAAAACTGACCCCTCCTTGAACCGTCACCTTAACGTGGTGGAGGGGTTTGAGTGCTCAAATGATCCTAGAGGCTATGTTGTCTGGGGCCTAAATGCCCCTGGTAGGGTCTCCCATGGCAAACAGGTTCTAGGTGATGGGTCAGACAAAGAATGGTTCAAGAACCCCTCATGAAGAACACAATATCGAGGCACGTGACGTCGCCCGGTACGGCGGAGCCGAGGTCCCACCCTGGAGCCAGGCCTGGGGTCGGGACTCGTCGGAGAGCGCCTGGTGGCCGGGTCGCTCCTCGCGGGACCCGGCCGGGCCAAGCCCAAATGAGAGACGCGAGGCCATCCCCCAGTGGGCCCACCACCTGCAGGGGGAACCGTGAGGGACCGGTGCAAAGAGGATTGGGTGGCGGACGAAGGTGGAGACCTCAACGGCCCGATCCCCGGATGCTTAGGCTGGCTCTAGGGACGTGGAATGTCACCTCGCTGGGGGGGAAGGAGCCTGAGCTTGTGCGGGAGGTCGAGAGATATCGACTAGAAATAGTCGGGCTCGCCTCCACGCACAGCGTGGGCTCTGGAACCCATCTCCTTGAGAGGGGTTGGACTCTCTTCTACTCTGGAGTGGCCCACGGGGAGAGGCGGCGGGCTGATGTGGGTTTGCTTGTTGCCCCCCAGCTCAGCCGTCTCGTGTTGGGGTTTACCCCAGTGGATGAGAGGGTTGTATCCCTGCGCCTTCGGGTTGGGGAGAGGTTTCTGACTATCATTTCAGCCTACGGGCCGAGTGGTAGTGCAGAGTACCCTGCCTTCTTGGCGTCCCTGTCGGGGGTGCTGGATAGTGCCCCTCCCGGGGACTCCATTATTCTGCTGGGGGACTTCAACGCCCACGTGGGGAACGACAGTGACACCTGGAGAGGCGTGATCGGGAGGAATGGCCTCCCCGATCTGAATCCGAGTGGTGTTTTGTTATTGGACTTCTGTGCTAGTCACGGATTGTCCATAACGAACACCATGTTCAAACATAAGGGTGTCCATCAGTGTACTTGGCACCAGGACACCCTAGGCAGGAGGTCGATGATCGACTTTGTTGTCGTATCATCAGACCTTCGGCCGCATGTTTTGGACACTCGGGTGAAGAGAGGGGCTGAGCTGTCCACTGATCATCACCTGGTGGTGAGTTGGATCCGCTGGAGGAGGAGAAAGCCGGACAGACTCGGCAGGCCCAAGCGCATAGTGAGGGTCTGCTGGGAACGCCTGGCGGAGCCCTCGGCCAGGGATGTATTCAACTCCCACCTCCGGGAGAGCTTCGACCAGATCCCGGGGGATGTTGGAGACATAGAGTCCGAGTGGACCATGTTCTCTGCATCTATTGTCGATGCTGCTGCCCATAGCTGCGGCCATAAGGTCTGCGGTGCCTGTCGTGGCGGCAATCCCAGAACCCGGTGGTGGACACCGGCAGTAAGGGATGCTGTTAAGCTGAAGAAGGAGTCCTATCGGCTGTGGTTGGCTTGTGGGACTCCTGAGGCGGCTGACGGGTACCGTGAGGCCAAGCGTGCTGCGGCCCGGGCTGTGGCAGAGGCAAAAACTCGGGCCTGGGAAGAGTTCGGTGAGGCCATGGAGAAGGTCTACCGGTTGGCCTCGAAGCGATTCTGGCAAACCGTCCGGCGCCTCAGGAGGGGGAAGCAGTGCTTTGCCAACACTGTTTATAGTGGGGGCGGGAGACTGCTGACCTCGACTGAGGACATTATCGGGCGGTGGAAGGAGTACTTCGAGGATCTCCTCAATCCTGCCATCACGCATTCTGTGATGGAAACAGAGGCTGGGGACTCGGGGTTGGACTCTTTCATCACCCAGGCTGAAGTCACCGAGGTGGTTAAAAAGCTCCGCGGTGGCAAGGCTTCGGGGGTGGATGAGATCCGCCCTGAGTACCTCAAGTGTCTGGATGTTGTAGGGCTGTCATGGTTGACACGCCTCTTCAACATTGCGTGGCGGTCGGGGACAGTGCCTCTGGACTGGCAGACTGGGGTGGTGGTCCCCCTTTATAAGAAGGGGGACCGGAGGGTGTGTTCCAACTACAGGGGGATCACACTCCTCAGCCTCCCTGGTAAGGCCTACGCCAGGGTATTGGAGAGGAGAGTCCGACCGATAGTCGAACCTCGGCTTCAGGAGGAACAGTGTGGTTTTCGTCCCAGCCGTGGAACACTGGACCAGCTCTATACCCTCTACAGGGTGCTCGAGGGTTCATGGGAGTTTGCCCAACCGGTTCACATGTGTTTTGTGGACCTGGAGAAGGCATTCGACTGTGTCCCTCATGATGCCCTGTGGGGGGTGCTCCAGGAGTATGGAATCGGGGGCCCTTTATTAGGGGCCATCCGGTCCCTGTACGAGCGGAGCAGGAGTTTGGTCCGCATTGCCGGCACTAAGTCGGACCTGTTCCCAGTGCATGTTGGACTCCGGCAGGGCTGCCCTTTGTCGCCGGTCCTGTTCATAACTTTTATGGACAGGATTTCTAGACGCAGCCAAGGGCCGGAGGGGGTCTGGTTTGGGGACCAGTGGATTTCGTCTCTTCTTTTTGCGGATGACGTGGTCCTGCTGGCCCCCTCTAGCCAAGACCTACAGCATGCGCTGTGGCGTTCGCAGCCGAGTGTGAAGCGGCTGGGATGAGGATCAGCTCCTCCAAGTCCGAGGCCATAGTACTCGACCGGAAAAGGGTGGCTTTTCCTCTTCAGGTTGGAGGGGAGTTCCTGCCTCAAGTGGAGGAGTTTAAGTATCTCGGGGTCTTGTTCACGAGTGAGGGAAGAATGGAGCGGGAGATCGACAGACGGATCGGTGCAGCTGCCATAGTAATGGGGGCGCTGTGCCGGTCCATTGTGGTGAAGAGAGAGCTGAGCCGAAAAGCAAAGCTCTCAATTTACTGGTCGGTCTACCTTCCTACCCTCACCTATGGCCATGAACTTTGGGTCATGACCGAAAGAACGAGATCACGGATACAAGCGGCTGAAATGAGCTTCCTCCGTAGGGTGGCCGGGCACTCCCTTAGAGATAGGGTGAGGAGCTCGGCCATCCGGGAGGGGCTCGGAGTAGAGCCGCTGCTCCTCCACATTGAGAGGAGCCAGTTGAGGTGGCTCGGGCATCTATACTGGATGCCTCCTGGACGCCTTCCTCGGGAGGTGTTCCAGGCACGTCCCACCGGGAGGAGGCCCAGGGGACGGCCCAGGACACGCTGGAGGGACTATGTCTCTCGGCTGGCCTGGGAACGCCTTGGGCTCCCCCTGGAGGAGCTGGAGGAGGTGTCTGGAGAGAGGGATGTCTGGGCGTCTCTGCTGAGTCTGCTGCCCCCGCGACCCGGTCCTGGATAAGCGGAAGACGACGAACGAACAAGAAACTGATATGAGTTGTATTTTATACAGACCTGATCAGATCCAGGAAAGCATCCACGCTCTGCAGAGCCTCTTTTTTACCAGCAGAGGACTTTGAGGCTTGCCAGGATGATTTTCCTGGCTGGATGAGAACCACCAGGGAAATGCCGGTGAAAACAACCATAACAATGGTGAGGAAATAATAGATGAAGGTCCGAAGCCCGATTTTCCCAAAAGCCCTTCTGTCAACATTTGACAGGCCTGAAATTCAAAGATTAGTTTAAATAAGTTGTTACTGGTTTTGAAAAACCTATATGAACAGGATGGAAAACAAAGTACCTAAGGTAATATAAAAGAATAAAATAATTTTCCTATGAGCACCTCTTTAGCAACTTTTTTAGAATGTTTGAATGGGTTGTTTTTACATTTTTGATAACTGTTACCTTTAATCAGCGTTACAAACATGATGAGAGGTTTACATACACCCATAGTGGGCATGAATACCCATCATACCCACTATGTCATCAACAAGGTTCTAACATCATTCTGATTGGATATTTGACCACTCTTCTTATCAAAATAGGTAGAGGAATTTATTTTTTACTTAGAGGCATTGCCCTCACTTTTAAGCATAGTCCTCAAACCCTTAAAAAAGCTGGGGTTGTAGCTTTGGAAAAGCCCTTTCAAAAGCCTAGTCAGCCTAAATTGACCTTTCCAAATCCTGTTTGGATCCATGTTTAGGAGTAGTTTCCAACTGTTTCTAAGTTTCAACTATCTTGCTGCAAACCACTTTGTAAAATGCACAACTATCACTGGTAGCAAAATATACCCTCAGCATGATGCTGCCACTATCATGCAACAGTTGTTACAGTTCTTTTAGGTTTGAAAGCCTGACCTTAACTCCTCAAAACATTCTTGTTGACATTTTGGGCATGTAGCTATTTTTTGTCATCACTGACCCTAAAATCTGTCCACTTGTGCAAGTGAAAATTTCAGTTGAGCTTGAAGGCGTAAAACTTTGGTCAGCACTCACTCAGTCTACATTGTTGTTGAACTGGATTCACTGGACAGAGACACTTGTGTTCAAGCAACTTCTAGTTTTCTTTTTGTTTTAAAGCCTAGCTTTAGTGGTTAATGGTTTGTTCTTAAACATCCTAACCAATTTCTTTTCATCCAAGGGTTTCCAACAGTACAATGATCCCAAACACACATCAAAACTTTTTTGGAACAAAAAAGGCAGCCTGACATTAAGCTTCAAGAATGGCCCTGAGACCAAGACTGTTGAAAACGTCAAAATTCAGGTCTGTACCATGACTGCAACGAATTTGAATGAATTAGATGAGTATGCATAATTTTACATCTGTGTGTGAATTGAAGAAAACCCCCATTAAATTCACATTTGCAAACCAAATTTCAGTTCTAAAAATCATTGGAATTTGTATGTTGTATAATGACTCTATACCCTGAAAAGTCCCAAATTAATGTGGTGTTTATTCCCTTTTTCATTGTAAACAACCCTCCCACTGCCATTGTATTTCTGAGATATAGACCTGACCTGCAATCACACTCGAAACAACAAGTGGGAGCACCATCATCTGCATCATTCTCAGCAGCATCTCTCCAGGAAACATTAAACATTTGATTTCCCTTGCTGCCATGTTAATGTGTCGCAGAGCGAAGCCCAGGCCAATCCCTCAGGAACACAGAAATAAATCAATAGTTAAGGTTTTCTATTAAAAGACTCATTATATATAATTTATGCAAGCCAAATAGTCACATAAAGAGAGACCTTAAAAAACTGAAGGCTTCTTACCTACAGCAGTCATTGTGAGAATGACAAAGGCATTTCTCTTGAGAAAAACCCAAATATTAGACTGATGCCTAATCAAAGCTATTTCGCCTAGAGGTTCAGGACATCTTTGATTTGTTTGCTTCTCTTCAGGTACTGCAATCTCAACAGAGTCCATGTCAGACATGTCTTCAGAACATGGAAACACCATAAAAATGTACAACTGCTGAAAAATTGAGATAAGTAAACTAGTT
Source organism: Girardinichthys multiradiatus (assembly GCF_021462225.1). Classification (NCBI taxonomy): domain Eukaryota; kingdom Metazoa; phylum Chordata; class Actinopteri; order Cyprinodontiformes; family Goodeidae; genus Girardinichthys; species Girardinichthys multiradiatus. Next base: position 32,732,427 of record NC_061799.1, on the reverse strand, counting down.
GTTAACAGCTAAATCGTTGTGTAAACAAAGTGTCAAAGTTTTATAAAAATGTCTATGGAAAAACAGTTTTGTGATTAGTCTTACCGGCTGAAATTTAGAAGCCTCCAGAACAGTTTTGTCTGCCTGTTGGTGGTATTATAGCAAAATGACAAAGCAGAGAGAGGCAAATCCAGCCTGATTTGGGTATTTAATAATGAGGGGAAAAAACTGGTTTGTCAGATTTTTCTGTTTTTTCTGTTACAGCCTGAAAACAAATGGTTCCTTCTGCCAAGATAATGAGTGAGAGATTTAACACAGTTGTTAAAGAACACAGCACCAGTCGAGGTCACAGTTCTGGGTAAAAAACAGAGATCTAACAGAAAGATTAAAAATTACTGGGATTCTTAATCTTTGTATGATGTTGTAAAGACTTCAGTCCAGTTCAGGTTCCTTTAATAATCAAAAATTGTAAATATTGCCATTTTCATACAGTGCCTTGCAAAAGCAGTCATACCTTTAAACCTTTTACATTTTGTCCTGTTAAAAACACAAATTTAAATTTGGCGATTTTATGTGACACAAAGCACATTGCCTTTAGAAGTCTTTAGTGAATAGAATCCACCTGTGTGTCGCAGTTGTAGGATCTCAGCTCCTCTCCTCCTGGTTGGTTCTGGCAGCTTGTTATCAGCAGCTGCAGTTCATCTCCTGATGAGCTCACTGGGCTTCTTAAGGCAGCTGCTGCAACAGGTCTTCGCTGGAACATAACCTCAGTTATGTGGACTGCCTGTCTGCCTACCTGCCCGGCCACCTACCTACCTACCTGCCTGCCTGCCTGCCTGCCTACCTACCTACCTACCTGCCTGTCGACCTGCCTATCTGCCTGCCTGCACCTGGTAAATACTCACCTAAGGACTGCACTGTAAATATACTCACCATCAGCACTCTCACCTTGGATTCCTGGATTCCGTCCTCCTCCCCTGGTTCCTGGACAACACCAACTTATTATCCTAGGCAAGCCTACACTAGGAATAAACTTCACTTACCGTCTACATCCTGTGTTTTATGAGTCTGTTTTCATCCTCTGGTTTGTTCTACTTCGACTACCTTAGTGATTCATGATATTATGTTCCAGCCATCTAACATGTCGAAGAACAATTCAGATGATGAACAGACTTCCATCAAAGAACGTTTACAATCTAATGAAACCATGCTCCAACAGCTACTGCAACAACAAAGGACTACAGACCCCCATCTCGCAGAACTTGGTGGTATGGTTCATGTTCTAAGTGAAATACTAACCAAACTCTCACTTGCTTCTCCAACTCCTCCAGTTCAAAGAGAGAATCCTCCAACGTCCTCAACCCTCTCTTCTGGGATCCGTGAGCCTGACTTCCATCCATGTGAACTCTTTGATGGTAATCCTAATAACTTTGGTGGCTTTTCTCTCCAGTGTAAGTTAGCATTCAGTTGTTCCCCCTCTCTTTTCCCTACCGCTGCCTCCAAGATTACCTAAATTGTAACCTCGCTAAGGGGACCTGCTCTGCGCTGGGCGCACGCCTATTTGGCATCTAACCCTGTTGAGTCTCTTAGTTATGCTACTTTTTTCAGTCACTTTAAGAGGGTCTTCGACCAACCTCTCCAGCAGGAGGCAGCGGCTAAGAGAATACTCACCCTCAAACAGGTGAAGGAGAGCGTTGGTGGAGTTCGCCATCGACTTCCGGGTGGCAGCGCAGGAGGTGGGTTGGGATGAAGCGGCACTCAAGGGTATTTTTGTTAATTCCCTTGCAGATCAAATAAAGGACCAGTTGGTTTTGAGAGATGAACCCGAAACGCTGGATGAATTAATCAACCTATCGATCCGCATTGACAACCATCTAAGAGAGAGACGAACAGAAAGAGACTACAATTCCCAGTGGCATCACTCTCTGGCACCTCGAACCACTTTCCTCGACGCACCCACTTCCGTTCAAGCTACAGAAGGGTCTACGGAACCGGAGCTGATGCAGATTGACCACACTCGACTCTCCCCAGCGGAACGTCAACAACGTTTTGAAGCTGGTCTTTGTTTATATTGTGGACAAAGAGGACATTACATCGCAAGATGCCCTAAGAAGGGAAAAGAGAGGGCTCGTCAATAAAACAGGGGACGTTGATGAGCATATCCCATTCTTCCCTTGTCTCCCGTTTGTGTTTTCTGGCCACTATTATTGTCGGCCAAGAGAAGTTTCCTGTTGACGCCTTTATTGATTCTGGTGCTGAACAAAATCTTATTTCTTCGGACCTGGTTAATAAACTTCAAATACCCTCTCAGCCTCTCAACCACTCCATCTCTGTCACTGGCATCACTGGTCAGCCCATGTCTCAAGTGAGATTTAAAGTTCCTCAGCTTCACATCATTACCTCTGGTAATCATCATGAAAAGGGTGAGTTCTTTATTATCCCTTCCATCTCTCCACAATTAGTTTTGGGATATCCTTGGTTGCAGAAACATAATCCCACTATTAATTGGGTGGAGGGCAGAGTAGAGAGATGGAGTAAGTTCTGTTTCCAGAATTGTTTAAGAACTGCCATCTCTCACTCTACTAAACAACTCAAACCTCCTGAGCCTGTTGTTTTATCGAAAGTTCCACCTGAATACCATAATCTCGCACCTGTGTTTAGTAAACAAGGGGCTCTTTCCCTACCTCCGCATTGCCCCTATGACTGTTCTATTGATCTCCTCCCAGGCGCTCCACTACCATCCAGCAGACTCTATAATCTCTCCGGACCCGAGAAAGAGGCCATGAAAGAATACATTGAGGATTCTTTAGCATCTGGGATCATTCGTCCGTCCACCTCCCCTGTTGGCGCCGGATTTTTCTTCGTGGGTAAGAAGGACGGCACATTAAGACCTTGCATTGATTATAGAGGGTTGAATCAAATACCCACTACCACTTATTGACTCAGTACATGAACAACTACAATCTCCCAAGATCTTCACTAAGCTCGACCTGCGCAACGCATACCATTTGGTCCGGATCCGTGAGGGCGAGAAGTGGAAAACAGTTTTCAAAACCCCCCTAGGACATTTTGAGTATCTAGTCATGCCTTTCGGTTTAACTAATGCACCCGCTGTTTTTCAGGCTCTCATTAATGATGTTCTTCGTGATTTCCTCAACCTCTTTGTTTTCGTTTTTTCTGGATGACATTTTGATTTTTTCCCAGGACATAGAACAACATCACCAAGACATCAGAACAGTTCTCCAAAGGCTTTACGAAAATCAACTCTTTGTTAAAGCTGAAAAATGTGAGTTCAGCGTCACCTCCGTGTCTTTTTTGGGTTTCATTTTTGATGCAGGCAAATACAGAACTGATCCCGAGAAGACCAAGGCAGTGGCAGAGTGGCCTACTCCAACTGATTGCAGGAAACTTCAAGGGTTCTTGGGATTTGCAAATTTCTACAGGAGGTTTATAAGGAACTACAGTCAGGTCACTGCACCCCTCACTCAACTCACCTCCTCTCTGAGAACATTCCATTGGACCCCTGAGGTGGAAAGGGCATTTGGTGAGTTAAAGACTCTATTTTCTTCGGTGCCCATATTGACCCATCCTGATCCATCTAAACAATTTATCGTAGAGGTTGATGCTTCCGACATTGGAGTAGGGGCCATTTTATCTCAACGGTCCCCTGTGGACAATAAAGTACATCCATGTGCCTATTTTTCTCGTCGCTTGTCTCCAGCAGAGCAAAATTATAATGTGGGCAACCGTGAACTTTTAGCCATCAAGTTGGCGCTTGAGGAATGGCGGCATTGGTTAGAGGGTACTGAAATCCCTTTTTTCATTTGGACTGATCACAAAAACCTCTCCTACATTCAAAATGCCAAGAGACTTAACCCCAGACAAGCCCGTTGGTCTCTGTTTTTTGCTCGCATTCATTTCTCTATCTCCTACAGACCCGGTTCCAAAAACATTAAGCCTGACACTCTCTCTCGCCAGTTCTCTCATTCTAACCAACCCAAGACTGAAACCTCCATCCTCCCGGACTCTTGTATTGTGGGCACCCGAACCTGGGCCATTGAGAAGGACATCAGAGAGGCACAGCGGTCCGAACCTGACCCAGGTACTGGTCCAGTGGGCAAGATGTTTGTTCCCAACTCTGTCGTCAATAACATTCTGGATTGGGTGCACAACAATAAGCTGACTTGTCATCCTGGGGTGACTCGCATGACCACATTTACCAAGAGGTATTTCTGGTGGCCGACTATGAATCTCAACATTAAAGACTTTGTTGCAGCTTGTCCCACATGTGCTCGGAACAAAAACACCAATCAACCCCCTGCTGGTCTTCTTCAACCTCTGCCCACTCCTAGCCGCCCCTGGTCCCACATTTCCATTGAATTCATTTCTGGTCTCCCGCAAACTGACGGTACCACCATCATCCTTACTGCATCCATGGTATTCCTATGGATATTGTTTCTGACCGAGGCCCGCAGTTCATCTCGCAAGTCTGGAAGGAGTTCTGCAAGGCTCTAGGTGCCTCCGTAAGTCTTTCATCAGGATACCACCCACAATCTAATGGGCAGACAGAAAGATGCAACCAGGAACTTGAAGTCGCCTTAAGGTGCGTAATAAATGACAACCCCTCTTCTTGGTGCAAACATCTCACATGGATTGAATATGCTCATAACACACATACTTCCTCTGCTACCGGTTTGTCCCCCTTTGAGGTTTCCTTTGGCTATCTACCACCGCTGTTTCCCAGTATTGAATATGATTGATCCTGGTCCCCTCTGTTCAGCATCATGTTTCCAGGTGTCGTAGGATTTGGCGACAGACCAGGAGGACCCTCCTACACACTCTGGAACAAAATAAGAGGTTCGCCAACCGTTGACGTTCTGCTGCACCTGTCTACCGAATCAATCAGAGGGTCTGGCTATCTACCAGGAATATCAAATTAAAGGATACTCCCAGAAAGTTGGCCCCCCGTTACATTGGTCCTTTTCTCATCGAGAGGATCATCTTCCATGCATATTCATCCTACTTTTCATGTTTCTCAGATCAAGCCAGTCTCTGAAAGCCCCCTGAGTCCACCTACCAAGATCCCCCCTCCGCTCGACCACCCTGCATATACGGTCAATCGTATCCTGGATGTTATGTGGACTGCCTGTCTGCCTACCTGCCCGGCTACCTACCTACCTGCCTGTCTACCTGCCGATTTGCCTGCCTGCACCTGGTAAATACTCACCTAAGGACTGCACTGTAAATAAACTCACCATCAGCACTCTCACCTTGGATTCCTGGATTCTGTCCTCCTCCCCTGGTTCCTGGATAACACCAACTTATTATCCTAGGCAAGCCTACACTAGGAATAAACTTCACTTACCGTCTACATCCTGTGTTTTTTGAGTCTGTTTTCATCCTCTGGTTTGTTCTACTTCGACTATCTTAGTGATTCATGATAGCAGTATAAATCCTGCTGTTCTGTGAAGGCCTCAGAGGTTTGTTGAGAACACTCATGAACAAACAGTATCATGAAAACCAAGGAACACAGCACAGAAAAAAAATATGGAGATGTTTAAAGCAGTTTTGGGTTATAAAACAATATCCCAGGTAGCTTTGAACATCTCCCAGAGCTCTGTTCAATCCATCTTCTAAAAATAGAAAATGTATGGTAGCTGTGAATCTATGAAGACATGGCTGTCCACCGAAACCGACAGGCCAGACAAGGAGAGCATTAGGGCAGATGTGCCCAACCACCAGGCCACTCACCAGCACCAGTCTAGGCGTGGTTTGGTATAGGGCTGCAGGGAAAAAATGTATTAGGTTTTGTAATTTCCGTGGGATTTGTTTACTTCTGTCTTTGCACTTAAGAAGCTGCCAAAAGGGAGCAGGAACAAAAGTGTGTGAACTGACATGGAGCAAGGAGCATGTGGCCTGCAACAGAGGAAGGTACATTTTTTTAATAACCTATCTTTATTTTTTAGAGTGCTTGTTACAAAACCACCACCTACCTCATCCACACCCCCACCTTTTTCGGCAAAATTATTGATCAGTTTGTCCTGTTCTGTAGGAAAAATATGAGGAAGAAGGTTCTTTGGGTAAGCATCTTGGTCTACATGCAAAACACTGCATGCTGAGACAGAAACATGGAGTGAAGACTAGGGAGAGGAGTTTATAGATAAAATTCACATCTTTGGCGCTCGGACCCCGGTGGAAGACATGAATGCTGAGAATTACATGAGCTTGAATGAACGTCTTAGGCTTAGAATTAGATGAGTCTTCACCCCCTTGGGATCCGATACTGGTGGTGGAGTGAGGACCTAAGAAGGTAAGGGAGCCGGGAGGAGTATGGAAGGGAGTTGGCGGAGGAGGACCTTAAAAGCGTAGCCTCGGAGGATTATTGATTGAAGACACATACGGATCTGACGCTGATTGGATGGAGGAGAGACTAACTTTAAGTCCACAAATTTTCAATAGTGTTACAAGAAACAGGGTCTATGAGCATGCAAAAGTTTGAGTTTTTAAAACATGACATATAAATAAGATCTATGTAAAAAGAATGTTTGGCATATATATCTTTTTATTTTAGAGAAATAAAGTTCTCATAAGAGGTCAAAGGTACTGAGGTTGTGTTGGACTCACATGTAGAGCAGAGCCGAGGAGCATCATGGTGAGTTGAAAATGGTTTTAATAACGAATCTTAAAGCCAGAGCTTGCAAAAACCACGTTGATGAGCAACAGGCAGCTAACATAAATCCACGCAAGAAACACTTTAGGACACAGGTGGATAGCAAGAAGGGTAGTAACAGGAGGAACCGTTGGAGAACATTAACCACCTGAGAGTATAAATACTGAGGTAGGAGAATGGACCAATGAACCAGGGGAACTAATCAGGAGGGAATGAGAAGCAGCTGGTGGAAAAGAAACTAAAGGGAACTGAGGAAGAGTGACTAATTTAAACAGATGAGAATGGTGGTAACAGAAAACATCTAAGTGACAGAAATATGTAAACAATGAGGCTACCAAAAGAACATAAACAGGCGGAAAACAGATTTACATGAAAATACACACTAAAACATCTAACCTAGGAATCCAAAGAAGTAACACGTAAATGACCGAATGAATCTAATAAACCCCAATGAACTGAAATAAAGCAAGTACAGGACATGGCAGCGAAGAGAAAGTAAACAGAACTCAAAACTAAAACCTAAGACAGGCAGATCATGACAAAATGACTCAAGACAAGATTAAAGATCTATTGTTTTCTAATATTTACACAGAATATATGTAAAAAATCTTTGAAATATTATAAAATAGAATTATTTTTTGCACATTTAAAAGTGGTGTTATTTGTTTGGTTAATCGTCCTCCATAGATGATAACTGACAGTCTGGATTGATTCCACAAGGCAGAAAATCTACAGCAAATGCTCTGTAATTAGGTGATCCTAAGTCATACATGGTTAATGTCCTGAGCCTTATTAGTTCTGTGTTAGAGGCAGAGGTTTCTGGTCAGTCAAGGGCTAAGACCACGGCGTCCCTAAAATACTCTTAGCATCTTATGAGGACAATGCATAGGAGGCACGGCGGAGGGTAGAGGTTCTAACAGCCTCGTGTGTTCCATCCAGTTCAGTTTCCTTGAGTCCATCAGTGAGTGACAGACCAAATAATTCAAAACGTACAGTATGTTTGAACTAGGATGACTTCTGTAACACTGGCATTTTACCCATCCCATTTAGCATGAAATGATCCATTAAATTAGAATTTACTGTACTAAATAATTGGACCCCGTATGTGAGAATGTGATCGTATTGTGTTGTGTTGGTATGAAATTAATTTAGACCTACATAACTGAATATGATTTGGATATGTTTGCTCTTTTAGTGTGCCATAAGATGACATGTTTTGTAATTTTGTGCTTTAAATAAAATTGAAATCTGAATTAAACTGTTAAAAATGTTTAACTCAAGAAATGTAAAATCACGAAATCACTTTAAACATAATAGTGATAGCCAACGTTGGGTAAAAATAATGAAAATATAAAAAGATTCAGTTTAATTTGAAAATATAAGCATAAGTAAAACAAAATTATAATATGATGCAAAATACTGGATGAAATTCAAACTGTGAAATGTGTGTGTAATTCATTTTATTTCACATTACAATAAAGAGACAGTTTTTTGTTCTGTTCTGTTTAAAGGTTTATGGGTAGTTAAAATATCCATGCATTAGGGCTTAACATTTTGATCCTCTTCCTAACAGTGTTTTGGTCTCCCTTTAGCTGCCAAAATAGCCCTGGTTTTGTGAAGTTTGGATTCCAGTCGACCTGTTACGGTGTGGCGTTGTCTCTGGACAACAAGATGTTAGCAGCAGATCCTTTAGATCCTGTATATTGCAGAAAAAATCAGAACTGAACCGAAATCTGTGTAATTTGGAACCTAAGTCAACAACTTAAACCTGCTGTTGTGTTCTTTAATCCATACCTGATCCATTTTTAGGTTTACAGCAAAGTGCATTATTCTGCCAAAAGACGTCACAACCATTGTGTAATACTGTTTCCATCAAAGGTTGTACATGGTCTGAAATGATGCTTAGGTAGGTGATACTTGTGACAGTGACATCCACAAGGTGGCTAAAGCTGATGAATAGTCAGAGAGGGGCCAAGACCAACGCAGCCTTCTACCATTTAAAAACAACTCTAGTCTCATCAACATCATAGCAGCTAGTGGGAACACTATTTTACAAATCTTTAAATGTGATGTCTCCTTTGGTTGGTCATTGTTACGTAGGCCAATGATTATATATAGATGTAAATTGGAGATGCATAATGTTTCTCAGGGAAACCCGCAGAAACAAGCAACTGATGTACAAGTAAAGCAGTGTTAAAAGCAAAAGCAAATAAAGAAGTTTAGATTAAGGCTATTTTTGTGATTTTTAGCCTGCTTTACTCCTATATCAGAAAGTTCCACTGAACAGAAAAGCTTTATATGTTCTGTAGAAGCACTCTAGAAGTTTCACGTAGGAACATTATTGGTGGTGCACGCTTCCTACCTCCATTCCCTTTGTATTTAGATATTGGCTTCTATTTAAACCATTTCCCAATGCAAAACTGACAAATGTTCTCAAAATAGCATTTACATAAACACTGATCATGTTAATGAGACTGAAGTTATTTTTAGACGGTAGAGGTTTTGCTCTGGTAATGGCCCCTCTCTGACTAGTTATTAGCTTTTAGCCTTTAGGACCAGCTAATCTGGATTTATACTTAATACAGACACAAAGAGAGTTATCTGCTGCAGGTAGCATATTAACTACTTATGACATTTTTTCACAGAATGTGTGCTTCAAGTATCCTGACCCATTCTTTTGAACAGCAAACTTGCCTTCCAGTTTCGGGCTTTTAGAGCCAGCTTGATCATTTATTGACTATACCCCGAGACAAATGGCCATGCTGATACAGCATTGTAAATCACAATTATAGTTTGGAATTACTGATTAACATTCACAATTTGATCTATTTTAATAACTCCATTGCAACATGTATAAGACGTGCTGGGTTAGACAAGAAAACATATGACTAACATACAGAGGTCCGACCCTGGTGCATCTTGTTGACAAGGTAAATACTCCTCATTGTCTGAAGCCTGTCAATTATGAGCTAAGCTCTTTAGCGGTTTTACTCCAGCCACAAGTTATTGATACAGACTAATCATCATGGCACATGATAGGGAAGGTTTCAAATTGGGATGTTTGTATAGTGAGCAACTCTGCTAGATAAGTTATTAATTTGAAAATATTAGGAAATAAATTTGTCATGAATTTTTCTTTCCTCTTCATAAGCCATACTTGAGTCCGACTCAACGACATTTTGAAAAAGCTATGGCATTTCTTATGAATCAAATGTTGGGCAGTAAGTTAAAGAGTTATTCTGATGGAGGTGGAGAAGGTGGCAGCAAAGCTGGAGAAGATGGAAAAGAAACCGCAGAGTCCAAAGGCATTTCCAAGGAGGAGTTTGAGGAATACCAGAAGCAGCTGTTGGAAGAAAAGTGAGTAAAAACAGAAGGTTTTGTTACCTCTGTGAGCTTGTGTTTATACCAAAGCTTGACAAAACAAAAATGCATTTCACTGAAAGAGTACAACAGGTACCCTAGGAGGGAATACTGCCTTAACATGATAAATCAGTGTATGTACTGTCGAGTAGTTATGCAATCGTTAAATAACATAGCATGCTTCAATGTGATGTAAAACACAATTCAGTAGGTTTTATCAACTGACTAGCAATAGTTTTGGGAAAAAAAGCTAACCACTATATTGTTTTAAAACAGAATACTAGGTTTGATTAGAATATAAAGCAGAGTTCATCTTCATCTTTGTCTCAAGTATAATGTTAGGGAAGCCTAATCACTAATAACAATAGAAGAATTATACTGTATGGATCCAGAGCTTGTTTTCTGCTGTGAAATGTTTAAACAATATGTAGCACAGATTTGTAGTATGATTCTTGCAAAGACATCTGTCTGTGAAAGCTGAACACACAAAGTGCATACATTTAAGTAAAATGTCAGGGTTGTATCTCCTTTTCAACAACTGTAAAATTTTCTAAAAAAACATGATAATAAAGATTATAAATTTCCAATGCATGATGCAAATGCATGATGCCAAAAAATACATAAAAACACAACAAATATATATTGTTTCTGCACAGTGAAAACAATTGAGCCACTAATGTCACTGGGGATCATAATAACTGACACGACACGGCAAGAATAAGAGCAAATCTTTAATTTTCCCCTTGAATAGATCATGCCATCGGGGTTGCCCACTATCCCCGGGTCTTTTATACTTGCTGCTGAACCTCTGGTGGAGGTGATTAGGCAGGATGCTAACATAAAGAGCTTTAACGTTGGTCAGACAGCCCATAAAATTAACTGATTAGCTGATGATCTTATGTTATATATTACAAACCCACCTTAATCTCTTATTCGACAGCAGCTGTTTGATTCATAAGGGACTATCTCAGGTTAGAAAGTAAATTATCATAAAACTGCAATTATTCCACTTACAACATTCGATCTCACAGTGTCAAGGTACTGTATCTCTGCATTTAAATGGACTAAATTAAATGTAAAATATCAGGGTATAACTTTAGAAAACAATCTGAAAAATCTTCATACTCTGAATTATAAACCACTTATTGAAAACATTGAGGAAGACCTACAGAAATGGTCAAGCCTATCCATCTCTTTGATTGGAAGGATTTATTGCAATAACATGAACATCCTACCAAGGTTGCAATATCTTCTTCAATCGCTTCCTATACCCTTACCACAAGGGTGAGACAGTTTATTTGGAGTGGTAAGGTGGCCAGGTGGTCTTTAGAAATATTATCATGGGATTACAAATCAGAAGGGCTTCAACTACTACTTTAAAAAATATTACTTCACAGCACAGATGCAGTTTATTTTATCTATGTTTGAATTTCATTTCATTATGTTTGCATTTCAATCTTTGAGCAATAATGCTTTTTGTGATTTTGTGTATAACTCACAAATCTGGTCTAAGATAACAGACAATCCCATTCTGTCATATCTTATTAAATTATGGTATGACGTACATAAATGCATTAGACATAAAACCAGACTGTCGCCAAGTCACCTTTGAAACAGAGCCAACTCATTCCACTAACTGTAAATAATATCATTCTGGAAACCTGGTATCAAAATGGAGTACATATCTTGGAGGACTGCTTTGAAAAAGGAACTTCAATGTCTTTGGAACAACTAAAAAGCAAATACAATCTGTCAAACAAACGTTTTTTTGTTATCTTCAACTACGGTCGTTCCTAGGCAGCAATAGGGGCAAAAATATTGTGTTTTTCTTTTTCTTTCAACACTTGAAAGGCTGCTGCATAATGGTGAGCCATCTAAATTTATTTCTAGTGTATTCTATTTTGACAAAAGAATGTCCTAAACCAGCTCTGTATAAATCGAAAGGAAGGTGAGAATCAGATTTAAACATCATTATTGAAGAGGGCGTCTGGTCTGATATATGTCAGGACAGTATATCTGCCACAATTAATTCACAATATCGGCTTATTACAATTTTCTTCATCAGCTATACCTGACCCCAAAAGTCTAAACCTAGTGAATAGTGTTCAGGAACATCTATGCCATGTATAAACTGGAGGCACCACAGTCAAAGTAGAAGCAAATGAAAATGATGAGGCTCGGGAAATGGAATGGGGGTGCCTATTGGGAGAGCATTTTGCCCCGCAGTCCTTCCCTCCCCATCCCCAGACACCTCCCTCCAATCACGCTACTGCTGATGTAAGACCTTGGTTACGGGTTGGTCACTGGAGTGGGGGGAAGGTATTCCATCTCCGCGTTCCCATGGAGGCCTGGGCCCCAATTTTATTTTACAACTTTCACTTATGACACTCACTTATGTCATTGTTTTCTGTTAAAGCACCAAAAGAACATGTTTACTAAGAGGCATGGTACAGTTTTATGTGCAAGACTGGATTAATACAATAAAAAAACCTGTTACACAAGTGCTACAAAATAAATTATACTGACACCATTTACTGCATTTCACTGCAGCCATATTGGATACTGAACTTGGGGTTGATCTGCGACCTCTGAATTTTCCTGTCATACTTATGAGTCATTCTTGATGTATTTTTGACTGGAAAATCGGAAAATGTAAGTACAACGGGAACGTTTATGGATCATGCTTAATGTGCAGGTATGGTGGGGCAAACTGGTTCCGTGGGACCCTTCGTAAGTCTGTCTGCCTGGCCATTGTTCTTGGCAGTTTTGGCAGATGATGCTGCAGTTTAGCAGGTCCTGGCAGTATATATAAAAAAAAAAATATCTGGCCTTTCCAGTCGGTCATGGTTCTCTCTCAAACCACTTCCATGCATTTTTTGTTTGCTGCAGCTGTACAGAATACAACTAGATACCACTGGGGAGGAAATGTGAATAAAACAGAGGAAAACAGGCATATTTTAAGCTTACTAGCCACACTTAGAAATACTCAACATGTTATATGATGTACGAGTTACATACATTGAATGTGTAGCTGGTTTAGAATAAGGGTATATTTCATCCAGCTGAAAATTTATTAACTTTCTTTTTTCACATGTCCTGACGCGCATTTCAAACATTTCAGACGGAGATGCTGCTTGCATACATGTGCCGGGGCAGCTTCGCTCTACAAAAAGGAGATCTAGAATATTAACTTACTATGAAATGGCAAATTAAACTGAAAAACATATTAGCTTCTAAATTCAAATCACATCGCAACAAACTATTTATATAGCATTATTATGTAAATTATATATATATATATATATATGCACACTCACTGGCCACTTTATTAGGTACACCTGTCCAACTGCTCGTTAACAAATGCCTTGTTGATGCCAGAGGTCAGAGGAGAATGGCCAGACTGGTTCGAGCTAACAGAAAGACAACAGTAACTCAAACATACACTCGTTACAGCAAAGGCATGCAGAAGAGCATCTCGGAGCGCACAACACATTGAACCTTGAGGCGGATGGGCTACAGCAACAGAAGACCACACTGGGTGCCACTCCTGTCAGCTAAGAACAGGAAACTGAGGCTACAATTCGCACAGGCTCACCAAAATTGGACAATAGAAGATTAGAAAAACTTTGCCTGGTCTGATGAGTCTTGATTTTTGCTGCGACATTCGGAGGGTATTGTCAGAATTAGGCTTTAACTACATGAAAGCATGGATCCATCCTGCCATATATCAATGGTTCAGGCTGGTGGTAGTGGTGTAATGGTGTGGGGGATATTTTTTTGGCACACTTTGGGCCCCTTAGGACCAATTGAGCATCGTGTCAACGCCACAGCCTACCTGAGTATTGTTGCTGACCATGTCCATCCCTTTATGACCACAGTGTATCCATCTTCTGATGGTTACCTCCAGCAGGATAACGGTCCATGTCTAAAGCATGAATCATCTCAGACAGGTTTCTTGAACATGACATTGAGTTCACTGTACTCAAATGGCCTCCACAGTCACCAGATCTCAATCCAATAGAGCTCATTTGGGATGTGGTGGAACGGGAGATTCGCATCATGGATGTGAAGCCGACAAATCTGCAGCACCTGTGTGATGCTATCATGTCAATATGGACCAAACTCTCTCAGGAATGTTTCCAGTACCTTGTTGAATCTATGGCACGAAGGATTAAGGCAGTTCTAAGGCAGTATTATATATATATATATATATATATATATATATATATATATATATATATATATATATATATATACATATATATATACAGATCTTGCCGGTACTTAGGGGCGGAAATAGAGGGGGGAATGGGGATATATATATATATATATATATATATATATATATATATATACATATATATATACAGATCTTGCCGGTACTTAGGGGCGGAAATAGAGGGGGGAATGGGGATATATATATATATATATATATATATATATATATATATATATATATATGTGTGTGTGTGTTAATTGTTACTCTCATCTGTGGCCCCCTCGAGATCTCTCTCTCTCTCAGCAAAGTCCAGACTCAAACAAATTAAAACGTATCAATATTTTACTTTACTGTAGGCTGTCTGTATAAGGCAGAAATTAGAATCACTTGACAATGTAGAATATATATATATATATATATATTTCAATTGTTAAAGAACTGCCATGTATGAAACAATGATAAACCGTTCTCTGAAGCATAAATTTTCATCTTCAGTTTCCATCTTTTCTTTTGAACAAAGAAGTTATTGTTCTCTGCATTGTGGTCAAGTTTTGATTTCATTTAAATAAAAAATTTGACAGTTCGGTTGTTTTTGCGGTTTTTATTTAAAAGTTTGTAGATGGTAAGTGATTTATTGTTCGTCCTGTCGAACGCACTGATCTCCTTGGCAACCATTCTGTTTTGGAGGTAAGCGCGCATGCGCTCTTGTGTAGCGTATGTGAAATCTCTGGTCATAAGCGGTGTTTTCGAGCTGTACTGTGTTGCTGTAATTCAGCAAAATAACATGAAACACAACTAGTTTCTCTCCCTTTGCTTTTAACTGGGGTATTTAGCAGCGAGCAGACAGACATTAAATGTAGCGATGCTCGTTTTAAAGGCCGGCCGTTCACAACAGCCTCGAGCTCCGAGGGGAGAGAAGCAAAGCAAGAGCATTGAGGCTCCATCATAGCAGAACAGTTCAGAAACAGTTTGGAATGAGGAAAAAATAGATATATTTATAAACAGATTAAGTCGTGTTTTACACTGCCTATTGGTAGCGGATCTGATCTTCTTTGTGTGCTCATGAGTTTTTGCAGCCCTAACTGGTTCTGGATGACGGCTTCATAGTAGACAGCCGTTCTTCTCTCTTCCCGGTACTGCGTACCAGCGCAGAATCTTTTAGTGGTACGCAGTACCGGACCGTACCGGCTCCCTTTCACCCCTGTCTATAAATATATATACAGGGGTTGGACAATGAAACTGAAACACCTGTCATGTTAGTGTGGGAGGTTTTATGGCTAAATTGGACCAGCCTTGTAGCCAGTCTTCATTGATTGCACATTGCTCCTGTAAGAGCAGAGTGTGAAGGTTCAATTAACAAGGTAAGAGCACAGTTTTGCTCAAAATATTGAAATGCTCACAACATTATGGATAGGGTTGCCAACTCCTTGATAAATAAATAAGGGACACCTCTTGGTAGGGCTATCCAACCCCACTGTCTGCACCTCTACCGGCCTGGTGATTTTTTTCACCCTTTTTCTTTGTGTGAAATAACTTTGGAAACATTTGACTCGAACCCAAGTTTAATTCGATGCATGTTTTTGACTGATACAAATATCCATAGAAAAACAATTATTCAGCAATTTATAAAATAATTTATTCTTTTTGCAAAATAAAATTACTAGACAAAAACAAATATCCTTCTAAAATAAATAAACCACTATTAAAAAGACCTCCATCCTGCTTAACTTAAAACAATATAAAAAAGCATAACAGTATAATGCAAAACATTTTTGTAATAGTGCATTTAGTGCAAACAAAAAGTCTGTAGAAAAGTTGTAAACATAAACACTTGTGCCTTAAAGGCCATGACTGTATAGTTGTGGTGAAAAAAATATTGAACTAGTGAACTAAAAACTGCAGTGCTGAATTATGTGGAAACAACCTATTTTTTCCATTTATATTTAATTTGAGCTCTTGCTGCTGCAAGGAGTTGTTTGCTTTTCAGGACTACAGAGTAAAACTCTGAGCAGGACATTTCATTAATTAGACTGAAAATTAGCTCACTTCTCATTAATTCTGTAGAACATTTGTTCCTCACATCAGTCCACTTATTTTTCATGATGGAGAAAATATTTTCCACAAACCCACTAGAAGAAGGGATGCTGAGGACAAAGGGTATAATAGCTTGGATGTTGAGGATGTCAGCTGCCTGAAGAACTTGCATCCACCTTTCTGCTGTTCCACTGGACTACCACTTCGCCTTTTCCCGAGAGACTGTAGTGAGGCACTCTAGTAGGCAGTTTGCAGGAACACATTTCTCATAAAGCTCATCCATGGACAGGTTTAACCTATCTTCTATCTATCTATCTATCTATCTATCTATCTATCTATCTATCTATCTATCTATCTATCTATCTATCTATCTATCTATCTATCTATCTATCTATCTATCTATCTATCTATCTATCTATCTATCTATCTATCTATCTATCTATCTATCTATCTATCTATCTATCTATCTATCTATCTATCTATCTATCTATCTATCTATCTATCTATCTATCTATCTATCTATCTATCTATCTATCTATCTATCTATCTATCTATCTATCTATCTATCTATCTATCTATGATGAGAGCACAGTTGCAAAAAAGTGGGACAACTTCGCTGAAACACGTTGTTTGAACAACGGCGGAACCACGGCGCGCTGGTTACGAGCGCTGAACAAGCACAGGCCTTTTTTGTTGCGTAAGCGGCGAGGAGACGCTGGGGAAACCGTATCTGATGGGAAAACGCGAATTGACGTACCACCTGTATCTATCCATAGCAACGGTACCTGCTGGCCAATGAGATGAGCCGAAATATTCTGTCAGCTCATTGGTCACAGAGCAGGATATGGCTGGTAATGATTTTACTGTAATGTTAAATATAAAGCAACCCATCATTTATTAATTCTATTGACATTTTAGTGAAGATTTTTGATCCACCTAATAATACGGGACTACGTATGTCCCGTTTCAGCTCAATACGGGACGCGTACTTTTTATTCTAAATATGGGACGATTCCGTTTTTCAAGGGATGGTTGGCAACTCTAATTATGGGTGACATACCTGAGTTCAAAAGAGGACAAATGTTGGTGCACGTCTTGCTGGCGCATCTGTGACCAAGACAGCAAGTCTTTGTGATGTATCAAGAGCCACGGTATCCAGGGTAATGTCAGCATACCACCAAGAAGGACGAACCACATCCAACAGGATTAACTGTGGACGCAAGAGGAAGCTGTCTGAAAGGGATGTTCGGGTGCTGACCCGGATTGTATCCAAAAAACATAAAACCACGGCTGCCCAAATCACGGCAGAATTAAATGTGCACCTCAACTCTCCTGTTTCCACCAGAACTGTCCGTCGGGAGCTCCACAGGGTCAATATACACGGCCGGGCTGCTATAGCCAAACCTTTGGTCACTCATGCCAATGCCAAACGTCGGTTTCAATGGTGCAAGGAGCGCAAATCTTGGGCTGTGGACAATGTGAAACATGTATTGTTCTCTGATGAGTCCACCTTTACTGTTTTCCCCACATCCAGGAGAGTTACGGTGTGGAGAAGCCCCAAAGAAGCGTACCACCAGACTGTTGCATGCCCAGAGTGAAGCATGGGGGTGGATCAGTGATGGTTTGGGCTGCCATATTATGGCATTCCCTCGGCCCAATACTTGTGCTAGATGGGCGCGTCACTGTCAAGGACTACCGAACCATTCTTGAGGACTATGTGCATCCAATGGTTCAAACATTGTATCCTGAAGGCGGTGCCGTGTATCAGGATGACAATGAACCAATACACACAGCAAGACTGGTGAAAGATTGGTTTGATGAACATGAAAGTGAAGTTGAACATCTCCCATGGCCTGCACAGTCACCAGATCTAAATATTATTGAGCCACTTTGGGGTGTTTTGGAGGAGCGAGTCAGGAAACGTTTTCCTCCACCAATATCACGTAGTGACCTGGCCACTATCCTGCAAGAAGAATGGCTTAAAATCCCTCTGACCACTGTGCAGGACTTGTATATTTATAAAATATAATTAATATATAAAATTATTTTAAATCTAAACTTGGCTAATAGGTTTATAATCTAGCTTAGTCTTGGTCTCCAGCTGGGAGAGTGAACACTCATTAACTTTTTCTGGGCTCATCTCAGGTCATCACTGTTTACTGCCTTGTTTGAATGAATTAATTCATTTATTTTTCTCAATGACTGACTGATGTAAATGCATTTTCAGTAGCTGAGATCTGTTCTTTTTTAAACTGTCCCTCCATGACATAGCTTGACCACTTGTGATACATGCATGACGTCAACGGATGTGGGCTGGTATTTAGCGGGTAGCTTTAGGTAGGGCTTTATTTCCTTGGGGCTCAAATTAGACAGGCAACCAGGTTAAGCTTGTGTGTAATAACTTGTCAGGACAGAAGCCACCATTAAACACATCTCTTAGCCAGTGTGCTTTAAAACAATAATTATTTAATCACCTTACATTCTCATCTGAGGTTGAACTCATTGTTACCTTCAATTAGGTGAAATACAACTTCTAATGAAATTAAGGTCTTACTGCCAACTAGAAATGAACAAAGTCAGAAATGATTTTTCCTTTTTTCCACACAATTTAAATTAATTATCTCCGATTTTCTTTTTTGTTCGGGGTTTGCATGCTTTCTGATTAATGGCCTGTGTTTTCTTTGGAAACCACAGAAAGCATGCAGGCAGACTGATGATTAATGGCTGACTTTTGTTAGTGTGGAAAGTAGCTTTCTCCTGTGGGACTTTTCATACAAACCCAAATCAAAATCACAATAAGTAGAAATAGGATGTAATAGTATATGCTATCTATAAATTATCACAAATACCCAAAATGAAATTGTATGTAATACTTAGGTTCATGGGGACGAAATGCGAGGTGGGAAGGAACGAGAATGTAATGTGTCGGTACGAAATGGATGCATGAATTGGTGAAGGGCTTGTTGGTTGTAATGAACCGGTGATCAGTTGAGGGTCTCCCACATATGTCCCATAATAAAAACTAAGAAAAGGCTTTAGCTTTTGCTAAATCTGATCTGAAAGCCATTAAAACTTGACATAAGTATAAGTCTGCATCTTTCCTGAAAGGGTTCAGAATCAGCGAGTTTGTTGTTTAACTCTGAGCACAACTAAGTTAAGCGTCCATTTACGTAAAAAGAACTCTAAAATTCTGAGTTTGTCTACTGCAACTCCTGTGACTTTTAGTGCATATCCCAAAATTGTGTATGAGTAACGAGGTAAGAGTACAGTCCTGTCCTAGACATCAAGTAACTGAGGATTTATGCCAAGCTTTGGCTCTTGTGGAAGCTAATCTTATTAAAGCTGGGTTAACGCAGACCACCCTTAAATAGACACAGGACAAATCTAGCAACATGGAAACGTAACATGGACATTTAACACTATAATGACATTATTGCAGAACTGGGCTAATAACACAAATGACATCAGTTCAGGGATTCACAAGAGGTAAATCAGGATTCAGGAAGTCAGTTCATAACAGTATAGCTCACAGCTATACAACTGAGCCTTACTGTGAAGTACTTTGCACCCGAGCTTTGTTTTAAAAAGGAGCGCATCTTTATGGCATTTTAAAGCTACAGTCAAAATCCCAAAATCAGAAAAGAACTGTAGAAAGAAAAGATTAATAAATGATAAAAATAAAACACAATTTTTACACTATGAAGTTTAATTTCATTTCACACCATGAACCTAATATAAGGATACAGCATACATCAACCAGGCTGTTTATTGGCACTCATTGATAAAGGTGTGTGAAAAATAATCCCGCATTAAGCAAATTATTTTTGTTAAAACTCCCAGTGAGAAGAATGGGAAGAAAGACAAACATCCAAAGCTCTCAAGTGGAGAACCACATTTTTTTCTACGTGAGATTATTCCACTGTAATAAGTGATTATTTTATGTAAAGACTGTTTTATCCATCTTTCCAAGGAGTATCAGGATTTTGTGGGTGATGCTGTGTGAGTCTTTTCAATATTTGACAAACGTTTTTGTCAAATATTAAGTATGTGATGCAAACTGCTTTTCGTCTATAGAAAACCGGGGTAACACTCTCACAATGTGCTGTATAACAACAACGGATGAAGTTATATTCAAAAAGTTTTAATTGCATATTTTAATGGGTTTCTTTTTTCACCAGTCACCATCACAGTCTGGGACTTAGCTGCTCTCAGAGCCTGTCTTATGAGTTGTGTTTGTGTTCTGCAGGATTCAGCAAGACAAGGACTTTGCAACAAAAAAGGCTGAGAGGGCAAACCTGAGAGTTGCACTCAGAGATAAATATCATCTACCGGATGTAAGGAGCTCTTGAATTATTGTCTGTCTGCTTAAGTGTTAAGACCTGAAAGTCATGTTTAAAAAAAAGTCTCCAGATCAAATATGATTTACTCTTAGCTGTTTTTTTTATTTCAAAACTAAGACAGCTATTTGTGAGATTGGTGATTTATCTGCGGGGTGTATTTAATATATTTCAGAGTTCCTATCTATTAGCTAAATGTATAATTTCAACATTTGGTAAATATACATAAAGAAAGAAAGCCAAACATTATAGGGAGCAAAATCTAACTAATAAAGAAAAAACAAAACAATATTGTGATCTCTGTTCTGAGGGGAGGGAATGGATTTTCTCAACACCTGTCATTCAGGTTAAGGTTAGCTTTATGGAAATTTAGCCATTGTAGAAGCTTGTAGCCCCTCTTGTGTTCTAAATTATTATGTTTCTGATTTACTTCAATTAAAGATGTGCAAATATGCAGATGTGCATTTGTTAGCACTGCTGCCTTACAGTAAAAAGGGCCTGGGTATAAATCCCGGCCTGGGGTCTTTCTACATGGAGTATTTTAAAGCAACACCTCAAACACACTGCTTTCCGTATTACGAATCAGAAACAGGCGGACCCAAGATTCAGCCAGACACCGTACTGAAAATTTAAAAGGTTTATTCAGCCACAGGAAAACGTCACTCCGGTAAAACTCCACACAGCTTCCGGGAATCACTGGGGCAGAAAGAGGGATTAGTGACTTGTAGTTTCTCCAGATATTGCAGGGATCAGAAAAGTCACTAAACTGCTTTTGTCTTGAGTAGAACTTGAAACCCAGAGGGGAAACCTCGGTGGGTGGCAGGCAGTGATCTCCACAGCACAGGTGAGGTGTGACTTCAGGCTGAATAATCCAAGGGCAAGGCTGGCTCAATAATCCAAGGACAGAAACAGGGTCAATGATCGAAACAAGAGACGTCAGGCAAGGGGCAGGCAGAGGCATTAACCAGATGCAAGAAACAGGGTCGAACCAAAATCCAAACAGTCCGACAGGGAGCAGGCAGAGAGGCAAAAATCCAAGAGGCAAGGCAAGGTCGAGAAACCATGATCAGACAGGAAGGAACGCTGGATATCTACTCACACGATGGCTTTCAAAAATCTGGCACCGTCTGCTTGTCAGAGTCAGTATATATCAGAGAAGACACAGATTGCACTGCACTGCAGCAGCCACCAGGTGCATCTCATCTGCTGATTGCAGCCAGGGAGACAGGGTAGAGCAGACGTGCCAGAATCGTAACATTCCGAGGTATAAGAAAGAGAATTGTGGACCACAATCCGCTTTCTCTTCTGCTCTCGGTGGGGTCAGACGCTTTTCCACTCTCTCCTTGATCCTCCCCCATTTTTTGCCCAGCTTCAGCTTTTTATCTATGTTTTTCTTAGCGCCTCTGTTCGCATATCCTCCTAATTTGTTCATTATAGATTTGGTCAGCTGGTCTCTCAATGCAATCGATCAAATCTTCCCAACGGGAAGATAGGGTAAAGGGGAACCCTCTTGTCCAGACGGGACGTTCTTCTCTGGATACGCAATGGATTCCTGGCAGCACTGGAAGATTGTGTGCCTGACAACAATGTCAGTTGAGGATGTGGAAGATTTGTACATAATTGGATTTCTGATAACAGTATTTCTGCTTTTTGGAGTTGGCGGTTACCTGGCTTATCGAAAGATTTGTAAAACATCCCAGGCAGCTGTTCAAAGCATTCCAAAGCTGCCTGGGATGTTTGAAGGGATCTTTAGAGCTCTCAGCACTCAGACTGATATGTTAAGAAATCAGAATCGCAAGCTGGACGCGATCCTTGAACAGAATCACAGGCCTGCTGCGTTTCCCGGACTCAAAGGTGATATGATTTAATCTTGGAGAATGTTGTTTGCTCAGGATCTACTGAAAGTACCAGAAATTTGGCTATATGAATTAGAAATTGAGAATGCCAGTAAGACTTTGAAGGCAGGTGGAAAATCACAGCCGGCCTGAACCAAAACATTTATTGTTTGTCTCATTCAGGCGCCCTGATACGGCCTCCACAGGCTTCTTATCAAAACATTTCTCCTGGATGTTCTGTAAATATGACACTCTGCCCCAGCAACCCCCCTCATCTGTGAACTGAACAGTATGGCCGTTTGATAAAACTTCCATCTCTTTTTCAAGGACAATGGCACCTTCGTCAGTGTTGACAGTCTAATTCTTTGCACACATGATCATACTTAAATATTGGCACCCTCACGAGTCCACCATGCCCCTACAAAATCTTTGCTTATGTGTGTTGCTTTCCCATGCTCCTTATTTTTACCTAATTGTGGATTTCATTTCTTCATGTCTTCTCCTTTTCATAGATTTTTAGATTTACCAGTGAAAGGAAAATAATACTAGTCTCTTATAAATTTGAACAAAAGCTGTTTTTACACCAGTGACTCAGCTTCCTTAGTTAGAACTCAGTGATTGCTTAGTTAAATTTCAATGGATGCAAATGACTGTTATTAATTTTTAGATTTTGTGATTGTATTGTAATTGTATGTACAGTGCTTTGAGTGTCTCATTACTGAAAAGCGCTATATAAATAAACTTACCTTACCTTACCACAAGTCTGGCTCATCCATGGGTACAATATCCAGATGCCTTAAGATGCCACATTTATCTGATCAAACAATCAAATAGAAGTATAAACAGTATAGGAATGTCCAGCTATTATATTATTCAGGAGGAGGATTACTTCTGTGTTCCAGATATTCATTTTAATTAAATTCAGTGTATTCATATAGCGCCAGTTCACAACAGAAAGCTGTCTTAAGGCACCTTCCAAAAATAAACATCATATCCAATTTACATACATAAAAACATAGTCAATTTCATGCAATTATACAGTTAAGTTTGTTATCAAATTGGTACAAATGTGTTCCATTTAATGAAACTCACCCGATCGCATTAAGTCACTGACTTGCAGCATTGTAGATCATTCCTCCTGGACAAACAAGTATTGACAGTGGAATCTCTGTTATAAACATATTATTTCATCTGTTCTGTATTTGTACTTTAAATTTCAGTAAGACATTTAAAATTAACTGAATGACTGAATTATTCAATTAACATTATTGTCTCCCTTTTTGTAACAGAGTGCACAAGACAGTGCAATGATTCAGATGGCTGGAGATGATGTTGACCTGCCGGAGGAACTGGCCAAAATGGTGGATGAAGATGAAGAGGAAGAGGAGACCAACGATTCATTCATTAACAAGCTGCAAAACATGGACTTGGATACATTGAAAACCAAGGCCCAAAGCACAGTGACTGAGCTAAAGCAGACTGCTGAGCAGAAATGTATCCTCATGTGAACCCTATGATGTGCATACAGTGCATACAATACAGGCTAAATATCAAGTAAGTAAGTAGTAAATTCAGCTTGTGCTGTATGTACTGTACTGTACATACAGTACAGGCTGATTTTACTCATCAAACTTAGCACTTGTGCAGCTATTGCGTCTTCTTTTTCTTATTACTCATGTTACAGAACAGTTGTGGCTCTGGAACGCTTCTTTACAGGAAAGTTTCTTGTTTACACAAGTGTTTTTTGTATGCGTGGCTTTATTTGAGTGTGTCTTTCCTTTTTACTTTGGAAACCATTCAAATGCTTCTTATACAAATGTAAAAACAGACTTAGAAAATAAACTATTAGGCTTGCTAGGTCCTATTAGTATGTGTGTAAGTAAACATGTAAAAAATACAAGAAACGTAAAAGCAAAATGTACAATAAAATGTCTGCTTTGCCAGAAGGGATTTAAAGAATAATAACATATTTCTATCCTTTTCTTGACATTTTTTTAACCTTTAAAACATATTTCACATATTAAAAATCTTTACATTGTTGAAAGCTATAAAATGGTATTTAAGTGCTGACCAAAATTTATATTTTGCTGCCTGTGGGTGCTTTGTTTTCAAATGAACAGAAGATGGGTTCTATTCACTTTCCACATCAGTGATGTCTTATTCCGGATTTTGAGGTCCAGTTGTCCTCTTGCTAGGTCTGTCACCGCCTCGGTATACCGGATTTACAGTGGCTTGCAAAAGTATTCACACCTCTTGAAGTTTCCCACAAACTTCGATGTTTGTTATTAGGATTTTTTGTGAAGAATCCAGCAGTAAACAAAGAGAAGTCAGGAGTATAAATACCGAGGCAAGGGTGGAAGAAGACAAAGAAACTAGAAGAGCCAATCAGAGGAAATGTGGAGCAGCTGTGGCAGAGGGAAAGCAGAAAGCCACCAGTGCCACAAAAAAACAAAAACAAAAATGAAAAACATTAATAATAATTAATGCAACTAATTGTTCCAGACTTCACCTTGTTGGAAGAAGTCCCAGATGGAAGTCACGAGTGGACAGGCACAAATGGGGGTGGAGAGGCACAAAATAGTTCTCAGGAAGCTGAGCTAAGGACGACGAAGGACTCTGGAACATTTTGGGAGTGGAGGTGGTAAGTGTCTCGGCAAGAAGTCTTCTAAAATCCACAAAGTGTGTCTGACAACATACTTGGATGCTTGGGATTCAAAGCATGAAGGGGAAAAAATAAATGGGTATGTAGTAACTCGCATGAGCATAACAAGGAGCAAAAGAAGAGCCTGATTACCAACGTGAACACAAAAATAACTAAAGCATCACCTGCCAGTCCTACCCTGCAGCAATCCAGAGATTTACACCCACACACAGATGCACATACACTCACAATACACCTGCTACAAAAGACGGGGACAGAGACTGACCTCTTAGCAGCACAACAACCCTAAACAGCTACAATACAATGGTTTAGGTCAAAGAATATTCGTGTGTTAGAGTGGCCCAGTCAAAGACCAGACCTAGACCCAATTGAGAATATGTGGCAAGGCCTAAAAATGGATGTTCACAGACACTCTTCATCCAGTCTGATTGACCATAAGCTACTCCAGAGAGAAGAATCCCAAAAAAAAAAATGTTCTATGTTGAAAGCTGGTAGACTTACAGCTTTACTTGCAGTTAAAGGTGGGTAAGTAAAGGGGGACTGAATAAAAATGAACAACACAAAAATTTTAAAACTATTTATCATTATTCTTACACTTTAAAATTATGAAGTACTTTGTTTAGGTCAATTTCATAAAATTAAAATGGAATACATTAAGGTGTATGGTAGAAACATGTCAAAATGTAGCAATGTTTAAGTTATTGGAAATACAGATTACAGCATGATTATGGTTTTACTCAGGATGAATCACTTGTTACTTGCAAGTTGAACCTTCCTGAAGTGATGAACAATAATAGTGGTAACCCGTTAAGGTCACTGTAAATACGTCTGCATTCTTAGTTTGAAATTCTGTAAATGCAAAAGCCAACTGATTTAAGAAAAGTGAAGCAGAACAATTATTATTAACTATCTCATTGGTGTCACACTGTCTTCAGCTATTTCCACCAATTTCTGGACAACCATGTGATCCCATCAGCATCTAACCCTCCCTTTCTGTCGTGTCCCTGTCCTCCCCCTGCAGCTAACCATCCCCCTTTCCCCCAGTAAGCTGACACAGCGCCTTTAAACATTAGCTGCTTTCTTCCTAATAGGATCTGAGAGACTTATATTGTCATCTGATAAATCTAAGGCGCTTGATAGCTGTGCTGCACCCTCTTAACCAATTTGTACTCAATTAGGATAATGGGGAAACAAGCAAAGAGGGACAGCTTTAATATATTAATGTGATAAAATGATTATCAGTTTCTCTTGCCTATGACTTGGGTGCTATGAGGAGTATCTCACAGGCCTAATTAGAATTATTAGTCATTGATGGAGTGAGCAGAGGAGTAAAGAATGATGAGAACATTTATTTTATTTGATCTACGATTGGATTACAATGTCAAAAGTAAGAATGGGAGCTCAAAGGGTCATTCAAATATCACATAAAATTCTGATTTAACCTGACAAGTGAAACATTTGAATATTTTCTCAGAATTTTAAGGCCCAGGTTTGGCTTGTTCGTGGTAGTTCTGTAAAAAATACATGAAACTGAAGTTTTACAGTTGTATTTTTCATATATTTTTCATGTCTGCAATGGATATTAATTAAATGACACTGTATTGTAAATGACAATAAAAACACATTCAAGATACAACAGTCTCTAATTTCAGTGCTAGTGTTGCTGAATTATGAAGAGTGATTGATTATTTAAACTTTGTTCTTTTTTCAGAAAAATGAAAAGGATACTGGACAAAAAATCAACTAAACTACATCACAAATAGTCATCCATTCAATATGTAAACGTGCCTTAAGAAATTATGCATGTTTAAAACAGCATGTTTTATATAAAATATTTGACAACCATTAATTGAAAAGATACATTGAAATGCTTTGTGGCCACAAAATGCTGAGAGACACGTGTAGAGATGGTCAAAACCATCAGACACCTGACTTCTTTGTGAAGGCCGTATGGCTTAAATATGCTTGGTGGCAAATCCCCTGCTGTGTTGGCATCTTGAAGTTCTTTGTTTTATTCAAAGGCAAATATAATGGGCTCTTCAAACTCTCCTTTCTTGGAAAGCAACACTGACAACCAGGAAAATGTGGTCAATGTAAAGCCACTTAACCTGCATCCAGTCTGCTGAGGGAGAACAGAGGCAGGTCTTTAAGTAGTTGTTAGCTTTTAAATTTCAGTTCAGCTTAGCTGCTTAAACATGTCACTGATGCTGAGATGTTAATGCATTTCCTAGTTACCTCCTGTCAAAACATTTTCAAATATTTTATATAACATCGGCCTGTTATGCTCAATATGTCTAAAGTATGAAGAACTCGGACTGACTGACATAATAAAGAATTTTATTTGCATTTGTGGCATAAAAACAGAACAAAACATTGGTTATTTTGTAGTGTTTATCAGGTACACAAACTATTTGTGAGACTGAAGGGTTGTGAGTCTAACCAGGTAGTCAGCAGCACAGGAGCACCACAGGGGACTGTACTCTCACCATTCCTTTTCACTCTGTACACCTCAGACTTCCAGTACAAGACAGACTCCTGTCATCTGCAGAAATACTCGGATGATTCTGCAGTCGTGGGGTGGATCAGAGATGGACAAGAAGATGAATACAGGAAGGTGGTGGACCACTTTGTGGCATGGTGTGGAAACAATCATCTCATTTTGAACGTGACTAAAACAAAGGAGATGATTGTAGACTTTAAGAGAAACAGGAATAAGTCAAAAACTATTTCTATCATGGGAGAAGAAGTGGAGGTGGTGGAGGAGTATAAATACCTCGGTGTTCACCTAGACAACAGACTAGAGTGGAGATGCAACTGTAAAGCCATCTACAAGAAGGGACAGAGCAGACTGTACTTCTTGAGGAAGCTTAGGTCCTTCAGTGTTTCCAGCAAGATGCTGCATATCTTCTATAAGTCTGTTGTGGAGAGAGTGATCTCTTTCTCCATCATCTGCTGGGGAAGCAGCATCAGAGCCAGGGACTTAAAAAAGATCAACAAGCTGATAAAGAAGGCTGGTTCTGTTCTGGGAACTCCTCTGGAACCTCTGGAGATCATTGTGCAAATAAGGATTCTTCATAAAATGAAGAACATTTTGGAGAACCCTGAGCATCCTCTTCATGAGACTGTCCTACAACAACAGAGTGTCTTCAGTCAGAGGCTTCTTCAGATCTGCTGTAAGACGGAGCACTACAGGAGATCCTTCCTGCCCACAGCCATCAGCATCTACAACGGCTCTTTGAGGAAACCTTCATAATATGAGCTACAACAACATTCAATTTCCCTTTGGAATTAATAAAGTATTCTTTAACTGAATTTTGAATTGAACTGAATTGAAGATTTTTCTTTTTGCTGATCCAAAGAATCTGGATGGAAATCCAAAATATAGTGAGTCAGAAAAGAGAAAAAAATAAAAATAAATAAATAAATTAATTAATTAATCCATTCATTAATTTATTAATTCATTCATTACCTAAATAAAACAAAGCTGTCTGAATTGTATTAAAATGTATGGTAAAAAATCAAAACAAAATAATAATGTAACATTTTTTAGAACAAATACCTGCAGCTTTTTAAAAATAAAATATGATAATTAACTAAATAATATTAATACTAGCAATAAAACTACTACTATAAATAATAATAATAGTAAAAATTTTATTAATTAAATGTTTCACTGTATGTTCTTAAGGTTGCTGGACCGGGATCGATCAAATTGAACTTGGTGCAGAGCAGATGATAAATGTGGAAATTAGAGCTAAACATATGGCCACGACGTGACGTCACAATTCGCCACGTCGCCACGTTCCAACCTAAGTTAGTTAACTGTCTTCTGACATAATTTCAAGTTGATTTAATAAAGAGGGTCAGAGAGGGACCTTTCCAAGTGAAAAAAGTGACTCCTTGTTCTCAGGGGGCGGGGCTTTGAAGATTTGACCACATAGAATCGTCAGGCACCCAAAGGGAATGAATTCTACCAAGTTTGCTGTCACTGGCGAGTAGGTAAAGTTCATGGTCTGGCCACGCCATCTAAAACAGGCTCAAATAGTCAGGATTTTTTTATTTTAAAGAATTTTTTCGGCACTAGAGGCCTTTATTTTATAGTAGGCAGACGGGAAGGAGGGGTAAAGAGAGGGGGAGACATTTGGCAAAGGTCACCGAGTCCGGGACTCGAACCGGGAAGGCCGCCTAGAGGACCACAGCCTCTACATGTGGTCGCGCGCTAATCCCCACACCACCAGCGCCGCACCCAAATAGTTAGGATTTTGATAACTTTTAATCCGCAATGCCTTAAAGACATACTGACCAAATTTGAAGTCAATAGTTCCAAATCTCTAGGAGGAGTTTGTTAAAGTTCAACACTTCTGAAATGTCAAAAACGCCCGAAAAAGACAGTCGTTGGATGGGTGCGAAAACTTGTTATCACTCATGTAAAAACTTTATTGTTCTTGCCTCTGAGTTGACTTAATAATACCTAACAACAGTTGTGGGTAAAGTTTGGTGAGTTTTCATATATGTTTAGGCCCCCAAAAAGCCACTTAAATAGGCGGAATAAGGCCAGAGCCTTATTTTATTATTAGGCCTAATAATAAAACTAATCTCCTTAATTTCATTAAAACATTATGGAATATTCAACAGTAATTACCTGTTATAGTCTACATAATGTTTGACATGTATGCTGCTGTAAGACAGACCACTACAGGAGATCCTTCCTGCACACAGCCATCAGCATCTACAACAGCTCTTTGAAGAAACCTGCATAATATGAGCTACAACAACATTTAATTTCCCTTTGGGATTAATAAAGTATTTTTGAATTGAATTTTGAATTGAATTTAAGTTTGTTTAGCTAATCTAAAGAATGTGGAGGAAAATCAGAAAACAAACAAAAAAACTAAATGAATGGATTAATTCATTAATCCATTAATTCATTCATTACCTAAATAAAAGAAAGGTGTCTGAATTGTATTAAAAACTTGGACTGACTCCTGACTCAAAGAGGGACATGGCTATTTTCTGTGTTTTGGCATAGGGTTGCACATTGGTGCAGCTGTTTCAATTCTTACTTTGCAGCAAGAAGGTCCTGGGTTCAAATCCCACTAGAGACATTTCAGCATGGAGTTTGCATATTCTCCCTGTTCGTGTGTAGGTTCTATCTGGGTACTCTGGCTTCCTTTCTCAGTCCAGAACAATGCGTAAGTTAATCGGTTTGTTTAATTGGTTGATTTTCCTTTGGAGTGGGTGTGTGCGTACGCATGCATGGTTGCTTGTCCTGTTTTATCTCTGGACTGACTGGCGACCTGCCCAGGGTGTACTTCGCCCATTGACTGCTTACTGCTCTCCTGCAACCCTGCAAGGTTAGAAGGTGTTGAAAATGGACTGATTTAAAAAAACACTTGACTAAAATAAAGTTTTGTCTGGAATGGGAAATAGGAAAATTCTTTAAAAAAAACATGATAAAAAATGAATGAATAAAAATAAATAAATAAATAAATGCTGTCTTAAAAGTGGTGTTATTTCATTATCGTAAGACGAACGAAACAAAAACAGACAAATGATGCAGTTTGGAAAAACATTCTTTCTGCACCACCTTTACATGTCCAAGTTTTGTATATGACGTACAAAGTGCTCCTATATATATCTCCGTGTAGGTGGAGTGAGGTCAGAGGAAATCTCTGAGCGAAGTCTTTAGCCTCATTAAGGATGGGCTTGATCTCTGCAACACCTACAGTAGCGGCAGCTTTGGATGTGCCTGCTGGAAAAGGAGAAACCTACAGGATGGACAATAAAAACTGCCATCTAAGTCCTACAGGCACCTTTAGTGGGTAATTTTATTTTTTGCACAATTGTGACAGAGATAATTTTAGAAATATGTTTTTTAAAGTTTAAGAAGATGAACTTAAAAAAATTGTGTTACTGAAAAATGATGCAAAACATGACCTGATTTTGAATTATTGTGGATTCCTGTTGCTAATATACCATTTCATAAACTAAACAACTCAAATAAATAAATATATATGTGTATATATATATATATATATATATATATATATATACTAACAACTTTCTGTATAACATCTATAACTACAAACGTAAAAATGAAGATACCCCCTAACATGAAACAGTTTTACTGAGTATAGCTTTCCATGTTGAAAAGTCCATCCCTGGGTCGATCATTATTGAGAATGAAGGGATTAGCCAAAAAAAAACTGAACACAACCCATTATCTTTTGGACAATAGAGTTTTTGAAAGAAAGTTTTGTTGAGGCTTCATTAGTAATGGCCTCCCTCTGTGGGCTGAAAGCAGGACACATTTGGAGCAATTACTTGACCAGAAAACAACTGCCAGTCATTCTTAAAGGGGAAGGATTCCAATTAATAAACCTCTTAAAGCCTCTGGTTTTACTACCATTCCCCCCCAACAGCTTTTTGGTGTCTCATGTGGTTAAGGAGAGTTTTGGCAGGAGAGAAAGACTTTACATGTTGTTGCTGCTGCATGGATCACCAGCATTAGGTCCTTCGTGCAATTGTTTGCAGAGGATTTGAAGGACTTAACTGGGAGTAACAAGTGCCTACAGAAGATATTGTTGGTCTACTTGTGGTTAACATAGACACCAAGTGTGAAGTGTAGTAAAACTTAAAGGTAAGATTATTTTATACTTCCTTACTTTTTGACAACGTCATCATTGTGTGGTACATAGTTTGATTTTACCCTAGAATGACTACATTTTTAAAAGCAATTCGATAAAAAGTTGTCAGCTGAAATTTTTAAAGCTGTGCTGGTACTTCAGCTTTTGAATAACAAATGCATAAACATGTGTAATATTTAATGATGAAACCACTTGGTTGAGCATGAAAAGCTTTGCCCTCTCACTTAGTCATATATTTTATTACTGAAAATGATGCTTGTATGCAGGAAATTTAAACTGAACCAATCATATTGACTCGTCATTATTAAAAAATGGACACTGGCTTTTAATTCAAGAAGAATTTTAACGTTTGCTGTCAAAACAATGTTGGTTAATAACATATCTTGCAAAAAATAACGTGCCACGAATAGGCGCTATATAAATTAACTGAATTATATACAAAAGTGAAATAATATGCTACAACTGCATATGCATCGCCTGGCAAGATGACAAATTTCCACCTAAATCATAAATGCTAACATTTATGAAGGACATCCAGATTATTTTATGATAAAATATTTTGTTCTTGTCTCCTGATTCTTTGCAGACAAAAATGAAAGATAGTTCTACTGCTGTGGAAGAAATACCTCCACCTTCACTGAAGTGACCCCTTGGAGCACCTAACTCATCGCCTATGTGCATGTGAAGTAGAACAATAGCTTTCAATTAAAGTTGCAAACTGTCTTGTCTCAGTTGGTCGGATGCTTGGATGCATTTGCCAATGGATACCCTTGGAATAGTGGACGATAGTGGACACGGAATAGGGGACAACTATGACATGGCGAAAGGTGTCGGATCGAGCGCTGGAGGAAGGGTCCACAGCATTGATGTCATCCTGGGATTCACAAAAGACCAAGAGCGTTTACTTCATTCGATGGGAGGTGGAGACAGTCCGAAGGACTCTGGAGCAAATGCACAGGATCCTGAAAAGCACGTTTCGGCGGATCCATATGGGCACCTACCAGAACTGGGTGACGGCTCCCAGCACTCTGTTTACCATGGTGAGTCTTTCCAGCAAAGGAACTATTGCAAATCACAATATGTTTGATCATTTTCCTATGAATACTCTGATTTAAAACAGTATAAAAACAGGCTTTGTAGCTGCCTCTGAAGAACGTTTGTTTCATTTTACTCTCACAACTTCCAAAATGAGCTACTCTGAAAATAGTTACCTCAGATGTGGAAAATTTGAAAAGAAACGGAAACTGTAGGTCTTCCTCAAAATGTGAGTTAATTTTGGGACTATGGTGAAGAAATGTTTCATATTTCTTTAAGCCTGGTATACAAAAAAATAGTCAGAAAATTATTTACTTATCTATATAAATATTTTGATTGTTACAATAATGCCTTGATAAATTACATATTAACAAATGTCAAATTCTATTAATTTTCTATTAAGTATATTTAAGTAAGTCAAAATATGAAAAAGGTCATTGTATCAGGTAAGTCTAACTGCATACCTGAAGTTTCAAAAATAACACACAGATTTTTACCATTGTTTAAAGCATTTAATGCTCTGTCAGTTATTATTTGCTGTGCTATTAAAGACAAGTTTTTTAAAAGAAACATTCGTTAATCTTCTGTAACCATAACGAAAAAGGACTTTGAAATTGATGATCAAAACGCCGCATATTAAAATGCATAGTCACAACCTGTAGTATTTAGATCCTCCACCAGAGGGCATAAGACAAAATAGGATTCAATACTGAAGGTTCTTGAGGACAACACCAACTTTGTTAAAGACCAGTGGTCTCAGAAACAGGCCCTTGTTGTTTTTCCTTTTTTTTTTTTTTTTTGACTTCTTAAACACTGATGTGATGTGGTACCACGGTGAATAATGGTTAGACATGCTTACACATGTTTTGGTTAAAGGGTGTGGTTGTTGGCACACCTAGAGAAGCCAGAACTAAGGCAATTAAGGACATTCACACCCTTCCTGACACTAGAATCGTGGGGAATGTGCAGTATCTTGGGCCTTATTTTACTATTGGTTTCTTTGTAATTTTTATTTATGTATTCATTTAGCAGGGGAATGTTCTATTCACATCCCTTTTAAGAGGAAATCTGCTCTGACACTGCAGTGCATTCACACCCACAATAATCGTTTCTGGGACAGGGCACATAAAAAATGCAATTGTTTTGGTGACAAAATGAAAATATATATTTTAACAACAATAATAATGTCAGTTCTATAAGGGCAATTATTCCATATAAATTTCTAGAACTGTTGGTGGAGTTTAATACTAAACTGCTTCACTTGGGTGTTACATAGATGCCCCTGTTGTTTTGGTTATTTTCAGTTTAGTTTAAGGTCATTTTTTAATTTTTATTTAATCCCAACTGTGTTATTTTTGTTTAACATGAACCCTTTCCTTATGCAATCTAAGAGGCCACCATGCCACGTATTATCTCTAGGGTTACACTTGGATCAGACATAATTTTGTTCACTGAATCCAGTTTTTAGCCAAAAAGCAGATTTGTACAGTTACTGAGCTCAGAGGAATCACTCATAAGCTTTGTTTGCTCTTCAGAAATATGTCCATGAATATTACTTTGAAATATAGAGTCCAGACTGTTTATTTGACTTGAGCAGAAGCCACCTGAAGTCTCCCTCGTTAGATTAGAGGATGCAGGGGCTCACAGGTTTAACAGGCAGCATCTGCTACTGTGGGATTATTGAAATCAGTGAAAGATGTGATGTCAGCTAGACTTACCAAATACCTTAAGTTCACAAACCTTAAAGGGACTCATCTGCCAGTATGCTGATTCATTGTGAGATGGAAAGGGAATTAAAGTTCTTCTGTGGCAACCAGTAAATGAAAAGTTGATTTTTTTAAAGCTTTTATTTAGACCTGCAAACATTTTTTATTCCCATTTCAAATTCATAAAGCTGCACCCAATTTTGGGTGACACACACAAAAACACACCGGATAAACTGCCAAACAGACAAACCTAAAAGCAATTTAGAGATCAATTAACCTAATAGTCATGTTTTTGGACTGTGGGAGAACCTTCAGTTCTAACAAGTGCACCACAATGCAGCCCTTAACACAAATCGGTTTAATTAATATCAATGCCATCTTATCCTTGTCCAATCTTGTTCAGCCCAAGTTGAATAAATTCAGCTAAATGTAGAAAATTTTAAACTCAAAATGATCCAAACTATAGCTGTGACTCTGTTTAAACTGACCTGGCATTTGTTTGTCTAGCATTATACATGAGTAAGCAGATATGCCTAGCTCATTGAAAGAAAAGCTTGCATTTGTAGGTAAAAATATATAAATTCACTATGATGCCATGTTTGTTTAATCATCATCCTAATGGCCTTATTCGGTTAAACAAGACTTGCCAAGATGATGTACATCCAGTAGCAAATAAGAGAGAATTGCGTAAATATAACAACTATATGTGAACTACACTGATTTAAAACTAACTTGAATTGCTTTTTAAAACAAACAGGATCAGAAAACACGGATACCTTATCGCTTTGACGATTGCCATGCTTCTAGCTTCCATTTACATGTGGGGTCCTAAAGCGTTCGAAGTGGGCTGAAGAATGGGCCCAGACAGAACTTTGCAGAGTTAAATAATGGCTATAAAGTTAGTTTCAAGTGTAGGCCTGATGAGGTACACCCCAGGATAAAATAGCTGGACCTATATTGGTCATAGATGAGTTGTGGAACCCATTTTGTTGATACCCATTTGGGACCCAGCTAAGACCTACATATTTGTCCAATTGTTGATATGACTTATGTTTAGTAAACCAAATTGGGTCCCATAATAGATGCTTATTGTAACCAAAGGTCCACATAATAACCATCCCCAAAGGGGGCCCACATAGACATGTTGGCTGGGTCACAGGAAAATTACAGTTGGATGATTTTCAAAGCTAATCAGAGACACTGAGCCTTTCTAAAACACTCAGTATTACTAATCAAACCCTTTTTCATTTCAGATTCGGACCTATTCCCCAATGACAAGTGTGATGGAGAAATAGGTGACCTGCACAAGGAAGTGGATGTTGCTGAAGACTCTCCAGAGGCAACTAAAGAAGAGGAGCACGCTAAAAAGAAGCACAGAAGAAATCGTACCACTTTCACCACTTATCAACTTCATGAGCTGGAGCGAGCCTTCGAGAAGTCTCACTACCCAGATGTCTACAGTCGGGAAGAACTGGCGATGAAGGTCAACTTGCCTGAGGTTCGGGTTCAGGTAAAAACAAGAGAAAATCACTGAATAGGTGAACATTTGTTGACTCTAGTTAATGATAGGAAGCTGCCTAATTCTTTATACATTAAAGGTATTACAAAATGTTACTTTACTGAAAGGTTAATGGTAATCTTTTCTAGCAATTCTCTCATTACTGTGACTAAATACCTTTGTTTTTTAGAGGTCTATCAAGAAAAATTTGTTCAGCTACTGAATAGCTGGTCTTTGTCATTCTTTAGTTTTTTTTTTCCTGTGTTGTGAAGTCATCTCTTAAAGTCTACAGCCTGTCAGCAAGTACAATAATGAACTCCACAACTCTCTTTCCAGGTGTGGTTCCAGAACCGAAGAGCAAAGTGGAGACGTCAGGAAAAGATGGACACCAGCACCATGAAGATCCATGACTCTCCAATGCTATCTTTTAATCGGCCCCCCATGCCTCCAAACGTGGGCCCAGTGGCCAGCCCTATGCCACTCGATCCCTGGCTAAGCTCGCCAATATCCAGTGCCACGGCCATGCACAGCATTCCAGGGTTCATGGGCTCACCACAGGCCCTACAACCTGCCTATTCCAGCCACAGCTTCCTCAACAGCCCACCTGGCATGGTCCAAGGCATGCAGCCCATGGGCCCACCTCCATATCAGTGTCCACCAAGCTTCAACGATAAGTACCCTATAGAGGATGATAGGAGCACCAGCATTGCAGCGCTCAGGATGAAGGCTAAAGAGCACATTCAGTCAATGGATAAAACCTGGCAGCACATGTGATTTTGCTGTTTAATATGAATGGATCTCCCTCTTGGGAATGTTTACAGACTGCTTTTTGATTTATATATCGTTGAAGGTGATGTGTGGTACCAAAGATGTAAAGACCTAACTCTCAAAATGAACTTTTTGTGACTTTTCAATGTCTTTTTCAAACATGATCAAGTCTTAGGAAATTGGTAAAATGTCTAGGGCTGTATTATTTGGTTTAGCTCCTCCAAATGTTTAGGTACAGATTCTCAAATTACACTTTTTGTCCTGCCATAAATGTCTTTATTTTAGACTACTATTTACATCCACATATATGAACTACAGAAAGGCTGTTTAGAGCCATCTTGTCAGAGGTAGCTCTGTTTTTTAACTGATTTTATTGACAGATGTTAAAATTTCATATTTGTTTCATGTCTTAACTGAGTGGTGTTTTGACTTTTGTTGTGTTTGTTAAAAAAAAAAAAAAAAAACCTAATAAGTTTATAGGTCTTTCTAAAGCTGCTGGGCAACCCTGATGTGAAAATGTCTTCTTGAGGATTAATGGGAAATAAATTCTCCTTAAAAGGTTTTGAATAGCTATAAAGATCTCACTGTTTTTGAATGCTGTAACGTTTCAGAGGTTTTTGTCCCTTACAGATTTATCCAGTTTTGACATTTTTGTCACTCTCACGTCTTTTAATATCAAAGACAAGCAGAGTAAACACAAAATTCAGTTTTCAGATGATAGTTTATTTATTAGGGGAAAAACATTGTATTTTGCCCCATATGAAAAAGTATTTGCGCCCTAGACTTAATCACCCTTGTGCCACCCTTGACAGCATTTAGTGCCTTTAAGCGTTTGACAACAACTGGCTGTGGAGGAATTTTGTGCCACTCTTCTGTGCAGAATCATTTTAATTCAGCTATATTGAGGCATTTTTGAGCATGAGTGGCCTGTTTAAGGCCATGACACAAGATCTCAATTGGTTTTAAGTCTGGACGTTCTATAGACCAGTGAAAAAACCTTCATATTGTTCTTCTGAGCCATTCAGACGTGGACTGGCTTATGAGCTGACGTGCTTTGGATCATTATCCTGCTGCACAACCCAAAGGGGACTGAGCCTAATAATGATAATAATATTAATTATTATTATTATTTGTTTATTTATCTGCACTGGACTGGCAACCTGTCCAGAGTGTACCTGCCTCTCTCCCGTAGACTGCTGGAGATAGGCACCAGCTCCCCCGTGACCCACTATGGAATAAGCGGTAGAAAATGACTGACTGACTGATTTAAGATCACAGACTAAGTGTCTGAAAGAGCATTCCATAGATGGGTGGCACCAGCTCAGAAGGAGTCGGGTTGAATGTGTGGAAGGCAGGGAAGGTTGTTTGTGGGGTAAGAAGTTGTTTAAGACAGGAAGGATCAGTGGATGCACTGATGACGGAGATCTTGTATTCAATTCTTGCACTGATGTGGGCCAATATTGTGAGTGTAGAACGGGCGTTCATGGATGTTCATGGAGATATTCTGCAGTTTCTGGAGATTTTTGCTAGGATTCCCATACAGGAGTGCATTCCAAACTGATTGCCTAACATTCTCCTTCAGGTGGTACAGAGCAGAATGTATGGTTCCATAAAACAGGACAAATCATTCAGGTCGTAAAGGAGCAAGCTGCTCCAGACCATCACACTACCATCACCATGTTTGACTGTCTTTATGATGTTTTTCTTTAATGCTGTTAGTTTTATGCCAGGTGTAACAGGATTTATACCAAAAACT
The DNA here is from genome assembly GCF_021462225.1 of Girardinichthys multiradiatus. Taxonomy (NCBI): domain Eukaryota; kingdom Metazoa; phylum Chordata; class Actinopteri; order Cyprinodontiformes; family Goodeidae; genus Girardinichthys; species Girardinichthys multiradiatus. The sequence continues at coordinate 32,693,921 of NC_061799.1, read as the reverse complement.
CCCACTTTTGTCTCATCAGTCCGCAGAATATTTTCCTAAAAGTCTTGGAGATGATCCAGATGTTTTATGGTTAATGTGAGATGGACCTTTGTGTTCTTCTTTAGTTAGCAGTGGTTTTTGCCTCAGAACTCTACTAAGGATGTTGAATCATGAACTCTGACCTTAACTGAGGGAAATGGGGCCAGCAGTGCTTTGGATGTTGTTCTGGGTTGTTTTGGAACATCCTGGGTGGGTTTGAGGTGGCCCTAGAGTGATTTTAGTGGGCTGTTCACTCCTGGGAAGGTTCACCACTGTTCTGTGTTTTTTTCCATTTGTGGATAAAAAACTCTCAGAGTCCCAAAGTTTGGCTTTGTAACCCTTTCCAGACAGATAGGTGTCAATGACTTCTCATTTGCTCTGCCGGTAGTTTTGTAAATAATGGCTGACTAATGGTTATCTTTGTCCAAAGGTAATGTTTGTTTGATGATCTCAAAGCGAGAAAAGCGAGACAAAAAAAGTCTAAAACAAGAAACCTGTAAGGGGCAAATACTTTTAAACAAAGCTGTATATCGGGCTTTAAAGTTTGTATTTAAAACTAGATGTCTGCTCAAATGTATCTTTGAAATGGATTTAAAGCGACTCCTGGTCTTTTATATTTAAATAATTAAAACGGTCTTATGGAGAGCACTGAGTTCTGATGAGCGAGGTTAACGGAAGTCACAGGGCGTAATCTGATTTGAAGGCTAATTTAAACAGACAAGCATACCTCTTAACACCTAATTACTGCTTTTAAAGCGATTAACCCTGGATTGTCAGTCACAGACAGAATGGCCTAAGTTACCCTTGAAAAACCCTTTTCAAAACCAGATTAAATCCTCCCTTTCAAACAAACTTGACCATTTGTTTTAAAATTTTAATGAACATAATCCTTGCTGCTAAAATATACTACTCACTACATTGTTAATAAATTATTCCCTGAAGTACTGCTAAATTTAAATAACCAGTGGGGTGATATTGCTGCGAAAAATATTGCTGTGGGGACGTAAGTTAATTAGTAACATGCAGCCACACTTTTAAAAAACTATAGCCCTCACTTTAACAAAAAATGGATGAGATGATTAAATTACAGAAAATCTTTTGCTTTTGCATTTATTCCAATATTTGTGTTGCATCCTGCTGAATGAGGTTAATCGACTGACTATTGCTTCAATATGTTACTGAAATATATGTATAAGACAAATTATTCTTGATTGATACCTGAGCAGATCAAACAACAAAATATCAGCAACAAACAAATACATTTAAGACCAAAATGATCCATGCACTTGGCAGATTTAGGTTTAAAGTAATCTTAAAGTTTTCACAACTAGTTTCTTTTTACTGGTGGTAATATTAACGTTTTGGAGTGGCTCATCCAACCTAAATCGGATATAGAACCTGTGGAGGGAACTAAAGATTAGTGTGATGGAAAGTTGGCCTTCCAACCTCAAGCACTTAGAGCACATCACTAAAGATAAATCCTCACAATACCAGTGGAAATATGCGAAAAACTGGTCAGCAATTACAGCAAGGGTTTGATCACTGAAATTCCAATATAGTCTTTTCCATTGATCATTAAAAAGGGTATAGTTTTCAACATGTAAAATAGAGGTACTTAGGCTTACCTCTTTCTGTAAAATAAAAAATGTTGTTAAATGTGTTTCATAAATGCTCAATCAAACATATAGGGGTGTAACAAAGCAGGCTATGCTATGCTATTCCAACTATATATGATAACCTTAAGTAATGTGGAGACAACACAACTCATCCAGACTATATTGGATTAGAGCCAAAGAAATAAAATTAACTTCCACATGACAAAATACTCACCAATATTGGTTTATTACTTTATTCGTTTTGTAATTGCTCAATACCTTCCCTGGTTTAGAGTGTTGCTTTAATTTTCTAAATGCAAAGCAATAAATATATTTACAGGGACCGTCTGTGAAGGCACTTTATCTTCTTTCCACACATCCATTTGAGAGACTCTAAAATGACTTTGTGCTGTTAATGAGCACGGGTTGACAATAGGCCAATGTAAGCAATGACAGAAAGAGCTGGCCTGATGGGGGCCTGTTGTGTTCATTCAGACCTGTGGAGCCTTGCCAGGCCGTTAGGCAGATGAAGCTCCACTCCATCAGGCCCAACAAGGGGTGTCAGGGGGCCCAGTCAGCTAGGCTGCAGAGGCCACAAGGGCTAGACCATAATTGTCCTCTGGTAGCCTGTGTGGCTCAAATGTCTGTCTTTATTTTAGGAAGGAGAGATGTCTTTTTGGGCATCCAAGAACTTTGATAGTCAACCTACACTCCTCATTCATACATTCTAAAGGCAAAATGAAACAGTTTAAGTTTCTCAAATGAATTAACAGCTTAAAAAATATTTTGGGGAAGTTGAAATTTAAATGAAAAAGTGGGCATTGTCTTTTTAAAAGGGACAGAAAAATAAATAAACCCCATCCATCTTCAATACCCACTTCTTCCATACAGGGTCGCGGGTGCTTATCTCCAGCGGTCTATGATCAAGATATACCCTGGACAGGTCGGCAGCCCATCACAGGGCAACACAAGACAAACTGTGCCCACACCCATTCACAATTTAAAGAGAGCAATTAACCAAACAGATCATGTTTTTGGACTGTGGGGGGAAGAGTACCCAGAGAGAACCCACGCATGCATGGGGATGACATGCAAACTCCATGTAGAAAGAGGCCCGGCCAGGAGTCGAATCCACCATGGGCACCACTGTGCAGCCCATAAATAAAGTCATAAATGATTATTTGAAAAAAAGTGATGTTATATAAGCATGCTATAAGACCAAGAGATAATTCAATGTTGGTATTAGCATTCTGAACTTGCAAAGTTGCTAATGCCCCCAGTAATGCGATAACTTAATCAGAAATGCAAGAAGCACATAAAAACATTTTCTCTATTATCTACATTTTCTTTTTCCTTTACTTATAATTGTCTTCAAGGCATATAAATACATAGATACTTAAGTAATTGATTCACCACAAGTACTTAAGCATCTAATAAACAAATTCATTATTAGATGTTGTTATGAAGCAACCTGACTAAAAGATTGTGTTAAGACAGGAAATGGCGTGGAGAGAGGGTGAAGACATGCTGCATAGGTCTCCAAGCTCGGGACTCGAACTCGGGACAGCTGCGTCGAGGACTGAGACCTATATGGGTCGCTCGCTCGATCACTATGCCATGTACTGGCCCCTCTATTTTCATTTTTGTTAGATTGGTGTAGCCATATTGGTTAATTCCTTCTTAATTTCTTACTTTTTCTTGTGTTCTCCGTGCATTTTAGTTTATCTACTTAGAACAAGTGCAAGTCTTTTTCCACTTGGTTTGTAGTTTACCTTGTGCATAGTTTAGTTCCTGCTGTGTTATTCACTTTCCCTGATTTACTCAACTGGTTAACTTTATCGTGCAGTTCAGACACATATTCTGCCCTACCTGGCCTTAACACGTTCTTATAGTTACTTTATGGCAGAACAACTTGCATTTGCATTAGTTAATCAAGGCACTAACAATCTTCTGGTCATTTCTGTAATCCTCCTGACTGTCAGTCAGTAAAGACGATATCATAAGAAATATTTGCTCAGACTAACTTAATTTTCTGCTCACTACTTTCGTATTAATAATCTTCTAAAACACCTAGGACTTATCTTCAAGTCTATTTTCATTTAAAAATGCTTTTCTGTTGCTGTTCTTACCTTCTTACTTGGTAAAATTAATTAGGAATGAACTCAGCTTGGACTCATTCACTTTTAAAAGCTTTAGTAGAACAGTGTCACAGCATTTAATTAACTATATGGAATATTCATGATTGAAGTTTTTTTGCGTCTTATTCGTTTCGCGTTATTATGTTTATTTTTAGCCTTTTGTTGGATGAATAACATTTGTACAGCTCACCTTGACTATCCCTCCATAACAGAAGAAATGTTGTTTCTTAACTCATCCTAAAATCTGGTTAAATAAAAGCAAAATATATATAGGAGTTTTGAATTGGTAATTGATTCAGACACCCGAACATAAGCTCTCAACCATATAATCTCAATTTTGTTTTTTAAACACAGTTCAAGAAAAACAGTTTTAGTATGCACCCTTAAATGTTGTATCTATTTGTAAAATAGTCACTACATTTTGAGCATCTTGCAGAATAATTTGAGATGATTTATCAGTTAATATCATGGAAACTGAAACTTTATGTAGCAGCACCCAGAATACACTCCAGCTTGTAATTAATTACATGCATTGTGATGTTATCTTGGCTGACCAAGCATGACCTTTGCTGGGGCCCAGGCTCTAGTTAACAGGCTGACTAGCGGGACGTGGTCCACGGTGGAAATAATAAGGGAAAAGAGCGGAATTAATTGGGTTTGATTAAGAACACTTTTCAAAGGGACACTATTTTCCCCTCTTGACGTAATTGCAGATCACTCAGAGGGTGGGGTGGGGGGGTTGATGGCTGGCGCCAGTTGCTTGTCTTTGCGGCAGTGTTCACCTTTAGAAAACAGACACACCACTCAAGCAGAACATCCTCTTTTACAAATATTCACATGGCACCAACGCAGTTGCTAATGGTTTAATTTTGAGTTTGTTACATTTTGTGAAATTTACATGTTAATGTTGACAAATTATGATAAAAGGCTTCATTTCTGTAAAACGTATCTGTGAATATAATTTTTCAGTCACCAATAGAAACAGTGACATAAAATCTGATCTAGTTAACAAAATAAACTTCTTGATTTTATATTTTGGACCTTTATTTAATAATTTGAACTGTGGAAACTTTTCTTTTTATGGAGGGCTTTGATTATACAACAAAGAGCTTGAAATTATTTTAAAAACAATTTGTTGTGCAAATTTGGATTTATTAAGGATGTCTTAATAGAGTACAAATAAATGATATCTACAGACTCAAATATATATATACACACCCTCTAATATTAGGATAAATATCCCTTAGCAAACTGCAGAGAAGCCACGTCGTTTTTTAGGAAGACCCTTCTAGAAACTTAATGTCAACCTGCTTCATAAAATCTAAAACTAGTTCTGTGTTTAGACTTTAGTCACCTAGTGGTTTATTTGAAGTGAAGTTGAAGTATTTGGAGGTAGTGCTCTTTCTATAATACTCCACACACTTTGTGCATTAAACCCTAACCCTAACCTTGGGTAACCAATTCGGTACTTTTATAGGTACTGACTGAATTCCTTCGGAACTACCGAGTATCGGTTCACGTAAAATCAACTGGTACCATGTTTCAGCACCTAAACGCGTCATTGTGACACTGAGGGAGTGAAAGAGTGGCGGATTTTCCATGCCAGACATGAACACTACATTGCACGCACAAGAGCGTAGTGACGTCAGTAGCCGATGGTACAAAATAAGATGCAGATTACGCTCGCTGCAATATTTGTGACGTGAAGTGCAAGGCCAGCAGCGGCGGAAATACTTCTTATCTGAGGAAGCACCTGGTTAAGCACCACGTTTTTCTCAGATCTACGGCTACAACTCCTGCATTCGGCACCGTTAGCACGCCTGCATCCGTTAGCGACTTGTCTGTAGCCAGAAGCATGGCTGGGTTTTAATCATTATTATTATTAAGAAAAAACTCTGCATAGTCAGTTAAGGGGTTTCATGTTGAAGAAATGTTTGAAACAACTGCAATGTTACAATACAATACAAACAGCTGGATGTTGATTTGATATATTCATTAAGGTTTATGTATTGAGAAATAAATATGTTAAATCGAAAATGTTTGAGATTTTATTATTAAGTGAATTAACATTTATTACCATATAAACACTCATAAACGTACCGTCGAGTACCGGTATCAATTCCCAGGTACCGGGTATCAGTACTGTACTACTCGTACTCGTCGTCTTCCGCTTTATCCGGAACTGGGTCGCGGGGCAGCAGACTCAGCAGAGACGTCCAGACGTCCCTCTCCCCAGACACCTCCTCCAGTTCCTCCGGGGGAGCCCAAGGCCAGCCGAGAGTCCCTCCAGCGTGTCCTGGGCCGTCCCCTGGGCCTCCTCCCGGTGGGACGTGCCTGGAACACCTCCCGAGCCACCTCAACTGGCTCCTCTTGATGTGGAGGAACAGCGGCTCTACTCCGAGCCCATGGCCATAGGTGAGGGTAGGAACATAGACCGTCCGGTAAACCGAGAACTTCGCTTTTCGGTTCATCTTTCTCTTCACCACAATGGCACCCCCATTACTGCGGGGCAGCCGCAGTAATGGGGGCGCTCTTCCCCCACTCATGAACAAGTCCCAGAGATACTTGAACTCCTCTACTTGAGGCAGGAACTCCCCTCCAACCTGAAGAGGACAAGCCACCCTTTTCCGGTCAAGAATCATGGCCTCAGACTTGGAGGAGCCGATCTTCATCCCAGTCGCTTCACACTCGGCTGCTAACCGCCCCAGTGCATGCTGTAGGTCTTGGCTAGAGGGGATCAGCAGGACCACGTCATCTGCAAAAAGAAGAGACAAAATCCACTGGTCCCCAAACCAGACCCCCTCCGGCCCTTGGCTGCATCTAGAAATCCTGTCCATAAAAGTTATGAACAGGACCGCTGACAAAGGGCAGCCCTGCCGGAGTCCAACATGCACTGGGAACAGGTCCGACTTAGTGCCGGCAATGTGGACCAAACTCCCACTTCATGTTCACGAACCTCTGACTCAACACTTTGAGTCTGGAGAAGCAAAAGAAAGGTGGGAAGGGGCTCTGAGTTCAGTTAAAGAATAACTGTTTTCTCCAAATCCCTCAACAACTATTGCTCCGAGATGATTCGTCAAAAAGTGTTTTTGTAATGTATTGTTTTAGAAAAGCTCAAGGCAACTAAAATTATCATTCGTTTTCCAATTTGAGTCTCTTGTGAGTTCACACCAAAACATCTAGCTGTAGTGTCCATTTCTAATTTGGAAACAGTATACTGAGGGTTCATAAAGTTTCTGATAATTCCATATTTGTCTTGTTCTATTTATATCTTTTCTTTGGATTACTCAAACATTTTAGCAGAGGAGGGTCTTGGAGTTGAGTTCTTTCTGAAGGTTCTGTTCATTCTGACTCGGTAGGGAAGCACAATCTTTAATTACTTTTTGTCTTTAATTTTTGTACTGGTTGAAACTGGCTCATATATTCAGCAAATAGGTCCTGTATCAAAGCAAAGTTAAGTTAAGATTCTGTCGGGTTACACTGTTCATTTTATCAGGATTTCATGTGACAGGCCAGCACTAAGTTAAAGTGGAAAAGCTGCATGTTCTTTTAAATGTATAAACATCTGAAAAGTGTGGTATGAATTACATTCAGCCTCTTTTCTCTGATATGCCAAAATAAAATTCAATCTAACTAATTGCTTTCATAGTTTCTCTAATTACTAAACAGAGTCCCCTGTGTATAATGTTCACGATCACAGCAGAATTGTCAGGGAGAAAGTTGAGATGTTTGCAGCACTCTGTAAAAATCAGTTTGTACCCATTATAATAGTCAGTCAGTCATTTTCTACCGCTTATTCCATAGTGGCCCATTATAATATTGGCCTTGATATCAGCATGAATGGCTTTTATTAAAAATGGTTTCATACAATGTTTTAATTTGTTGAAAAACAGAATTTAGGGTTTTCATAATCTGTAAGCCAGCGTACTATTACCAGTGAGAAACCAGTGATCTTTGACATACACCAGGCCTCACCTGTTTACAAACCTCTGACTCAGCGCTTTCTTTCTGGAGAAGCAGAATGAATGGGGGGGGACTCTAATTACATGATTGCTGGTTTTCACACACTCGATGTGGAGACTCTGAATTAGAAGGATGAGGTTGATAGGGGGTTCAGTTACAGAATAACTGTTTTATCTAAATCCCTCAACAACTATTAGTCTAAGATGAAAAAATTTCTTACAAAAGCTAAAGGTAACTACAATTATCATTCCTTTTACCAAATGGAGCCCGTCATGATTACAAACAAACACTTAGCCAGAGTCAGTTCATAATTTGGAAACAGTATATTGAGGGTATATAAAGTTTCTGTTAATTTTATATTTGTCTTACTTGTTAACTGTTTTCCCGGCTCATTTGTTTCTCTGTTTAGATCATCTCTACAAGTGGTTGGTGCAGATCATCCCTTTGGATTATTCAAATATTTTAGCAGAGGAGGGCCTTGGAGTTGAGTACTTTCTGATGTTGATGCAGAAGTAGAAGGTTCTGTTCATTCTATCTCAGTGGGGAAGCACAATCTTTATTTACTTTACTTACTTTTAGGTCATTCTATTTTGTACTGATTGCAACTGGCTCATATATTCAGCGAATAGGTCCTGTGGTAAAAATGGCAAAATGATCGTACAATTCTGTCGGGCTACACAGTGCATTTTATTAGGATTTCATGTGACAGGCCAGCATTGAGCTGAGTATACCTTTAAAGTGTAAAGGCTTCAAGTTTTTTCAGATGTTTAAACACCTGAAAAACCTACAATTAATTAATAACACCCTTAAACACACACCCCTGTTTTAATTGGATCATTCAAAGGTTCGCCCCTAATGACAACATCCAATCAGCATACACGGTTACACCCCTTGGTCACACCCCCCACACCACCAGTTGTTTCCTGTTCTCAGTCCCCCATGACACCCTTTAAAGGTCAAAGGTCACCTGTCAAAAAGTATGGAGTACTTTAGTCTTTTGGGAAGTTTTAGGGTGATGTAAGATCACCACTTAGTTAATCCAATGTGTTAACTTGGATGTTGCATGCATTGTTTTATTGAGCGACGCTGAGCTATGTTTGAGTGCTGTTTTAATGTGTTTGAACTGTGAGCGTGCCCGAGCAATGTTTATTGAATGTCTGTGTGTTCACTGTGCTTTTGACCTGCTGATCCCAAATCAACCAAGAGTTTAAACTTGCACTATTGAAGTTTCTGTCGAAGTAGGCTGAGGCTGTGATCTGAACCTTGTGCTCGTTGAGTTTTATGACCCTTTGTTTTTGGCCAGCTTGCCCTCAGCTGTTAGTGGCTAAGGAGCTAATCTACCCTGTGCTGCGCCGCTTATGTGAAAACTCTCTGCTGTTCCTTTTTATTCCATATACCAAATTAAACTAGAGCTTTGATTTGTTCCCACTTCCATCCATAAACTGCGGGTTTGATATCCATCTAAAGGCATGTGAATAAAAAAAAAAAAAAAAATTAATCACCCCTTTTGTATAACAGTGCGTGTTTTAATTAGGTGAAAGGATTGTTGGAACAGGAATAATTGATTGATAAATTTTCACGTAGATATGTCAGATCCTCTGAGCTGTGAGCTGCTGGTTTGTGTGGATGTCTCTCTCTCCTCTCTCCTGCAGGGCGTGACTGGCAGGTGCTGCTCCGCAGCTGCAGGGCATCAAGCAGTAATCAGGAGGAACATGAAGAGTAGCGGCATTCCCAAGGCTGATGTCAGATTGATTGGTAATCTTGGTAATCAGACCAACCTTCTCTAGCACATTGCCACAAGACTATTTGCTGATAGTTTTATCTTTTTCTCTCTCGTTCTGACTCCAGACTTCAACGATCTCCTCGCACTTTCTCCTCTGGACTCCAGAACGGATTTCCTAGGACATGCCTCAGTGTACCGGCCCGCTGCTTCTCTGGTTGCCCTCCTGTTGCCTGCTGCTGGATCTCTCTCAGATATCTCTTGCTCACCTGCCAGTCTGGCCACCCATGCTCTCCATCCGACAAGAGACAACAGCCGATATAAAATCCAACTGTCCACTCTCCAACGGCAACATACTCCTCCTCAGATGATCCTATCACCACCTCCAGCTCGTTACCTCTCACCAGCACCACTAAGAACCCCGACAGTGCTCAAAGCATCATCTGACCATAACATTCTTCTGGCCGTCAGTGTTAGCTCTAGTCTCTCCTCCTAAGTGCTTCCCCTGGAGGCCCGAGAGGGACCCGCATTAAATCTGCTTGTTTAATAAAACTTACTCAACAATGCTTTGAGTCCATACTTGTTGCTTCCACCAGAGTCACAAACAAACAAATATGACAAGACAAAGAGACAGTGTTTGTGCTTATTTTGTGTAAGAGTCATTTTCTGTCGACTAAGGTTAGTGCTCGTTCCACCCCGTTTGGTAAAATGGTTGATAGCACATTGACATTTAATGTGGTTTTGGTTAATAATTATCAGTTATTAATGACAATTAACTAATTGTAATTATTAAGTCAGTCAGTCATTTTCTACCACTTATTCCATAGTGGGTCATGGGGGAGCTGGTGCCTATCTCCAGCAGTCTATGGGCGAGAGGCAGGGTACACCCTGGACAGATCGCCAGTCCATCGCAGGGCAACACACAAACAACCATGCACACACTCATTCATACACCTAAGGTCAATTTAGAGTGACCAATTAACCTAACAGGCATGTCTTTGGACTGTGGGAGGAAGCCGGAGTACCCGGTGAGAACCCACGCATGCACAGGGAGAACATGCAAACTCCATGCAGAAAGACCCCAGGCCGGGAATCGAACCCAGGACCTTCTTGCTGCAAGGCAACAGTGCTACCAACTGCACCACCGTGCTGTTAGCAATAATCATAACCCCAGAGTGTATCTCTAACATCTAACCGTAAGGAATTGGTTAGAACTTATTAATGATAAATTATTATTATTGAATTATAATAATTTTTGATAAATATTTATAATGGCCTCCCCGATCTGAATCCGAGCGTTGTTTTGTTATTGGACTTCTGTGCTAGTCACGGATTGTCCATAATGAACACCATGTTCAAACATAAGGGTGTCCATCAGTGCACTTGGCACCAGGATACCCTAGGCAGGAGGTCAATGATCGACTTTGTTGTCGTATCATCAGACCTTCGGCCGCATGTTTTGGACACTCGAGTGAAGATAGGGGCTGAGCTGTCCACTGATCACCACCTAGTGGTGAGTTGGATCCGCTGGAGGAGGAGAAGGCCGGACAGACTTGCCAGGCCCAAGTGCATAGTGAGGGTCTGCTGGGAACGTCTGGCAGACCCCTTGGCCAGGGATGTATTCAACTCTCACCTCCGGGAGAGCTTTGACCAGATTCCGAGGGATGTTGGAGACATAGAGTCCGTCCGAGTGGACCATGTTCTCCACATCTATTGTTGATGCTGCTGCCCGTAGCTGCGGCCGTAAGGTCTGCGGTGCCTGTCGCATCAGCAATCCCCGAACCCAGTGGTGGACACCGGCAGTAAGGGACGCTGTCAAGCTGAAGAAGGAGTCCTATCGGCTGTGGTTGGCTTGTGGGACTCCTGAGGCCGCTGACGGGTACCGTCGAGCCAAGCGTGCCGCTGCCCGGGCGGTGGCAGAGGCAAAAACCCGGACCTGGGAGGAGTTCGGTGAGGCCATGGAGAAGGACTACTGGTTGGCCCCGAAGCGATTCTCGCAAACCATCCGGCGCCTCAGGAGGGGGAAGCAGTGCTTCGCCAACACTGTTTACAGTGGGGGTGGGGAGATGCTGACCTCGACTGGGGACATTATCGGCCGGTGGAAGGAGTACTTCGAGGATCTCCTCAATCCTGCCATCACGTATTCCCTGGTGGAAACAGAGGCTGGGGACTCTGGGTTGGACTCTTTCATCACCCGGGCTGAAGTCACCGAGGTGGTTAAAAAGCTCCGCAGTGGCAAGGCTTTGGGGTTGGATGAGATCCGCCCTGAGTACCTCAAGTATTTGGATGTTGTGGGGCTGTCATGGTTGACACGCCTCTTCAACATTGCGTGGCGGACGGGGATTGGCAGACTGGGGTGGTGGTCCCTCTACATAAGAAGGGTGACCGGAGGGTGTGTTCCAACTACAGGGGGATCACACTCCTCAGCCTCCCTGGTAAGGCCTACGCCAGGGTATTGGAGAGGATAGTCCGGCCGATAGTCGAACCCCGGCTTCAGGAGGAGCAGTGTGGTTTTCGTCCCGGCCGTGGAACACTGTACCAGCTCTATACCCTCTACAGGGTATTTGAGGGTTCATGGGAGTTTGCCCAACCGGTCCACATGTGTTTTGTGGACCTGGAGAAAGCATTCGACTGTGTCCCTCGTGATGCCCTGTGGGGGTGCTCCAGGAGTATGGAATCGGGGGCCCTTTATTAGGGGCCATCCGGTCCCTGTACAAACGGAGCAGGAGTTTGGTCCGCATTGCCGGCACTAAGTCGGACCTGTTCCCGGTGCATGTTGGACTCCGGCAGGGCTGCCCTTTGTCACCGGTCCTGTTCATAACTTTTATGGACAGGATTTCTTGGCGCAGCCAAGGGCCGGAGGGGGTCTGGTTTGGGGACCAGAGGATTTCGTCTCTTCTTTTTGCAGATGACGTGGTCCTGCTGGCCCCCTCTAGCCAAGACCTACAGCATGCACTGGGGCGGTTCGCAGCCGAGTGTGAAGCGACTGGGATGAAGATCAGCTCCTCCAAGTCCGAGGCCATGGTTCTCGACCGGAAAAGGGTGGCTTGTCCTCTTCAGGTTGGAGGGGAGTTCCTGCCTCAAGTGGAGGAGTTTAAGTATCTCGGGGTCTTGTTCACGAGTGAGGGAAGAATGGAGCGGGAGATCGACAGACGGATTAGTGCGGCTGCCACAGTAATGGGGGCACTGTGCCGGTTCATTGTGGTGAAGAGAGAGCTGAGCCAAAAAGCGAAGCTCTCAATTTACCAGTCGGTCTTCGTTCCTACCCTCACCTATGGCCATGAACTTTGCGTCATGACCGAAAGAACGAGATCCCGGATATAAGCGGCTGAAATGAGCTTCCTCCGTAGGGTGGCCGGGCACTCCCTTAGAGATAGGGTGAGGAGCTCGGCCATCCGGGAGGGGCTCGGAGTAGAGCCGCTGCTCCTCCACATTGAGAGGAGCCAGTTGAAGTGGCTCGGGCATCTATATTGGATGCCTCCTGGACGCCTTCCTCGGGAGGTGTTCCAGGCACGTCCCACCGGGAGGAGGCCCAGGGGACGGCCCAGGACACGCTGGAGGGACTATGTCTCTCGACTGGCCTGGGAACGCCTTGGGCTCTCCCCGGAGGAGCTGGAGGAGGTGTCTGGGGAGAGGGACGTCTGGGCGTCTCTGCTGAGTCTGCTGCCCCCGCGACCCGGATAAAGTGGAAGACGACGAGTACGAGTACGAGTACTTATCGTGTGGTATCGGACTACCAGTCTGTACTTCACTGAGCTCCTGAGAAGTTTGTAGAAGTCTGCATGCATCGATGCTGGACCAATCACTTCCGTGGTCAAGGAAGTGACCTGAATTTAACTATTTGGATAGATGAGCAAACGCCTTTTGTGAAATAGCTTAATTTACTTACTTCAAAGATCTTGCCATTTTCTCAAGAAGTTTGAGAACAACTTTTTTTAGGTTATCCAAAATACCTTTGAAGTCTAAAGGACATAAATAGAAAGCTGATGTGCTAATGTTGTTCAAATAGGATAAAGAAATTACAACAACAAAAAAATCATGGGACTTCGGGTTTTATTTCAATCTTTGACCATGGTAAGTATTAAAAACTGCGATGACAAGAGAGGGTTCTCTCAAACTATAAGTCTCTCACTCATCATGTCCTTGGCAGGCACACGTTGGTCTCAGGTTTTAACTGTACAAACTGTTCGACCCCATGTTCTTTTTTCTTTAATAAATATACAGATTAAACAATCTGGATTATTTTAGCCAATTCAATTCAATTCAGTTTTATTTATATAGCGCCAATTCACAACACATGTTGTCTCAAGGCACTTCAAAAAAGTCAGATACATACATTCCAATTAATCCTAACCATTGAACAGTGCAGTCGAAGTTAGCTTTTTATTCAAATTGGATAAAAAGTTTTTCTATCTAAGGAAACCCAGCAGATTGCTTCCAGTCAGTAACTTGCAGCATTCCCTCCTCCCGGATGAGCATGTAGAGACAGTGGACAGTCACTGGCGTTGACTTTGCAGCAATCCCTCATACTGAGCATGCATGTAGCGACAGCGGAGAGGAAAAACTCCCTTTTAACAGGAAGAAACCTCCAGCAGAACCAGGCTTAATATGAGCGGCCATCTGCCACGACCGACTGGGGGTTTGAGAGAACAGAGCAGAGACACAAAAAGAACACAGAAGCACTGATCCAGGAGTACTTTCTTTGGGAAGGAAAAGTAAATGTTAATGGATGTAGCTCCTTTAGTCGTTTCACCTAGAAAGAAAGAACAGAGAAACTCTGAGCCAGTTTTCAAGGTTAGAGTCTGAAAGAGAGCACATAGAGTTTGTTACAGTAAAAGCTCAGTCAATTTCCATGTCTAGGAGAGAGAAAGGGTTAAACACTAAAAGACAGGGCTATATGGATCATCGGTAGATGGTGAGCATTAAGTTGTTGCCAGCAGCTCGGACGATTCCCCTCTCCAGAAAGGTGTCACAGGTAGACACAGAGCCAGGCCAGGTGTAGCTTCTAGGAAGAGAATAGAGAGAACAAGGTTAAAAGCTGAAATAACAGCAAATAATGTAAAATTGGAGAGTAGTGTGAGAATGTAGCGAAGAGGGTGAAAGTGGTCGTTATGTCCTCCAGCAGCCTAAGCCTATAGCAGCATAACTACAGAGATAGTTTCAGTTCAGATCATTTAGGTAAACGGCGCTTATTTACAACAATGTCGTCTCAAGGAACCCCACAAAGGGTCCCACTGATGGTCATTGTTATACTAAAAACCACAATGATTGGGATACCTCTCTCTGTCAGACTGATTATAACCACTGGAAAAGAGAAGGGGTCATACAGGTAGCAGAAATGGAGGGCGTGTTTTCATGCAACACACCTAAAAAGACTTCTAACAGTCTTCTAAAGTTCAGGTGGTAGGACTCTTCAGGGGTACTGCATTTTAAAGGCATTTTTACATGAGTAAAACTTTAAGTACATTTGGATAAGATTTCATATAATATTATTAATGGGTAGATTTTTGTTTATAATTTTGGAGGTTTTCAGAGCTTTTAAGTTATCTTGCTTGAACCTTTACTGCCTGTGTGAAGCAAAGCTGTCTTTTCTCCTTTCTTTTGCAGTTGTACTAAGTCATTAACGGAGATGCCTTCAAGCACTGAAAATATTGCTGAAGTGGGTTCAGCAGAGGTTGTACAATCGGAAGAAAGGCTGATACGCCAAGGATGTTTTAAGACTTCAGCGGAACTAACTTCGATTGAGAATATATCTAATATCTGGAAATGTTTTAAGAGAAATGCCTTTGTCATACTCACATTGGCTGGTGTTGCAGTAGGTAAGACATATTCAGTTTTTAAGGTCATTCTTACATAGCCTGAAGATAAAACTGTGTTTTTATCCAAGTTTATCTACATTGAGGAGGTACACCCTCTTTTACATGCAGGGTTTTACATTTAAAAAATGATTAGGTTTTACCAGGTTCTACAAATATTAAACGCACTTCAAGTGTACAAAATTGATTCTACAAAGTTATCTTTATACATTATTGTTTGAACAAAGATGAAGCCAAAGTAGAAAGGCACAATACTGAAAGTCTTGGCAGCAATGAGTGGAAGCATTTTCTGTATGACTTTATGAGTCTCTCACTGTGTAGCAGGATTTCAGCCACATCTTCTTTTGCAATATTGCTTCAACTCATTAAACATTCTGTGTAGCTGTCTTAAGGTCCAGTCCAAATGATGTCTGGACTTTGTGCTATGGCAGAACCTTTCTGTTTAAGCCATCATTTTGCTGATTTACTGCTGAGTTTTGGCTCTTAAAATGAGCCCAAATCATCACCCTCTCGACCAGTGTGCTTTCCAGTTGGTTTTAGGTGTTTAAAGTAAAGTTTTTTAAATAGGCATAGCACTGTGGATTATGGACGAACTCTTGGCTCTTTGGTCTCATCTTTCCTTCTGTTTAATTTAAATACATTTAGATGCTAAGTAAGTTGTGGTGTCACAAGAGGCTTTTTCCTGGCGTTTTTGTCAGTAAAACCGTAGTTGTTTAGACTTTTTCTAATTACACTGTGGAATTATCTACTTTAACATTTAAAATGCTAAATGAAACCTGTTGAATCAGAGATGAAGCCCTTGGGGTTTTTGTGATTTCTTTGAGCATTGCACTATCCAAACCTGGGGTGGATATCCTGGGACATCCACTCCTGGAATGATTGGCAACCATAATACAGGATTCCTGCAGATTTTATGCGCTGTTTCTTTGTCTAAATGTTCTGTTTTTCCTGCTTTTGAGTTTTTCCAATGTTCCTTGTGATCTTTCTTCCTTCTTCCCTTCCTTTCTCCAGGCCTTTCTTCCTTGCTGCCTGTATTTCTTTCCTTGTTTTGTTTTCTTTACATCCTTCTTTGTGTCCTTTATTGCTCTATGTCCTTCCTTCCTTTACGGTGCATCAATAAAGTATTCATAGTGCTGCCCTTTTTCCAAATTTAGCTATGTTACATACTTATTCCAAATGGCATCACATTAATTTCTTTCCTCAAAAGTCTACACACAATACTAAATTATGTCAATGTGAATTAAGTTTGTTTGAGATTACAAATTTATTACAAATAGAAAACAAAGAAATTACATTTACGTAAGTATTCACAGCCTTTGCCGTGAAGCTCAAAATGCAGCTGAGGTGATCACCTTGAGATGTTTTTTTCAGCTTAAATGGAGTCCACCTGTGGTACATTCAGTGGTAGATTGAATTCATGGGACTAAGCACTCTGAAAAGTTGAGTCTGGAAAAGCCTGGAAATTTTACAGGGAAATGTGTTGGAACCCTGTAAATGTGAATGTTTAAACTCTATAAATGTTTCAATAGGTTGGAAATTTCCTTTAACTTCTCTTACAGTGATGGGCAGCAACACTTGCTTCCATCGAAGTTCCTTGCTGATGTCTTTCCACCTTGGCAAAACACACCTGCATTCTCCAGACCAGCAAATTTCCAAAACTCCTTAACAGAGGGTGTACTTCATTTTTGTTTCCTGGAGAGATGTTGCTGAGAATGTTGCAGATGATTGTGCTTCCCCTTATCGTTTCCAGTCTGATTGCAGGTCTGCGCCACATATTATCTTGAGTTGAATTTTGGATCAGTTGTGGAAAATATATTCATTTTTTAGCCACACAGTAACTGTTATAATTCTATTGTTGCAGCAAACCACATTAGGACTAACAGAAGTATAAGGACTGTAAAGATGATAGTTGAAGTTTCACATATTTTTAAATAATTGACTAAGAAGGTTTAATCGACTTCATTAAAATGTATTACCATTACATCGTTCAGCCGAGCCAGATTTCTTCCCAAAATCCTGCTTTTCCATAATGTTTATCCTTCTTAAGAAAAAATAAAATCTAAAATAAACAGATAAAAGAAAACAGATGTTTCTAAACTTTAAAAACAATTAGGTTGGTAAAACACTTTATTTAATGAGCTCAGAAATATTCCCAGATTCCTTCCTTAAAAATAACTCTTTAGCTTTAATACTAATTTTAAATCGAATATTTTATTAGTTATAGGTTATTGTATACAATAGGGGTCACTTTGATTAGCAAATGCACAAGCTATGACAGTAAGAGAAGTATGTATTATTTTACAATGGTAAGAGGGCTGCAGTTTGTGTATACAAATATGTTTAAAAGAGGTAAGGATTACCTTAGGAGGTTCATAAAACAATCTAAGATCAAATTGAATCTGTAAGGAAAAATATTTTTTTGAGATGGCCAACCAGGGCTGTAAACTTACTCTAATGTTAATGAGAGGGAAGATAAATGACGCTTATTTCTGACGTTTCTCATCCAGCCTGGAAAATCAGTCAGACAGGCCTTGCAGTTCTCTGATGGTAAAACAGAGGCTGTGCAGAGTATGGATTCATCTTGAATCTGATTAGGTCTGTGTAAAAGTTATTTCAAATAAGGTTTTTCAATTTTTCATACCTGCATATTTTATAAAGAATGGCCTTAACATTTTTTTTTTTTTTTTTTACAGAAACCTTCTCCCGTCTAATCTGGTGGAAGCTTGTTTCAGACAAGTAAGATTAGTGATGTTGGTTTTGATGTTTTTACATGTAACCAATCTTCAGCTACTCATTTTTTGTTTTATTTAGTATGTAACAGTTCATCCCAGCAGTAATTCTTCAGGAAATCCTGTAGCCATCATCAATATGACTGGAAACAGTGAGTCTTTTCTGTTTCAGATGTGTGTCATATCAAACACATTGTATGTTGCTGTTGTTGTTATCTTATATTAATATTTAAACCACAGTTTGACCTTTTTCTTACTGTTTAGCACCAATGCAAGGAACTGCAGATGGCATCAACACTGTAGGTTTGTTGATGGTCTCCATTGCTTTTGGCCTCATTCTTAGCAGTATGGAAACAGACGGAAAACCTCTGAGAGATTTCTTTAACTGCTTGTATATGGTTGTTATGCGTCATATTAACGTTCTCATCTGGTAGGAGGCTACATTAGATATTGCATGTCAGTGTTCAATCTCGATATTTTGCTGTTGGTTCCATCTAGTGTTAAGCACTGGTCATTGCGTCTCTATCATTCTACGTCTCTATATTACAGGTATTCACCGGTGGGAATTATCTTCCTGCTGGCAGGGCAGGTTATTAAAATGACGGACGCAGCAGATATAAGTCGTGATGTTGCCATGTACACTCACTGTGATCACTGGGTTTGTCATCCATGGCTCATCTATTTTATAGTCACAAGAAAGAATCCCTTGAAGTTTTATGGAGGCATCCGCCAGGCTCTCAGTACAGCCATTGGGACTTCATCCAGGTTAATAATAAACACTGTAAACAATGAAAGGTGAATGGTTTTAAAAGCATAACTTCATATCTTATGTGCTTTTCAACAGTTCTGCAACCTTGCCTGTTACTCTCCATTGTATGGAGGAAAATCAAACAGGTGACTCGCTTCATGCTCCCTATAGGTGCCACAATGAACATGGATGGTACCGCCCTGAATCAAGCAATGGGTGCTTTATTCATAGCCCAGATCAATAACGTAGACTTCAACCTTGGACAAATCATTGTCCTCAGGTACTTTTTTATGAGTCCTATTCTGGCATTTTAGGAAAAACATGAAAAAACTGATTGATTACTGACACAAGCATTCAAACAATCCTTAATTAAAACAAGAATTGTCAGTGGTCGGGGAAAGCAACAATAGAGATATCTACAACTGAAATAGGAAAAAACATATAGATCAGTTAAATATCAATAATATACATGCATTATATATAGTTATATGTATGTCATATTGATGTAGAGATTAGACCCTCATGTATTGTGGTTGTTTGAATTAATGTGTAGGTACAAATTTGTCACTTAGTCAATTTTGTATCGAAGCATATCAGTTAATGTTGAATAGTGAGAACAACAAAGGGTGGCACCAAGCTTACCCATGTGACAGCTACAGTAAATATTTCATTGTATCTTTTCATGGGACTACACTGAAGATATAACAGTTTGATACAATGTAAAGTACTCACTGTAAATTTGCTGTCCCTTCAAAATAACTCAACACGCAGCCATTTATGTCTTCACCGCTGGCAACAAAAGTGTGTACACCTCTAAGTAAAAAATGTCCAAATTGTGCCCAAATAGCCATTTTGCCTCCCCAGTGTCATGTGATCTGTTAGTGTCAAGAAGTGGTGCTATGACTCCTACACTCTCTAATCCTGGTTACTGCAGGTTCTACATGGCACCTCATTGCAAAGAACTCTCCGAAGATCTGAAAAAAATAACTGTTCCTGTACACAAAGATGGCCAAGGCTATAAGATGATTGCTAACACCCTGAAACTAATCTGGAGCACAGTGGCCAGGACCAAACAATGGTTCAACAGGACACGTTCCACTCGCCATGGTTGATCAAAGAAGTTGAGTGCACAGGCTCAGTGTCATATCGAGAGGTTGTATTTTGAAATTAGACGCATGGGTACTGCCAGCATTGATGTAGAGAGTGTAGAGAGTGTAGAGAGTGTCTTCATCGGCTTTTCGGAAGTGGAGCTCTCTTGTTGGGTTGTGCCCCTGTGAGGAGGGGATTTATGGCATTTGTGTTTGGGGACATGTGTACCTTGTCTGTGTCCTGGTTGGGGTGGCCCTGTGGAGAAATTCATGTTGGGATTCTTTGGGGGTGGATGGTTCATGAGGATGAGATTGTAGTTAATTGGGGGGTTTGGCCTGGGGGCTGGGTTGGGGGTTAGGATTGTAGTTTAATGGGGGTTTCGTTGGCCCCGTCCAATCTCCTCTATGTCCACCTCGTGTCCTGGGGGGCAGGTCTGTGGCTCCTAACATCCGCTATTGAATATTCTTATGGAGAAACCCTAAATACAGAAGTGCGCTCACATGTACACTCACAGGTGTTTGGATCCAGGTGTTTATAGACACACAGATGTACAGGTAGGCTCTATATTAAGCTGTAGTTTCCACGTAATACATCCTGTATGAATAAGTACCGTGTGCTTTCTCTCCTTTTTACCCGACTCCTTTTTGCCCAACCTCTTTCCCTTTCTGTCTTCTGATTTTCTCCTTCGTTTCCATCTCTGTGTCCATTGTATTTGAATTAATCTCAAAGCAGTTTCTAAAAAAGAGTTTTATGTATATAAAGTGGAGCATTATTCCAAAAGCCGTAATGCTCCAATTGTGAAAGTAAATCTCTTGGCCTTCTTCTTGGTGCTCAGACAACAATTCTTAGTAGTATTCTGCCGGACAGGACAAGGTAAAAAAAAAAAAAAAGCAACTGGAAATCAAATCAATATTTGGTGTGACTACCCTTTGCCTTCAAAACAGCATCAAGGTACACAGTCTTTGAAGGAACTCGGCTGGTGGATTGTTCCAAATATCTTGGAGAACTAACCACAGATTTTCTGTGGATGTAGGCTTTCTCACAACCATCTGTCTCCTCATGTAATCCCAGACACACTCTAAGATGTTGACATCATGGTTCTGTGGGGGTCATACCATCACTTCCAGTACGTCTTGTTCTTCTTTACGCTGAAGATAATTCTTAATGACTTTGGCTTTATGTTTGGATTTGCTCACTTAGTATTTTGTAAATCGATAAAAATAAACAATCATCATTTATATTTCTGAGAGCATTCTTTGTGTGCAGCATTTTTCCACACCAGCCTAAAACTTTTGCACAGTACTGTACATCTTGATTTTCTACCAAGCAAAGGCTGCTGCCCTGACTGTGATGTGTGGAAAAACATCCCACAGTGTCTACATCTAGTAGGACTTGCAGCAGGTTGAAAGAACAACCTCTGGCTACCAACTGCCAGATTCTCTAAATAATTACTACCCTTCCACTGCTTTGATGAGTTCTTTGCATTTCCACAAACTTACAGTTGTATAACCGCTTTCTGCCACAAGTAAGGGAACTATAATTGATAATCTTAACAGAACTTTAGGCTTTACAGAAACTCTCATGCCTTTATAAGCCTAACCTTTTAAATTTCAATGGTGTGTTGATGATTTTTGTCAGATATGACATAGTAACAACTTTTTTTCTCTTAGTCTGGTTGTCACAGCAGTAAGCATTGGTAATGCGGGTGTCCCATCAGCTGGGATGGCATCCATGCTGATTGTGTTAGGGTCAGTTGGACTACCCACTGAGGAAATATCACTGCTCCTTATGGTTGATTGGATTTTGTAAGTATAGTAGTTTTTACGATTTAGGCATTTTGTTGTAAAATACTTTGGGTAATTGAAGTTAAATGTTTTGTAAAAAACAATATAATCAACGTTCCATTTAATCATGTAAACATATGTAATAGTAGTAAACATATATCTCGCAATTTTGACCTAATTTAAAAGAAATTGCACAAAAGGAGAAAACGACTTTTATGACTATTTTGAACCTCAGATTTTTTTGTGTTTCCTTGTTTAAAGGGATCGTGTGCTGACAGCTATCAATGTTCTGGGTGACTGCATCAGTGTCGGTGTGTACAACATCTGTTTAGGCATGAGTTGCAGCTGTCCAGTCCAGCAGGTAAAGACTAGGTGTTGGAAGAAAGTCAACCACTCTACAAAAAATACGAGCATAATTATGTGATGTCTTTCAAAAAAATTAATGTTTTCTTCTGTTTTTTGTTGTTCTTGTTTTAAGAAAGGACAACTTCTTAGGAAATTACCTTCACACTTTGTTTTTGGTTCACTATGAAGATTTACACTGTCTACACATAATTTATGTGGTTTTAAACTGTTTTTTAAACTGTTAGCAATGAAAATGTGGGAACTGAATTTTTGTCTATAATATTGATCCATATGCAGACATGCAAGAATCCTTCAGCTTCTAGAATGGACCTCCAAGACGGTGGTGGCATCATGAGTCGAGAGCCAGAGGGTTATCTGGCAGTTTCTGCAAAAAAAACCAAAAAAAAAACTGTTTTGCTAATATAGTGAAAACAGTTAATAAAAAAATAGAGATTGCATCAAAGATAGAGGTCTCACTGTTGGTTGGCAAGAGGTTGGGTGGTCTTACTGCAGAATATCTCAATACACTGGATCTCCATGGATATCTTTGTTAGCGCTTTTTAAGGCTGTCTTTATTTAACTCAGAAAAATCTGTTAAAACATTTTATTTTTTAGGACATAGGTCCAGATTGATCTTAAACAAAGACATTGAAAATCAGATTTGGTAAACCTATTTCACACCAACCACCTCTTATGCAAATTTAGACATCACTAAATGTTCTAAAGTTGACATCTTTTGTTTTACAAACCCAGTTTCACATTGTCTCTTCTATATTTCTTCAACAATTGTAAGGTAGATTGCCCTCAGTGTGGAGCACACAAATGTTAGTGCTCTGATAGTGAAACCAGCAAAGGGCGCTTAAACAAGTCATGGAGTTTCTGGGCACCCAATTCTGAACACATCATAGGAGGTTTGCCAGATTTATCTTTAAACACTGCAGAATCTCTTGACATCTGCACTACTATGACATCTGTTTCCTTATTACTTGTATATGTCAATAAAGGTTTAATCTAATGTTGTACATGTCCTCATATGATTGGAAGAGTTTCGGTGTTCCAGAGCCATTAGCTCAAATTGTTTCAGCGGTTACATATTGAAACAGAGTTAATATCATCTTCATGTCAGAGGAAGTTTGTAACGTTCACGAATTATGAAATATTTAATCCTGCTAGTCACATCCTGGGGAAGGATTGACCACAACATACAATTCACAGCAGAGTGCCTAGGTTTTGCTGAGTACAGTGCTGAATGAAAACACGTAGCACTTTCCTTTCACAAAACTCCATCCAACAGTTCAGGTTGAATAAAAAATGACTGCCTCCCTACCAGAGCTACCCTGGTCATCTGTCTTTACCCTGGTAAATGGAGGAAATGAAGGGGGAGAGTAAACAATGCCTCTGGAAAACTGGAAAACTACCCTGGTTTTGAAAAGGTTTCCTGCAGCTGATACACGCCTTGGGAAATAATCAGTTTGTTTTTCATACCCACCTTATGCTGTTCAGGTCTTATTGGGGGACTACGGGGCTTGGGCACAACTAAAGTTCAAAGGCATGTTCAGCTCCTCTAATTTTATTTGGCGCTCTCTCATGCCACCTTATGGCTGACCTATTTAGACTATGGTTAGAACCATTAAATAAACATGCTGGGATACAAAACTTTCCCTAAGTAATCACAAAACGTTGTAAGTACGCAAAAAAACTGTAGTTCTTAGTACATCTGTTGGTAGAAGAACAGATTATTTTAGCTTGCAGTATTCTCATGTGCAGGATAGCAAAACAAGTAAAGATACCAGAAATGCATATTTTTCTCCAACATTCAGTAAAAAGAGATGATCAAACTGCCGGTGCGTTTGCTGAAAAGCATCGTCAATATGAGTGAAATGCTACTGTGTGTTTACTGTCATTGCACAGAGCTCACAACAGCTGTGAGCAAAGCAGGAGAGAAAGAAAGGATGGGAGGTGGCGACCACGTCACGGTCAACGAGCAAGAGGAAAGGAAGAGGAGTTTCACAGAGAGTGAGGGAGGCTATGAAAGATCATGGGAAAAAGCAGGAGAGAGATAGGGGCTGTGTTTGAGGTAGGAAGATGCTGTTGCCAGGGAACAAGGCTGAAATAGAAGAAACCATCTCTTACAGTTCAGAGGCGGATGAAAGGTCAGTTAATGATGGATACAAAATGGACTGAACTGCAGGAAAAGGGATCCTGACTACGGACAGCCTTACAGAATCAAAGAAAAAGGTAGGCAGCTGGGATTACATAACCATCAGAACACTGCTCCCATACGGCTGACATCATCCGAAAGGATTAGAGCCCGGGGGTTTTAGCGTTAGTGGGTGGAGGAGGATGAGGAGGAGACAGAGGCATTCAGCAGAGACGCAAATAGCGGGAAAAGAGAAAACAGAGGGATCGGCACAAGAGTTAGCATCATCTTCTGTCCAGCAGTCAGTCCAGGATCCGGCTCAATAAAACATGTGAGCATGGTGATGTCACCTCCAGACTCTCTTAATCAATCTTCTTTCCACAGTAAGACAAGACTGGACCCCACTGGCAGCATCAGTAAGCAACAGGAACTGTTCAGCTTCCCTAAAAACAGGAGAGCACCACCTGAACAGGTAAACAGTGATGACCCCCGGTCAGCAGCTTTAAGGAGGGGCAAGTGAAGAAAGGGAGAGTCGGCCGAGAACTACATCATTATATAATGTGAGTGTTTTGCAAGATTTATTTTTTCTGATTGCAACTGGATAAAACAATCCACCTGAAGGAGTTTGGGTTATTTTGTGTGGGATGCAAGCAGTTTGTCAAATACAATGTTTAATTTTCAAGGATAGTCCTTTAAAAATAGACTCTGGTCTCTATTGTAACATGAATCTAAAGCCAGTTCTAGCAACCACACTACGTTAAACTCAATTAAACGTCATAAGTCACTCTCATTTTCCATCAAAAATCTATTTCATAGATAAATCCTACCTCTTCAATGAGCTATCTTTTTTAGACACTAGAAGAAGAATCAGGAGATGTCTGTATATTTCTGAGGATGAAAAGTTTATTTAAAATCATCAGAAAGATGATTCTAAATAAACATTTTGATTAAATATTATAAGAAGAAGCAACACAAGTTAGGTGTCATTAATTTACTCACTAATATCTACTCTCTACTGATTATTCAACAAAAAGAAAATATTATTAAGACTACAAAAAAGATGAAAAGGGGAAGTTTTATGACAATAGCAAATTAAGATTTTAAAATGACTTAAACTGATTAAAGTCTACAATTTAACACAAGCTTATAAGTACATTAAGCGATGCTCAGCGGACATCCAACGTGTATGGAGAACAAACTGGAATCTTGCACAGCTTAATACAAAGATAGAGAAATGTAAATGTAACGTATTGTAGCAGATAATGCAAATGACAGAAACAACATATCCAGTTCTTGAAAGGTTGATCAGTCTTCTTTTTGAATCTGTTCTTGATGGATTCTAAAGTTCTCAGAACTGAGCTCTCAGAAAAATGCACTTCTGTGAAAATAGTCGTCTTGAGGGAATGACAAGACAATCCGATGTAGACTTGGGGAGAGCCATGTCTTTTTAGACTGTCAAAGATAACATCTCAATGCTCCAAAAATTTTGACAAGCTATCACTTAAAAATACTTTCTATTTTATGACTGGGGCTTTTCAACTTCACTTTTTAAACACATTTTATTGCATTGAATAAAAGATTCACAACTGACACATTAACAATCTATATTTGAAGTCATGACTGATCGTAAATTAATACAAAGATTTCCCAAACATCTGAATGAACAAACAAAAATTATTTAAATAAGAAAGACTTTGACATTTGGAAGCTTCAATGAACCTCTAGAAAATCCAGTTCCTGTTACTGAAAGGTCAAATCCAAGATGTGCATGTCCTACACAGAGGGTTAAATTCTTTGTAAAGATCATTAGGTTTTATTTTACTTTTTAGAAAATGGATTTACTTGCTGTTTTCAGGCTTCAGACAGAGCAAGTTACAATAGAAAAATGTTTAGTGTCAAAGCTAAGTCTGATGACGATTTATTTTGTTAATTTCAACTGATTCTGATCAAACCTCAGAAGTGCTCTCTTCATAAAGTAAATTAACTGAGGTCATAACATTAAAACAGAGTATTACCAAAAATACTTTTGATCTTTTTGCCTTTAAATAAAGACAAGTTGAGAAACTGAGTTTATAATCAATACTTACATCTGGGTTGTCTTTAATCCTCAATGGGCTTACAAATGCCTTTCAAGCTGCGAGCCAACAGAAATACGGCTTTCTCAAGTGGGAACTCCGCTTCTTGACTACTTTTCAAAGGGAGAGAACCTGTCAGGAAATAAACCTGTAATCACTGTCTTCTGTTACAGTTTGCTTTCATCTATTTTGTATTCTGGTGGGCACGAAGGCAAAGGCAGCCCTGCCATCTGGACACAAATCCTCAACAGACACGTGCTGCTGCATCATTACTTTGTTTCTCAGATGTTCACTGAATGAACAAGAAAGGCATTAAAAGTGACATTTGCACAAACTAGAAACCTTGTTCAGCAAGGATATGCATATTTTTATGTGAGTACCGGATTAGCCTTAGGAGTCTTTATTAAAATGCAGATGATGGAATTTTGTGTTAGGTATGCAAAAAACTTGTTTACGGGTTTAAACAGTCGACCTCGATTCCCCAATCTGAGCACAGCAGCATCAAGAGCCTGTGGGCACAGAGCATGTGCCCACAGGCTCCTTTTTTTTTTTTTTTCCAGAAATAGGCTGCCTGTGTCAAATCAGTTCCATCCCAGTGGACTAATGGGCTGTGGTGATGTCTGTTAAATAAACTCAGGTTGGGACAGACATTTATTTGTGTAGTAGAATCATTTGTATGGGTTTGCTCTACTTAGCTTGACTGATACTTGTATGTCAGGCTGCAACAAATGATTCAAACACAGCGCACATCGAAAAACTAAATATAAAATAAATGTAATAGTTGAAGACCTTTATTTTGGTTATGTGGATGCACATATGAGCTGACTGTGTTGCCTTCAGGGAATGGCTGCTGTATGACCAAATCAGTGTTTTATTTTAGTCTCCTTCCCTGTGGATCTGGTGTTATGCATTTTTATAAAGACGATATTCGAGCAAAGTAATTACAACTGTATGTTAGAAGTTGACGTGTTGGCATGCTCAAACTGAAAATGTCTTGGCAAGATAATTATACAAATCCAAAAGCAGTCTTTAACTCAAATACTTGTGCTTTTTATGTACTTTAGACTTTTCATCATTTATGCATGAAGGATGAACATTTTGTAGATTTGATGAAGGCTTACGATTGTGTTCCCCAGTGCATCCTGTTGGGGGAGTGCCGCAGCAGTTGGGGAAGCTAGGGCAATTTTTATGGGCCATCCAGGGCCCTGTGTCACCAAAGCAAGACCTCTGTCAGCATCATTGTTACAAAGTTAAACTTGGTTCGAATGCATGTTGGACTTCACTGGAGCTGTACCTCAATATGTAGTTGTGGAAAGGAGAGTGTTCGGTTTAGGACCCTTATGCAGATGATGTGTTACTGTTGGTGTCTTTAGGTCATGACATTTTGAAACACTGGAGCTATTTGCTGCCAAGTGTAAAGAGGCAGATATGAGAATAGGGTTCCTCTCAGTTTGATGCTCTAGTCTGTTATGGTGAATTTACTGATACATCCAAGTTCTCTTACCTATATTCTCAAAATATGGATCATGACCAAAAGAATGAGATCTCTGATACAAGGGGCTTAATTGAACTTCCTCCTCTACAGATTAAAACTCATCTGGGAGCACAGCATAGGTGCTTATCTGTAGTCAGCTGAGGTGGTTCAGGCATGTATGTTGAGCGGTATTATTGGTTTGAGTAACTGGGCTTAAGGCTGACGTAGAAGCTTCTTTCAAATAGAACAAAGCGTGTTTACAGTGAAAGCTTTAACTCCAGCTTTTTGTTTTTAATTATAAAGGGAGTCACCCAGGGCTCAATATTAGACCCTGTTCTGTTTTCCAGGATTTATTAATAACGATGGCAGGTATGTGCGTACAGCTAAAGTCCAACTTTAGACAGAGGATGCCATACTTTATTTAGTTGACTCTATTCTATGGCAGGCTGTTGATGAGCTTCAAACTACCTTTCAGCTGCTGACAATATCACACTGTATGCCTTAAAGTTGGTTCTTTATGAGTGATTCAGTAACCTGCGATGTGATGTTGTTTAAAGTAACAGAGCTTTAAGTTGGTTTAGAGGCTACCTTTCATGTGGAAAACAGTGTGTTTTTCAAATTGAATAAATAAACCTTTTGACGATTTTAAAATGTGCCCCCCAAAGCTCAGTTTCATGCCCTGTTTTATTTTACAGTTTTTCTATATAATATCAGCAAGATTATGTCCGCAATCAAAGTGCTGCTTTATGCGGATGATACCTTGTGTTATTCAGTTTACACTAAAGCAGGCCGCTGACATGCTTTAAACATGAAATAAATAGCCTTTCAGCTCCTGCAGGCAACAATAAATGGCTTTAAGTTGGACCCT
Source organism: Girardinichthys multiradiatus (assembly GCF_021462225.1). Lineage (NCBI taxonomy): Eukaryota > Metazoa > Chordata > Actinopteri > Cyprinodontiformes > Goodeidae > Girardinichthys > Girardinichthys multiradiatus. Next base: position 32,665,419 of record NC_061799.1, on the reverse strand, counting down.
AATGTACATTAAACAACATTAATGTAGTTTTCCCAATATTGTTCCTAAAGATGTTACTGGCATTGATAACCTAGGTGAAGCTGTTATTAAAACACCGTCCTACAAATACTTAGGTAAGTGTCTGGATTGTAACCTTATTTTAAAGTCCGAACGTAAAATTTGGCATTTACTATTACTGTTCTAATTTATTGGTCATGAAAAAACTTGTTCAGGCTACATTTTAAATTTTTCCTTAACTTTTGTTTCCTCCACACTTTGCTGTTTAGATTTAGTGTACTACTGTTGTTTAGGTTTTATGAGGAATTTGCTATATAATATAATATAATTTGCTATAATATTGTTTCTTGGCCAATATCAAACCTAAGACAAGAGCACTGGTATATGTAATGTACAAAGCTATACGGAGTAAAACCCCTTTATCTGAGTACATTCATCGTCACTTATGAGCACTTGATGTAATATGCGGCCCTCAGGTTGGCATCTCTTCAGAGTATCCAGAGTACCCCAAAATGTCTTCCGAGTTTTGACCCTGGGTCAAGGACAAATCTTCAGAGTTTAAAACTGTTTTAAAGGTTATAGCAGTGTTTTACCAAGCTATCTCTCACCCTTGATTTATTCCATCTTCCTGTCATTCAAAGTGAGCTGAAGCCCATCCTCCCTGCCAGAGGATGGGTACAGCAGAAGCCACTTTACGCATGGACAGTATGGAGGTCAAGGACGAGTGGCAGGACGAGGACTTCCCCAGGTATTTGTCTACATGAGAGGAAGGTTCAGAGTATGTGGTTACATTTTGCCAAAGTGGTGTGCTGCTTGAGACAAACAGGTTGGATAGCAATGGAAAATTAGTCATGTGTGTGCCTGTCAGATGCTGAGGGGTAGTAGGTGTGTTCTTTCCGTTATGCAGTCATTACATGGTGACACTGTATCATGTCAGGGAACAAAACAGCAGCTGGCAGAGCATAAAAAAGAATTAAACATGTCATAGTGACAAGCAGTGAAAAAATTATATATTTTTATTATATTGTTCATTCTTATTTACTTCTATCATATATAGATGTATATGTCTGCTGCCTCCTCATCTAATAATACATGCACAAGAATGGAAGTTAGAGTTATGAGCAAATATAAAAATAAAAAAACAATTAAAAAAGACTACATCAGTCCCTGTTTTGCTTTTATTTCTCTAAGCAATAACCATGATGGTGTCATGATTTGTTTGGGTTTGGGTCTTGCCTTTGTATTGTTTATGCTCTCCAGGTGGTGCTTTATTAGTTAATTCCTTTAGGTTTAATTTCTTACTTATCCTTGTATTCTGTTCATGGTGCAGTTTTGTTTATGTTCTGTTACGTCTATAAGATTTGTACTTTGGTTAGAATGTTTCCTTGCATCTCTGTTCAGCTCATTCATGGTTTAGTTACCACTCCCTGCCACAGTCATCTTGTCATCAGTTTCATACAGTCCACCTGAATGAAACTGATGCCAATCAGCCTTCCTGTCTTACCTGTGCACTAAATGCTCTCTCCATTCTCTGCCTCCCCACCATATTATACTGCTTGTTTCATATCATGTCTGCTTATGTCCATGCCTGCTTCTGGTTTCCTTATGCCTGGCTGTAGATTTCATTTTGTTTTATTTATTAAACATTTCAACTCACTGTGCTGCCTTTGGTTACCTGTCTGCATTTTGGGTCCACACTAAGAACCACACTCTGACAGTTGGGGTAGACCACACAAATTCATGACCTGAAGAATGGTTTTTCAAATTTCTTGTGTTCTCAGCCCCCTTACCCATGATACCTGCTAATTAGTAGAAACACTTTACAAAACCACATCTTGCTGCAGTAGTTATATAGAATAAACAGTGAGAGTATTTCTACTGTTTTATTTGTTTAAGTGAATAAACAGATTTGCTTTTAAAGTGGTGGCAGGGGAATATTTAGGGGTATTGATTTATCAATTTATGTGTGCTCTCTGTGCAGGCCACTGCCAGAGGATGGAGACTCATGTGGCCTCACTGACAACAGAAGCAGTAAGTGGAATAAATACCCAGCCTTGGATTGTATACTATAAACTGTAAACTAACACCTGCCTGTTGTTGCAGATCCTCCCACCAGTCTGAATGTTGGGGAATCCATGAACCAGAGAAAGCGCCGTACACTGGTAGCCCCCGACATGAACCTGTCCCTGGATCAGAGCGAGGGTTCTGTCCTCTCTGATGACTTCCTGGAAACGCCTGACGACCTGGACATCAATGTTGATGACATTGAGACTCCAGATGAAACCGACTCACTTGAGTTCCTGAACAATGGCAACGAGCTGGAGTGGGAAGGTCAGAACAAAGGAACATTTAGATTATGTCTGTCCAACTCTGGTCCTCAAGTTGGTGACCTGCTCTTTTTTTCCTCAAACACACATTACTAAATTACCTTTTCAGCACGTCATGCGACTTGGAAACATCTCAAACATCCAGAACACCAGCTCTTGAGGATTGACAATGGACACCACTGGATTTAGATGTTTAGTGCTGACATGGTTTGGGGCAGGAGATGCATTATTGTTAAATAAGGGTGTCAGTCATTTTCTACCACTTATTCCATAGTGGGTCATGGGGGAGCTGGTGCCTATCTCCAGCAGTCTATGGGCAAGAGGCAGGGTACACCCTGGACAGGTCGCCAGTCCATCGCAGGGCAACATACAAACAACCATGCACACACTCATTCATACACCTAAGGGCAATTTAGAGAGACCAATTAACCTAACAGGCATGTCTTCGGGCTGTGGGAGGAAGCTGGAGTACCCAGTGAGAACCCACGCATGCATGGGGAGAACATGCAAACTCCATGCAGAAAGACCCCTGGCTGGGAATTGAACCCAGGACCTTCTTGCTGCAAGGCAACAGTGCTACCAACTGCACCACCGTGCAGCCCAATAAGGATGTACTTTGTAATATTCTGCTACCAGGTTGCTAGACATTCTTATCTTTTAAACTTGTCTTAACAATAGCTGTTCAGTCTTTCTGAAGGTACTTTAAAGGTTTTCTTCGGCAACTGTTTCACTCATTCATTTCTCCAGCCCCTGCAACTGACTTGTTGCACATTGTTCAGAGTGTCCCTAAACATGAGGAAGGTTGACAAGCAAAGATCTGAAGAGAAAGTGTTGCTTTTTCTTCAAAAATAGGAAATAGGATCCATCAAACACCTGACAAGATCTGAGAGAAACATCATCCACAGAGCTGGCCCAATAGATAATTTATGTGATTGCATAGGACCCCAAGAGTGTCAAGGAGTGGTTTTGGGTTGGACTAAAGCGCAGACAAGAGCTTGGTAGCAGCATTGTGAAATCCAGAGCTTTATTCAAAGTATCAAAACGTAACAAAAAACACACTGCAGGTACTGACCAGAGTAGAATCCAAAACTTACAAGGCTGAACACTGTAGGATCATGACATGGATGAGGGTAGCGAGTGTGAGTGAGTTGTAACACAACAACCTAAGGCCTAAACACTTAACAAAATAGGAACCAAAAGGGAACCCTGACTAAAAAGTAAACAAAACTAAACAAACACTGACTGAACCAAAACTGAGGATGAAGCAGAGGAAACGAGGACTAGAATAAAAGTAAATAATAACTAAAGATAACCTATAAAGGAGGAACTAGAGAACAAAGATAAACTAGGGGAACAAGGCTAAGGGGGACCGGAGAACTAATAATAATAATAATAATGAAACCATTCTAAGAACAGGAAAGCAACGCCAAGGGAACAAAGAGTGAGAGGAGAACACACTTGGAGGCAGAAGAAAACCAGAACTGTAGGAAAAACAGAAAACATGTCCCCAGCATGTGTGGTTATCATGTTTTAATTTAATTTTAGAAAGACATGATGGTTTTATTTTTTAATAAAAACTAAAATTAAAATAAGACATGATGTTTTTTATGTCTTATAACATAACATAGTGCACTTTTCAGTTAAACTTTGCTGTTGAAGAACCAAATATTTTTAAAGGAGGACGTTAAGGTTTTTCCATCCTGCACACTTGATTCTGGGTTTTGTAGAAAACCTTATAGAATCAATGTGGAAAATGAATATAAAATAAATAAATGTGTTTGTGCTTTTTGTTTATTAAATACCGAAATGACTGATATAGCCATTTCAGTGGTTGATCAGTATTTATATGTAAAATAAATTGTGTTGAAGGCAGAATTCAATGAAACTTGGACAATAAAAACGGAAGTGTAGTGACACTACCTTGTGTGTTTTTAGGTCCCCAAATGAGGAGATGATGATGCTTTTTCTTCTTTATCATTATCATGATCATCTTTAATTGTGGCAATAAAGGGCAATGAATGGGGAAAATAGGCAGAAGGCAGGTTGAAATGAAATATAATAATAATAATAATAATAATAATAATAATAAACAACAATAAAAATAATTTATTGAAACTAAAGGTTCAGAAATTACAAGCTAGAGATAGGGGTAACAAACAAAATCCAAAACTGCAAAGACACAAGTAAACATGATAAGTGAAAAAGCTGGAAGGACTGGTGGCTCTATATAGGAAACATAACAGATATAGAAAGATTACTGGATGGGCAGCTGCTGTACTGACAGACTGATAAGAAACAGCTGCGGGGGGAGCAAAAAATTCAGTGTGTCAGTATGTAAATTTTAAACAAACACCAAATAAAGCTTCGCAGAGTAAAAAAAAAAACAATTATTAAAAAAAATTATGTGAATTGTTCATCTATTTATTCATTCCCTCAAAACTATTTGTGTTTTTTTTTTTTTTTTTTTGCATAACAAAAACTAATCTAAACTAAATCAATACAAATAAAAACTGAAATATTTGAATTTTACTACTACAATATTATGCTTTGAATGTTTTTATTTATTTCATAATTAATAATAAGCAAATTACATGTTTAAACTGTTCACAGACTGAATAACTGGCAGGAAAGATACAGATGACTACTAAACACTCTGGCCTGCAGCTGCTTGACGTCACTTTGTTTTGCTCTTTTCTTTTATTGTCTTTTCTTTTCTTTTCTTTTATTGTCTTTTCTTTTCTTTTTAGATGACACTCCTGTGGCCACAGCCAAACGTCTTCCAGGTGAAAGTGAGGAGGAAAAAGACTCCTCTGGTCGTCTGTGGCGAACGGTGATAATCGGCGATCAGGAGCAACGGATTGACATGCAGATCATCAGATCTTATCTGCGGGTGGTCACTCATGGAGGTTAGCTAAAGCATCTGTGGATTGGAATCATAAAGAATAGTTTCAGATAAGGCAGAGCAGTTCAGAAACCAAAAAACAGGCATAACATGATGAATACCTGCCTTAGAGTGTGTTGATATCTGAAAACCATTGCTGAACTATTATAGTTTTGTGGCAGGTTTCATTATCCTGTTGAAATAGACCACAGACATCAGGGAATACTGTTTCCATTACAGCGTGCATATGGTCTTTAAATGTGTCCAAGTAACATCATGTGGATTGCAAGACCAAATGTTTTCCATCAGAACTTTGTTCGTAGCATCAATTCAATTAAATTAAATTTTCAATTCAGTTTTATTTATATAGCGCCAATTCACAACACATGTTGTCTCAAGGCGCTTCGCAAAAGTCAGGTACATACATTCCAATTAATCCTAACAATTGAACAGTGCAGTCAGATTCAGTTATTTATTCAAATTGGATAAAAAGTTTTTCTTACTAAGGAAACCCAGCAGATTGCATCCAGTCAGTGACTTGCAGCATTCACTTCTCCTGGATGAGCATGTAGAGACAGTGGACAGTCACTGGCGTTGACTTTGCAGCAATCCCTCATACTGAGCATGCATGTAGCGACAGTGGAGAGGAAAAACTCCCTTTTAACAGGAAGAAACCTCCAGCAGAACCAGGCTCAGTGTGAGCAGCCATCTGCCACGACCGACTGGGGGTTAGAGAGAACAGAGCAGAGACACAAAAAGAACACAGAAGCACTGATCCAGAAATACTTTCTTTGGGAAGGAAAAATAAATGTCAATGGATGTAGCTCCTTTAGTCGTTTCACCTAGAAAGAAAGAACAGATAAACTCTGAGCCAGTTTTCAAGGTTAGAGTCTGAAAGAGAGCACATATAATTAGTTACAGTTAAGCTCAGTCAATCGCCATGTCTAAGAGAGAGAAAGGGTTAAACACTAAAAGACAGGGCCATGTGGATCATCGGTAGACGGTGAGCATTAAGTTGTTGCCAGCAGAAGCTTGGACAATTCCCCTCTCCAGAAAGGTGTCACAGGTAGACAGGCAGATTGGTAACACCCCACAATAACTGCAGTTTTAGAGATGTTTTAACCCAAAGTTCTATCTATCACAATTTGCATATTGCCAAACTTTTTTAGATACCTAAGCTTATCTATTTTTCCGGCTCCAAACACAATAACTTTGAGGATAAAATGTTCACTTGCAGCTAAAGTTATCCTACTTTTGTAGGACCCAATGCAGAAAAGACAGCTGGTAGTGAAGATGAGAATTTATTAAACACAAAAAACTAGAAAACCAACAAACGAAACTGTATAGAAACCATGGGACTTGATGAAAAGACGAACAGTGTTATTCACTTGTCAGTGTTTAGAGTTTTATGTCTGATCGATGTTTATTATACATAGAAATTTCTGACTTAGGTACAGGTTAAATCCTGAGTCTAACTGATGGATACAAGAAACATTCTTTTTGCCATAGTCAAAAGATTTTCCACCATTTCCTAAGAATGTCATTATGGGAAAAGCCCTGAAACTGCATCCAGATTACAGCAGAGTTCAAAACCTGCAAAATAAAAAAAGTCAGAACAAGCCAAATAAAAAACATATCTCAAAGGGTTTGACCCAAAACACTATCACAGCAAAGCAACTGACACATCAATAATGAGATCGGAATAAAAAAAAAAAAAAAATCAGAAGTGATCAATCCCTTAAATGTGTCTTTTTCTCTCTGTCTCAGGATATTATGGTGAAGGCCTGAACGCCATCATTGTGTTTGCAGCCTGCTACCTCCCTGATAGCAGCTGTGATGACTACACATACATCATGGAGAATCTGTTTCTGTACGTTCTTCCTCTGTTGTCTAACAGCAACATACTGCATCACCTGACCCGACTTCAATCTCACTTTTACTGCTTAATTCACCAAACATCATTTATACACTATTACTTTAAATACAATTTTACAAAGGATATATCATAATTCTTCTAGGTTTTCCTTTTCAGTTGTGTTTAGGTTTGTAGCTTATGATAGTTATACTGCATTTATGATTGAAACTGAGAAATATCTAAAACAAGAATTACACACAAATCAGCTGAGAACAGTCTTCAGTGTTGATCAGCATTGTTACTCTGATGCCCTCAGGTATCCGGTGGATGAAAGTGAAGTTGAAAAATGTGGTTCACTCCTTCATTTGGCTCAGACACTGAAAAAAAACACCTTTATTTTAAGCTAATCTTGTTTGTTTTCCTGTCAGGTACGTTGTTAGCAGCCTGGAGCTGCTGGTGGCTGAAGATTATATGATCGTTTACCTGAATGGAGCAACTCCTCGCAGGAAGATGCCGGGAATCAGCTGGCTGAAGAGATGCTACCAGATGATTGACAGAAAGTAAGAAAACCGACATCAGTAAGAAAAATGACATCCAAATAGTTTCTTGTAATGCAACTTAGAACAGTAGCAATATAATATTATTACAGAAAATGAAAATAATAGTAATAAATGGGAGCTCATTAACCCTAAATCTTTCCCTTTGTCTTTGCAGACTGAGAAAAAACCTCAAGTGTCTGATCATTGCACATCCAACATGGTTCATCAGAACTGTCCTGGCTATCTCAAGACCATTCATCAGGTCCGGAACATCTATTCTCAGTCATTCTGCTTATTGGTTGTAATTACTCCCCTCAGTTTAAAAATAATATAAAATATTATTCATAATAATAAGTAAGAGATGTCACTGATTTCCTTTTTAATTTGTCCAGGTCTGACCTTGGCTTCATGAGTTTTCATATTAACCTACAGTTACATTTACTATTTGACTGAAGGTTTTTAGCTTGCCCCCACATTCGTTCCTTGACATTATAGCCATCGATAACACGTGGAGACAGTAATATTTTCCTGGCATTTGGTCTTGGAATCGTGTCTGGGGTACACCCTTTCACTACAGGCTCAGTTAGGTTGGGGAAAGAGGGGTCAATGTTAATTCTACTAATGTGAAATCAAGGTATATTGTCTTTTATTTACAGAGATGTATTTACCTTTCCAATGTATGAAAAAAGATACTCTATAACAAACAGAAAACCATTGCATTTTCCTTATTAACAACGAAATTATGAAGATCTTCCTCTGTATGTTTACAGCTAGTAAATTTCCATAACTCCTAAATAAACAGTTTAACTTTATAAACTTAATTTTAATATGCAGAAACCTTCAAAGAAAATTTAGGCAGTTTCTTAATAAACATAACAAATTATTTAAAGATTTCAGATCTCTATTTGCAATCTACAGTATATTTCTGTGTAAGAAGTCGAGCACTCTTGGTGGCCACCTGCTGGTCGAGGGCCATAAACAGCAACTCATGTTCCTTAAGCCTGGGGTCAGAAGCTTGTCCGACCAGATAATTGTTTACTTATACTTCTACATGGTTTCCACAGTGTGAAGTTCATGGATAAGATTCGATACATTCACACCCTGGAAGAGCTCAGCCACATCATCCCCATGGAGCATGTGCAGATTCCTGACTGTGTGCTGCAGTAAGTTATCTCTACCACCAAGGGTCACTGTTGAGATACCACATCTGTCCAACATATAGGCGACTATACATAGACAGAAGAACATGAATGAATGAATTCATTCATAAAATTTAGTTTTTAAACATAATGAGGAAAAAAATCATTACAATTTATGTGAAAAACAGACCCTAAAACACAGCAAAAACAAACAAAAACAGTTCATGTTCCAAAAGATTTTACACAATATGTCCCCTGTCATCATTAACCAGAAAAGAAACTGGCTTATTTTGCCTCTCCTATAAAAACATCTGATGTCTCAGAATATATGCAAAGCAAATTCTAATCCTTAATCATCTAAAAACCATCTGAAAATCCTCATTGTGCTATTCATGTTCATTTATTTCAAGCTCATTTCATAATTTGACTCTCAAAACTGAAACACATCTGTATGTTCAGTTCTTATTTTACAAGTTGTAAAAACACTCGTGCCTTTTACATGATATTTTTCTTCCTTTAATTGTAAGGAAACATAAAAAGAAATTTAGGAGGGTTTCATTCTAAACTCATCTAAAATTATTTCCATAGTTTTCAACTACAAAGTTTAAATAAAACATGCAGTACAACGAGAAAAGAAATAGCCTGACAGCTGTTTGTGGATCATTTATGGGAACATAAACTGTTTCAGTAGTTCCTCTTAAGCTGGCAATGACATTTAAATAAAAGCCAGAACACTTGACAAAGGGTAATATGGAAGCAAAGGTCATTATGTTCGAAATAGCTCGGACCCACATACAGAGAACACTCAGGAGGAGGAAGTAAAATAAAGGTTGTTTATTGAAGATATAGTCAGGAATGGAACAGACGAAATATCTCACTGTGAGGAGAGAAGTGAAGAGAATGAACGAGTGAACGAGTCACTTGAGACCACTGGCTTTATCTGGGAAACATGGAATGTGGGATGGATACGAAGACTTGCAGGAAGGCAAAGACGAACAGCAGATGGACTAATTACCGTCTCAATCTCATAGGGACCAATGAAACGAGGTGAAAGCTTCCTAGACATGGATTTAAGGGGCACATCACGTATCCAGGTCGATACTCCGGTGCAGGTCTGCGTTTGCGGTCAGCAAAACACTTGTTTTGATCTGCAGTGCGATTGAAGCTCTGGACAGTTGAGTTCCAAATGGTCTTACAGCGGCAGACATGTTGGTGGACGAATGACACAGTGATTTCTCTTTCATCAGCAGCAAACAAGGGTGGCTGATAGCCCAGTGAGGTCTCAAAAGGCGAAGGTCCAGTGGCAGAGGAGATGTGAGAATTTAAAGCATATTCTACCCAAGGTAGATATGCGCACCAGTCAGAAGGGGGAAAAAAAAAAGAAACCCGCCCCTAGTGGTGATGAGGAAGGCCGAATAATGCCTGCAGATAAGGAATCTTTTATATATTCTTCCATAGATTTCTGCTCAGGACATGAAATGTTGTAGAGTCTGCAAGAGGGCAAAGGTGCGCCTGGAAGAAGGTTAATTGCACAGTCATAGGGTCTGTGAGTAGGTAATGATAGAGTCTTATTCTTGCTATACACTCCCTTCAGGTCATGGTATTCTTGAGGTACATGAGTCAAATCGATTCCTTCGTCCTCACTGCTAGCCTGTGGGGGTAGATTTGGTGTGAACGCTGATCTTAGACAAGATGAATGGCAGTTAGCGGACCAGGACTCTATACGACACCTTGACCAGTCTAGATGTGGGTTATGTTGTCGTAACCAGGGGAATCCTAAAACCAGAGAACCTCGAGATACTGGAAATACAAAAAATTATGTTTCTTCCCTATGAATGCCAGATAAGAGTAGTTCCACTGGCTTGGTTCATTGTATTATCTGTTGTAGTCTCTTTCCGTCTAAAGCTAAAACTGAACGTGGTGATTCAAGGGACTCCACTTCTATTCCTGCCTGGTTTACCAAATCCAGATCTATGAGATTCTGTTCGCAGCCGGAGTCTATAAGTGCAGATACAGTCAATGTACGGTGACCCACAGGTAAGCTGAATCTGGGGGCTTTGCTATTCTGAGCTTGGGTCACCAACCACCCCTTCAAAGCCGGTGGACCCTGTCTTTTATTGGCCCAGGGCAGCCAGGACAGGTTGCTACATAAAAACACTGCCTAGAAATTCTTCGTCTTTGTCTTTCTTCAAAAGATAAGCGGGTTCCTCCTAACAGCATGGGCTCGGGTTCGGTAGATGATTGTTGTGATGAGGCCTTGACAACGGATGGAGAATTACTCCTTAACTGGGGGCGAAAATATGACTTTTCTGCTCGGGCTCTTCTTCTTTCTCTTATTCTGTTAAACGAGGTCGAAGTACAAAGCATAACTTGGAGTGTGGCTAGAGTTTGTACCACTGTGGCAAAACACTCTCGCATTGAAGTGCTGGCAGCCTCCTGCTTAAGTACTCCTTCTGGCAATCAGTGGAATAAGTCGCACCTGTCACCTTGCACACCTGAGAGCTCCAACACCACCTGAGAATGAGCACATGTAGCAAGCACACAAACCCAGATCCTGACAGCAAATTAAAGAAAAGTTGAAAACTATTGTCCTGTAGATCCTCCACAGGGAGATGTGCATGTACCAATAACAACTACCCTATCCACAGCTTACGGCCACATACTGTATGGTTTGATCAGTACAATTAGGATATTACTCTTACAATGTGCCCTTCACACTTACTTGATTTCAATCTAGTTAAACTCCTCAGGGAAACACTGAAATATCTCATTATAAAGCTTAGAGTATCAGTGATGTTTAGGATTAACAGTAAAAGGTATTTTTCAAGGCCCTGACTCAACCGTATTTAAAACCTGTGGTCTATGTTTACAAGCCAACTGAGTGCCATAATAATCTAGCAATTCTCCCAAGAGGAGAATTCAAAAAGAAAAGTTCGAACACATCGCCAAAAGCCTTTAATGAATATTCACCTCATTAATGGCTGCAAGCAAAATTCTGACCTGAACTCTAAATTGCAGTTTTACGTTTCTAACATTACTAAAGTTTTATACAATCCCAAATTATGAGCCTCTAAAGTTTAATATTAGAGAGGAAACCCATGACAGCTTGTTCTTTTGCAGAGTGCATACAGGTATTCATATAGTTTTAACTATGATCCTGGTGAATGTATTTTACAAATTGTTTGCTACACGATGGAATAAGAGTCACGGCGGCCAAAAAAATCTGTTGCTATTATACATCTCCATTTAAAAAGAATTTCTTTTGTTCTGTATTACTGCATAAAAGTGGAAATTAAACAGCACATTATTCAAAGATTTTTTATTTAATTTCTTAAGGTATGACCAAGAGAAGATAAAAGCACAAACGTTGAGGTAAGCCACAGATTTTCTTGACATTTTCTTTAAAAAAAATAAGAAGTTTCCCCCATGATCAAAAGTAAGCATACTGGTCTTTTGATACAGACAGGATCAAGAGCAGCAGGAGACCAAGTCCAGTCTTCCTAAAGAAAGGTGACCTCATTTTGCAGAACATACCATCTGCTTCATTCAGTTACATTATGCAAGACCCTCAGACATCTTTTTTTTTTTTTTTTAGATCTATTTAGGTCACATCATTAAACAATTATGGAACTCCTGGTCATTATTTGTGAGCTAATCTTTAGTATTAGACATCCAAACAAATAATTATGGTTAATTATTGTTTTTTTAAAATATTATTTTTTAGGCCAAAGTCAATGTTAGCAGATGTTGGTCTGTCATTAAGGTAAGGCGTGCCAGTCATTTAACTGTCCATCATTAACTCTGCACCCCAGCTTGTAATGTCAGCCCTCTGTAACTTATATCTGACAAACACACACACACACAGGGACATGTTGCTTTTTACACACATTTGCTTATGTGTGCAAAAGACACACGATACAGCAAATTAAATCCTGGAGAAAAGTCAAGAGGGAATCCAAGTCCTAGCATCCTAGTTATTCTATCAAGTCAAGTAATTAAAAAACCCTCTGCCAAAAATGCTAATATTTACATGACATATACAGGATGACAGTAGGTACCTTGCAAAAGTATTCATAGCACTTGAATTTTTTTATATTTTGTGAAGTTACTCAACAAGTTTTGTCTTTTGTTGGGATTTTATGCAGTAGACAAAAACAAAGTAGTGCATAGTTGTGAAGTGGAAGTAAAAAGATATGTGGCTTTTGCATTTCATTAGCAATAAAATTTTGACAGGTTTGACTCGCATATGAATTTGTCGCTTTTACTCTGATGCCCCTAAATAAAGTCCACTGCAACCAGCTGCCTTCAGCCTATTTGGCAAATAAAGTAAATCTGTGATTACTTTAATCTCATTGTAAATCCAACTGTTTTGTGAAGGTCTCAGAGGTTAGTTAGAGAACATTGTGAACAAAGATTATAAGACCAAGGAACACAGTGGACAAGTCAGGGAGAAAGTGGTGGAAAGCTTTAAAGCAGGTTTAGGACGAGCCTGAAAAACCTGTTAGAGGCTGCGAAAGAGTTGGGATTGAGGCAAAGGTTCATCTTCCAGCAGGACAGCAACGCTAAACATACAGCCAGAGCTACACTGGAATGGTTTAGATGAAAGTATATCCATGTGTTAGAAAGGCCCAGTCAAAGTAAAGACCGGAATTTAGAACAAAATCTTTGGTAAGACTTGAAAATACATGTCCTTGGATGCTCTCAGTCCAATCTGACTGAGGTTTCTGTAGAGAATAATAGGCAAAAAATAATTTTCTTCATGTGCAATAATCCAAAAGATGTGTGGATGTAATAGAGGGGCTGAAAACAGATGCATGCCACCTTTCAGATTTTTCTTTTTTCGTAAAAAAAAAATACATGAATAATTTTTCTACCTCTTCACAATTTTGTATTGCTGTGTGTTGATTGGTTACATTAGATCCCAATGAATTACATTTGAGTTTGTGGTTGTGACTGGACAAAATGTTAAAAACATCAAGGGGTGTTAATACTTTTGCAAGGCACTGTAGATTAGTCTTTAGTTACAGTGAAGTATGTTTTGACATGAAAATGCTAGCCATTACACCCGATTAAAGAGTGATTTGAGGAACAACTGTATTTGGGAATATGAACCTTCTGAATGCTGCTCTCTGATGTCAAGCATCAAGCCTGGCTCAATTTTTTTGCCAAGTCATGGTTTAGGTTTTGAAATCAGGGCTGCGTGTGAATCCAAATCCAAATGTTAGCTAATCCTCAGACAGGCACCCCAATGTTACATAAAACACAGCTGCTCCACTCATCTAACCCGCCCTGTGCAGAACCTGCCAGGTCTATTTTTACTGAGCTTCACAGACAAGTCATAAGCTACTGTAAGAAATCCCCACCTGAGCCAGTCAGGGTGGGTTGGAGTGGGCAAAGTACATGGGGTTATTTCAGAAGTCCAACCCCGTGAGCTGTCCTGTGGGGCCGAGCACTCCTCTCTTCCCTTGTATATCAAAAGATCCGGCAGCCAGTGGACTGGCCGACATCACGGGAATGGAAACAGGCACTGTCTTCCAACCAGTCTGATGTGTCGGGTCGGATTTGGTTTAGATTTAGAGCCTATGAACTCTACATACTACTGAATCCAAACAATATCTATGTGGCGAATGCACATGTTATTGCACAAAGGTTGCACAAATGAGCAAATTAAATTATCTGTATTTGCATTGCAGAAGTTTGAGTTGAAGATCTGCTGAGGAATGTTGATTCAGTAAACTGGGAACCAGGATCACCAGCTTCTTTCACAGAACTAAACCCCCAGAACGGACCCATTAGCTGCAGGACAATCACTCCTCAGTGTTTCTCCTGTTATTCATTTCTGCCTGTTCAGAATCTGTTTACAACAAGATGTTACAGAACAAAATTTAAACTGTGCTTCCTGCATGTAAAACTGAGCTGTACTATGAAGCATGGCAACTAATTTGAACTAAAAATGCTACTCCTCTTCTTGCAGACTTTCAGTCAACCTATATATATATTAATGTAAGGTGTTGGCACATGAATGGGTTTTGTTAGATTTAACAAATATGCTTATTGAAAACTGATGTGCAATGACGTTCTTCTTCTGAAACATGTTCTAGATGTTACTGATGCAAAAATACTGTACAGTTGTCAGGTTAACCAGCGTTAAATATGCAGATGGCATGCTTGTTTGTATCCTTTCCTTCTTTGGTACATGTATGTCTTGTTTTTAAATTCTAAAAATACGAAATACTTTTTCAAGATCGAAAGACTGAATTGTTACAGATAAAATAATATATATTTAAAGAGAGAGAGTCTGAATAATTGCTTTAAGTGTTATCTATGAAAATGTGCCATTTAATGTTTTTAAAGAAAAAAATAAAATAAAAGAGCCAAGTGGAATAACCCGTGTCATGAATGTTAACCTTCAGTGCTCAGTTGGAACTCTTTCAACAAAGTACATAATAGTTAGTATTTTTATCTTTTTATTGTCATTTACTCAGCCTTGAACCTCTCTGACAGGTGAGTTATTAAGCGATGTAATTATGATCTATGAGTCCTTATGTATCAGCTGACTGTCCTTTAAAAGGTCTCATCTGTTCTGCATTCCCTTGAAGTGATCCTGATCATGTATGCTACACACACGAACACACACACACATCCACACACACACACACACACACACACACACACAGATAGATATATAAATGTATATATATATATATATATATATCAAAAACAATTGATTGCACAAGTTTGAGTCCATTGTGTATTTTCTCAAATCCTCACAAGGTCAAAATTATGCACGCAGGTCTACTACTTGAATGTCCCTTGGCAAGTAGTAATGAAACCCCACATTTTTGTTGCCATGATCAACATCCTGGCATAATTCTGCCTTGATATTCAACCACTCTTCTTATCATGACTGGTAGAGATCATGTAAATAATTGGGTTTCCTGATATGGACCCAGCATCTTAGTATTCTCCATGACATTTCAGCAAGGCTAAGGTCAGGGGCTTTCCAGAAGAAAATCAACCACTTTAAACGAGATACTGAAGTGAAGAGAAGTCACATTTTCAGCCAGAATTGTTCCATGAGCTTTATTTATGACTAGAGAAGATGTGTGGTTTCTCTAACATTCTGGCTACAATACGATAGATAAGAGAAAATCTGCAATAAGTTTAAACTTGCATCAATATCTATGTTTTTATTACAAATGTGTGTTGTAACATCAGTTCACCTCACAATAAAAGCACAAAATGAACATGATGTTCACTCACATGACGAGTATGTAGATTTTTGACTGTTACTGTATATTGAGCATAAATGTTGTTATTGCACTCCAATACTTCAATAAAACCTAAGAGGTTGCTGGCTTTATTTTATTTTTTTGATTAGTTTAAATAAAGAATAATAATAATAATAAAAAATCCTTTTGAACCCATTTATTTCTTGTTTGTTAATCCAGGTTATGGGTTATTTTTTTTAAACTACTTTTTGGTAGCATTTTTAACTTAAAACAAATTTTTCTGGGTTTAAAAACCCAACCTGTTTGGGCTAGGTTGGACTAAATTAGTAAACTTGAATGGCATAATTACCCAAATTAGGTTGTTTTTTACCCTGCTGTTTTCAGTGTTTAAAATAATAAGAAAAAAGTCTGCTTTTTATGGTAGAACCAGGCATATTTGAATGGTTTGAGTTCTCTGAGTTTTTTCTCCTTTGTAATATATTTTGTTAACAAACGTTGGTCTTTTAGTCTCACAGTGCCACCAACCATCACTTTTTCATCAACTTAGCCCTGGCAATGAAACATGACACCACGTCAACTTATATCTAGAATTCAAAGTTCACCTCCTTCACACCTTTATCACTCAGAGAGATAAGGAGAGACTGTAAAATTGGTTCTAGTACTGGTCAAAAACTGTCTGAATGCAAAATAAGCACCAGGAATGGCTGTGCTCATATCCGGAGGTGTGTAACGACCGAATCTGATAAGCGGTAGGCACTAACCTTCAGAGAAACATTTTATCACAGCTTTAGTTGAGACCTGCGACATTTTGCTCACATGGCGGGCTGCCACATACTCTGGTTGCATCAGAAATATGCGTGATGCAGAAGCCAGACACCAAAGACTAAATATAGAGCTTCTGGTTTGCCAGGGTAAAGCAATGCTTTTGCATTCATTTAGAGATTTCAGAATGTATTGTTGAGTTAAATTGTCTGTACAGTAGGATGTAATTTTCTTTTACTACATATGATGACCTTTCTTAGAATAAACCACATTTTGGTTAAATAAAGTCGCCCTTAAGTCTAAGAAACTTGTCTCTTTCCCACTATTCACCACGTTCTTTTCTGAGGCACCCCTTGTGACTGCATCATTGGTTGCGTCAGCAACGGGTTAGCTTCTGTACTTTTCCTGCATGTGGCCAGCCTCCATTCCCTGGCCCCTGAAAGCAGGTGTAAATTTTAGGATCAACTTTCACACAACAGTGCATCATCTGACGTTCTCAGTAGATGATTGGTGCTTCCAGCTCTGAGGACACAGATTACTGGCTGGTGAAAAGCGGCTCTGATTGGTCTGGAAGGCTGTGACGCGGCCGCCCCATCCTTTAAATGTGCGACAAGGAAACTGTCAGTCAATGAAGTAGTAAAGGGGGGAACATCTGTGGTGAAGGAGAAGAAAAGTGAGGTTTTAACTAAAGCCTTTGTGAGAGTGTTTGCTTTGGTGGGGTTCCCTGCTTTTACTTACTAAATTCCTGAGGTGACCAATAACACAGAAGAAGTCAGAAATGAAGTTCGTCATTGGCATTGGAGGGTAAGTTTCACAAATAAAGATACCAAAATAGATACCAAGCTGCTTTTAAATAATAGTTTGCAAGAAATTGAGATGTAACCTACTTTTGTGTGGAATTAAATTCAGAGTGACCAACGGTGGAAAAACCACTTTGACAAATAGACTACTAAAGACATTACCCAACTGCTGTGTGGTGCATCAGGATGACTTTTTCAAGGTAAAATAAAGTCTTTTGTTCTTTTTCTATTAGAATTGCTATTTTTAAATGAAAAAAATGCAGTTGTTTAGCTGCTAGATTATTTTGCATAAGCTTTATTTGCGCTTGAAGACTTTTTCTGCTAAAAAAAAATAAGAATTTGCCAGTCTGACCTGCAGATGTCCTATCATCGCAGCAGCCTTGTAATTGTCTGGCTGATTGTCTCCTGGACATCCAATGAAAGGGCTGAACGTCGCCACTAAAAGTCAGACTTTACTGCTGGACCCTAAGCAACAACTAAGTTCCTCCTATTGTTCAAAAGAAGCTTGTATTCAAACGCTATATATTTTGTTTCTCCGTTGCTTTTCTGTCCCTTTTTTTGGGGAAAACAGTGCAACTGAAAGCAATTAAAATTTGTACCTCACAAGAAATGCATGTTATTTTGTCTTAAAAGATCTTTAGAAATTGTTGCCAAAACATACAAAATGCTAAACAAATGCGTCATCAGCATACACTATGACCTGCATGCAAAAATTCTTTTAACAAAATGAAAAAAATTACATTAAAAGAGATCTACTCCGCCTGAAATATTATTAGGATAGCTTAGAAAGAATTGTATTGACCACCGAAAAAACCAAAAAGTGTCCCCGCGCATTTACTTTTGGTGGAGACGAGTCCCTGACTTGTCCTGTCCAGGAGGGATCAGGTCCCATTGGTTACTGGGTTGCAGCAATGTTTTGTTGGTGACTGTTATTTCAGAAACCCGATCAAATACAAGCCGGGGAGGACGGCTTTAGACAGTGGGATGGTAAGAGTGGATTTCACGTAGGATAACCCTGCAGTAATGTACTTTTTCCTTTCCTGCACATTTCTTCAATGTGGTTACCAATCAGTCCTAGACCACATATATACTGTAAATGCTACATCATTCTCTAACTGAAATTAATTGGTGAGAAATGTCTACTGCACACATGGTTAAACTTTGTTTTTGTTCTTTTACTCTCCTTGTTCCTCATCAGTGATCACCGCTCTGGACATGGAAGCAATGGTCAACACTGTGAAAGGCTGGCAGGAGAACCCCGTCAAGTTTGCCCGTTCGCACGGAGTCAGTCTGTCACCTGAAGCCGAGGAATCCGACTCGGAGCAGAAAGGGATCCATATTCTTATCATTGAGGGGTTCCTCATCTACAACTATAAGTAACTCACCTTTTTTTTTACACCAACCACTTGACCTCCAAAGTTTCTCCCAGATCTGAGTTCTGGTCTTCCTCCGCAGGCCTCTCATTGATGTCTATGACAAGTGTTTTTACATTTCCATCCCTTATGAGGAATGCAAACGGAGGAGAGGGTAAGGAACTCTTGGAATAATTTTCACAGATTCTAGGACACATTAGGGCATGCCATAACTCTGGACTGAATCGGCCTTTGCAGTACAAGGACATACACAGTCCCAGACCCCCCCGGCCTGTTTGACGGCCATGTCTGGCCCATGTACCTGAAGCACAGGAAAGATATGGACAACAACTGCAACAGAATAGGTTTGCAAAGCCAATATCTTAAATGTCAAAGCAGACACAAAACGCTTCCATCTGGGAAACTTTTGATTCTAACTTGAATTTTTGTTGACAGAATACCTTGATGGGATGACAACTAAGGAAGATATCTACAATGCAGTGTATAAAACCATTCAAAACTCCCTGCTGAATAACTTATAGGTACATAAGGTGTTTAATATTGCATATTAAGGGCTTCAACCCCTGGATAATCCATGTGAGTAATTTTCTCCTCTTCTTTGTCTCTTCAGCAGGAATGGGCCGACACCAGACTGTGTATAGACTTGTAAATATCATTTTGAGTAAATGTGTAACACCGATTCTTTACTTCTAGTCTGATTTGTAAATAGACACCAGTGTAACTTATGAATGAACAGCAGAATAAGTGTTTTGTATAATCGTGTAATTCTTTTTCTAAAAGATAAGTCACCTCTGGACTACCCAGTGTCTAATACCTGTATCTGATGAGAAATTATAAAGCTGTCACTAGAAACAACTTAAACACAACTGAATTCACCTCATGTTTCCTGTTTCCTTCCTGTCGGACCTCATCAAACACCTACACACACCCATGTAGTTCCCATAAAGTGCCATAAACTTGCCAATTTAGTTCCAGATCTTTTGTATTCTTTGAAGATGACTGATAACATTCCTGTAGGTCATCAAATCTTTAAGATTAGATCAAGATTAATTTTCTCTTGCTTGTCATTTCAAAATATTAGTTGTTAGGAAGTCTTTCCAATATGAAATCTAAGGAAGGCTCCATGAATGAGTGAGGAACCATTAAATTAGTTTGAAAAAGAGTTTATTGTAATGTGTCTGAGAAGCTCAGATAGTAAGAGTTCCCTCACAACACCATTTATTTAATTAGTGTAAGGGTCCATTGACTTTACAGAACCACTTATTGTGGCTTTGTAAACGCATACAGACTCGCATATATACATACAGACATACAGACTCGCATATATACATACATACCCACTAATATTTGTGTAAATGTCCCTGAGCAGGCTGCAGAGGAATCTCACACAGTGTGAAGCCAACGTTAAGCATCTCGCACAGTTCTAGCTTAATATTTGAGCATTCTTCTAGTCAGAATTGGTTGATTACCTGTGGCACACAGAGAAGACCTTTTGGCATGGTTCAAACATTGTCACCAGTGTTGAGCTTCAGCCTATTGCAGAAGCTAAATGTTACACTTCAAGATCCAAAATTATCCATATGTAATGTGTTTTTAATATGAACTTTTAAACAGTAATCCACTATCTACATTATTCCATTCAATTTCTACAATGCAGCAGTACCAGTTGTAGCTAAACAGACCATCAGCACAATGCTGCCACAACCATGCTTACCAGTGTTATTAGGTTTGAAGTTTGAATTTTAGATATGCTCTTAGTTATGCAGCATGCAATTACTTCATTACCATCCTTTTGGCTGTCGCCGATGTAAACTTTATGTAAAATCACTCTGTAGGGTAACACTGGTGTTCCAGCATCTTCCAGTTAATGCTAGGCCAGAGCCTTCATGTTCATGGTCGTTTATTGAGCATAATGATCAATTTTCGTTTATTTGAAAGTGCCAGTTTGGGTCAGATGATTGAAAGTTAGAGACATTTATGTGGTCTGTTTGGACAATGATCCCAAAGGCACATCTGAAGTGTTTTTAGAACAGGTTAATGGTCAGTGGTAATTGTATTGTCCCCAATATAAAATAGATTTGGAGCATACATTAAAAAAAAAACAACAACAGCACATGCAGTACACAAAAGGAAAAACAGAACAACTCAAGTTTGACCAATCAGCCTCAAAACATGTATTGTGCAGTAAAGTAACACTAAGGATAAAGCAGGATGGCATCAAGCTTCTGAAACAGCCTCAATCTCAACCCTGTAGAAAATGTAAGAACATTGCTGCTTAATTGCTGGGTCTCTTACAGAAAGCAAACCAATTTAACTAAAAAACATACATTTTTCCAGGAAGGGCAATATATTTTCTACCAAAATTATGCCGGAAGCTGGTTGAAGATGAACTTGCTCTAGGACATTTAACCAACTACTAGTGAGGGGTATGCATAGACCTTTCACCGCTTGTAGATTGAAGAAAATTCATAATAAATTCAATCTTGTAAACCCAATTCTTGTTTTCACAACAAAGAAGTTGAACCTTTTCCTGCTGGAAAACTACTTGTTTAAATAAATAATTAAAGTCCAAAATAATTTGGCATTCATGCCCATGCTGAACAGAACTGCATTCTTGTTATTCACAGCCATTTTAAATTTTATTGTAATCTAATCTAATTTGTTGTAAGTTGTTTCTTCAGCCCCAATCAAATATATTTTGGCTGAATATGTTGCCTTTACGCTACATTTTAAATTTTTGTGTATTTCTGGAGGTTATTAGGAGACCTCTAAAGGTAATATATCTACAAACCCATGTATAAAATGTTCTTTCCTTTACAGCCAGGCAAGGTTGAGTCAGCAACAGAACAACTTGTGTACATCTCACTGAAGCCAACGCCCAGAGCACCAGGTGTTGGGCTTAAGGCTTACGTCATATTTCCCTGCATACTGGAACATTATACTGGACATCATTTGTGTCCCATTCATTGGCCATTAAAGCTGAAACTGCTACATAATCTTATTTTTTGTTCTTTTATATGTTTTTTGTTTCAGACTTTTGTCTGAATATGCTAAAAAGTAAAATGGAGTAAAACACAAAGTGGTGGATTTGTACTTTATTGATATTTTAATACCAAAAGCATGAAAACAATATGGCAAACTATAAAAAAAATTAACAGAACAAAGCAATGATCCATAATTACAACAATTCTTACAATTCTTAAATTCCAAAGACAAGTTTCTCATGTCTAAATTCGATAAAAGCTTCACCTCAGTCTGTATATTCATATGGATAAAGATTGCTCCACACAGTCCTGGGACCACAGAGGGAGTGTCGGGGGAATGTCAGGGTCTCATGATACATCTTTGGGCGACTTCACATGCCAGCAGAGTAGCTGCTCTTCAGGAATAAATTTAGACTAAGGGCCTGAGGTGTCAGGAGAATATACGTAACAAATGTACAGCCAATTACTTATTGCAACACACCCACTCACAGCTCTGAGGCCATGTGTGCTACCCCCCCCCCCCCCTCATGTAATGTGAGAAATCATCATGGAAACCTTCGGACATGCAGCCAGGGAGTCTAAATAAGGACGGAGAGGCAGTGACACAGGAGATAGGGAGACATGTCATGTTCCACAGAGCTATGGTGTGAGTGTGAGTTTCCCCTTGCTTAGTAATTACCACATGACATAGAAATAATTAGGGGATTATATGAGATATTTTATTAAATTAAGAACTGAAGTGTAAACCCAGGAACATTAATCCTTGAATGGCTAGCGCTGGTGTTTTTATAGCAAAAATGTTAACAAACCAGAAAGAAAAACTATCTTTATTACACCCCAATAATCAACATGCTCTGTTTTGTTTTGTTTTATTCCAACAAACTATTAAAACTATTTAAATCATAACTGTATTTTAAAAAGAAAAGTACAGTAAAATTAATCTTAAGACCTTGGAGTGCAGTTTATTGCTGACATAGAAAGTTAAAAAAGGTCAAAATGTATATTCTGTGAAATGAAAAGGAAATGATACATGTTGTTCAAAAAGAGAGCTACAAAAAGTCCTGGTAGCACTCTTTAGAAGCTATGCAGAGGTCACAGCAAACATGTGGCCAGGTGAGACTTCAATTCAATTCAATTCAGTTTTTATTTATATAGCGCCAATTCACAACACATGTTGTCTCAAGGCACTTCACAAAAGTCAGGTACATACATTCCAATTAATCCTAACCATTGAACAGTGCAGTCAGATTCAGTTATTTATTCAAATTGGATAAAAGGTTTTTCTATCTAAGGAAACCCAGCAGATTGCATCCAGTCAGTGACTTGCAGCATTCACTCCTCCTGGATGAGCATGTAGAGACAGTGGACAGTCACTGGCGTTGACTTTGCAACAATCCCTCATACTGAGCATGCATGTAACGACAGTGGAGAGGAAAAACTCCCTTTTAACAGGAAGAAACCTCCAGCAGAACCAGGCTCAGTGTGAGCGGCCATCTGCCACGACCGACTGGGGGTTTGAGAGAACAGAGCAGAGACACAAAGAGAACAAAGAAGCACTGATCCAGGAGTACTTTTTATGGAAAGGAAAAGTAAATGTTAATGGATGTAGCTCCTTTAGTTGTTTCACCTAGAAAGAAAGAACAGATAAACTCTGAGCCAGTTTTCAAGGTTAGAGTCTGAAAGAGAGCACATATAATTAGTTACAGTAAAAGCTCAGTCAATTGCTATGTCTAGGAGAAAGAAAGGATTAAACACTGAAAGATATGATTAATCTATCTTTAGTAAATGGATATGTACCACAGGCTTTTAAGTTAGCTGTAATTAAACCTTTACTTAAGAAACCTTCGCTTGATCGAGATGACTTGAAAAATTACAGACCTATATCCAATCTTCCATTCTTATCTAAAATTCTTGAGAAAATAGTTGCTAATCAAATGTGTGAGCATTTACACAGCAATGACCTGTTTGAAGAGTTTCAGTCAGGCTTCAGAGCTCATCATAGCACTGAAACAGCTCTGCTGAAAGTCACTAATGATATTCTTATGGCCTCAGATAATGGACTTGTGTCTGTACTGGTTCTGTTAGATCTCAATGCTGCATTTGATACAGTCGACCATAATATTCTCTTAAAAAGGCTGGAATATGCTGTAGGGATCAGGGGAACAACGCTAGGCTGGTTTAAATCTTATCTGTCTAACAGATTCCAGTTTGTTCACGTAAATGATAAATAATCTTTAAACTCCATGGCTAATTGTGGAGTACCACATGGTCCAGTACTTGGGCCAATTCTCTTTGCTATACAGGTCCTTCTCAAAATATTAGCATATTGTGATAAAGTTAATTATTTTCCATAATGTAATGATGAAAATTTAACATTCATATATTTTAGATTCATTGCACACTAACTGAAATATTTTAGGTCTTTTATTGTCTTAATACGGATGATTTTGGCATACAGCTCATGAAAACCCAAAATTCCTATCTCACAAAATTAGCATATTTCATCCGACCAATAAAAGAAAAGTGTTTTTAATACAAAAAACGTCAACCTTCTAATAATCATGTACAGTTATGCACTCAATACTTGGTCGGGAATCCTTTTGCAGAAATGACTGCTTCAATGCGGCGTGGCATGGAGGCAATCAGCCTGTGGCACTGCTGAGGTCTTATGGAGGCCCAGGATGCTTTGATAGCGGCCTTTAGCTAATCCAGAGTGTTGGGTCTTGAGTCTCTCAACGTTCTCTTCACAATATCCCACAAATTCTCTATGGGGTTCAGGTCAGGAGAGTTGGCAGGCCAATTGAGCACAGTGATACCATGGTCAGTAAACCATTTACCAGTGGTTTTGGCATTGTGAGCAGGTGCCAGGTCGTGCTGAAAAATGAAATCTTCATCTCCATAAAGCTTTTCAGCAGATGGAAGCATGAAGTGCTCCAAAATCTCCTGATAGCTAGCTGCATTGACCCTGCCCTTGATAAAACACAGTGGACCAACACCAGCAGCTGACACGGCACCCCAGACCATCACTGACTGTGGGTACTTGACACTGGACTTCTGGCATTTTGGCATTTCCTTCTCCCCAGTCTTCCTCCAGACTCTGGCACCTTGATTTCCGAATGACATGCAGAATTTGCTTTCATCCGAAAAAAGTACTTTGGACCACTGAGCAACAGTCCAGTGCTGCTTCTCTGTAGACCAGGTCAGGCGCTTCTGCCGCTGTTTCTGGTTCAAAAGTGGCTTGACCTGGGGAATGCGGCACCTGTAGCCCATTTCCTGAACACGCCTGTGCACGGTGGCTCTGGATGTTTCTACTCCAGACTCAGTCCACTGCTTCCGCAGGTCCCCCAAAGTCTGGAATCGGCCCTTCTCCACAATCTTCCTCAGGGTCCGGTCACCTCTTCTCGTTGTGCAGCATTTTCTGCCACACTTTTTCCTTCCCACAGACTTCCCACTGAGGTGCCTTGATACAGCACTCTGGGAACAGCCTATTCGTTCAGAAATGTCTTTCTGTGTCTTACCCTCTTGCTTGAGGGTGTCAATAGTGGCCTTCTGGACAGCAGTCAGGTCGGCAGTCTTACCCATGATTGGGGTTTTGAGTGATGAACCAGGCTGGGAGTTTTAAAGGCCTCAGGAATCTTTTGCAGGTGTTTAGAGCTAACTCGTTGATTCAGATGATTAGGTTCATAGCTCGTTTAGAGACCCTTTTAATGATATGCTAATTTTGTGAGATAGGAATTTTGGGTTTTCATGAGCTGTATGCCAAAATCATCCGTATTAAGACAATAAAAGACCTGAAATATTTCAGTTAGTGTGCAATGAATCTAAAATATATGAATGTTAAGTTTTCATCATGACATTATGGAAAATAATGAACTTTATCACAATATGCTAATATTTTGAGAAGGACCTGTATATATGCTTCCAATAGGTCAAATGATCAGGCAGCATGGGATAAATTTTCACTGTTACGCTGATGATACGCAGCTTTACTTATCCATAAATCCTGATGAACCCAACCAGTTAGATAGACTACAAGCATGTCTTGAAGACATACAAACTTGGATGACTTAAAATTTTTTGCTTCTAAATTCAGACAAGACAGAAGTTGTCGTCTTTGGACCGGAGTCTTTAAAAAAGAAACTGCTTAGTCAATTACTTAACCTGGTTCCACATGAGAGGAGCCTGATAACTAAAGGATCTGCCTCCCATTCTACTTCTAGAGACTCTAGGAACCACCAGTAAACCTGCAGTCTGAGAACGAAGTGCTCTGTTTGGAACATATGGAACAATCAGATCTCTGATGTATGATGGAGCTAGATCATTGAGGGGTTTATATGTGAGGAGGAGAATTTAAAATTCTATTCTGGAGCCAATGAAGGAAAGCTAAAATAGGAGAAATATGATCTCTCTTTTTAATTTTCATCAGAACTCTTGCTGCAGCATTTTGAATCAGCTGAAGGCTTTTAACTGCATTTTGTGGAGATCCTGATAGTAAAGAATTACAATAGTCCAGCCTTGAAGTAACAAATGCATGGACTAGTTTTTCAGCGTCACTCCTGGATAGGATATTTCTAATGTTCCGGAGATGAAAGAAAGAAATCCTAGAAACCTGTTTAATATAGGATTTAAATGACATGTCCTGGTCAAAAGTAACACCAAGGTTTTTTACTTTATTACCGGAGGTCAATTTAATGCCATCCAGGTTAAGTGATTGACTAAGCAGTTTCTTTTTTAAAGACTCCAGTCCAAAGACGACAACTTCTGTCTTGTCTGAATTTAGAAGCAAAAATATATCTTCAAGACATGCTTGTCTTGTCAGGATTTATGAATAAGTAAAGCTGCGTATCATCAGCATAACAGTGAAAATTTATCCTATGCTGCCTGATCATTTGACCTATTGGAAGCATATATATAGTAAAGAGAATTGGCCCAAGTACTGAACTCTGTGGTACTCCACAATTAACCCTGGAGTTTAAAGATGATTTATCATTTACATGAACAAACTGGAATCAGACAGATAAGATTTAAACCAGCCTAGCGCTGTTCCCCTGATCCCTACAGCATATTCCAGCCATTTTAAGATAATATTATGGTCGACTGTATCAAATGCAGCACTGAGATCTAACAGAACCAGAACAGACACAAGTCCATTATCTGAGGCCATAAGAATATCATTAGTGACTTTCAGCAGAGCTGTTTCAGTGCTATGATGAGCTCTGAAGCCTGACTGAAACTCTTCAAACAGGTCATTGCTGTGTAAATGCTCACAGATTTGATTAGCAACTATTTTCTCAAGAATTTTAGATAAGAATGGAAGATTGGATATAGGTCTGTAATTTTTCAAGTCATCTCGATCAAGCGAAGGTTTCTTAAGTAAAGGTTTAATTCCAGCTACCTTAAAAGCCTGTGGTACATATCCATTTACTAAGGATAGATTAATCATATCTAAAATGGGGCTGGTAATCAGAGGGAACACTTCCTTAAATAATTTGGTTGGGATTGGGTCTAACATACAAGTTGAAGGTTTAGATGAAGCTAATATTTCTGATATCTCAGGAAGCTCCACAGGACCAAAACAGTCCAAACACATATCAGGTTCTGCAGTTATTTCCAATGTTGTCTCACATGCTGAGGATGAAGTAATCATCTTCGGGAGTATGTCAAAGAGAATCAATTTTATTTAAGAAGAATCTCATAAAGTCATGACTGCTAAGAGCTAAGGGAATGGATGGCTCAACAGAGCTATGACTCTGTGTAAGTTTAGCAACTGTACTAAAGAGAAACCTAGGATTATTCTTGTTCTCTTCTATTAATGATGAGAAATAAGCTGTTCTGGCTTGGCAAAGTGTCTTTTTATACAACAGTAGGCTATTTTTCCAGATTAAGTAGGAATCCTCTAGGTGTGTAGAGCGCCATTTTCTATCCAATTTTCTAACATTGTGCTTTAAAGTACGCTGCTCTGAATTAAACCAAGGAGCCAGCCTCCTATGAATAATTATCCTCTATCTCTATTTCAAAGGGGCTGCATTGTCTAATGCACCACGCAATGATGAAGTAACACTATGAACAAGAGAATCAATTTGTCAAGGGACAGAAATGAAATTATTTTCCTCCTCTGTGTTTTTCTGTGATAATGAGAAAATTAAAAGTGGAACAGATTCTTTAAAGGTTGTTACAGCATTGTCTAATAATGATCTATTATAATAAAATTTTCTTTCAGGTGTGGATTACTCGGTTAAATTATACTCAAAGGTCATTAAAAAATGGTCGACAGGACAGGGTTATGAGAAAATATTATGTCTTTACACTCAATGCCATATTTCTTAAATAACACTTTTTGGCCAGCATAAAAAAACTCAATTTAACATAAAACTAACACTGCACAACACCATAAAACAATCATCTCCAATGTAAAACATGGTAGTGGCTGCATCATGCTGTGGGGATGCATTTCTTTGGCAGGGAAAGGCAAGCTAAAGGACATATGGAGGTGAATACAGGACAATCCTGGAAGAAAACCCTGTTGGAGGTTTAAAATGATTTTAAAATGATTTGAGACTGGAGGCTCCCTGAAGCCAGAGCCACAACTAAATTATTTAGATCACATCTTATTAATGTGCTAGGACCACCCAATCAAAGTCTAGACCTAAATGTGATTCAAAATCTGTAGTATACCTCGGAAATCACAGTTGACAGATACTGTCAGTGAAATCTGACTGTGCTTGAGTGATTTGACGACGAAGAATGGATAAAGTATTCAGTCTCTAGATGCACAAAGTGAGTAGAGGCATATTCCAAAAAACCTGCAGGTGTAACTCCAGTGAAAGGTAGTTCAGCAAAGCATTGACTCAGGTAGGCTGAGCACATTTGCAAACCATAGTTTTTCATTTTTTATTTGTTAAAAATGTGGACTACCATGTATCATTTACCTGCTAATTTGTGTTGGTCTTTCACATAAAGTCTCCAACAATACACAGACATTTGTGGTGATGACATGCCGAAATATGTAAAGATTCAAGGGGAATGAATACTTTTGCTACATTGAGCCATAAACACCAACAAAAGCAATGTCTGCTGCATGATTTGAGCAATTTCTAGTCAGAAAATTTTAAAAAAGCATAAGGAGGCACATAAACAAACATTGTTAATGTTCTTTCCATTTCTGCTCACACTTTTGGTTTAAAAACATAAAAATATTAATTGGAAACAACAATGAACAAAACATCAACATTAACAGACTTTACCACGAGTAAAGCAACACAAATATAGGCATCCAGACTTGATTTAGTATAAATATACTTCATATTCTACTTCATATGTTCAGAATAATAAACATAATGTATTAAGAATTATTTAATTAACTACTTGATATAACTAATAATTTGTGTAAAGCTCAATAAATACAGGCTCTAAATTAAATGTTGTAATGTAAAAGCTGTAAATGGTGTTACACTGTTACCATGCCCAAACTGTTTCCAGATCCTTTTTTCAGGCTTATTGTTGCTTCACTCTCATAAAAGAAATTAAGGTCAAGATATATCCTCCTTACAAGACAAGCTGTTCATGTGGAAGGTGATAATTATGACAGTCAGAATAAAATGTTTTCAATAGATCACATATTAAAGGTTGCAACACTAATTTGTCACATGTCGATGAATGAGAAAGGGGAAGACGGACACAGTGTGTGGTTAAAGGCTAAAACTTGAGGAGAGCTGACTGAGCAGATACTAGCAACGATTAGTCAGACACAAGTTAGACATGTCACACTAAACGACATGTCAGATCAGTAATTATTTAGTAATATTACACTTTAATTAAGGATTAAGTTCAAAACACATGTCTTTTATGTGCTGTTTTTGGCTTGAATATACACGTAGGAGCAGCGTTTATTCATTTAAATTTTTTTCAAACAATTTTCCAGCATCTCACCTGCTTTGTCTCCCCATGATCAGTGGTAAACTCTCTGAATTTATCATTTTACTCCTCAGAAGAGCAGAGTTAGGCCTCAGAGAAACACAACAGGTATATTCCATGAACGGGGGGAGTTTCTTGTAGTAATACCCATTTAAGACCATCGTCTTCTTTATTTCTCACAAGAAGCAAAGTTGTGAGCAGCCTGGGATACCTAGATTGATATATTCAAAGTGTAAAAGGATTAGTCTTTCATTCAGGGAGTAATTTGTTGTTGCTGCTCCCGTACCATCAAAACAACCAGAAAACTTTTGCTTTATTTCCAAGCATTCCTAATTTACAGTAAAAACTATTATTTGTGCAACATTTGTTGTGATTTGTTTTACTTTCAGTTCATACACACACTAAAGGCTCAATTCAACATTCATACTTACTGGCTATACATGTCCTGCTCAGGAGGTCTTGTGCCAAACCTGTGCTGAGGATCAGTGCTTCTTATAAATCAGGGCTGTGGCAGACAGCAGAATGGGGCGGTGCTGGACTTCAGAACAGGAGTAAGGTTTCTCTGTCTAAAAATAGTACAGCTTTTCATACTGATGCCCTATTTGGCCGAAGCAAAGTCACTCGGTGATATTCCATCTCACAGAAGACGAGAAGTGAGCACTGCATGTTTCCTCTCTAAATCAGTGTCTTCTTTTTACTGTTGGTTGCCCACATCACTCATGAGCTTAACCCCGTGCTTGACACCTGGTACAGATTTGTTAGATACGAAAGCCTTACCTTGACTTCTCCAAACATTCTTCTTGTAACTGTAGCTAATTGGCCTTTAGGTTATTAATGTGGGAAAATGCAAATTTCGGTTGACTCTAAAGGGTTCATTTTAGAGTAAAAGCTTCTTTCTTAGTCAGGACTCTGTTAGTAGAAGCAGACAAAGCAGGCTAAAATTAAGCTTCTGGAATGGTCATTGGCTCCTTGATCGAACTGCATTTGACACAATGGACCACAGTTTTAATTTCTCGTTTAGAACAGTGGGTCGTTGTTAAAATTAGCGCACTGCATTAGTTCAAAAGGTTCGATCCGGGACTCGGTTCAGACCGAGTCTCTGTGTCTCAGGTCAGCTCAGTCAGATCCAGGGATAAATTAGTACAGAAGTTTCAAAATTTCAAACTTGTTTTCTTTAAACTAGAGCAGATTTTCTGAATGGCCGATAAGCTGTACCGCTAGGGCAAAACGCTCAGGTAACGAAGTGCAGGCGCAGTCTCCTCCTATACTGCCCAGCTGATGAGCCTGATGAGCTACACCTGTCCCTCTCCAGCTCCTCCAGGCAACCGCACCTGGTGGTGAGAAGTGGTTAGCAGCAGGTAGATCACACCAAAGATTCTGACATGCCGCCTCTCTTTGAGAGTGTCTTCAGTCAGATCTGCTGTAAGACAGACCGCTTCAGGAGATCCTTCCTGCCCACAGCCATCATATACAACAGCTCTTTGAAGAAACGTGTATAAAATGAGCTAAAACAACATTTAATTTCCCTTTGGGAAGAATAAAGTACTTTAGAATTTTATTATGAATTTGTTATGGGGTCCCACAGGGCTCAGTGTTAGGCCCTCTTCTTTTTTCCATTTATCTGCTACCACTTGGCTCCATTTTCAGGAAACATGGAGTTTCCTTTCATTATTATGCAGATGATTCCCAAATTAAAAAGACAAAGGGTTACCCATTAGTTCGTTCGTTCGTCGTCTTCCGCTTATCCAGGACCGGGTCGCGGGGGCAGCAGACTCAGCAGAGACGCCCAGACGTCCCTCTCTCCAGACACCTGCTCCAGCTCCTCCAGGGGGAGCCCAAGGCGTTCCCAGGCCAGCCGAGAGACATAGTCCCTCCAGCGTGTCCTGGGCCGTCCCCTGGGCCTCCTCCCGGTGGGACGTGCCTGGAACACCTCCCGAGGAAGGCGTCCAGGAGGCATCCGGTATAGATGCCCGAGCCACCTCAACTGGCTCCTCTCAATGTGGAGGAGCAGCGGCTCTACTCCGAGCTCCTCCCAGATGGCCGAGCTCCTCACCCTATCTCTAAGGGAGTGCCCGGCCACCCTACGGAGGAAGCTCATTTCAGCCGCTTGTATCCGTGATCTCGTTCTTTCGGTCATGACCCAAAGTTCATGGCCATAGGTGAGGGTAGGAATGTAGACCGACCAGTAAATTGAGAGCTTTGCTTTTCGGCTCAGCTCTCTCTTCACCACAATGGACCGGCACAGCGCCCCCATTACTGTGGCAGCTGCACCGATCCGTCTGTCGATCTCCCGCTCCATTCTTCCCTCACTCGTGAACAAGACCCCGAGATACTTAAACTCCTCCACTTGAGGCAGGAACTCCCCTCCAACCTGAAGAGGACAAGCCACCCTTTTCCGGTCGAGTACCATGGCCTCGGACTTGGAGGAGCTGATCCTCATCCCAGCCGCTTCACTCTCGGCTGCGAACCGCCCCAGCGCATGCTGTAGGTCTTGGCTAGAGGGGGCCAGCAGGACCACGTCATCCGCAAAAAGAAGAGACGAAATCCACTGGTCCCCAAACCAGACCCCCACCGGCCCTTGGCTGCATCTAGAAATCCTGTCCATAAAAGTTATGAACAGGACCGGCGACAAAGGGCAGCCCTGCCGGAGTCCAACATGCACTGGGAACAGGTCCGACTTAGTGCCGGCAATGCGGACCAAACTCCTGCTCCGCTCGTACAGGGACCGGATGGCCCCTAATAAAGGGCCCCCTATTCCATACTCCTGGAGCACCCCCCACAGGGCATCACGAGGGACACAGTCGAATGCCTTCTCCAGGTCCACAAAACACATGTGAACCGGTTGGGCAAACTCCCATGAACCCTCGAGCACCCTGTAGAGGGTAGAGAGCTGGTCCAGTGTTCCACGGCTGGGACGAAAACCACACTGTTCCTCCTGAAGCCGAGGTTCGACTATCGGTCGGACTCTCCTCTCCAATACCCTGGCGTAGGCCTTACCAGGGAGGCTGAGGAGTGTGATCCCCCTGTAGTTGGAACACACCCTCCGGTCCCCCTTCTTATAAAGGGGGACCACCACCCCAGTCTGCCAGTCCAGAGGCACTGTCCCCGACTGCCACGCAATGTTGAAGAGGCGTGTCAACCATGACAGCCCTACAACATCCAGACACTTGAGGTACTCAGGGCGGATCTCATCCACCCCCGAAGACTTGCCACCGCGGAGCTTTTTAACCACCTCGGTGACTTCAGCCTGGGTGATTAAAGAGTCCAACCCCGAGTCCCCAGCCTCTGTTTCCACCACGGAATGCGTAATGGCAGGATTGAGGAGATCCTCGAAGTACTCCTTCCACCGCCCGATAATGTCCTCAGTCGAGGTCAGCAGTCTCCCGCCCCCACTATAAACAGTGTTGGCAAAGCACTGCTTCCCCCTCCTGAGGCGCCGGACGGTTTGCCAGAATTGCTTCGAGGCCAACTGGTAGTCCTTCTCCATGGCCTCACCGAACTCTTCCCAGGCCCGAGTTTTTGCCTCTGCCACAGCCCGGGCCGCAGCACGCTTGGCCTCACGGTACCCGTCAGCCGCCTCAGGAGTCCCACAAGCCAACCACAGCCGATAGGACTCCTTCTTCAGCTTAACAGCATCCCTTACTGCCGGTGTCCACCACCGGGTTCTGGGATTGCCGCCACGACAGGCACCGCAGACCTTACGGCCGCAGCTATGGGCAGCAGCATCGACAATAGATGCAGAGAACATGGTCCACTCGGACTCTATGTCTCCAACATCCCCCGGGATCTGGTCGAAGCTCTCCCGGAGGTGGGAGTTGAATACATCCCTGGCCGAGGGCTCCGCCAGGCGTTCCCAGCAGACCCTCACTATGCGCTTGGGCCTGCCGAGTCTGTCCGGCTTTCTCCTCCTCCAGCGGATCCAACTCACCACCAGGTGATGATCAGTGGACAGCTCAGCCCCTCTCTTCACCCGAGTGTCCAAAACATGCGGCCGAAGGTCTGATGATACGACAACAAAGTCGATCATCGACCTCCTGCCTAGGGTGTCCTGGTGCCAAGTGCACTGATGGACACCCTTATGTTTGAACATGGTGTTCGTTATGGACAATCCGTGACTAGCACAGAAGTCCAATAACAAAACACCACTCGGATTCAGATCGGGGAGGCCATTCCTCCCGATCACGCCTCTCCAGGTGTCACTGTCGTTCCCCACGTGGGCGTTGAAGTCCCCCAGCAGAATAATGAAGTCCCCGGGAGGGGCACTTTCCAGCACCCCCGACAGGGACGCCAAGAAGGCAGGGTACTCTGCACTACCACTCGGCCCGTAGGCTGAAATGATAGTCAGAGACCTCTCCCCAACCCGAAGGCGCAGGGATACAACCCTCTCATCCACTGGGGTAAACCCCAACACGAGACGGCTGAGCTGGGGGGCAACAAGCAAACCCACACCAGCCCGCCGCCTCTCCCCGTGGGCCACTCCAGAGTAGAAGAGAGTCCAACCCCTCTCAAGGAGATGGGTTCCAGAGCCCACGCTGTGCGTGGAGGCGAGCCCGACTATTTCTAGTCGATATCTCTCGACCTCCCGCACAAGCTCAGGCTCCTTCCCCCCCAGCGAGGTGACATTCCACGTCCCTAGAGCCAGCCTAAGCATCCGGGGATCGGGCCGTTGAGGTCTCCACCTTCGTCCGCCACCCAATCCTCTTTGCACCGGTCCCTCACGGTTCCCCCTGCAGGTGGTGGGCCCACTGGCAGAAACCCATTAGTTTCTTTGTTTAAATGCCTTGATTATATAAAGACATGGATGCCCTTAAACCTTTTGCATCTGAACAAACAAAAAACACAAGTGTTTTTGGTAACACATCAGAGACCTTTTCTATAAATCTTGTCTCAATATGTTAGGCTGATCTTCACAAACCCAGAAGTTAAGATAGATGCAGACCTGAAACTTCACAGTCAAATTAGGGCAGTTGTGAAATCTAGTTTCTTCCATCTGAGGCAGATCCTTACTACCAGGCAGCCATTTGAAACAGTAATCCATGCTTTTATCACATCCAGACTGGATTACTGTAACGCACAATATTTAGGGATTATTGATACATCCATTAGGCGCCTGTAGATTGTGCAAAATACTGCAGCATTGCTCTGAAGTCCGAGCACAGCACAGTTTTAATGTCACTCCATTGATTACTTGTATAATTCAGGATGTATTTTAAAGTTCTTTTATTTGCTTTTAAATCTCTTAGCTCTCTGAGCTCCTACAGCTACATATACCTGTCTGCTCCCATAGGTCTGCAGCTCCGTAAAGTGCCAAAAACTAAGCGCAAACTTATAGATGACCACGCTTTTTCTGTAACTACTCAAAAAATGTGGAATGAGCTGCCGTCAAATGTTTGACAGGTCTCATCGCTCTGTGAGTTTAAAAACGTTCTTATAACACACTTATTTGCAAAAGCATTTTGTACTTCCTGATAGGTTGGCTCTTATTTTCTTTTATTTTCTTTGTAATCTATCTTAATTTCTAGGATGTATATTCTTACCTGTCTGTTTTTAACTTGTATTTTTTATTTGCAATATGTACAGCACTTTGTGCTTCACAAATAAAGATGGTATGGCATGGTATGGTATGGTATGATATGGTACGGTTATTATTTACTTGTAAATGTTCAAAATAAACTAAACCTGAAAAATCAAAATGGAGCAAACAAGCTATGAAATATTGCACTGATCCTTAAAGAATATTTAAAAAGGTGCCTTTCGTTTTGTGCACCTCATTATCCACCTTGTAATAAAATTCACATGCAGAACTAGACCCTTGCTGTGTGTTCAGGTCATCTATAAAAGTATAGTGACATTTTCTTTACAAAGACACATACTGCCACCTTCTGGTTAACGTTTAAAACTGCGTCAATCCATGGCTACGTGTGTAATACAACCAGATCAGTTGGGAAATTGTGATTTCCAAAGAAAAAACAACTACAACAAACTATAAGAAGATGCACTTTTATAAATCCTTTAAGTATTCCAGGTTCATGAAGCCAATAAAAGGGTTATTTGTATTTGGTGATATCTGTTACACTGGGAAAAAGAAAATGCACGTTTCAGTTTTTCTTTAATTATATGATGACGGATGCGCAAATAAATCTGAGATATTAAAAGGATCAGCCATTTTTTCTTGTGGAATATAACTAGACCTAAATATGGCAGGATTTGGACGACTGCTTGACCGTTCACGGCATTGCGTAAAGTTTACTGAACAAACGTCCTTGTGTAACTGAACCTAACCACGGCAAGGAATGGGTTAAATTATATTCATGGAAGTTTGACTTTACAAAAGTCACTAGGCTGAATTGGACAAATTTGCAGAGAGAAGGTCCGTCCCTCCTCTCGGTACCAGCTGTTAAGTGGCATGCTGTTTATAGGAGGCGGATCTCGTCTTCGCTTTTCATCCTCTGATTTTTGTGCAACTCATTTTTGTAAATAAATCTTTTAAACGAGAGGATCTTTCCAGTTTTATTGTCATGGCAAAGTGGTCAATTTTATCATTATATTTTTTCCAAGTACTTCTTCGCTTCAACTTTGGACAGCAGCGCCCAGCTGGACCCTGGCGGCACCGCATCCAGTGGGAGAATAACGGGCAGGTTTACAGCTTACTGAGCACAGGGTCAGAGTACCAGGCTCCGGTTCGGTCTGGCAGCCAGTCGGGAGTTTATCTGAGCAGCAGGAGGCAAGGCGCTGCTAGTAATGTGCCGGACGCACGCAGAGGAGCCGCTCCTGGAGCACAGGTTGTGCGCTTTACAGAAGCACAGGGCTTCAATGCATCTTCATCAGGCAGTTTAAGAGACTCATTAGGCAGAAGAGAAGCTGCGCATGGTGGTGCTTTCCATACCACAGGAGGGGAGCCAGGTATTGATGCACAACACCAACAATTACCCGCAGTGCCGGGGGGGATACTTGTCTCCAGGGAACCCGCGCATCCGTCAGTTCTGGAAACCGAACTTGAGGCACCGGCTCCTTTCCCAGTGTCAAATGTGTATATAACAAACGAGGCTGAAGGAGAGGGTATGGTCAACGACGACCCCCGAAACTTGTTTAAAACCCACAGGAATTCTGTTTTCTACAACTTGTATCCCAACAGAGGCAGGTCAGTGGCCCGGACGCGCAATCCGCCCGGAACAGGCTACGGAACAAGGTATTTCCAAAATGGTGAGTTTGAAAGTGTCTCTTTCATTGGAAATGAGATCAGTCAGGTTAAAGATAAGGCTTGCTTTTAATGTGTTTGTAGGTTTTAGTAAAGTTGTACTTTAGAATTTAAACTTATAGAAGCTAAAATGGACATTTGTTTTGACAAACTAGATTGGATAATCTTTAAGAAATGTTTCCCTTCTAAAAAAATATTCATTCATATCCTCAACAAAAGGCAGGATGCATCTCTGTAAATGTAGTACTCTGGAACTCGCCATTTGGCTGCATCTCAATAAATGTATATACTATAAATAGATTTTAGTAATTACATTCATGTAGAGATTTATAGCATGCTCAGTAATAAATACAAGAAATGTTGTGTTATTTTCGAGTTATGGCATACACAATAATGGGGAAAACTGCTGACTTGACGGTTTTCCAACACTGGCGCCAATATCAATCCAATATCAGATTCAAAGCCAACATAAACACATAATGAAATTAAGAAACAAATCAACTAATGCAACTGTAAGAGGCTATACAACAGAAATAAAAGTACAGATATTTTGCAGTTAATCTATAAGTTTTGTTTTCCAGATATATGCAGAGAGTATGCATCTTGTGGGTCTAGTAAAGCTGCTACTCTATTTTGATGAGGAACTTTTGTTGCAGGAACCATGATAGTTTTATGGGGCCAATGTAATCACCCTGCATTTCTCTTCTATGTACCAGGACAAAAACTAATTACCAGGGAATAAATTTAACCCTGTGTACTGTGTTATCATTACACACTTAAATGAATTTAATTCAGGTTGGCACATTACTCTGTACAATCATTCAGGTTTTTCTCCCTCTTTCTCATCTCTCTGAAAGCAGAACACTAAAATGTCTTTAAATTTGTTACAGTTACATCTTTCCATGGACTTTGTGGTGACTCTATATGTTAGGGTTTGAAAACTTTTGTATTGTTTATCACTCATGTCTGCTCTAAGTGCTTTTCCCTCCTACATGCCACAGAAAGGAATATGTGGGAGACGAATGAGTTATGATTACCAAGTCCTCACTCCCTCTCTGTTTAAAATCAAGACACATGAACCCTAACCTTTCTGACCCCACACACACACACACACACACACACACACACACACACACACACCCACACACACACCCTGAATGTTTGTTGAACTGTGTGTGAACCAGCATGTATAAATAAAGAGAGAGGGGTGCCAACACTTTGTAGTCTGCACTGCAAAAGTGAGCTACACTTGCTGCAAGTAAATCTGACTATGTATCGTTCTTGCCTCTGAGTTGACTAATTAATACCAAACACTATATAAGTTGTAGAGTTCATTCACTGTGTCAGAATCATCCTATTAAACTCTTGGCTGAAAATCTATGCTTTTATTTTCATAACGGAGCCTCTCTCCTACTCTCAGTAGTTGAGTAAGACCTCGGTTGAGGCAACCGTAACCGATTTATTGCTTCCACTGACAATCAAGGAAATATGGCTATCAAAATCGCTAATCAATGTATAATACTGCATAAATGATGAATTTCTTTATTGACTTTATGACCAATTGTTTGGTCAAAGTGTTGATGTTGAACATGGCTAGCGCTAGTGGCAAAAAGGTTCATATTATCTTAGGGGAACAGTCTTCTCTTTTGATATGAGCTAAAGTCCCCAACATAACCCACAGACATTAACATTCTTATACGACAAAGTTGACAGCAATCCCTCATCCTGAACATGTAAGTGGTGACAATGGAAAGGAAAGATTCCCTTTTCACAAGAAAAAACCTCCACCAGAACCTGGGTCAGTACGTGCGGGTATCTGCTGCAACCGAGTGGGGGTTTGAGAAGAAAGAGCAGACACCCAAAAACTATAAAAGTACTGGTTCAGCAGTACTTTTTATGTGAAAGAAAAAATAAAGATTTAATTGTAGCAGTAGATCATTTAGTGGTTTCTTGTAGGAGAGAAACATATAAAGTCTCATCCAGTAGTAAAATACATACAATAGCAATAGCTCATTTAATTGCTTTGTCAAAGTGAAAAAAAAAAAAAAAACGAGGTTAAAAACAAACAGCGCAGTCAAGTGTATCCTCCGTAAAGAGGAAACATAATGATATTGCCGATGATTGGTTAAAACTACCCAACATCTGTCCTGACAGTATAAAACCAGGATTTGGGTTATTGGCATAACTCAGAGGTTTTCTGTACACACTCAACAAAACAATGTCATGCTAAAGAATTTGCCATATTTATGTTCTTTTGGGAGGCACACAGTATGTAACATCTCTTAAAGATAAACTTGAGGATTTTTAATCTATTGATTAATCAGCATTGATTTAAAGAGTAAGACTGAGATCCTGTGAGTTCCCAAATTAGATAATACCACGATTATCCTTTGAGTCAAACTAAGACCAGAAAGAAAAATTCTTTCTTGTTTTCTCATTTTCAGTCCAGAGTTTTACATCAATGAACTGTTTCCAGCCTAAACAACCTCAGAGGAGAAAAATTGTATTGTCACTTCTAATTTCCTTCCCCAGGACTGCCAGACCTCATTCCAGAGCCCTATGCCATTCAAGCAGGGACTTATGTCCAGCGCATGCAGATGTACGCACTGCGCTGTGCTGCAGAGGAAAACTGTCTGGCTAGGTAAGATGTGTTTCCAAAGGTGATTCAAGTCTACTACGCACTCAGCCGCACGTAGGCACCATAATTCACACATGCACACACAAAACTTTCCTTTACTTTCACTCAAAGAATACTAACATTTCTGTTCTCAGCTTTAGGTTGTTTTGGGATTTGTCTGATTTATAAAAACAGTTTGGTCTTCCTATGGAGGAGCGGTTGGCCAGCATCACGTCCTGCCAAGACAAACATGTTCTAGGTTGATTTTCCCAAAAGCATTAAGCTCACTCGAACAAATAATTTTTGCTTCAATACATTTAAGAAAACTACACCTGGAAATTCAGGCAACAGCAGCACTTTCCAGCTCCTCTTAATCCCTGTTTTCTCCTGTGATTCATCCAAGGTCGGCTTATGCACCCAGCGTTCGAGACATCGACTTCAGGGTGCTTCTGCGATTCCCTCAGAAAGTGAAGAACCAAGGGACCGCTGATTTCCTCCCTCTCAAGCCCAGATATCAGTGGGACTGGCACAGCTGTCACCAGTGAGTTTCCTTGGCTGTTAAAGTGGAAATAAGAGACATCATATCATTTTGTTTAACGATCGTCATATCAGTGCTGCACTGCACGAGCCAGGAAAACATCACCAAAATCCCACAAAATATAATCACATCAATAAAATGGTGTCCCTAAAAGCATTCCTGAGGCCTGCCAGAAGAAATAAAAGATTTTTTCAGTTCAATTTAATCTCATCCTCAGGCACTACCACAGCATGGACGCCTTCAGTAACTACGACCTGCTGGACATTGTTACTGGACGTAAAGTGGCCGAGGGGCACAAGGCCAGTTTCTGCCTGGAGGACACCGGCTGTGACCCCGGATTCAGACGGCGCTACGCATGCACATCTCACACACAGGTAGATCTGGACCAGCAAAATCAATGCTTGAGTCTAAAAGTGCCAGCCAAGACTTTACAGCTGTTATGATTTTGTTCAAACAGACATGTCTAGGTGGGCCCGTTGGTCACTATAAACGGACCTCCAGCTGCTGTCAAGCAGATTTTTCCGTTCAGCAACAGAATAGTTGGTAGAACCTTTCAAATATCTGCTTATTCATAAAAATATTTAAGAAGGATTATGTCCCAATTTGATGGGCAAGGAGTGGAAGACCCACAGCGGTTTTTAAAACTCTTCATAAACTCTTCATATCCCATATTTTGTGACATTACAACCACATGTTTTCAGCTGCCTTTACTCTTCTTCCCCTAAATAAATTCTAGTGCAAAAAAACATGACTTTAGAAGTCACATTATCATTAAATAGTCCACCTGTGCATAATTAATTCTCAGTATAAATACAGTTGCTCTGTAAAGGCTTTGTGGGAGGACATTTGTAAAGAAATAGCTTCGCGAAGACCAAGGAACACAGCAGAAATATCAAAAATAAAGTTGTGGAGAAGTTTACAGCAGTGTTAGGTTATTAAACCCTCTGCAAATCTACAAAATCACAATAAGTCCCATTTGTGGTTCATCATGTCCAGGATATCAGCAAACATGTGGAAGAAGGTGCTCTGGTAAAAAGGGACCAAAACTGAACTTTTTGGCTGACATGCAAAACTCCTAGTGGCCCGAAAAACAAACACCACACATCGACCTTAACTAACCATTCCCACAATGAAACATGGCTGTGGGGAGGCTTTTCTTCAGCAGGGACCTGGAAACTGGTGCAAGTTCATGGGAAGATCAATTGAGAATAGTATACCTGTTCTCCATCCATGGCAATTCTGGAAGAATACCTGTTAGAAGCTGCAAAAGACTTCAGACTTGGACAGAGAATCCTCTTCTGATAATACTAAACATACAGACAGAGCTACAATTAAACGGTTTAGACCAAATGAATGGCCCAGTCAAACTACAGACCTAAATTCAATTGAAAATTTGCAGCTAGGCTTCAAAATTTAAGTTTTTAAAATTCAGCCTCTGAATGTGCAACGGAGGTAAAGACAGACCCCAAAAGACTTTCAGTTTAAAATCAGCAAAACCTGGTTCTACAAAGTATCGACTGAGGGGTGCTGAATACAAATACATGCCACACATTTCAGATTTTTTAAATAAAAATTCTGAAAACCATGTATTATTTTCCTTTCACTTCACAGTTATATCTTGGTCTATACATATAATCCATTAAAAAACACAAAATTTGAATGAGTTTAAGGGGAATGAATGGTGAATAGTCTGGTTATCAGATTAAGCTTTTGATGTTTTTGGGTGGCTAAAACTTTGAATATTAGCCAACATTAAGAAAGATTCTTAAAACACAACATCACTTATTGTATCTATTGTCTGAGCTCTGTGATCCTGGTTTCCTATAAAAACCTTTTTTCTAATAACTTTTTTGTATAATCTAAACGCTGCTGCATTTAAGCACTCCTAAGAAGACAATAATCAGAGATTCACAGCTTTAAAGAACATAAGAGTTGATGGGTTTGTATTTTCAGGGACTGAGCCCAGGATGCCACGACACTTACGCCGCCAACATCGACTGTCAGTGGATTGACATCACTGACGTTCCTCCAGGAAACTACATCCTACAGGTGATGCCAGGACATGGGTTTGGGTTTATTTTTCCAAGCACCAGGGATTTTGAATAATGTTTTCATTGGATTCACAACACTGACATGAACCTTAAAAAGTTGCCAAGTTTTTGTTGTTGTTTGTTTTTTTCTTCAGGTTACAGTTAATCCTAATTTCCACGTCTTGGAATCAGACTTCACCAACAATATTGTGAGATGTGACATCGTATACACAGGCGTTTATGTTCAGACACGCAGCTGTCAAATAACAAGGTACTAACCAAAAACTCTGAAAACCTTTTAGTAACGAACATAGTAAATGCTCTGTATGCAGTTACATATTTTATTGTTGTTACATATAATGGAGCAAAAATTGATCTGAAATCACATAGCTGGAGGCCTTTTTTCTTCAACAGCCAAAATCATTGTTTCTTTTTATTTTAAATATGCTTAATTTTTACACAGTTTCTGTCATAAAGGAATTGGTCTACATAGTGGATTTTCACTAATCAGCACAGGGTCAAATATGTACATACAAACTAGTAAGAAATATTTGTTTAAATGTTCTTTTCTATGTTGCAACTCAACCACCCACTTTTTTTTTCATTGCCATCTATAAGCTTCTGATATTATTTTGCCTTTAATCATTGTTCTTGAAAGCAATAATTTTATTTTGGTTGGTTTTCTGGTGGGCTGCACAGTGGTGCAGTTGCCAGCACGGTTGCATGTTCTTCCCATGCATGAGTGGATCTCTCCGGGCTGTTAGGTGATTCGGTTTCTCTAAATTACCCCTAGGTATGAATGGAGGTGTGCGTGGTTTTTTGTCCTCTGTGTTGCCCTGCGAGGGACTGGCGACCTTTCCAGGGTGTATCCCACCTCTCGCCCACAACTGTTCATGGAAGAAGCGGGTATAGAAAA
The DNA here is from genome assembly GCF_021462225.1 of Girardinichthys multiradiatus. Lineage (NCBI taxonomy): Eukaryota > Metazoa > Chordata > Actinopteri > Cyprinodontiformes > Goodeidae > Girardinichthys > Girardinichthys multiradiatus. Next base: position 32,622,317 of record NC_061799.1, on the reverse strand, counting down.
TAGATGGATGGATGGTTTCCTGGTACAGGTTGGGGCTTTGGATAGCTGTGGAATAGTCTTTGGAAAGGTTAATAAAGGATTTAGTTGAATCTTTGTATATATTTGAGTCTGGATGTACAATTTTGACCCTGTGAAGATTACAGAAATTCCACATTAAATTTTAGTTTTTGCAACCAATAATATATTTTTCAAAAATCTTACAGTTATTGTTGCAGAACAGTTCAAATAAACCAGTAAATGTCCCACATTCACACCCATGACAAGTGGGTAAATCCCAGTTGTGTCATTTTTTTATGTGCATGCAGGCTTTTTTATATTTATCATGTCATTCTGTTATTTTTTTCAGGGCTTATATATCCTGAACTTCTACATTAACTGCTGGATTTCCGCAGCAGAGCATCTCCTTCTGTACTGGATTCTGATACGGAAGCAAAGAAACTGCACTGGTGAAGTTTGCATAACAGATTAAAATGAAAAAAGTTGCATTTACTGGTAATTGGTGTACAATTGTGTGAATGAAACTAGTGATTCCATAATTGCTTGATTAGGCATTTCAAACAATCTGTCATGATTCATTACAAACAAATATAGCAAATTCAAGTACTGTTTCAGAAGTACTGCTTAGTTGCTTTAAATATTTGTTTTGTTGCTTTCTCAGCTCTGTCCTGTTCTTGTTTTTGCTCTGCTCTATGTTATGTGCACAGTGTTAGTTGTATATTTTAACTGATGTCAATAAAACTCCTGGAAAGTTCTAAAACCAGCAGCATTTTGGTCAGGCTCCATCTTTCAGGTTGGACGGCTGTCAAGTCAACATTGTTTAGTCTGAACCCAGCTCTGGTGAAAACAGTCTTAGAACCCTTGACAATATGTCCACATGTATGCAGTTTGGTTTGTTTAAAAAACTGCATACAATGGGGTGCTGGAACAACATTTAAGTGTTAATTCTGGCATATGATGCACAAACATGGCAGCCGGATGGCGGATGTGGGATCGAACAAAAGTAGCTGTGATAATGAAGGAATGTCCGGTTTAAAGAGAACAGCTAAATATTTATATTTATCAGATTTGATGGTAGAACCACTTCACTGTTTCTCATGAGATATTTCCCAGTACAGAAAACATGTGATATCCTGTGACTTTTCCCTTAACCTCACATCTGATTTATTCATCACTAGTGCGGGTACAGTTAGAAGTTTAAATATGCCCATCGTTGGCATGCAGGTAATTAATTCGGCCTTTTAAGGATTTATTAGAACTATTCTATTTCCAGGCTTTACTATGTATTATATTGGGCACCAAAACAAGAAGGCACAACACATAACACATAATAAAGAATAATTGTAAGAGTTTTACTTGGTGTGCATGTTGTCCATGTTTTACAGTTTTGATCCTGCACCCAATCCCATTGGCTGTTGAATCTCTGCATTCCTGTACTGGGATGATTACGCATCAGACATCTGCAGTGATTTTTAAAACAATAATCGAGTGCACAAGTTTGAGTTTATTGTGAATTTTCTCTGATTTACACATGCTAAAAAATATACAAATAGTACCTCAGAAAAGTGAGTACACCCCTGACATTTTTGTAAATATTTCATTGTATCTTTTCATGGGACAACACTGAAGATATGACACTTTAATATAACACTGTTATACAAGCAGTACACATTTACACTGTATTAAACAGGTTACAGCAAGTTGCACATTGACCACACCCTTGTTGTTGCGATTAACAAGGCCTAGCACAATTCTGTCTTCATTCATTCAGCTTGTCCATCTGGGTAGCTGCAAATTTCAGTTGTGATTCAGGTTGGAGGTGTAGATTCGGGGTGTCAGACTCCAGTCCTCACTGAGCAGTATCCTGAAACCTTTAAGATGGATCCCTGGTCCAAGACATCTGAATCAAAAAGCTAAATTGACTTCTCTTGAAGTTCTACAGAGTCCTAATAATGACCTAACTATTAGATTTAAACACAAGGGTTGCAGGACAACAGCCTATGAAGACGGGAGTTTGACATCCATGGTGTAGCTTTTAGAGAAGAAGCTTCTTTCTTGGTTGTCACCCTCTCAGTCAATGTTTAAATGGGTTTACGGTGGGAACTGGTGTTCCAGCATTTTCCAGTTCATCGGCAGACTAAAGCCTTGTTGGTTCTTGGGTTATTCCTAAACATCAAAACCAGTTTCCTTACAGGACATTGACAGTGATAGTTTGGATTAGATAGTTGATACTTGGACACAGTTGGGTGTTAGAATAGGACAATAATCCCAGACACACATCAAAACTGGTTCATAGATATTGAGCACCACTGAAAATCTATGAACTAAGCTGAAAAACCAAGACACCCACATATGAGCTCTACCAAGGCTAGAAAAAGTGCTTTCAGGGTCTAGTTTGATGTGGAACATTTACCAAATATTCATAGGGGGGAATGGGTATATTTTCTTCTGATTTTAACCAAGTATGGATTAAAGAGAATCCACAATACAGTTAAACATTTGCAACTAACTGTTTTTAAAATTCCATCAAACTTGTTTGTATAATTATTTAATCCTAGATAACTAAATGTTCAAGTAAACCTCTAAAAGCCCCAAAATAATATGACATTCATGGAAATATTGAGTGAATGTGAAACGTCTGAGTGCATGTGTCTTTGGACAGAATTGAGTTTTTGTCGACTGTTTATATTAATACAATTTCTTTTTTGAAAACCTGTTGTAGTTGGATTTGAATCAATGTTTGAATTTGTGAGTGCAACATTTTCCTTTGACTAAAGGGGAAGTAAAGTGGCCAAATCAGTATTTTCTCACTCTTGCGTGAATTTTACTGTTTATTTGCAATAAATATTTCTGTTTTAATAGGAAAAATGCAAATGATTGTTTGTTATTACAGCATCCTATGAAAATCTCTTTTTCCCACTGTTTGGTGAATAGAGGAGCTCTAATTTGATGGATGTGGTTGAGCAGCTTGTGGCCTCAAACACAAACAGAGCTGCAATCAAACACTGATGGTATGTTTGCTGACAGATCTCTGTGAAGGCACAATAGTGGGATCTTGTGTATCCCTGTCACATCTACTAAAACATGTCCAGGGAGAAATGAATGGAGGCCATTTTTTGCTCCTCTCCTTTTTGCATGGTTAAATTAAAAGCCCTTCTCTGGATCCGAATTCATCACATCATGCATGCATGCATTCATTTATTGTCACTGGCATATTTTGTCTTTGTTGGAGAACTGCGAAAACACACCAGGAAAAATTCTCCAGAGTGACAGAAAATGTGACTTTACTGAAGAGATTAGAGAGTTTCAAATAGCAAACAAGTGAAGGGGGAAATATAAAGCCAGGACTAATCATGTTTTTTCTGGAGAGGATTATGCTTGAAACAAAGACTTTATGTTGAATAAAACAAATCAGTGCTTCAGACATAGACTTTTTTAAATTTCTTTCAGACTGGAAATTACCCATCAGAAAGAATATACATGGCTTAATGCTCATATGTGGGGTTTTATATACAAAAGAGCTCAAATTTAGCTTTAGAAACCAAGACATTTAGTTGCCAAGCTGCTTCCATGCCTGAATAGATTGTGTAAGCCACGAAATATGTCTGGAAATCCCCCCTTCTCCAATTATCCATCACGATTCCTGTCTGTCTTGGAATTCTGGACCTGATATTTATAGACAGAGATCTTTCCATCAGCTGATTTCTTCTATGAAAGCCTAAAGCTGAGATTGACTGCTTGACTAACTAAATATTTTAATCCACATACATGGTAAGAGCTCATCAGGATTTTACTTGAGAACAAAACTTTTCTTTTTTTACTAACATTGAACTGCATTTAAATAGTCATTATAGTTACAAGCTCAGTTAGGTTTAAGGGCATAGATCAGAGTGGGGTTTTATGGGATGATTATCAGCATTCAGTATCTCACCAGGAGTGATAGTTTTGGGAAAGTTTAGTTTCCACCTCTTTTTCTTCATTTTGTTTTGGACGTTTTGCCAAATCAAACCTCTTCACACAAGAAGGCAATGACAGTAAAATGCTTACAGGTGAGTGTCCACATTAATATCAAATAAATTAAGTAGGAAAATTACTTTTCTCTTTCCTGAGCTTTTACCGATGTACACCATATACATCCATAAGGCCTTAAGACCTTTCGAATCCAATACATCTGTTCCTGAGAATGAGAGCCCTTTGTTCTTTTTCAGACCAATATGTCATTTTAAACAAGCTGTGCTGTGGAGAAGACAATAACTGTTTGCTCAGCTGTGCAGCTTTACATCAACATCTGGAGGGGTTCTTCTAGGTCTTACGCAAGCACAGACTGGCACCGAAAAGCTAAAGAAAAATAATATCTAGGCTTGTATCTTTTATTTGGCTGGAGAGCATATATTCTATATTCCAATGTACAGGGAGGTAAAGTAGAGACGGAGCAGATGGTGCCATATGTATTTAACATACACTGAGTGGAAATTAGAGACGTTTTCCGGATGCAGTGTTTGGAGAGGTTACAGAGGGCAGGGTTTGGTATTTGCTGGTTTTATTTCAACAAAACCGGAACACGTGACAAAAGGCGAGAATAGAGAAACGTGCTCAGCGTCAGGAGAGCATCTCAGGAGGTTGGTTTAGGCAAAAAGCAGAGAAATTCCTCAGCATCTCTGTAATCCTGCTGAGATCATTAAGGACAGCCCTGGGATCATCTAACGGCCTGAGGGACACTGAGAGCAGACACGGTTCCTCACATTGGGATCCTTACACAACAAGGAGACATACTTCCAGCAAAGCCAGTGAATACTACACCAAATCCTGAGACAAAACAGTAGAGTCATCTTTGAGTGGGACTGATGATGGATTCTGTTTTTCTTTCAAAGTGGGTGGTATCATGACTTGGGTGGTATTTGGAGAGATTTTTGCTTCTCTTGACCCAACATGTTTTTCATCTCTCCCAGTGATTGTGGCCACAGCATAAAAGGTGCTTTGATACAAATGGAAAGAAAACATTTTTTTTAGCAAATGAAGCCTTGCTTGAACATAGAAAACTATTCTTTTTAAGATCTGTTTCCTAAAAAAATAAATGATTTGACTGAGATGACAAAGCAGAGTTGGAACATACAGAGAATAAAAAGACTTTTAATTATTGTTGACAGCAAAATGAAGATTGAAATGTAGCTTTTGTTTGACTTTTTAGCAAAGGGTGGGTAGGGGTGGGGGTTGATGAGGTAGACCAGCACAAAGGAGTCTATAACTGTAAAGTGGAAAAAAAATGATACATGGTTTCAAATATTCTAATAAAAACAAATCTCAAAAGTGTGGAAAACATATGTATTTAGCTCCTTTTCTTTGACACCCCTTAATCTAATCCAACTCAGAAGTCATGTACTTAGCATATCCTGCCCACCTGTGTGTAAATAAATGTATTTATAGGTGAAACACAACATCATGAAACCAAAAAACAAAGCCGACAGGTAACGATCAGCTGTGAAGAATTTTATAGCAGGGTTATAAAATAATATTCCAAGTTTGAACATCTTTTCATCCAAAAATGGAAAGAATATGGGAAATGAGATCATTAATCAGAAACAAGAGTCAAATATCAACCTGGATGAGCTGCAGAGTTCAACAGCTCAAGTGTTTACAGAACTGCTGTTAGTTTTGCACTCTTTGGAGTGATCTTGATGGAAAAAGTGTAAAAAGTGAATTGGTGAAAGAAAGTCCTAAGCAGTTTATTCTGCAGTTTACAACAATCCATGTAGGGACACCAAAAATGAAGGTCCTCTGGTCCGTTCACACAAACATCTGGCTGATTGGCCAAAAAAAGTTACGGGTGGTGGAAAACTAACACCCTGAAAGCACCACGCCCACTGTGAAAAATGGTTTTCTTCCGCAGGGACAGGTTTTAGGTCAGTGTTATAACTTGCGAGAAATAGGACCCCAGAATGCAGACGAGCAGGCAGCGTGATGGTAAGTGAAAAAAGGTTTAATAACGAAAACTCACTCTCAACAGGAGGCAGGAACAAAACAAACGGGCAGGCAAGACAGGCATGGCATGATCAAAAAGAAACAAGACTTGGTTAGAGAATGTTTCCGCAATCAATGACAGAACAGGTGTGTATATATGGAGCATGGTACAGGTGGAAAACAAAACTGATTAACATGGTGCAGGTGGACCGAATAAACTTAATTGACAGACAGAACAAAACGTGGCTGCGGCAAAAACAGAGACTCTTGAACACAAACTAACAGAAACTAGAACAAACATGAAGCAAAAGCATAACCAGATCCGAAAACCAAACGTGACAAAACATGAACAAGACGACAAAACAAAAGCATGACCAGGAAAATAACAGAAGCATGATTCAAAACCTTAACTGTGAAAAACCAACAAAAACCCAGAAACCAAAAACCAAACAACCTCAAATCATAATAGTCAGGTGAGGCACTGGTGAGAGTTGATAGGCAATCCTGGGAGAAGACCTGTTAGAGGTTTCAAAAGATTAGTCCAAAGCTGGTAGAGACCGTTTTGCATCTTTAGGGGCTAAATACATAGAAATATTTGATCCTCATTTAAGTGTTTGCCTGTTATGTAGCACAATGTGAAAAAGTTCAAGACGTGTCAATACTTTTGCTAGGCAGCTGTTCTCCATGATCCTTCACACAGTCCAGACATTATATGCTTGTACGTACCAGCTACTGCACTTAACCTCATCCTTTATCAAGCTGGAAGTGACCATATTTAGACATTATGACATTATTAGAGCAGGAGAGACGTTGTTGAGCAACCCATCTTTTATTAAGAATTTACATCAACTAAATTGTTTGAATTATTTTTAAAAAGACCTCCAGTCCATCAAGAAAAGGAAGCAAATCTGTCTAATGAGATTATAATGAGTTGAGAAAAATGTTCTTAGTCAGCAATTCATGAGAAAATTGATAGTTTTATATGGGAGATTAATGGACCCATTTATAGCGGCCAATAGTTTACAGCTGTTACTGGTTCTGCACTGCACTACAAAGCAGCACAATGGTGGCTTTAGGCTCCGTCCAATATTTTTGCTGTTAAAGAACCCGACATGCAACAGAACTACAAGCCTACTCTGGTATCACAGTTTGCGTCCCAAAAGTCTTTGGACCAGTGTTAATAAATTTTAAGGTTTACACTACCGGTCGAAGGTAATGGGTCTCACTTAATGGGTCTCTTTATTTTCATAACTATTTAAATTGTAGATTCTCACCATAGACAACAAACCTGTGAATGTACACACATGGAATTATCTGGAAAACAAAAAGCATAAAATAACTAAACAATTTTTTATTCTAGATTTTGAAAATAGCCACCCTTTGCTCTGATGACTGCTTCGCTCTCTTAGCATTCTCTCCATGAGCTACATGGGGTTGTCACCTAAAATGGTTTTCTAAAGAGTCTTAAAAGAACTTCCCAGACGTTCATTGAGAGACGGCCAAAGGTTAATATTTCAGTCATTTCAGCAAAGGGCGGCTACTTTAAGGAATCTAAAATATAACATATTTAAAGTTATTTTACAATTTTTCATTAGCTATATAATTGCATATGTGTTCATTCACAGTTTTAAAGCCTTCATTGAGAATCTACATACAATGTAAATTGTCATAAACATAAAGAAAACCATTAAATGAGAAAGGCGTTCTAAAACTGTTGATCGGTAGTGCATGTCAAACTTAAATCAACTTTTAAAGATGGAGTAAATCGCAATAGTAAAAATGAAAGTTAAATCTGAACCTAATAACTTTTAGATGTTCCCACATCATCTATTTCTTTTTGAAAGCTGTTTTAAATGTTCTATAAATCTAGCAAAGTTACAGTAGTGTCTAAAGTATTGTATTTAATCACGCAATACCTAAACAAGACTCAATTTCATCTGTCAGTGTAACCTGGAAGCTCAGAACCAATCACACGAGGCCTGTGTGCAGAACATTTTACAGTTACTGGCATCCTGGGTAAACATTTCTAGCAAGCCTTGAAAAAAATATCTCTAATTCCAGCAGCATTATCTTTAATGCACAATAATCCAAAATTTATTTTTAATGCCTTTATTCAGTTAAAAAGTAATATTTCAAAACAATACAATGTATCTTATGTTATTTTTTTATTTAGAAAACCACCTGTTGGACCATGTTTTGCTGAATATTGGACCATTTGCACGTCAACCCCCCATCCTTGGAGGAATGGGGGCGCAAAAAGAAACCCACCTCACAGCTTGAAACCTTTGGAGGTGAGCCATACCTGCGATACCCTGAGAGAACCTGCAGGTCAGATCTGGAGGAAGTAGAAGCTGCCCTCCAGAGATTACCTTTCCAGGCTCATGGGGTTCCCCAAACATCCACCGAGTCCAGAACAGGTGTAAATAGTCAGAGTAGGTTCAGTGGTGCGGTGTCCCGTTGCACTGTAGTCAGCGGCCATGAACAATACCTGCCTGTGGATCCAGCAGGAGTAAATGGTTCAAGGTTCAGAGGAAAGCCGCCCCTGGGATTCAGGTGGTTCCTACCGCCCTCAACCGCTGCCCAGGACTGGAGTCCGGGGAGCACAGGGCCCACCGTTGTACCCTGAGCAGCCTCCACTGCCTCCTCTGAGGATGAGGCGTGATGCGCTGACACACCCTGAGTGCAGCCGGAGTGAACTCTCAGATGATGACTCAGATGGGCCGGCACCAATCCCTGAGAGTGAATTGCGCACCTCCCAGCTTGAGTCTCTGGCTAAAGACATAGAGTGTTTCGACCCTAATAATGCAGAATCAAACATTGATGATTATCTTAGGGAAGTTGAACGCTGTCTTTTAGATTTGTATAGCCCATCAGCACGGGAAAAACTGAAGCTCATCGGGAAGACAACATCCAGGAGCATCCATGTTTTCATGGAGAGCCTGCCCCCTGCAGTCCGAGACCATTATTCAACCCTCTGCGAAGCTTTAAGGGAAGAATATTCTGTGTACACGGACCGGGCCTCCGCGACACTTGGTGCTTTCACTATCTAGCAGAAGAAAAGCGAAGCACCCAGGGAGTATTACCGGCGCTTGAGAGCCACTTATTTCTAAGGACGCAATGCTCCTGGCATTGAGGAGGAACATGCTTTTAAATCCCTGTTCATCCACAACCTTCATGAAAGTGTGCGATAAGATGTTACTATGTATTGCAGAACAAAGACCCTGAGCATGCAAGAGATCTGGAAATATGCTCAGATGGGGTGGGAAATACGTGCTAGCCCGACCAAGGGATCAGAAGGCGAGGCTAGGGTTTTACAGATACAGACGGAAAGGAACAGCCTTGCGTTGGAAGATCAGGAAATGCCTTCAACCAGAACCCATGTTAAGAACAGGTTCAGGGAACAACGTAAGTTTGGTCAGCTGGACCGGGGGGGTGGTACTTAATACCAACCACAGTCAAAGTTGCCGGACCATTTCCGGTCGAATAGACGATCTGACCATCACGTGAGGCCCAAAGGTAAACCTGATGGTAAAGGATGGAACCGATGCGCAGAAGGGATTCTGGGGAAAGAGATGGAGGATGCCTTACGCAAGATGGTGACAGAAGCGGTGCGTCAGGCCACAACCCTTGAAACAGGAAGCCAACCCTCCATTTAAACCAGACCTGAAATCCCTGTCAGCATGACTAGGTGTGGACCCAGTCTCCACAACCATCAGAGTCTATCTGATCGGATGGGGAGACAAACCTGGGAAACCCCAAGAAACCCTTGGGACCTCTCCAGGAGAAACACCACAAACCATTTTTCTAGGGTTCTCAAGTAAACTGAACCAAAAAGGTCCCCTCTTAACTGAGGCACAACCCAGCCACACACTCCTTTTAGCAGACGGGCTCCGCCCTCTCCTTAGGACAGCCAGAGTGTGCACCTCCAGTGTGCAAATTGGCATAGAACAGCTCTCCCATGCTTTGAGCATTGTTCCAACAGACCAAAGGGGGATCACATTATCCTACGCCCATTACTCTCCTGTAGGGAGCCATGGGAGCTACAAAAGCACACTCCACACCCTCCAACAGATGACATACTGGCCTCCAACGTCTCACGACACTCAGGTCTACATCCAAGGATGCTTAACCTGCTGCCAGTTTTATCCATCCCAGCTAATCAGTCAACCTCCGCTTCAGCAAAGGGGAGTTACATTACTTTGGTTCCACCTTCAGACCAACCGGGTCGAACCAGCCCCAAAATTAGCTGGCGGTAACAAATTCCTCCTAACTGTGACATGCAGCTTCATTAAGTCAGCACCAAATGACACCGTCATCCCAGCTGCTGCTCTTTTGCTGAACCAGATGAAGTTCTACATCAAACTCTCTTCCCCAAGAACAGAGCTTGTCTCCATCTCCTAGAAAGGAGAGACCAGTGCATGGGACCAGTTTAAATAGGTGCATGTTTCAAAACTCACACTAATATGCACTAATCACTAACAGGCTGTTTCTTCAACAGAAACAGTTAAAAATATAACTACCTTCTAGGACACAAGGTTAAACTGTAAGTTGGCACGGTATTTTTCCGTTAACACTCTGCATGCACAACAGACCCTCACAGAAGTGATTAAGAATGATTTACTGGACACACATATTGCCAGAGATTTCATACAAAATCTTATTAAGAGAGGTTGGTTCATCTGTAGACAGTCCCACCGAGGCACAGATACCTACTGGCCTAGTTCTGCTGAACTTAGTAGAGAAATCCTAAGTCCACCACAGCCGACACCTTGCAACCTCCACAAACACACCTGGCTTATAGCCTAAGTACTGCAATTCATTTATTCTTTTTCTCTTTCTTTTCGCATCTAGATAGTTTAGAGAAAGGAGTTATATTAAACCCCATCATCATTTGGAAGAGCTAATGTGTTTAAGTCTACACCTGTTTTAAACAGTGGTTTTGTTAAGATAACACACCGCATACAAGTCAGGATTGATTTGCTCATATTCATTTCCCCACGGTTCATAGCACCACCTTTGTCAATGACACAGGCAGTTCCAGTGCCTAATGGAAGTTGGACGAATAAGCTATGAACCACGATTTTGTTTTATATATATATATATATATATATATATATATATATATATATATATATATATATATATACACACATATATTTGGTTGGACAATGAAACTGAAACCTTGTCATTTTAGTGTGGGAGGTTTCATGGCTAAATTGGACCAGCCTGGTAGCCAGTCTTCATTGATTGCACATTGCACCAGTAAGAGCAGAGTGTGAAGGTTCAATTAGCAGGGTAAGAGCACAGTTTTGCTCAAAATGTTGAAATGCACACAACATTATGGGTGACATACCAGAGTTCAAAAGAGGACAAATTGTTGGTGCACGTCTTGCTGGCGCATCTGTGACCAAGACAGCAAGTCTTTGTGATGTATGAAGAGCCACGGTATCCAAGGTAATGTCAGCATACCACCAAGAAGGATGAACCACATCCAACAGGATTAGCGGTGGACGCAAGAGGAAGCTGTCTGAAAGGGATGTTCGGGTGCTAACCCAGATTGTATCCAAAAAACATAAAACCACGGCTGCCCAAATCACGGCAGAATTAAATGTGCACCTCAACTCTCCTGTTTCCACCAGAACTGTCCGCCGGGAGCTCCACAGGGTCAATATACACGGCCGGGTTGCTATAGCCAAACTTTTGGTCACTCATGCCAATGTCAAACGTCGGTTTCAATGGTGCAAGGAGCGCAAATCTTGGGCTGTGGACAATGTGAAACATGTATTGTTCTCTGATGAGTCCACCTTTACTGTTTTCCCCACATCCGGGAGAGTTACGGTGTGGAGACGCCCCAAAGAAGCGTACCACCCAGACTGTTGCATGCCCAGAGTGAAGCATGGGGGTGGATCAGTGATGGTTTGGGCTGCCATATCATGGCATTCCCTTGGCCCAATACTTGTGCTAGATGGGCGCATCACTGCCAAGGACTACCGAACCATTCTTGAAGACCATGTGCATACAATGGTTCAAACATTGTATCCTGAAGGCAGTGCCGTGTATCAGGATGACAATGCACCAATACACACAGCAAGACTGGTGAAAGATTGGTTTGATGAACATGAAAGTGAAGTTGAACATCTCCCATGGCCTGCACAGTCACCAGATCTAAATATTATTGAGCCACTTTGGGGTGTTTTGGAGGAACGAGTCAACGTTTTCCTCCACCAGGATCACGTAGTGACCTGGCCACTATCCTGCAAGAAGAATGGCTTAAAATCCCTCTGACCACTGTGCAGGACTTGTATATGTCATTCCCAAAACGATTTGGCCGCAAAAGGAGGCCCTACACCATACTAATAAATGATTGTGGTCTAAAACCAGGTGTTTCAGTTTCATTGTCCAACCCCTGTATGTACTGTATCTTTTATTTGTTGTTTCACTTTGTCTCAGGGTTACCAAAGCTGATGACCAAAAGAATGTAATGATGATGTGAATGTATTGTCTTGTATTTTCTCATTGAACAACACAGAAAGGTATGAGTCAGAATTTAGCCCTGCCCAGGCTAACCTCTATCCTGCCCAATCATAGGCTTTTGAGGAACACAGAGACAGTTTGCTGTTTTGTTTTGCTTCACCACGGATCACTGATTGTTCCGCTAAGGAGAGAATGGTCCCGGTAGCTTCAAAGACTGCGATTCATCTCACCTCTGAACCTAGGGGGGAATGTTGGAACATGTTTTGCTGAATATTGGACCATTTGCACGTTGCTGGACGCCACCAGGCCTTCCGGTGCCATCGGCCATTTTGTACCCCAGGATAGTCCGCTACTACAATCCCAGCGGACACCGCAGCTGATAAGACGGGGGCGTCGCAGCTCTGACGTCGTAGTGGACTATGTAAGTGCACCAGAGACGCCCACCATGGCTTTTCACGCTGGAAACCGGGACGCGGTTACCACGCAACTGGAGCATCACTCTGGAGAAGAAATCCCACGTGGACTTTCATCAATTCTCCCCCGTTGGCCAACGAGAACAAACCTCATAAAAGAGGCTCCGGGAATAGGAAGGCCCCGAGTTTTCAACTTTACCGATCGAGGACGTGGATTTAACACATAACCAAAAAAACCACGGTTTTTCCTCCTTGTTTTTTTGTTCCAGTCGACTAGTGACGGTCCATCATATTTTTCACCTTTTTGCCAAGGAGGCCAAAAAGGACGAAGACAGACCAATCTCCTGAGTTACCCACGGAGGGGTGGAATTTGAGCCACAATTACAACACCAGGGGACATCTCTGATTTTGATTCATAAATAAGGATTTTTGGTTAAGAAATTAATTTTCTCAAATTATGATTTTTATTTATAATTCTTGATAAATATTAATTAATCAATAATCATAATCCCAACACACCTATGCCGTAATGTGCAAAACCTATAGTAATTCTCATAAAATAACAGTAAATATAGAAAGCTTTTTTTAATGCATGCTTGGCATTTTGATGTTGGAAGCAGGCTTAGAAACTTTCATAAACTCCTGTTTCCAATGGCTATGTATCCACCTAAACCTGCTCATTTCCACAATTAATAATTTAAAACCAGTGGAAGAATAACAAAAAGGCCTGGATAAGGACCTGTCTTAATTTTGACACCACATACATTGGGGAGTGTGGTAGGGGAGGCAAATGAAGCTCATTGTTAGGGAACTGAGGAAGATCTGCGTTTATGATTATAAAACTGCAATGAAATATTAAATTATACTTTTTACCTATCTTTAAAAGGGATGTCAATGTGGAGGCTGTATAGCATATGTCTCAGAACCTATGTGCTAAATTGGTCGTGAAGTGAGGATACAAATGCAGGAATATGCACAAAAATCAAGTTGAATATCACCCCTAGGTACTTAGAAAAACTGAATCCAAGCCTTAGGTGCCCAATTCCAGTCCTCAATATCTACTATCCTCAAATGTTAGATGTGTCCATTCTCCAACACACCTGAATCAAATAAATGACTCATTTCCAGACCTCTGCAGAGCTGAATGACAGGCTGATGAAGGGTAATCAACCATTTAAATCTGGTGTGTCAGAGTAGCATTGCAACCAAAGGTTGCAGCATTGTAGCTCTCGAGGACTGGACTTTGGTACCCTTGATCCAAGGTAACCAGTCCAACCAAAAGACACAGAGCAGAAGAAAATAAAGAGAAATGAGAAGAAAGGTAGGTTACAGAAGTTATTTACATTGAGGAGTTAATTGTGGAGCAAAGAACCTCCTGTTCCGGTTTTATTTCTTGTTCCATAAGACAAATATAAGCTGTTAGTGAGTCCATTCTAGCTTTACTCCAGTATTAACAAAAAATGCAATGGCTAACGTCTATGCTGGTGTGCTTTCCATCTCACAAGATTCATTGACCCAGTTGGCAGAAAGGCTCAGACCTGGACAGCTGATCAAGACGTGACCTTTCTCAAAGCCAGAGAGGCTGTTGAGCTCCAGACATTATCTAAGACTCTGCTTAGGGATCAATGCTTTTTTTTTTAAGTGTTTGAGTTTTCAGTTTCCTTCTTGTCTGTTTCTCTTCACTCTTGTTGATGTTCTGTTGTTGCTCCCATTTTTGTTCATTCATTTTTGATTAGGTTTTTTGTTCATTCTTGTGTTTTGTTCCATTTCTTCTTGTAGATTCCTGTAGATTGATTTCTTCCTGTATTTTCTCTCTGCTCAGATTTTGCCCATTACTCTTTTCTCCCTCAGCTCCTCTGCCTTCATTGGCCTCAGTTGTTTTTGATTTTCCCCTGATTTTTCTTACCTGCTTACCATGCCTTTCTGCTCTCTTTCCTCCCTGTATATAAGCTCTCTGGTTGTTTTCATTCGTTGTTGGGTTTTACTTTTTGTCTGCCGTTGCACGTCTGCTCCATGCTATATGCTCCTTGTCATCGCCTGGTTCCCTGTCTATGCTTTGTATTCAGGTATTCCTGTAAGTTCCTTCTATTATTAAAGATTTTACTGACGTCAACTATGCTCTGCACTTTGGTGCCTCCTCAACCTTAACAGGACACATTTGTGTTTTATCAAGACTATAGCTCCTTCCCAGAAATTGGCACTGGTGTAGGTGTGTAAAGATCCTTCAAACGAATGAATCTTTTGCTGCAATAGTGTAATCTCACACTCACAGATTTTGAATATGTTCTTTGAATGCGTTCTTGTAGTTTCTTTCACCTCCCACTGCCACCATCTTTTTTTCCAAATATATTTCAGTCTCTTTGCACAGTTTCCCTAGGTTCTCAGTAGTTCTTGGTGCTCTCTTATGCTCTTTCTCACCCCAAAGGTTTTTTGTAGGATTTAGCTTTGGCCACTGAAATGGTCATGAAAGACTGTTGATTTTGTGTCTGGTGAAGCATTTCAGCGCTAATTCTGAGATACGTTTTTATTATAATTCTGTTGAAGGGCCCATTGTCAGAGGCTGCTGGATTGTTGGGTTTTAGTTGTTTGTCCAAGATCAAAATGCCATGCACTCTAAAAAGGTTGCCAGCGCATTTACATAAAAAGACCCACAGCAACACAGATTCTTCTTCCGAGGGTGAATAATGTGTTCTTCCACATAATTGTCCTTTGTTAATGTCATACATGCCTGGAATTTTTGTTGTTGAAAAGCTCCAGCTCAGCCTTATTTCAGGAAAAAAAAGGTCTACCATAGACATATCTCAGCATTAGACATACTTCACTTTCTTGCTCTTCTCGTTGGGAGTTATTTTTGAGTCTTGTTTATGTTTAAATCCTGCTGCTGGCTGGTCAAACAAATCATCACAACATCGCTCCTCTGACCTGCAAAGCCGGTTCACTCCTATACAAGTCTGCAGATGCAGGCCGGTGACTACCTAGCTTGCCAGGTTGCTTGGTCAGGGGCATGAAAGAGGTGGACTGACTTCTGCACCCCTGTACACTCTGGGTCGTATCAGCCTTTTTACAGAACATTTGGAGACGGTAAAAAGGGATCTTAATCCTGTCCTGGAGTGTTTTTTTTGACAGGGACTTCAGTCACATAAGACAAAAGCACAGACCCAGATTTCAGTGTCTGAGGTGGAGGCAAAACATTGATTCATTTGGCAATATTTCCTCCAGTATAAGTAATAAAATTTAAAAAATAGAGTTGCACAGGTTAAATGCTGTTAATCTTAATTACGATCCTTGGCCGAAATAAAAAATGTTTAACAATTTACGTCTCAATTCTAAATGGTGCAGTCTAGCTGGTGCATTAAGCTCAATTATAATTGAATGCTGATCATTGTAATGTACACCAAATCAAAGTAATACTGTGAATAAGCCTCCGATATATCTATCAGGAAGCCTGTCGCCACAAAAACCATGTGAAGAACATTCAATCTTTTAAAACGATTCAGGAGAAAAATTCATTTACAGATGTTGCTCTCATAGCAAAATGAGTGCAGTCATAGTTTACAAACTGGCTCCTTACTGCAAAATACAACATTATGTTTACCTTTTTAGCCACAGTTTAGGGAATTTTATATATCAGTTACAGTTAAGTTGGGCAACACATTATATGCTTATTTTTGTGAGAATCTTCTCCCTACCAAATAAATGTAAAACATTTTCATTGGGAAAATATGATGCCACAATAAAAGATTTCTTTATTTAAGGATATTTCACATATCTTTACCATAGGTGTGGAGGGTCCTGTATACACTTTATTGCCAAAAGTATTCACTCACTCATCCAAATAACTGAAATCAGATGTTTCACTCACTCCCATGGCCACAAGTGTATAAAATGAAGCACATGAGCATGCAAACTGTTTCTACAAACATTTGTGAAAGAATGGGTCGCTCTCAGGAGCTCAGTGAATTCCAGCATGGTTCTGTGATAGGATGCCACCTGTGCAGCAAGTCCACGCTCCTAAATATTCCTAAATATTCCACCTTCAGCTGTCATTGGTATAAGAGTGAAAGTGATGGGGAATGAAAGCAACTCAGCCACAAAGTGGTAGGCCACGTAAACTGATGGAATGGGGGCAGAGGATGCTGATACACATTGTGTGCAGACTTTCTGCAGAGTCCCTCACTGCAGACCTCCAAATTTCATGTGGCTTTCAGATTAGCTCAAAAACAGGGCATAGAGAGCTTCATGAAATGGGTTTCCATGGTGGAGCAGTATGAAGTTTGGTTGTGGGGGAATTATGTTGTGGGGTTGTTTTTCATGAGCTGGACGTGGCCTCTTAGTTCTAGTGAAAAGAACTCTAAATGCTTCAGCATACCAAGAGATTTTGGACAATTCAATGCACCCAACTTTCTGGGAACAGTTTGGAGATGGCCCCTTCCTCTTCCAACATGACTGCAACAGTGCACAAAGCAAGGTCCACAAAGTCATGGATGAGAGTTTGGTGTGGATGAGCATGACTGGCCTGCACAGAGTCCTGACCTCAACCCGATAGACCACTTTGGGATGAACTAGTGCAGAGAATCAGGCCTTCTTATCCAACATCAGTCTATGACCTCACAAATGTGCTTCTAGAAGAATGGTGAAATATTCCCATGAACATGCTCCTAAACCTTGAGGGCAGCCTTCCCAGAAGAGTTGAAGCTGTTATAGCTGCAAAGGGAGGACCAATGTCATATTAAACCCCATCGGTTAAGAACGGAATGTCACATAAGTTCATATGTGAGTCAAGGCAGGCGAGCAAATTCTTTTGGCAATATAGTGTATGCTCCTCTGTTTAAAATGACATTTTAAACAAACAATGAGACCGACAGCAGCTGGGCTGGTCTCGGATCACACACCGCCAACGAAGATGATGCAGCTGAAGATGTGTTTCAGCAGTTTGAACAAAAGCCCTCCTCCCTCAGAGGACATGTTAAGAACTTCTCATACACATGTGTGATGTTATGCTGGTGTCATCTGTTTATTTGATTTTCAAACATGAGACATTCAGTAATCAATGATCCATCTTTAGAAGAAGTGAGATGTCTGACTGATCTGTGTGGCAAAAGTGCAAGAAAACTCATTTTATTGCAATTCAGTCTCTGCTTATCAAATTCCCATAGCAGAAAGGAAAAACGATCTCATTTAAAAAATAGCTTTATTACAGATTATATCTATTTATATAGTACACTCTGGTTTAAGCAATATCCTTACTGGAAACTGCATAAAAATAGGTATTTTGGAAATGAAAATAATAAAAAATAAATAAATTAAATGATGAAAATAATTTTTTTTGTTTCAGTTGCTGAATTTTTTCATGGAATTCCTCATGTATTGGTTGTACAAATCCATGTAAAATTTCAAGAAAGATTTGAGAGCTTCCTGGGCTCATGTGACACAGCAGCAGGTCAACGCAGGACTTTAGGAGAGTTTTTCCCTTTGGAAATATCCCCACCTTCAGGCCGTACTCTGTCTCCACCAGATTATTTTAGTGGCATCAACAGCATCTGCCAAAAAACATCAAGAAATCAAAAATGTTAGAATAAAGAATCTAAAGTGAAAGCTCAGCAATGGCTCAGAAAGCTCCAACTCTGTGCTTCTCCCCAAACAGACAGTTTTATACTCTGTACTTTTTCAAGAATCCTCCAGGAACATAATTCAGTAACAAAACCACTCAGCTTTTTACTGAAAGTGAGACGCTGTGTGTCCTTGTGAGTCATGTCGGTTTGCTGCGAGTCAGGTTTTTATCAAACTTGTCAAAAGGTCTGTGCATCAGCTCTTTCTGGCTTTATTAAGACCACAGCATTCAGTAAAGACAAGTGTGGGAAGTTTGGGAATTTACCTCTTATCTTACCCTGCAAAGCAAAATTAACTTTCTGGTCATGGCTGATGCATAAAGGATCCCTTCACACATCTTTCTGTTTTGCTTTATTCCAAAATGGCTTCAGCATAAAGTAAATAAGCAGATCTTCAACCCTGATTGTAAAATGCAGAAAGTGAACCCTGTATGCATTGTAATGCATATATTATAGCACATTTAGGTTTGTTTGACAGTGTAAATAGTTAAAAAGGTGTAAACTAATAGACATTTTAACATAAATGGTAATTTCAAAGAGTTAATTAGCATTGACTTAGTTTTGCTTTTCAGTGTTTTGCCAAATACTTCATAGCCATTTAACATTGTCACATTTTGTCATGCTACAACCACAAACTTTCATGTATTTTATTGGAATTTTATGTGACAGCTTTTAAAATGTTCTAAGAGTGTAGAATGCATAAGCATGCAACCCCCTTTACTCTGATGATAGTAAATTTCAAAGAAGTGTAAACAACTGCCTGACTTGAGACCAAAATTAAACTTTGTGAGGGAAAATCTGAGATAGCACATCGCACTGAACACATCATCCTCATGGTGAAGCATGGTGGGGGTAGTACCTTGACATCAGAATGCTTTTATTCAGCAGGGAACAAGGGAACTGATCAGAGGGGATGGGAAGAAAGATAAGCACATCCTGGAAGAAAACCTATTAGTTGCTGCAAAAGGCTTGATGCTGGGGCAGAGGTTCAACCAAAAAAGGCGTGCAGACATTTCTGCTTCTCCTTTAGCAGATATTTTACAAGGCACTGCACAGTTCTTGATCTTTCAAAAACAATTATGATGGCCAAAAGATATTTGGTGCAGTATGTTTTGAAAATTCATACATGTCATACTTTGCTTACCAAGTTAAACAGATTCATTTTAATTTATATAACATTCCATTTATAAATAATGTTTCTATCCCAAAATGTATTAGGATTTTATCATTTGCATTCATTTGCCTTTTAGTTTTGCTCATGTCTAAGATTGAAGGGTTTAAATGTGATTATTGGGATTTTAAAAGCCACACCAGTTGGATACACTGAGGTAAACACAGCAACAGCACATACTATTCACCTGATGGTAAAAACATGTTTTAAAGATAAATGCATATTAATGAGATATAATATGCAAAAAAATATGCATATCTAAAATTATTTATCAAACTATTTTCTAGGTGCAAACTCCTGACTGACTGAGTATTTTGTAGGTGTTTTTGCAAATCAGGGTTACAGTGTGCATCATGCTTTCATTAAATTTCCTTTTCTTTGATGCCCACACGGAGACCAGCGACCACACAAAAGGACTCTAATTTATTTCTAATTTATTTAACAATAAAGACAGGGGACTGAGAGACAACTTGCTGTGTGTGGCTGGGTTGCTTAGCAATGTCTTGCGCTAGTTACTTTAACATTGAACCTGCTCTGTGTGACTAATTCAGATGATTCAGGCCTTTAAAGCACCAACAGCATGGAGGCTTTAGATACGCTTTAGAGACAAAAGAAGAGCAGTAAACAGAGAACCACTTACACTTGTGTCATTTAAATATGTAAAACTTTAGAAAAAGTTGAAGCTTTGCAAAGCTCCAGCTTGAATCCGTAATCTTGAAAGAATAAATTCCTGAGCCGCAGGTTATGTTTATGAGGACCTCTCAGTTGTACGAAGAGTTTGACTTACTCTGCTCCGTCAGATGGCTGAAGGAGTTTTGTGATTAAAACCAGACTCTGCAGCTTGGAGAGACCAGAAAAATAGACTGCAGTTACAGATACCGTATTCTTCACAAGAGGGAAGTACAGAAGCATGCACCTCAGTATGTGCAGCGTCAATGAAGGTGGACTCATCTGAGGAGGTCTGAAATTCAAGTAAGCTTTGGTATGAAAGCTTCTTTCCAGGTGTCACTTTGTTATCACATCTGCAGTAAGTGATGCTTAAAATAAAAGCAAACTAAATTCCCCCTCTTTAACCCAATTCTGAGTCAGAGCTATGATCATTCTGTAAATGCACTAATGCTTCCTTTTGTGTCACGTAATGAGAATGAGGTTTGGGGTTTTCCGTTACCAAAACGAACTTTGCTCTTGCAAAGTTTCAGTTCCTTTAAAGTAGTGACTGTAAAAATAAAAAGCCTTAAGATTGAAACTTAATGGACTCCATGTTACATGACCTTTTCAAAAAAGACAACTTATGATTTTTTTTTATATATCTACTACAAAAAAATCTGTTGTCATTTAAAGAAAAACAAAACACTGTTTTACTTTCTATTTTTAGGTTTATAATTTTTAGCCAAAGTTATTAGAAGCCACTGTAGAAGGTCAAATGAGCCACTTGTGGCTCCGGAGCCGCAGGTTGCAGACCCCTGGCTCAATAATTTGTGTTTGGAAGTGACACTGTGGAAAAGGTTTAACCCCTTAATGCCCGAATTTAATATTTATATTAATTTTGCTTCTGATGTCAATTAAATATAACAAAATTTGAATCTAACAAATACAATAAATCAAAATGAATGGTATGGTTCAAATTAGTAACATTATAGGCTTAGCTGCGTATACAAACTAAAAATGTCAAATCTCAGGTATGCTGATTTTATTTATGTCGCTTTTGTTAAACAGGGATTTGAAATTGAATTAGAACCTAAGTTCAGTTCAGTTTAGTTCAGTTCATTTAGTTCCATTAGTGCATTATGCAAAATACAGATTAAGACTTTAAAAACCACATCTGGATGTCATTCACACTCTGGCTGCTAAGCCAAAGGGCTTCCAATACGATTGTTTTGCATAAGTGGAATATGGATCAGCAGGCACTTCGGCTGCTTTACGAGTACAAGCAGTTTGGACTGATTTTATGATAATGGTCTAAAAGAGCTTAAAGCAAGGTAAAGATATACGGTAAAACAACATCCAACGCTGTAGACTTCTCAGGAATCTCAGAACTCCTCAGTATATCTTCAAAAAATTGCAACCCTACAAAGACAAGGCCATCCATCTGAACTGACAAGTCAGGCAAGGAGAGAGGAGAGCATTCATTATGCCCATGGTGACTCTGGAGGAGCTTCAGAGATCCACAGCTCAGGTGGGAGTATCAGTCAACACAGCAGCTATAAGTGCTGTTGTCACATGGGAATAAAATTAAACATCTTGGCCCACAGGCAAAATTCTGTGTGGTGAAAAACTAACAATGCGCATCACCCTGAACCGGATCCTCACAGTTAAACATGGTGTCGGCAGCATCATGCTAGGGGACGTGTTTCATTTGAATGGACAGAAAAGCTTGTTGATAGGAAGATGGATGGAGCTAAAAACAGGACAATGCTGGAAGAAAATTTGTTAGACTTGAAACTGGGCCAGAACTCTACCTCCCAGGTGGAAAAGTACTCCAAACATACAATCAACAATGGGATGGGTTAGATTAAACAATATTCATGGACTAGAATGGTCCAGTCAAAGTCCAGATCTAAATATGTGGAAAGAGTTTAAATTTGACCTTTAGCTTTGAACTTGAGCTATTTTGCAATTAAGAATGAGGAAAAAGTTCAGTCTCAGGATGTTGAAAACTGGTAAAGACATACACAAACAGATAGTTTGACAAAGTCTTGACTCAAGGGGGCTGAATACACATGCATGCCACATTTTTCTGATATTTATGTGTTAAACCTTTTGAAAACCATGTATATTTTTAATGTGGTAAACCATACAAAATTCAAATAAAATACTCTGGAGTTTGTGTTTGTAATATGGCAAAATGAGAAAAGGTTAGAAGTGTGAATACTTTTTCAAAGCACTGTAATATGGCTTTTTTTACAGTCAGAAAGTCCCACAATTTAATCATAAAAGTGAAAATCATCTTACTCTGCTGTCTGATTATAACCACATGTGTGACATAACTCAGAAATAAATTCCCTCTTTTGGGCACATACATTTTGCAGTGTGGTGAAAACTGGGAAATCATGTGATATCAACAAAAACAGACATATTACGCCCACCCCTTCCTCTGTCGCCCACACACAGAGACGCACAAACTTTAAACACACGTCTTGTTTTTGTCACAGAGACGGAACGCTGCTATTCATTTACTGACTTTGAACCCTGCTCTGCCAGTAAACAGAGCAAACGTCATCAGCTGCAGGCACAGACAGAATCATCAACACTGTTAAAAGAAGAGAGGGGGAGAAAAAGCACTTACTGTGAATGGTTCCCCTGCCTGGTCCCTTTCTGAGCTCCAATCTCTGCAGCTGGGCCTCCTTTTCTAGTGGGGGTCCTACAACAACCCACCACCACCCCCCACTTCCTTCACACCATGCTGGTGCTCTGGCGTCCTCTTGCTGGGTAGGCAGGGATCCTAACGGGCTTTAGAGGTAGGTATGGGCCCTTCCCACACCGTCCATTTTGAGGGTAAGGTGGAGGCTTTTGAGTCCTTGCACTGGAAGTGCTGTTGCCTATTATGACTGTCGGGTCAAGGGTGTGTGGGTGGGGTTCTGGACGAATTTTGCCATTATGGTTTGAATCTCCTGTGGGGTACAGATGAGGCAGTTGCCCATTCACACTCGGCTTTTTGTGTGTGACGTTTTTGTGGAGACTGGGTGGGGTGAAGCAGCTTGTTTTAACAACAGACGCCATGTGGACAGGAGATACAGAATTGGTTCTGAATAAGACGTGGTCTTCGTCAACGCCTTGTGATGATACCCAAACTGTGGCGGGCTTGTGAGGGGCCAGAAGGGCTAACCTGAAATCCCCTGAATAAGCTGATTTGTAAATGGTATTGGATGACCCCTGAGTGATGCATGGCTCTTCTTCACTGAGGTCGATATTTGCTGTGAGGCGATCAATCTGTTCAACCACCTTGAATGATAATAGAGGAGGTGGTTATTACCAAACTGCAGTGAAATAGAAGATACCTTTTGAATTTCTGAGTCACTGTTAAAGATTTTTACAAAGGTTCTCCACATGTTCTGAACAGCTTTTGGCTAATAGATACAGTCCCTTTCAAAACCATCCATTAACATTAAACTCTTTCCCATTTTGCCACTTTACAACCACAAATCTCTCTGAATTTTGTGATGGACGAACACAAAGTAGAACATAAACATAAAAACGAAGTTAACAAAATATAGCATAATTCTGCCACCTTCACGGTGGGGATGGTGTGTTCAGGATTACGTGCAGTGTTAGCTGTTTGCCACACATATTGCTTTGCAGGTTTTGTCTCATCCGATCAGAATGCCTTATTACTGCTTCCTTGATTAAGGCTCTCCTTGTCCAGCACTCAGTTTAGGTGGGCACCCATGGCAGGTTTGCAATTGTGCCATAATCTGTCAATTTGTGAATGTGGGGTTGATTAGTACTCTCTAGTACACTCTACCCTAAACTTGACACAGCCGAACTCTAGTCACTATTTAAGTGAGATTTGAAGGAATTGGGTTGAAATAGGTTTTAATTAGGATAGCGAAGCAAAAGGGACTGAATACAAATGCATGCCACATCTTTTCTTTATTTGTAAAAATATTTTTAAAACCATTTCCTTCCATTTCATAACTATGCACTACTTTGTTTTAGTCTGTCATTCAGTCATATCATACTTGTGCAAAGGAACACTAAGTTGGGTCATTGTAAACTTCATTTTCAATTCATTGCTGTTCTGGTCATTTCTTCACTTTCAGTCTTTTGCATCTGACTTTCTGGGTACAAAAATTAGCGGTCTGCCATGTTATTTAGTGTATTTTAAAACGTTTTATACCAATCATGTATCAAGTCAAACCAGCAGCGTGAGTGCTTCGAGAAACAATGATGTGAAGTAATTTTCTATGATCTAATGTAAAGAAAAAAGATGATCATGTTTTATGGATTTGCAACGGTTTGTTTACATGTGTAAAAAGAAGTAGAAACAGACAAAATGGCAACTTGTTGGTACACAGAACTACTTGTGCTGAGACTTCTGGTTGTGCTCCTCATGTAATAGTCATTTTAAGAAGAATGTCCCATTTTACAGCATTTATATTGTTGAAAAATAAAAAAGGGCTTTAAAACACCAGGATTTAGGGGGTTTAGGCTCTGCTCGATGCATGGTACACACTCACTATAAAGTGCTGGCATCGCCTCTGGAAATACTATGATGTTGTGTCCTTGACGTATTTCACTTATTTCAGCATTAGCAGGTAAAATAAAGTGTGTAGTTGTGCAGCACAAAGTAGACATTCTTTTCTCTGAAGTCTCCAGATAAACACTGTCCCTTTCTACCCTTGTCCTTTCATTCTGTTTCTTCTCTAACAGTTGTTCCTGTGTTTATGCTCCTTTGTTTATTCCCATGTCCATTGAAGAGCAATGCTATTTTTGCTGTTAAAATCACTTATTTTTACATATTTTTAGAATAACGCTGACCTCCTGTTTAGAAAATAGTGTGAAACTATGCAAGACTTCCCTGCAAAGGTAAACAGCTAATGTAATGTTTGCTTGAACTGGTATAAAACTGTTAACTTAAGGATGTTTTCTGTGCCTGAAGTCACCTTCTCTTGTTTGAGGCTAACTTGCCATGTCTCTTACTCTTGTGTAATAGGGGTTTTCCTGTTTCTCAAACTCTTATCACTGAGACTTCTCTCTGCTGCAGGTAAGACAGTAGTAAAACAAGTAATTACTCCCATGGCTGGGCTAAGACGAAATTTGGCCCTATACAATTTAATCTGATGCTTCACTTCCAGTTAAACTGCTACTATCACAAAACATGCTGTTGAGAAACCTTCAAAGCAAATTTAAAATAAGGTTCAATCTTAAAAAGCTTTGAAGTTTTTTGAGCGCGAATGTATGTGTGTGTGGGGGGGGGTTCGCCATGCTGGACCTAAACAGCAGCTTAGTTCGTATTGCCTTGGGCCAGCTCGGATTGCTTCACAGAAAAATCCGGTCTAACCTTTCTAGCTTGTGTAAAAAAAACAAAAAACTTTTTAATTCAACAGTATTATCATGTAACGCATAATAATGTTTTCTTCAAAGGCCAAACCTGAAGACTGAGCACTCTTAAACTTATATTAGTAATTGGTAATTTTTTCACCTCTGCCAAACTGGAATATTTGGATAAATATCAAAAACAAATTATGAATGACTGGCTTAAATTAAAAATGGTTTCATCTATTTTGTCTCCATATGGCCCAGTTACCAATAATTGAGGTGTTTTATTCATCAAGCTGCAACACCAGGCATTTGGCTCCGAATCAATGCTCATTTACAGCTGCATGCACAATGAGCGCTGCATGATTTAATAAGAGTCTATTTTTCTGGCCTGTGTAACGTGTTGGCCGGAACGCTGCCGGTTACTGCGGTGCGCTGCTAAAGGTCAGTGCAAATTGTTCTCAATCATGTCTTTGGTGAGAGACCATGGCTGGGTCACAAACAATGCAATCAGCATGTTGACACACACTCACAATTGTTCTGAGGAGTGTGCACAAACACACGCATGACCTGTGTCAAAATGCTCTGCACCGTGGCTCATTTTTTTCAGCATCTGAGCTTTGTGATAATCACTCTAAATGTCACTATAGCCAGGAGAGAACAGATAAAAGGCTGAGGCATCTGCAGCAGTTGCAGTCTTTCATGATTGGATACCTGAGGTACGCCCAGAGGATTAAACATCTTTAATTACAGTCCTTCCTACCTCTTTCATTTCCACATGAACTTGCTTCAGACCCCCCAACACTTCCTCCAGATCTGTTACGACTTGCCGGATTTGAGCCCTCACTGAGTCCTGCCGCACCCTTTGCCTCGTCACATCTGAACCCTCGCTGTAGAGGTCGTTGTTGGTTGCCGTTTTGCAGGTTTCTGAGCAGGTGATGTTAGATCCCTTATGTCGTCTTTGGCTCAAGTGCTTTTGAGGGACTTCAGTCGGGAAGAAGCTTTTATCAGGCTGAGTGCAGCCATTGAGACGGTCCTCTGATCCACCCTTTGGTCTGCCCTGGTCCAGATACCCATCTCTTTCCTCCTTTCGCTCAAAGACCACACGCCTCGGTCCACAGTGGCCATTCGTCATGTTCGAATGACCCGGCTGGGGACGGTGCAGCTCCAAATGATAGCCATTAGGAGTGCACTCACAGCCTTCCTCTTCATCCACCGAGATATACCTGACAGTCCGCCTTCGCCTGTACCCTTGACCTTTGACCTGAAGATGAGGGAGAGGGTGGGGTATCCCAGAGTGGAAGGGGCGTGCTCTGCCACTGCCTGCCACACAGCCACACTGTTCTCTCACAAATGAATAGTGTCTTACCCCAGGCTCCGCCGGGTCGCCCCACTGGGAAGGGTTCAACTCCCAGGGGCCGTCTTGGCTCAAATCATCTGACTGGATGCAAGGGCCTGGCCCTGCAAACACAGGCCTCTTCTGTGGGCTGAAATGACCACTTTTGTCAACTCTGTCCACCAAGAACGCTCTGCCTCCTACGTCTTTAACCCAAGGAGCCTGGGTGTCTCCCCAGCAGCCCTCCAATGAGTGGTCCGTTTGTTTGGCTGATGCTGTTTGCTGATACCCATGCAGCAGGTCATAGTAGATGCAGTGCCGGCAGGGGCATGGGCTGTTTGCGTTGTTGTAGTTAAGAAATCGGTGGCGTCCCGCCGTTTCTGAGCCTTCTGTGTACATGTCCAAAGTGGGCAGTAGACTTGAATAGAAAAGGCCTCAATAAACAACTGGTTTCCTTTCCATCCGAGCTCACTCCAGCCCAGTCATTCGCTCGCTGTTTTTCTCATCTACGTCTACCCACAAACTTTTCTTTCTTTTTTTCAACTCTCAACCCAAGACTCCTTCCTCCCTCTCCTTCCTTCCTGTCTGTTGTTTCCCCCTCTCTTCTCACTTGTAACTGTTAATCTTACGTGCACACTTTCCTCAAACCTTCTTTACTTTTTTTTGCTTCCCCCACCTAACTTTTTCTCGTTCCTTCTTCTTTGGTCACCCTGTACTCCTCTCTCCAGGACGGGGCCCCTCTCCACCTCCCTCCCTCTCTGTCTTTCTTTCTACCTCTCCCGCCTTGTTGTTCTGTTTCATTTGCTGCTGCAGGCGTCCAGTCTCTCTCTTTCTCTCTGGCAGAGTATTTCCCGTCTCTTCCCCTCCCTCTCAGGCTCTCTTTTCTCCACCTCTGAACGCCTCTTGCCTCTAGTATATTCTCTCACATAGTCGATAGTACCTGGATTATTTGAGAATCCCCTCTCTCCCCTCCACCTGAAATCCAGCTACCATGTGAGGCTCTTCGAGTGAAGGACTCCATGTGGTGTTCCGTTTTCTCAGAGGGTGCGGGGAAGCGGCTCAGCTCTGGCGCAGAGCACATTAGCCCAACTAAAAGCCTTTGCACTCTGCAATTAAACGCTGCCTGGTATTCCTCGGCCAGAGAATGAGAGAAAAGTGGAGGGGAGGGGTTTGGAGAGGACCGCTATGGGAGGTGGGGTTTCAAACATACACAGACAAGGGAGCAGACAGCAGTCTTATTCAAAAGAGACATAGCCAGGGAGGGCAATTTGTCATTATTCTCATCTTCTGTTCCTTCACATTTCTTCCAGTGTTCTAATTTTTTGTCCTCTCCATTCCTCCTCACGCTACAATTATCTGAATTAAATTTGATTTAACTCAACAGCTGAGAAACATTCCAGTCTACAGACACAGCTCTGTGCAAATGTTTTCATACCCTTTAAACTTTTTACATTTTCTCACTTTACAGCCACATAATTATATGTATTTTATTGAGATGTAATGTGATAGGACAACATGAAGTAGTGTGTCAATATTTTAAAGAACCACCATTTGCTCCTACCACAGCTACAAGTCCTTTGGTGTATGTCTCTAGTAGCTTTGCACACCTGGCAACTGAAATCTTTGCCCATTCTTCTTTGTAAAACAACTCAGACTTGGTCAGATTAGATTGAGAGTGCCTGTGAACAGCTATTTTAAAACATTGTAGATTCTTAATTAGATTCAGGCTGTGACTTTGACAGGGCCATTCTAAAACATGACTGTGTGAAAAATCTAACCCAGTGGTTCTCAGTAACTGGCCTGCATTTTTTGGGTGTTTCCCTGCTGCCACACACCAGGATGACATTTAGGATGATGTGTTGTGTTAGTTTTCCACACCACACAAAATTTTGCATGTAAGGCAACAAGTTCAAATTTTGTCTCTGTCATTATTTTCGTAATAGCACTGATCCACATACAGAGAACACTGCGAAGAAAATAGAAAGAGTGAAATTATATTTATTATGCCATAAAATAATCAGGAATGAAAACGGGCAAAACTCTAACTGTAAGGCTAACTAACCAACTTTGATAACACAGCTCCAACCCCAATGTCTGAAGCGTCAACCTCCAGAATGAACTGTCTTGAAGCATCTGTATGAACTAAGATGGGGGCTTGAGAGAACTTTTTCTTTAGTTCCCGAAAAGCTGCTTTAGCTTCGGATGACCAAGAGATGGAGATCTTAGAGGAAGTTAAAGCAGTGAGTGGTGCTGCAGTAATTATTAATGAATCGTCTGTAAAAATTAGCAAATCCAAGAACATGCTGTAATTATTTGCGTGAGTCTGGCTCAGGCCAGTCCAGCACTGCTTTGATCTTTTCTGGATCAGAACGTACCTGTCCACCCTCAAGGATGTAGCCCAAGAAAGTGACTGAAGACTGGTGAAACTCACACTTCTCGGCTTTTACGAACAGGTGGTTCTCCATAAGGCGCTGAAGGACTTGGCGAACGTGTTTGCGATGCTCCTTAATGTCCTTGGGGTAAATCAAAATGTCATCCAAGTATATGAAAACAAAAATGTTCAAAAAATCTCTGAGAAGGTTGTTGACTAAGGCTTGAAACACAGCAGGAGCATTACATAGTGCGAAAGGCATGACCAAATACTCAAAATGGCCCGGCAGCGTCTTGAAAGCCGTCTTCCACTCGTCCCCCTGGCGGATCCTGACCAGATGATAAGCATTTCTTAGATCTAGTTTGGAAAATATGGTAGCACCATGAAACGGTTCAAAAGCAGAGGAAATGAGTAGAAGTGGGTACTTGTTCTTAACAGTGATCTGATTTAGGCTTCTATAATCAATACATGGTCGTAATGAATCATCCTTTTTCCCTACAATGAAAAACTCTGCCCCAAGTGGTGAGGAAGAAGGCCGAATAATACCTGCCGACAGGGAGTCATTGATATAGTTCTCCATAGACTCTTGTTCTGGACGGGAGATGTTATAAAGTCTACTAGTAGGCAGAGGAGCACCGGGAAGAAGATTGATCGCGCAATCATAGGGCCTGTGAGGCAGTAAGGACAGGGCCTTGTTCTTACTGAAAACTCTCTTTAGATCATGGTATTCACAGAGCACATGAGACAGATCAATAATCTCGTCCTCCTTATTGATTTGTTGAGGTTGACTCGGGGAGAAGGCTGACTGGAGACAAGATGAGTGACAATTAGTAGACCAGAATTCAATGCGCCATTTAGACCAATCTAAATGAGGGTTATGTTCCTGTAACCAGGGAAAGCCTAGGACTAAGGAACCTTGAGACACTGGAAACACAAAAAAAATGTCTTCTCCCTATGGTTACCGGATAATAAACATTCTATGGGTTTGGGCAAACAGGACAAGCAGCCACAAAATGCTCTGAAGAGCCACAATAAAAGCACTGTTTGGACATGTACGTCCCACCGACATGGGCTCAGGTTCAGGTATTGGTTGCTGAGGTGGAGTTTTAACATGAGGTGGAGAATTAGTCTTCGGCTGGGGTTGGTAAAAGGACCTCTCTGCTCTGGCTCTTCTTGTCTCTCTTAACCGGTTGTCAACTCTAGTTGCTAAAGTAATGATCTCATCTAATGTAGGAGGTTCCTAAATCCTGGCTAACTCATCCTTTAAAGAATCATCTAGAGCCAGCAAAAATGTAGTCTTCAAAGCTTCGTTATTCCAACCAGAAGTAGCAGATAGTGTGCAAAATTCAATAGAAAACTCTGTAATGGATCTATGATGCTGCTTTAAGGCTCTCAACTCTCGACCTGCACTAGATTGATCTGTCACAGGGGAAAAGGTTCGTTTAAACTCCTTGACAAATTCTTTGAAAGTACAACCAAACTCTCTACAATCAGGAAACCAGGCTTCAGCGGACTGTAAGGCTTTGCCAGTCAATAAACCAATAACATATGAAATCTTTACATCATCATGGGGAAAAGAATGGGGGGAACGGTTGAAAACCAGGGAACACTGAAGCAACAATCCCCCACAATTACCCACCTCACCAGAACATCTTTCTGGATTAGGGGAAGTGACATCACGAGAATAGGGAAGCTTTTGAGATACCGGTGGTGCACTAGTGCCATCTACATGAGTGGTGGACTGAGAACCTAAGGACTGTTGTAGCATGGAGGCAATCTGCTCTAGTTGTTGGTTTGTTTAACGTTGCTGTTCTGAAAGGGAACGGAAAGAAGAATCATGGAAATGGATTTGATTACCATGTTCAGAGAGAATTCTACGGAGTGCTTCTGCTGGGTCTTGTATGCCAGAGTGTTCTGTCACTATTTTCGTGATAGCACTGACCCACATACAGAGAACACTCCAGAGAAAATAGAAAGAGTAAAATGATATTTATTATGCCATAAAATAATCAGGAACAAAAACGGGCGAAACTCCAACTGTAAGGGGAGAAGGGAAGAGAACTGGTGAAAACAGGGAACAAACGTAACTGAGCGAAGGACAAGAATTTCAGATAGAGAAGTGAATGGCTTACTAAGTGGGTGCGGTCAGGTCGCCAGGGGTAGAGGGATTCGGGATCCAAGTTGTCGTTGGAGAGTTTGTTCTGTTGGTTTCTTAGGTGCATCTTGGGTGAGCTTGGAAATGATTGAGTTAGTTCGTTTGTGCTGATACTTGCGTTGGAGGGTGGACAGGGTATGCTTAGACTTAGGTCCTGGAGATGGAGGAAGCAGGAAACTGCCAACTTGGTCGGTAATCCAGATGGGAACAATAGTTAGGAAACAAAATCCTTAGAACGTAGATAATCTTGGTCATCTAGAAAACTCTTGGACATGAAGTCAGTTGTCCAGTTACATAAATCCAAAGTTCAGATTCTTAGTCTGTGAAGGGACATAAACAAAGTTATTCCAGAACAAAAGACAAGCATAGACTTAGCATTGGCTGACTTTGTTACCACAGTAGGCAAACACTCTGGCGTCGAACAGCTGGCAGCCTCCTGCTAAAGTACTCCTCCAAGCAATCAGCAGAATAAGTCGCACCTGTCCCCCAACACTCCTGAGAACTCCAACACCATCTGGAACACTGAGGCAATGTTGCAAGCACAATGCAAACACACACACACAACCCAGATCCTGACAGTCTCATCTGACCAAAGAACCACAGGTTTGCTCTGCCCCCTAGGTGGCTTTTGGAAAACTACAAACAGGATTTCTTATGCACAACTAATAGTTGTAAGCAGATTCTCTCATTTGAGCTGTGGATCTCTGTAGCTCCTCCAGAGTTTCCATTGGCCATTTGACTGCTTTTCTGAATATTAGCCTCTTTCCTTTTTTATTATGGAGCTTGCCCACAAATGTTCTTTAAAAAAAACCTGAAGTTACTCTAAGAATAAATAATACACGTGGACTATATCAACTACTTGGCAAGTTTGTGCTGAATGTTTGTGCCGAATTTTATTTAGGGGAGTCGGAGAAAAGGGGGATGAATACAAAGGCATGCCACAGATTCAGAGTTTTATTTGTAAAATATTTTGCGTCATTTTCCTTCCACTTCACAATTGTGTTCAAATTCACATCATATTGGAATACACTAAAGTTTGTAGTTGTAACGTGACAAGATGTAAACATTTTCAGCAGCATGAATATTTTGCAAAGCACTGAATTTACTTTGACTCTGTCACAATTCTGTAGTAGGAAACCATGCCCATGCAGACTTAAAATCATTACGTTTTCATTATTTATTTTAGTTTTATTTGGATAACTAATTTCAATACATTGAAGAAAACAGACATGTCAAAATTTCAAAAGCAGGATGAGCTAGCAATATCTCTCTCTGTTTCTGAAATTGCTTGTGCTGCAAATTTTCATCTGAGGAAGGCTTTTGTTTTGAAAGAAAATAAGTGGAGCCTTGAAAACAATGGGTTGTAAAAAAAGAACTGCTGAGGATAACAGCAGAGGAAGATGAAGGGGATCCGTCCAACGCAGCAGGAGGATGAGCGGTCCAGCCACAGCTGCAGGAAAGAACTGTAGTCAGAGATGAAACTTAGTTGAGATAACTTTATCTTATTACATAAATATGTACAACATGGCATCCAGTTGTAGACAAAGACATGCACTTCTACATGCACAGAATTACACTAAATAAAAGTGAAAAACAAAAAGTTTCATTTGTTTTTCCTTTGAGTAAAGTAGGTGTAGTCTTCTCTTTGAATATATAGTGCTTTGCTAAAGTATTGAACCTTTCCACATTTTTTCACACTACAACCTGAAATTGTACTGGGATTTTCTGCTCTTGCAACTGTTGATATGAAAGTGCATGACTCCACAATCAGAAAGAGACTGCACTAGTTGACCTTTCATGGGAGTTGTGCAAGATGAAAACCTTTACTGTCTGAAAAAAACGTAAAGGCCAGACTAAGGATTGCCAAAGACAAAGGCCAGGACTTCTGGAATAATCCCCTTTAGACAAATGCGTCTAATTTGAATCATCAGAAAAGAAGACATTTTTGTATAAACCAAGTATAGTATTCAATGAAAAAAACCTCATATGAACTGTAAATTGTAGACATTTAATGATTTAGGGATGTTTTGCTACAGCAGAATCTGACCAGCTCACCATCATGCAATCCACCATGGATTCTACCATGTATCTGTGTGTTTGAGTAAAATGTGAGACTATCTGTAAAAAATAAGTAAAGCTGAAGCCAAACTGGACTCTGCAACATGACAATGACATACCAGTAAATTCACCAAGGACTTCCTGAAAAGTAAGAAATGGAAAGCTCTGGACCGAGTCAAAACCTAGATCTTGATCTTATTAGATGCAGTGAGGTGACTTGAAATGAGCTGCAACAACAAAGGACCATAAAATCTGGATCTGTAGTCTCAACCCGCCAATCCAAGAATAACGTCAGTATCTGGTCCAAAGAACGAATTGGATCAGATCAGTCCACTCTTCATTGCTTTTTACTTGTTGATCTATTTGCAGCATTGTGCATGAAATGTGGCTCCGGCCCAGTCACAAGTAGTAGAACATATTAAATTATTAGCATTAAATTACAAATTTCTCTTTAAAAAAAAAATGTAATCCTTATTATTTCCCAACAAATTTATATTTAAAATGTCTGTACATTGGGAGGAACCAAAATCAAACCAAATTCCTTCTTTCTGTGCACAAACATGGCCAATCTTCTCTCTTTTACTGAAAACATATTTTTATAGTTAGAAAATGACATAATATGACATTGGCAATAAAGCTGATTCTGATTCTGATTTTAAATGAAGAAAGGCCATTAGGGAGCTTATTAGCAAAGTGATGGGAAGCTTTTTGCTTTTCTATTCTATTGTCAGTCTCTTGGATCTTTTATGTCTGAACGTCTTTTTTGTCAGAAGACATTTAAGCTGCTTTGGCGCAATGCTTCCCTGCTATTCAGAAACATTTGTAGTTTCTCTCCACTCTAAGACAGCATGTTAAAACGATGACAATAATTCCAAGCCATAACTCCAAGTGTGCCCTTTAAAACTATACAAGAAAATCTAACAGTTTAAGTGCAGCTGGTATTGCACTATTAAGATTATATGGAAATTTTAGGGCATCCTGTGTTGCTCCAGTACAGTAAAAATGACATGCTCTAGCAGCTTTCCTCATTTGTTTCTTTTCACTGTTTTGACACAGCTGAAGAAAATGAAGATCAATTATTTTACACCCTGTCATCATGCCAGCATCACATGTACATTTTTGTTTCAGAAATGTGAAACTTCAGATAACGAGGCGATGCTCTCCTCTTGAAAATCTGCTCTGTAAAAAAACTACAAAGATATACAGGGGTTGAACAATGAAACTGAAACACCTGTCATTTTAGTGTGGGAGGTTTCATGGCTAAATTGGACCAGCCTGGTAGCCAGTCTTCATTGATTGCACATTGCACCAGTAAGAGCAGAGTGTGAAGGTTCAATTAGCAGGGTAAGAGCACAGTTTTCCTCAAAATATTGAAATGCACACAACATTATGGGTGACATACCAGAGTTCAAAGAGGACAAATTGTTGGTGCAAGTCTTGCTGGCGCATCTGTGACCAAGACAGCAAGTCTTTGTGATGTATCAAGAGCCACGGTATCCAGGGTAATGTCAGCATACCACCAAGAAGGACGAACCACATCCAACAGGATTAACTGTGGACGCAAGAGGAAGCTGTCTGAAAGGGATGTTCGGGTGCTAACCCGGATTGTATCCAAAAAACATAAAACCACGGCTGCCCAAATCAGGGCAGAATTAAATGTGCACCTCAACTCTCCTGTTTCCACCAGAACTGTCCGTCGGGAGCTCCGCAGGGTCAATATACACGGCCGGGCTGCTATAGACAAACCTTTGGTCACTCATGCCAATGCCAAACGTCGGTTTCAATGGTGCAAGGAGCACAAATCTTGGGCTGTGGACAATGTGAAACATGTATTGTTCTCTGATGAGTCCACCTTTACTGTTTTCCCCACATCCGGGAGAGTTACGGTGTGGCGACGCCCCAAAGAAGCGTACCACCCAGACTGTTGCATGCCCAGAGTGAAGCATGGGGGTGGATCAGTGATGGTTTGGGCTGCCATATCATGGCATTCCCTTGGCCCAATACTTGTGCTAGATGGGCGCATCACTGCCAAGGACTACCGAACCATTCTTGAGGACCATGTGCATACAATGGTTCAAACATTGTATCCTGAAGGTGGTGCCGTGTATCAGGATGACAATGCACCAATACACACAGCAAGACTGGTGAAAGATTGGTTTGATGAACATGAAAGTGAAGTTGAACATCTCCCATGGCCTGCACAGTCACCAGATCTAAATATTATTGAGCCACTTTGGGGTGTTTTGGAGGAACGAGTCAACGTTTTCCTCCACCAGGATCACGTAGTGACCTGGCCACTATCCTGCAAGAAGAATGGCTTAAAATCCCTCTGACCACTGTGCAGGACTTGTATATGTTCTTCCCAAGACAAATTGATGCTGTATTGGCCGCAAAAGGAGGCCCTACACCAAACTTATAAATTATTGTGGTCTAAAACCAGGTGTTTCAGTTTCAATGTCTAATCCCTGTATGTATTGTGCAAAAAAAACAAATAACTTATAATAGGTGCTAAATTTTAACTTTGTGATATTTATTCACAAATTTGTGCCAAAACTGACTTTTGAGCACCTACAAAATCTGCACCTTTAGGTTATTTCCATCTTATGAGTAAAAGGACTACACAGAAACACTATCTAGCCAATATCCAATATGCATTCCTGTGACCCAGACTGAAATGTAAAAAGGTAAGCTGATAAGAGCAGATGAAGCAAGATTTCTGTGTGCCAATTTGATCTCGATGGTTCTCAGGAGAAATTCCTCAGGCATATCTATTTCTTTGTATGAACTACAAAAAAAAAAAAAAAAAGCGTATAGCTCTCTGCTTTGTCGGCAGATATTCATGTAGAACTTCACAGCCTTTGCAACTCCGACACCAGAGTGTTTTGTCGCCCTGTCAACCCCTCGCTTCGCTGCACAACTGGAGGGCAACAACAGCGGAGAAAATAGAAGCTACACTGTACCGCTCTGCCACTGTGAAGTCTCCTAACCTAAACACGGTCAAGATGACCTAAATATAACATATGGCTGCATCTAATTCAGAATATACAAGAGCTCAATGTGTTGTTAGATGCTAGTCGGATGGTGCAGCCCGTTTATTCTCCTACTGATGCGTGGACCGACATTTTAACATAAAAGTTAAAACAATATGCAGAGTTCTTTCAATTTAAAATGTAAAAAATCACTGAATTGCTAATGTTTCAATTTATAATGATCATTTCTGTTTTATTAGCAAAGCTGCCAGCATGTTTATCAACCACCTAATTGGACAAATTATATTTTGAGCTAGAAAACCTAAACATACTGAAAGGCAGTCAGTCATTTTCTACCGCTTATTCCATAGTGGGTCATGGGGAAGCTGGTGCCCATCTCCAGCAGTCTATGGGCGAGAGGCAGGGTACACCCTGGACAGGTCGCCAGTCCATCGCAGGGCAACACACAAACAACCATGCACACACTCATTCATACACCTAAGGGCAATTTAGAGAGACCAATTAACCTAACAGGCATGTCTTTGGACTGTGGGAGGAAGCCGGAGTACCCGGTGAGAACCCACGCATGCACAGGGAGAACATGCAAACTCCATGCAGAAAGACCCCCGGCCGGGAATCGGACCCAAGACCTTCTTGCTGCAAGGCAACAGTGCTACCAACTGCGCCACCGTGCAGCCCACGATTAAATATATGTTAAACTAACTTGTTTTTTTATTAATTTAACAAAATCAATGTTAGTATTGAGTCCAGCATATCTTGTTACCCTATTTTGAAAATGTAAAACAAAATAAATAAAAATCAGCATGCATTTAGTTCTGTGTGGTCAAAAATAAAAAAAATGTCTGTTTATTTGAAGTTGACATTTTTTTATTGAAACTAAATTTCCTGGATGGCATAGAGGTCAGTAAAGCCATAACAAGGTGAAAGGAAGAAGGTATTCATGGAATATGTGACATGAACAGTAGAAAATAAGAATATAAGGGAATACTCTCAAAAACAGCTTTTTATCAGAATTGTAATAAATGATGAATAAATAAAGCTATCAGTACTAGTTGTAGTTCGCTCTTTATTAGCAGGTAACACTGTTTATACATTTCAAAGAAGTGCTTTATGATACAAGTAATATAGAAAATTGACGTGCATCTTTTCTCCTTACCTCATTTAAATCTTCTACGGCCTTAATAAAGATTAATAACAGAAACTGGATTGTACCTGTTTTTATGTTATTTGTTAAGTACAGAGACAGAGTGAGCCCAGTAAGGGTTTTAATGAAGATGAACTGCCTCTGCATCAGATGAGGTCAGTTTAATTTCACTCTCGGTCAATCTAATGTTGAGTGAAACATTTCCTTATAATCAAACATGACAATGAAACAGAAAGCAAAAGAATCTAGAGATGAGATTACATTTTGTTTTGGTGAGAAACTGAATGCCTGAGAATCCAAGAGTGTAAAATATATCAAAAACTAGAATGAGAGCTTAATCAAGCAGATTTCCCTCAAGCAGCTTTTTGACAGCGATTAAATGGCTGACATCCTTTGAAGAGGGATTAAAATAATTTACATAAGTTAAAGTGGTGAAGAAGACCTGCGTTCAGAGCTGCTTGGTATCAACCAATGAGAGCTTTTCTTTTAAACATTCCCCCATGCAGGACCTAACACACACTGAGGTCATATATTATTACCGTGTGTTCGTGCATGTCCTGTTTTAGAAGACACACAATGGTTACGCTGTTCCAAAGCTGATTATAAAACAATTCCCATTTGTAAGCCAGGAAACCCAGTTGCATCATGGTGCCACAAAAGGCTGCATCATGCTATTCATTCCTTCTTTGGGGGTTTAAGGTTTTTAAAGCTGAGCTCTTGTTACAAAAGGTTGCACTAATTTCATTTTATGCAACGTCAGAAAAGAGCTTAATTTTTATCCTTCTCCTTTGGACTAGATTAATTTTACAGCGTTAAGACTTTTAGGTGGATTCACATGGTCAGTTATTATTACATGTGGCTTATTTCACAACACGTTGCATTTAAAGACCATAAAAAGACCTTGGGGGACTGTGGCTAATTTCTCTTTATGTGCCAAGCATCAAGGACACCACATGGAGATAGCTGTTAAGAAGAGGCCTGAAATCCAAATGACAATGGCAAAAAGCACTAATGGGCAGAATAATAACAGGGCAAAGCGTACGTTGCCTTGAGATGCCTCTCAGAAAGTGGTTGCCAAGGCTGACAGTGAGAAAATAGGAGGGAAATAATTTGTTTTGCCATCTTACAATGAAGCTGCTTTTTTTACTGGGAGCGAGAGCTTGGAAGAGGAAGAGAATAAAAACCCTTGAGGTTTACCTGGCGTTTGAGTGGTGGCAAGGGTGAAGGAGAAACTGGGAGTGGGCAACCTTTATCAGCTTTGCTCTGACTGCACAAAAAGCCATGCTACAGAAAATGCAGGAGCATGTTTTTAGTTAAAACAGCTACAGGTCAGCTTTCCAATTTGAGGCTTTGGTCTTTTTGACCGATTTATTCTTCCTTTTTATGAATAAGCAGGGACTTCTGTGACCAAAATACACTCATCATAAGCATGAATATCATTTTTAACTTCTATGGATGAATGATAATGCAAAAACCTAAAAAAATAGAATTAAAAAGCCTCAATTAAAAAAGGTTTTTATCACCCGTTTTTTTCTGAATATCAACTATACATACTCAAACATACATACATACATCCCCAGTGATATTTGGTTACCGCAATCTTTTTCTAGCCAATAAAGCTTCTGGCATACCTCTAGCCGGACATTTGGCCTTCTTGGCAGAAATGGTGTTTAAATCCTCCTTGTTTGTTTCTCTACACTTCCTTGTTTATGTTCTGTAGTTGCTGTTATTTCAGTTCATTCATGGTAGATTAGGCTCAAGGTTCATTCTTGTGTTTTAGATATTTATGTTACTTTCCTGGACTTCTCTCCATTCCCACTCAACTGTGTTCATCAGCCTCCCTCCTTTAGTTGTTCCGTATTCTTCCTACCACCAGCTGCTCCACATTTCAACTCATTAGTCTTTCTAGTTCACTGATCGTTTCCCACACCACCTCTGTGTTCATACTCCCTGGTTTTCACTGCTTGCCACTGGGTCCTCCTGTTACCTGCTCTATACTGTTTACCTGCCTGGTCCATGCCAGTTACTTCACCTGTGTTTCATGCCTCTGCCTGTAAGTTACCAGTTCTTATTAAACTTTGTACTCACCGTGCAGGTTACCCGGTCCTGCTTGCACGTTTATCCTAAAAAAAACAGCTACTTAAAAAGGACATTTATGGTCAGATAGTTGAACATAGACAACATTGGGTTTTTGAACAGGAGAACAATCCGAAACACATTAAAACTGGTTTTTGAATGGATGAATGAAGCTAACATTAAGCTTCTAGAATGCCCCAGACCTCAGCTCGGTTGAAAATGTGTGAACTATGCCTAAAAGTAGAATCTATGCCAGTTCATCCAAGCAAAACAATGCATTTATATCTTGCCCCCCACCATTTTTGGTACAATTGTTTGATCTATTGTACCAAGAGCTAACATCCACAAATAGACACAGCAATGCCATCTGAGGAGCTGTGTCTATAAGGTACAAATAACTGAATGTCATACATTTTCTTTACTTCCACTTCTCAGTAGAAT
Source organism: Girardinichthys multiradiatus (assembly GCF_021462225.1). NCBI lineage: Eukaryota > Metazoa > Chordata > Actinopteri > Cyprinodontiformes > Goodeidae > Girardinichthys > Girardinichthys multiradiatus. The sequence continues at coordinate 32,582,145 of NC_061799.1, read as the reverse complement.
AAAACATATTGACATCTAAAATCAGACCACATGTTTACCTTGTTGAATATTGACTGACGTGTAATGCCATGTAAATCAAAACTAGCTTCTTTGTTTTGACAGATTTGAGCTTTTTTGTTGATATCAAATATTTCTATAATATTTAACCCTCTAAATGTTAGGTTTTCAAAAATGTAGGTTTTTGACAAGAATTTGAAAAAGAACTGAGGGGCCCGGGGGGTGAGAGCTCTCTCACGCACCACGCTGAGACTGAGAGGAGAAAAAGAAGAGAGCAAGCAAGTGACGGCAGACGGAGAATGTAAGAGAGCCAAAAAAAAGCACACAAAATGTCGAAACAATTTCTGAATATCGCTGAATTACTTGATGACTATGTGCAAATTCTGATTCAGATGGTAAAAATCACCCTGTGGTGATGTACGGATTTCCACATGGTGAATTGATCAAATTCATATTACTATTAGTATAATTATGAGATGCATTTGGCCATGGCATTTCAAGAAGTTAATTATCAATTATTTGATATATTGTTCGTTCGTTCGTCGTCTTCCGCTTATCCAGGACCGGGTCGCGGGGGCAGCAGACTCAAAAGAGACGCCCAGACGTCCGTCTCTCCAGACACCTCCTCCAGTTCCTCCAGGGGGAGCCCAAGGCGTTCCCAGGCCAGCCGAGAGACATAGTCCCTCCAGCGTGTCCTGGGCCGTCCCCTGGGCCTCCTCCCGGTGGGACGTGCCTGGTTCACCTCCCGAGGAAGGCGTCCAGGAGGCATCCGGTATAGATGCCCGAGCCACCTCAACTGGCTCCTCTCAATGTGGAGGAGCAGCGGCTCTACTCCGAGCCCCTCCCAGATGGCCGAGCTCCTCACCCTATCTCTAAGGGAGTGCCCGGCCACCCTACGGAGGAAGCTCATTTCAGCCGCTTGTATCCGTGATCTCGTTCTTTCGGTCATGACCCAAAGTTCATGGCCATAGGTGGGGGTAGGAATGTAGACCGACCGGTAAATCGAGAGCTTTGCTTTTCGGCTCAGCTCTCTCTTCACCACAACGGACCGGCACAGTGCCCCCATTACTGTGGCAGCCGCACCGATCCGTCTGTCGATCTCCCGCTCCATTCTTCCCTCACTCGTGAACAAGACCCCGAGAGACTTAAACTCCTCCACTTGAGGCAGGAACTCCCCTCCAATACCCTGGCGTAGGCCTTACCAGGGAGGCTGAGGAGTGTGATCCCCCTGTAGTTGGAACACACCCTCCGGTCACCCTTCTTATGTAGGGGGACCACCACCCCAGTCTGCCAATCCAAAGGCACTGTCCCCGTCCGCCACGCAATGTTGAAGAGGCGTGTCAACCATGACAGCCCCACAAAGACTTGAGGTACTCAGGGCGGATCTCATCCAACCCCGAAGCCTTGCCACCGCGGAGCTTTTTAACCACCTCAGTGACTTCAGCCTGGGTGATGAAAGAGTCCAACCCCGAGTCCCCAGCCTCTGTTTCCACCAGGGAATGTGTGATGGCAGGATTGAGGAGGTCCTCGAAGTATTCCTTCCACCGGCCGATAATGTCCCCAGTCGTGGTCAGCAGCTCCCCACCCCCACTATAAACAGTGTTGGTCGAAGCACTGCTTCCCCCTCCTGAGGCGCCAGATGGTTTGCCAGAATCGCTTCAGCGCCAAACGGTGGTCCTTCTCCATGGCCTCACCGAACTCCTCCCAGGTCCGAGTTTTTGCCTCTGTCACCGCCCGGGCCGCAGCATGCTTGGCCCCACGGTACCCGTCAGCCGCCTCAGGAGTCCCACAAGCCAACCACAGCCGATAGGACTCCTTCTTCAGCTAGACAGACACCGGGTTCGGGGATTGCCGCCACGACAGGCACCACAGACCTTACGGCCGCAGCTACGGGCAGCAGCATCGACAATAGATGGTGTTCATTATGAACATTCCGTGACTAGCACAGAAGTCCAATAACAAAACACCGCTCGGATTCAGATTAGGGAGGCCATTCCTCCTGATCACGCCTCTCCAGGTGTCACTGTCGTTTCCCACGTGGGCATTGAAGTCCTCCAGCAGAATAATGGAGTCCCCAGGAGGGGCACTATCCAGCACCCCCGACAGGGACGCCAAGAAGGCCGGGTACTCCGCACTACCACCCGGCCCGTAGGCTGAAATGATAGTCAGAGATCTCTCCCCAACCCGAAGGCGCAGGGATGCAACCCTCTCATCCACTGGGGTAAACCCCAACACAAGATGGCTGAGCAGGGGGACGACAAGCAAACCCACCCCAGCCCGCCGCCTCTCCCCACGGGCCACTCCAGAGTAGAAGAGAGTCCAGCCCCTCTCGAGGAGATGGGTTCCAGAGCCCACGCTGTGCGTGGAGGCGAGCCCGACTATTTCTAGTCGATATCTCTCGACCTCCCGCACAAGCTCAGGCTCCTTCCCCCCCAGCGAGGTGACATTCCACGTCCCTAGAGCCAGCCTAAGCATCCGGGGATCGGGCCGCCGAGGTCTCCACCTTTGTCTGACGCCCAATCCTCTTTGCACCAGTCCCTCACGGTTCCCCCTGCAGGTGGTGGGCCCACTGGGGGATGGTCTCGCGTCTCTCGTTTGGGCTTGGCCCGGCCGAGTCCTGCGAGGAGCAACCCAGCCACCAGGCGCTCTCCGACGAGTCCCGACCCCAGGCCTGGCTCCAGAGTGGGACCCCGGCTCTGCCGTACCGGGCGACGTCACGTGCCTCGATTTTGTAGTCGTCATTAGGGGTTCTTAAAGATAAATTACTTTTTTCAAATCTAATACTCATTATCCCTCATTTTATTGTCTTTTGGGGGAGGTCTGTCTCATTCCTATCAGAAACAGACTTTATAGTTGAATAGAAATATTTTTAAACCCACATCTGTCCAGGGTATAAACAATTTAAGGTTGGTTCTCTTCATGTTTGGGGTATAATTTCATGGTGTGGATTCCCTAATACACTACAAGCAAAGTTACCACATATTTACAGGATTGTTTATGGAAATTAAAAAACTAATCAAGCACCATTTTCTGATTTAAAGGCTCCATATAATAAACTCAGATTTACCTTGTTTCAGATTTAACTTATTTATAATGGCTCCTGTATGAAATAGTGCTTTTTTGTTTTTAGCTACATAGAGTTTCCAATCTCTTAACGCAATTTATTTTGTAACTCTACTGACATTTAAGTTCGTGGCCACCTCTTTGCACAGAGAAAGCCTCTTCTTATTTACAGGTTGTGTATTTCAAGTTCAGTCTTTTATTCATCTCCATTCAGGTTTTTGCAGCTCAGAATTTCTACATACCTCTGAATGGTTTGATATGATGGCAAGAGACAGCGTGTAGTGATCACAGCCTTCAAGCATAATCAGAAAAGGTTTCAGCCTTCCCTTTTTGCAATAATAAATACATAGCAATACAGATAAAGTTCTGAGTGACAACAACTAAAGTACTAAAGCTGTGTTCATCCTGAAAGTCCCTCTTGCAGACAACACCACTGTCATTGGACTGATCCAGGACGGTGATGAGTCTGCATACAGACAGCAGGTGGATCGGCTGGTACACTGGTGCGGTCAGAACTACCTTGAACTGAACCCACTCAAGACTGTGGAAATGGTGGTGGACTTTCGGAAAACACCACCCTGATACACCCCCCTCACCATCCTCAACAACACTGTATCAGCACTGTTCACTAAAACCAGCCGCCACAGAGACAGTTTCTTCCCCCAGGCTGTTTCTCTGTTGAACATTCAATAGAGTACAGAACAACAGCATACAGATGTTGCAAATGCAACTTTTTTATTAGATATGTGTATATTGTACATTGTAAATTGTAAATTTGTATATTCTGTAATGCAGAATATTGCATTGTACATTGTACATTGTAAATTGTAAATTGTAAATATATATATTCTGTAATGCAAAAACAGAACAAAAGAGCAAAGTGTACCGGAGGCAAATTCCTTGTTTGTATGTACGAACGTGGCAATAAAGCTGATTCTGATTCTGATACTGATTTAAGTGTGTTTAACAAGGTCAAATTTAATAGATGCAAGACATTACTTTTTGGGAAAGTACATCTGAGTGTCGTCTATTGTGGAGATAATGAGAATGAACAGGAAAGAAAAACCTCATCTTATCCACCGCTACTATTGCTTGCTTGAGAGGAAGAACTCAAAGATGGTAAAACCATCACTCGGTTCACACCTAATTTAAGTCGAAGCGTGCCAACATGGATAGAGTATGATGAAAAAGGCCAGTGACCTCATTTAGAAAAGGTTTTCAAAGATGTCCTCATCCTGCCCCAGTAAGTAAGAGTTGCTTATAGTCAGTGGAGGTGTTGAAGCCTTTTATGCTTCGTAAACAACCATTAAAGACAGATGGGCAGTGCTGCAAGACCTCGGTTGAACCAGTTCCAGGAACAGTCAGGCCTGGGAGTGTGGCTTAACACACTGTGCTGACGCAACATCCAGTCTTGGCTCCGGCTACGCGACCTCTCTTATTTTCTTAAGTGGCAGTGTCTTATTTAGTACCGCAGCTCTTAAACAGCATTGTCTGTGGGAACTGAGTCTTTTCTGTCCTGTAAATCATTGTCAGGTAAGATCAGCTGACCTCAATCTTTGAACACATACTGTTGCTGAACCCAGAGCTGACCAACTGCAGCAACCCCAGATCATAGCACTGCCCCATTATATAGATGTTATTTTGCAGCGATTTCCTTTAATTGCAGAACTCTGCATAAAAGAAAAAAGATTTATTTTCTGATTCCAGTACATGTAACCCGTGACTCAACAATTTCAGGTTGCGGCATCCTTTCCCACAGCATCTCTAAATTATTTTATGCATTTAATATTGATTACTTCTGTATCAGTTAATAAATAACAAGCAGCCTGGTTCACATAGAAGTAATGGATTTAGACAACATAAAACAGAAAACATAGAAAGAAACTCAACTGCTGTTGGATGAAGTACATTGGGGGCAACATAAACTGTTGTTATTTAATAATTCATCCAAAGACCATTTTGATGTGTTGTTGAGAAGATTCATAGAAGATCACATTTGAGATTTCTTTGCACAGTTGGCATCCTGCTAGAGCTGTAAGGCTGGGTGACTAATTATGTATTTGATATGCATAAAATTTAAAAGCAACTGCACAAAATATTTTTTTAACTGCAGAAATTTGAACAATTGAAACCTATCTATTTTATGCACATGCAAGCTTAAATGTTTCACAAAGTGGGGACTATTTTTTCCCCTGTGTATTCTAAACTAAATATTTATGATTATGATAACTGTAAAGTAGGGCTATCAGAACCATGGGATATGACACTTTTTAGTTAAAGAATGTCACAGGACATGTATGAGAGAATGAGTTAAAAGTTTTGTTGCTTCAGAGAGAAACCTCCTGCGTTTATTCATATGTTCAATTTACTGCCTATAATTAGCTCCCCTGCATTTCCTGCGTGACACCACAAAGAGAAGCTTTCAGGCTAACTTGACAGCTTGGCAAGCAAAACTGACTTGGCATCCAGCTAACCACTCATAGGGTCAAATCAGTTTGTTCAATGTGTCTTTGCAAAGTAAAGGATCTTGGTTGTACAACTTTGTTAAATTATTCAGTTATTTCAATCAATTTTTTATTCTTCCAGCCATGAAAAGTGGTTGAAGAGCTCTTTGGTGCTGCTGAAATGTATGGCCAGTAGATGGCACTCATGATCTTAGGCAAGCTATCGGTTTTCAGGGATGAACTACAGCTGCAAAGATTAAGTCAAAAACAAATCTGACTTTCCCCTAAAAACCTTTTAACCTTTTATTTGGAGAATGCTTTACATTTTAACCCGAATTTGTAAACTAAAATGAAATAGAAGTTTAGGTGCAAAATAAATTGTGTATCTCTAAAAGCAAACATCTTTTTCCTGCCAGTAGATGCTCTCTGTCCTTCATTTAAACTTATTGTTGACAGCAGAACCTCTTGTTCAAGCATTTATCACACTTCCAGATGAGATTAATGCAACAGTACCCTCTACAGTACATCTACCAAAGTCCTGCAGCACATCCAGTCTCTCTCAATCTGAGTGCTCCCTGCCACTACTGCTCTATAATATTATTACCTCTCCAAGATGATTGTTGGCTTTGCATGTAACAGAGGATATAATCAATCCACTTGTCTTTGGGTCGAGAGCTGTAACCATCATATGCCCTCCTCCAGAGCTCTGACGGAGTCCTGGACCTCACCCCAAGGACCAAAATATCCCTCATTTTCCACCATTAATATCTATGTGAGGCAGTGAGTATTTATGAATTCTAAAGGGTTGCCAGATGTGTTCACACATTCCATGTCAATGATGAAGCTGATGAACAAAAACAGGTTAGACTGAATTTCTGTATCATAGGTGCTAAGCCGGTTGGTGTAAACGTTAAGAAAAGCTTTAGAAATAATAACAAACGGTGCCTGTTCAACGTTTTTATCAAAAGTTACTTCCTAATTGGATAAGCTTACACCCCATCTGTCCCTCAAAAGAAGAAAAACGTCCAGTTGTCTTTGAGTTCTGACACATTCATGAAGCAGCTGAAGACACTTTTGAAACCAGCTTTTGCTTAAGATTTTTTTAAATATTATTTTTATAGTTGTCTTTTAATACAAAAAACAGAGTATTTGTTTTGAATGATGATCTTTGCACTCATTTTGGCTTTAGTTTACATTTTTTGTGACTTTTTTATTTTTGTTTTATGCTGTGAAAGATTTTTACATGTTGGTTGTATTTTTATTTGCTGTTTAGTGCTGTTTTGAGCTTCTTGGCCAAGGTATGTTATACATGAGGTTCTAAATATTAGTGGCCATTAGTGGGTAGTTCCTGGTTAAATAGAGTAGAAATAAATTAATTAATTAATGTGGGTTTAAGCTGCTAGTAGAGTAAAAACGTTTTTGGATTAAAATGTGTCTGATAAGAAAAGACACTAAAAGCAGCTCTGTGACTCTGTGGCAGTCTGATGGTAAAGCAAAATGCCAGGGGATCAAAATAGCTAACAAATACATCTGCTCTGTGTGAGACAGCTCGTTTGCATGAGCTTTTGTTTTCTTCTGAGAATGAATGATGTTGCAAAGGATTTCTTTCCCCTGTTTGACTGGCAGTGGTGAATAAAGTTGAATTAAACACAATTGTCTGCAGAGAGTCAGGAACACAAAAATGTTTCCAGCCCTTTTTAGCACAAATACCTAAAACTTAAGTACACCTCTAAATATATGGCAGGACTGTAATTATGTTGCTACAGTTTGAAAATGCACAAAAACAAACACAGGTGTTATTTTTGAATCTTTTGTAAAACAATAGATATTGTTTCGGTGTGCAAAGACTGTTAACTCATGTTTACCTTCTATGTGTTTCTATGTAGCGGTCCAGTAAATTTGAGGAACCTCCGATATTTTGCTGTAATTTGAAATATTTGGATTTAGAGAAAGTTGGTTGAGCTACAAATTTGTCTAGTAGATTTAGATCCCAAAGAATATGTGGCTTTTTGTCAATAATGGGACAGTTTACATTTTCTTTTCAGCTGGGTTTGCTAACCAAGTCATAACCAGTAAACAGCTTACCTGCAGTAAATAAATCTCATCATTTTTACTTTGATGAAGCAGGGACTTTAGTTTGAGTTTGTAATGATCAGTGCCAATTCTGGTTATGCTTTCGCTCTATATATTTTATTTCATGTAAGATGTGGGGAGGAACCTGGAAGAAAAAAACCCTTCATAAACAAAGTATGGCTCTGTGAATTCATTTGATAATTGTTAGCAAACAGCTTGCAAACAAAAGATTGATGACCCTTTTTATGGATGATTATGGATGATTGGGTGATGGTTTTTGTCCTCTTAATATTTAAAGGCACAAGTCTAAGAGCATCAGGGGCCAAAGGTGACAATCAAAAAATAATATATGCTGTTTTTCCACATGTGTTTCACATATGGGAATTATATTGTGGATTAAAATTAATGCATGTTTCACATGTGGAAATCATATCATCTAGTAACGTGTAAAAAAGGTAAAAAACATCTTCCACATATTAAATGTTTTCCCACTTATGTAGAAATAAATGTATAAGCTGTTTCACATGTGGTAGTTATATTGTGTTGTGAGCTGAAAAAAATGTCTCACATGTGGAAATGATTTTGTCTCTTTTGGGACCACAGCTATGGGTACAACATGATGGGCCAGTAAGAACCTTTCTGGAACTTTCAAAATAAATTGCATTAAGCTACTTCCAGCACAGCCAGGAACAGGGAATAACAGCGGACTTCCCGTGACGTCACAGTCCGAATAAAAACCCTGTTTTTGCAACAAACTGACCTCTTCCACGCAGGTCCCCAGCGGAACTGGACGGAGGGATACAGCGCGCTAATGTCTCTTTGCTGGCAAATAGACATAACTCTTCAGACTGGATCCAAGAGTGTCATGCGATCATATGCACTAAGTTAAGTAGGAATGAATTGCTGTTTGTGTATCCGGTATTCATTCATGAATGGGGTAATTAAGGTACAAGCATTGCTTGACTTTTCTCTCTCAGGCCTACAGAAGCAAACTGTGTTCCAGAGAGTTCCTAGCAGAGACCCTGTCTCTACAACGCCGAGTGGAGCGGTTTTCCCGATCTGAAGGAAGGACAACAGGACCGCATCACCGTGGTTACAGCTGTAACGTGCAGTTTGGCTGGCCTACAGAACAAGCCCCCCACCCCACAGCTATGGAGGTTAGCTGCAGTTAACCCTTTCTTCACTGTGGATGCTTTCTTCAACCTCATCGCCCCGGACAACTTTTCCTCAGCACGGTTCACGTAAGAGGTTGTGCTTTGGGCAGAGAGAAGTAGTTTAGAATGAAATAATCTAAATATTTTTCATTTTATGACTTTGGTTTTGATTGTGTTGAAAACTGAGCCATCCTAGTTCTAGCAGATTTTCTGCTCAGCACATGTGCTCAGTTTATGTGTTCTATGTTTGTGTTTTTTTTAAGTTAAAACTTTAGTTAAAGGGTGATTTTAAACCTAGAAGATCGGCCATAACGCGCCGTCCACGCTTATGCATTTTAACCCTTTTATTAATGGTATGTGTTTTATTCGGATAACAAGCTATAAGCTTCTTTTGTTAGCTTCAACTGCTAATTGCTAAGATCACGTGCTTGCCTGCTAAAGACCATTTACCCAAAAAGGTTGTTAGTTTTCAATCTAGAAAATAATACAGGTCCTTCTCAAAATATTAGCATATTGTGATAAAGTTCATTATTTTCCATAATGTAATGATGAAAATTTAACATTCATATATTTTAGATTCATTGCACACTAACTGAAATATTTCAGGTCTTTTATTGTCTTAATACGGATGATTGTGGCATACAGCTCATGAAAACCCAAAATTCCTATCTCACAAAATTAGCATATTTCATCCGACCAAAATAAAAGAAAAGTGTTTTTAATACAAAAAACGTCAACCTTCAAATAATCATGTACAGTTATGCACTCAATACTTGGTCGGGAATCCTTTGGCGGAAATGACTGCTTCAATGCGGCGTGGCATGGAGGCAATCAGCCTGTGGCACTGCTGAGGTCTTATGGAGGCCCAAGATGCTTCGATAGCGGCCTTTAGCTCATCCAGAGTGTTGGGTCTTGAGTCTCTCAACGTTCTCTTCACAATATCCCACAGATTCTCTATGGGGTTCAGGTCAGGAGAACCCCATAGACCTGTGCCAAAACCATTTACCAGTGGTTTTGGCACTGTGAGCAGGTGCCAGGTCGTGCTGAAAAATTAAATCTTCATCTCCATAAAGCTTTTCAGCAGATGGAAGCATGAAGTGCTCCAAAATCTCCTGATAGCTAGCTGCATTGACCCTGCCCTTGATAAAACACAGTGGACCAACACCAGCAGCTGACACGGCACCCCAGACCATCACTGACTGTGGGTACTTGACACTGGACTTCTGGCATTTTGGCATTTCCTTCTCCCCAGTCTTCCTCCAGACTCTGGCACCTTGATTTCCGAATGACATGCAGAATTTGCTTTCATCCGAAAAAAGTACTTTGGACCACTGAGCAACAGTCCAGTGCTGATTCTCTGTAGACCAGGTCAGGCGCTTCTGCCGCTGTTTCTGGTTCAAAAGTGGCTTGACCTGGGGAATGCGGCACCTGTAGCCCATTTCCTGCACACGCCTGTGCACGGTGGCTTTGGATGTTTCTACTCCAGACTCAGTCCACTGCTTCCGCAGGTCCCCCAAGGTCTGGAATCGGCCCTTCTCCACTATCTTCCTCAGGGTCCGGTCACCTCTTCTCGTTGTGCAGCGTTTTCTGCCACACTTTTTCCTTCCCACAGACTTCCCACTGAGGTGCCTTGATACAGCACTCTGGGAACAGCCTATTCGTTCAGAAATTTCTTTCTGTGTCTTACCCTCTTGCTTGAGGGTGTCAATAGTGGCCTTCTGGACAGCAGTCAGGTCGGCAGTCTTACCCATGATTGGGGTTTTGAGTGATGAACCAGGCTGGGAGTTTTAAAGGCCTCAGGAATCTTTTGCAGGTGTTTAGAGTTAACTCGTTGATTCAGATGATTAGGTTCATAGCTCGTTTAGAGACCCTTTTAATGATATGCTAATTTTGTGAGATAGGAATTTTGGGTTTTCATGAGCTGTATGCCAAAATAATCCGTATTAAGACAATAAAAGACCTGAAATATTTCAGTTAGTGTGCAATGAATCTAAAATATATTCATGTTAAATTTTCATCATGACATTATGGAAAATAATGAACTTTATCACAATATGCTAATATTTTGAGAAGGACCTGTATTTCCCTAAATATTATTTTATTAAAATAATATTTTATCTGATCTTGCATTGTGAATGGTTTTCTAAACGTCTGCCAATTATTGTCTAAGTTAGTTCCAAGACTAACTTCACTTCACTTCCAGATTCTTCAAGATAATCCTTGGTTCTCAAACAAATGTTGCATCACACTGTCGATCACGGTTTTCAACCATCTTTAACCAACTTGTTTATATTGTACATAGCCTATTAGTCTTCCCTATTCTTTCATCCTGCTTGGTAGTTTAGTTGGATTGTTTTAGCATAGTAAAGAGTTTGTTGATTGAAATATGTTTGACTTTGAGTTGACTTATTTTTGTTAATAAATTCTTGTATTTTGAGAAATTGTGTGAATTCATTCCATGTGTGCAGAGTTTATGCTGTTCAATAATGTCAGAGCTTGGCTCATCCCTTTCAATTTTGTCCTAATACCATCGCCTTATTGGGCTGGTATTCACAGGACAACCCTTAACAGACTGAAATATTATTTAATAAATATTAAAGTATTAATATTAAATATTAAATAATATATTCATAATCACAACATGTCATAACATGTGAACAAATGTGTTTCTCATCTGGAAATTGTATTGTATAGTAATATGTGAACACATGCATTTCAGCCATAGAAATTATCTTTATAGTAACATGTGAAGACATGAACTTCACATGTGGAAAATAAGAGTATAACATTTGAATGAGTGTGTTTCAAAGGTCTTGTAATATGTTATTATGTGTTTTTCACATGAAGAAATTTTAATGTGTGGTAAGATATGAGCACATGTTTCACATGAATTGTGACAAATAAAACATGTGTGAAAACCTTCCACTTGTGAAAAGTTTTCCCACACGTGAAATCACAGGATTTTCATATGTCACATTTTGTTATAGACATTTTCACCTGGGCTTTTTGTTATATTCACATTTGGACCATGTGACCACGTGTTTTTCTGGTGTAATAGCATGTCTCCACACGCATACATGCACATGTGATCATATGGGAAAAACATGTGAGCTTCGTGCACATTCTTCATAAGGGAGGACGCCCAGTGATTAGCGAACCAACTTAAAGTGTTTTTGTCCAAGCTGTATTAATGACTGTGAGAATGTTGCTGAAAAATATAAAAAAATTATTATTAGTTGTTTTGAAGCATATTGTGTAAATGCCAGGAACCAGTCTACCTGTCCAGTAGACATTATACAATTTTAGATAATGACATGAACTCTTTTTGGACTTTAAAGTGGACAGAAAGCTGTTTATCTTTAAACTCCTTGAGCCGTGGCTGCACATAATGGACAGTCAGGCTCCTGAGAGCCAGCTAGCCCATTAGACAGAGCTAATGCATCCAGCGCTCCCCACCATGTGCCCTCCGTCACTGCAAACTAGATCTGGTTTCACACGGGAGCCGCCTCATTTCTTCATGCTTGTAGGCAATTCTCGTTCCAAAACAACGACCCCCGAGAACTGTGACATTGCGGATCATGGAACAGTGTGAGACAAAATATCTGGGTTTTTTCTCATTTGTAGTTTGTTAAGCTTGTAGCTGAGGTTACAGGTTCTAATAAAGGCAGATGATTTCAGAGATTTTACTAAAATGGAACCTGAGCAGGTTATAAAAAGCTAAAACTTACACATGTACAGGAACTCTTGTAAAGATTGCTTCTCTTTTAAATGTAGATGGATATTGGCCCAATCAGAAAGTGAAATTGTTGTCGACCTAGCCTTTGATCTTGGGTTTCACAGCTTCGGCATGCTAAATGGAACGGGTGCATTAGAGGCCAAAGCAGGGCTGTATAGAGTGCTTTTAAAAGGCTACGAGCTAAAAACAACAACTACAGACAGCCTCCCGGTTTTCCTGCTGCCCTGCTGCAGAGAGACGGCGGCATGCAGCAATCGTGTTGTGAGGCTTTGTGTATCAGGTTGCAACTCAAACAAACACAGATACGCTGTTGGAGAGAGGGCAGAATGCACATGAAGGGGATGCTGATTAACATGAGGGCTCACTTGTAACGAGAAAGGTCTTACAGTCACACAGCTTTGATGAGACAAGGTGGAGTTTATAGGTGGACATGAAAAAAACGCACCAGAAGGTATTTTAATAACTGATTGCAAACCTCTAATACTGTGAAGTGTCATCTTTCACCAAATGTTTTAAAGGTAGGAGGAAACAAACAAACCTTTCTTTATTTTTGTCATGGAAAACATTTCTTTTTTGTTCTGATTATGTTAAAGGCAGTTTTCACATTACAGAACACTGATATTAATTTTTGCTCTTGCGCTTTTCTGGAAAAGACCCAAACCAGCATCATTTTAGTCAATAATTCAGGATTATTTCCGAAGCACCAAAATCATATACATTTTTTCGAGGGCTTCTTTTCTTAAAAAACAATAGTTTCCTGTTAAATGCTCCTTGAAAATCTGCTGTTTTAATTTTAGTGTGAGCACATGAGGCTGACCATGTATAAACTGCAGTGTCTGCAACAACTTTTGTGGATTTACATCTTGTAAACACACTGTTGTGTTCAATGGATCAACAAGGTTCACAAAAAACACCAAACTTAATCAAATTAAGGATTTATTGGTCTGGTGAAGCTAGTCTGGTTTTAATCACTTTTATAATGGTTTAAACATAGTATAAAAATAATATTGAGGGGAGAGAGGGAAAACCTGTCTAACATCGACAAAAGCCACTGTTTTGTGATAGTATAAGAAAGTTGAATCAGCCATATGGCTAATCTTTAAAGCATTTTAACCATTGCCATGAAAATTGTATTGAAAACCTAAAAGTGCCAATACATTGTCATGGAAAACCCATCACCAAAGGAACATGTAACTGAGGTGATCACATGGTCAGCATGACCAACATGAAGTTGATCCCTAAAATCCAGAAAAATTTTAAATTACATGCACTTTAGGTGGTTATTGATATAAGCTGCTAAAATCTTCTCTAAATAACACATCGTACATAATAATAACATAATACATTTATAATGTATTATATTTAAAAAAAACTTTATTTGTAGATTTTCTCATTGTTCCACACTACAAATGAGGCGTGGTACTTTCGGACAACTTTTAAAGTTATAAAATAAAAAATATCAATGATGCATGCACATGAAACCTGATTATGAGTTTGAAATGGACAAATATATTGGCACAGAGCCACACAGATTTATTTCTACTACAGGCAGCTTTTGAGTCGATGTAGTAAAACACTAATTTGCTGGGGGCTTTTATGATCAGATAATTTTACCAGAGTATGTTTTGACAAATGAGTTATGCACAATAAATATGGACAGAAGGATTAGGGCTTTGCCTGCAGTAATGCGGGCGCTGCTCCGGTCATTTGGGGTAAAGAAAGAGCTGAGCCAAAAAGCAAACTTCTTGATTTGGATCATGACTAAGAGAACAAGATCCCAGATACAAGCAGCTGAAAAGAGCTTCCTGTGAAGGGTGGCTGGACTCAGCCTGAGAGACAGGGCGAAGAGCTCCGTCATCTGTGGGGAGGGGCTCAAAGTAGAGCTTCTGCTTCTCCGCAACGAAAAGACTCAGTTGAGGTGATTTGGGCATCTGATCAGGATGCCTCCTAGGTGCCTCCCTGCGGAGGAAGGTAGAGGTGCTTCCCCAGGTAAGATAGAGGGAGAAAAGATCAAGAGCAGTCATAAAAGCAAAAAAAAAAATTAGTTGGACAATAATGGGAAGACAGAGTGAAGGAAGCTATGGATTAATTAGAGAAATTAAGAAGACAGACCTCAATTATGGGACATGGCATAATACAAACTCAACCTGCCAAAGATGCTTAGAAACTCTCATACAAGAATATAAACACAGACTATCAAATAGAACCATCTTACTTCAGCTGAATGCAATTTACTATACTAATAACACAATGACCCAATTTATTAAATGAGTGCTAGCTATAATAAATAGGTAAGCTATACTTTCATAAAATATCATACACACTTAATTTTCTCAGATAAAGTGAATCAACAGCTTAGTGAATTAAAAGCTATATGACACTCGTCATATAACTCCTCCACTTGACGCAGGAACTCCCCTGCAACCTGAAGAGGACAAGCCACCCTTTTCCAGTCGAGAACCATGGCTTCAGACTTGGAGGATCTGATCCGCTTCATACTCGGCTGTGAACCGCCCCAGTGCATACTGTAGGTCTTGACTAGAGGGGGCCAGCAGGACCACGTAATCTGCAAAAAGAAGAGACGAAATCCACTGGTCCCCAAACCAGACTCCTTCCGGCACTTGGCTGCGCCTAGAAATCCTGTCCGTAAAAATTACGAACAGGACCGGTGACAAAGGGCAGCCCCTACCGGAGTCCAACATGCACCGGGAACAGGTCCGACTTAGTGCCGGCAATGCGGACAAAAACCCCTGCCCCCACTTGTACAGAGACCAGATGGCCCCTAATAAAGGGTCCCTGACTGCGTACTCCTCGAGCAACCCCCACAGGGCACCACGCGGGACACAGTCGAATGCATTCTCCAGGTCCACAAGACACATGTGGACCAGTTGGGCAAACTCCCATGAACCCTCGAGTACCCTGCAGATGACTACCCGGGACGAAAACCACACTTCTCCTCCTGAAGCCGGGGTTCGACTATCGACCGGACTCTCCTCTCCAATACCCTGGTGTAGGCCTTACCAGGGAGTCTGAGGAGTGTGATCCCGCTATAGTTGAAACACACCCTCCAGTCACCTTTCTTATAAAGGGGGAGCACCACTCCAGTCTGACAGTCCAGAGGCACTGTCCCTGACCGCCTCGCAATGTTAAGGAGGCGTCTCAACCATGACAGCCCCACAACAACCAGAGACTTGAGGTACTCAGGGCAGATCTCCTCCACCCCCGAAGCCCTGCCACCGTGGAGCTTTTTAACCACCTCGGTGACTTCAGCCTGGGTGATGAAAGAGTCCAACCCCGAGTCACCAGCCTCTGCTTCCACCACGGAATGCGTGACGGCAGGATTGAGGAGATCCTCGAAGTGCTCCACGTGATAATGTCCCCAGTCGAGGTCAGCAGCTCCCCGCCCCCACTGTAAACAGTGTTGGCGAATCGCTTCGAGGCCAACCGGTATTCCTTCTCCATGGCCTCACCGAACTCCTCCCAGGCCCGAGTTTTTGCCACTGCCACAGCCCGAGCCGCGCCACGCTTGGCCTCACGCTACCCGTCCGGCGCCTCATGAGTCCCACAATCCAACCACAGGAGTCCTTCTTCAGCTTGACAGCATCCCTTACTGCCGGTGTCCACCACCGGGTTTGTGGATAGCCCCTGCGACAGGCAGCGCAGACACTCGGACTCTATAGTCTTCAACTTCCCCCTTAATCTGGTCAAAGCTCTCCCAGAGGTGGGAGTTGAATACATCCCTGGCCGAGGGCTCTGCCAGACCTTCTTAGCAGACCCTCACTATGCGCTTGGGCCTACCAAGTCTGTCCAGCTTTCTCCTCTTCTAGCAGATCCAACTCACCATCAGGTGGTGATCAGTGGACAGCTCAGCTCCTCTCTTCACCCAAGTGTCCAAAACATGTGGCCGAAGTTCTGACGACACGAGAGCAAAGTTGATCATCGGCCTCCTGCCTAGGATGTCCTGGTGCCAAGTGCACTGATGAACACCCTTATGCTTGAACACGGTGTTCATTATGGACAATCCATGACTAGCACAGAAGTCCAATAACGAAACATCCCCTGGAAATAAGATCGGTGAGGCCATTCCTCCCGGTAACGCCTCTCCAGGTGTCACTGTCATTTCCCACGTGGGCGTTGAAGTCCCCCAGCAAAATAATGGAGTCCCCCGGTGGGGCACTATGCAGCACCCCTGACAGGGACACCAAGAAGGCCGGGTACTCCGCACTACCACTCGGCCCGTAGGCTGAAATGATAGTCAGAGATCTCTCCCCAACCCGAAGGCGCAGGGATGCAACCCTCTCATCCACTGGGGTAAACCCCAACACAAGATGGCTGAGCAGGGGGGCGACAAGCAAACCCACCCCAGCCCGCCGCCTCTCCCCACGGGCCACTCCAGAGTAGAAGAGAGTCCAGCCCCTCTCGAGGAGATGGGTTCCAGAGCCCACGCTGTGCGTGGAGGTGAGCCCGACTATTTCTAGTTGATATCTCTCGACCTCCCGCACAAGCTCAGGCTCCTTCCCCCTGAGCAAGATGACATTAGACGTCCCTAGAGCCAGCTCCACCGTGCCTCGATTTTGTGGTCCTCATGAAGGTGTCTTGAACAGCTCTTTGTCTGACCCGTCACCTAGAGCCTGTTTGACATGGGAGACCCTACCAGGGGCATTTAAGCCCCAGACAACATAGCCTCTAGGATCATTCTAGCACTCAAACCCCTCCACGAGGTTAAGGTGGCAGTTCAAGGAGGGGACTATATGACACATTAGGTTAATTTGTTTTAGTTGACGACAAAACTGAGCTCAGATGTTTTAATTACAGAAAACATCCCAATCTTAATTACCCTTTAATGCTTTATCCTATTTCTACTGCTCTGATAGAAAGATAGAAAGATAAAGTTTACATGGCCATCCAATTCTTTCCCATTAATTTGCCTTTTTGCTTCCATTTATAGAGGTATGAAACCCTCCTCATTTATTATCTCCCCTGAAAAAGATGTGTAAAACTCCTTAAATTAAATTAATCTTTTTTTGCAGTAGAATATTATTAGACTGAACAATCCTATCTTTAATTTGAGTACATAAAATATTTAAGAAGCACAAAATGTCACAATTAACACATTGTCACATTTAGTAACAGCCCTATTTTTTTAAATAGATATAATAATAGCATTTATTAAATAATTTCCTATTAGTAATCAATTGCTTTCTGTTGTCCTAAAGTATAGGAGAAAGAAGCCAAGTTCTCTTAGTCACTCTTTCAAAATGGGAAAGGCAAGAGATCATGCCATGCCATGTGTGTTGATCTTCATAATTTAGAAAAAGGGTGCCATAAAATTAACCTCTTGTCTAGACGTTTCCATATCCCAGTAATTGAAAGTTTAAAACAGCTGTACAGAAGATGTTTTTTAAGCTTACCAAGTTTCTATAATGACCATTATACTCAATCTACATGTCAACTGGTTGGTTGGGAGGCAATGTCAAATTTATTTATATAGCACATTAAAAAAATAACCGTTTACCAAGGTTCTTCACAATTACACCAACAATTATAAAATAACAAATAGAGTAAATAAAACTGTAATAAAAATGTAAAAATCACAGAGGAGTTAAGATTTCTAAGAACCATTTAGATTCTCAAACTCAGTCGACCAGAGGCAAGGGAAAAGAGAGGGAATTTTAAAAGACATTTAAATTATTCTTTCCTCTGAGCTGTGCACACATGTCGAGGTAAGATTTTCCACAGCAAATGCTCAATTACCTCTATGTTTTAAACTTGATCTAGGAACATAAATGTGAGACTGGCTGGTTGACCGGAGTGCTCTCAAAGGTATGTGGATGTTAAGGAGATCAGGTAGACAGGACAGGGCGAGACCTTTTTAAAATGTTTAAACTCAACTGCAGCATTCTGAACTATTTGTAAACACTACAGGGATACTTGATGATCTTCATTCAAGAGGGAATGCTAGTAGTTAAAGAAACAAGAGCATTGGCTGCAATGGAAGGGTGCGGCGGGGTCAGATTTTCCAAACCAGATGACCTCAGTCTTCTTTCAGTATAGTTTGAGAAAATCTAAACTCAAACAGATTTTAGTTTCACCCAGATAGTTTAACAAGGGACCTAGTGCATCACCGCTGCCCAATTTGACTGGGATCTGAATGTCATTGGCAAAACAATGAAAGGTTTTGCTTCCTAAAAATAGAACCTAGCAGCAACACGTACAAAACAAACAGCAATGGTCCCATTATGGACCCCTGGGGAACCCCAAAAATGGGAGATACTGCTGAGGAAGAATATGCATTCTAGGAAAAAACCTTTTCTGTCCTACCATCACCATTGTTAACATGTGGAGAGTGCTAAATACCAATGAGATGTTTAACGATAGAAAGCACTGTGCCCAGAGTTAAGCATGGTGGAGAATATGCAATGCTGTGTGCCGGCTTGTCATCCAGACATCTTGGAAGAGTGTTGGATGTTTTAAATATAAAATATGGTTGACTTTATCAATAAACTGAAAGTGAAGTTTCTGGTTTGTTGCAGTTTTGGTTTATCGAAGAAGAAACTTTTTGGAAAATAAATGTTAATTTCTAAATGAGTGAACAGGTACTAACAATAAAAAAAAAACAAATAACCAAACATGCATATTTTTACTTTAGATAAATCAAAGCCATCTCTAAACAAATATAGGAAGAAGTAAAAGTAAAAAATATATGAATCATACCCCAGTGTAGAAATTAAAGACTACTGAAAATGGCTAACCTTTTGACCTTTCTGCAGGATAATGATCCAAAACATATGGCCAAATCAACACAGAAATCAAAAAATCAACTGTCTTTCATGGGTTCCAGGACATTGTCTGAAAAACAAACGATGGAGATCTGTTGGTCATTGAGAATATCTGGCCAAATCTACGGAATCTAATGGTTCACCAGACTCAAAATCAACTTTCCTCTATGACCGTCTCCATCTCTTAATCCTGTAGAGAACCTGTGGGGTGAGCTGAAGAGAGGAGGGCACAGAGCCAATACAGAACTGAATGAAATAGAGAGAATATGCAAAGATCCCTCTCATCGCATCGACACTGGGAGATGATTTTGCATATAATTTAAATCTTGAAGATTTTTTGTGCAGCAAAAGTAAAGCAAGTAAATCTTGCTTTACTTTAAATACAAGAAAAAATCTCTAATGTAACAATCTCAAACTGATTGTGATCTGTAAACAAGTTGGCCAAACTTTTACAGCTCTTTACTTTCCATTAGGATCCTTCTCTCTCACTCAGAAACTCCCACTTCCCGCTATAACATGGGTGACTCATCACCATGAAGCAAATATGCCAATAGTGCTCGCTACTGGCAGGGTGTGTAAATTCCACACCTGTCCCATCATCAGCCTCCTCCTCTCTTCTCTCTCCCTTCTCCTCCTCCTCTTATGTGCTGTCTCTGTTTTCACACATGCTCTGTTCCTCAGTTACACACACGCTCGCCTCACAGTGAGCAGCTTGAGAAGCAGAACGAAGCTAAGAACATGCAACACCAAACAGAAGATCCAGAAGAAAAGGTTTTAGGCCCTCTCTGCTTTTTTTCCAGGTAAGACGAGATTCACATGTTTTAACAGGAGCCTTTATGGCGAACTCGGTAAAGGTTTGTTTTTCTTTCTTCTAATACAACAAATAAATCCCTATAATGTGTCTTCAACATGAATAGCAACTTTGTTTCTTCTCATTCTGTTTTTTTATTTTCTGGATATGTTCGTGTCAAAGTAGACTGCTTTTGTCTGAGCCCCTCTTTGTCCCTTTTTTTGCTGTTCTTAAAGAGACCATTAACCTGAGCTGAACAAGTCTGGAGAGGCCGAACTAACTCACGTGTGAAGGTGATAGCGCGGCTTTTGTCGCCCTGCTTATTTAAGCTCAAGATGGATCATTACACTTTTTCTCCACAGGAAAGGAGAGAGAGGAGGAGGAAAGGGAGGAGGAGGAGAGGGCGTCGTGACAAAGGCTGCAGCTGCCTTTTCTTCTTCCTCTTTTAAGAATAGGGAGAAAAATGACATAATGGCATTTATGCTCAGGTAACTTTGGACACGGATACCCTTGAAACTAATCCGACTATTTAGTTTGATTAACAAGTTTTGTGGGAATGTGCACACAGGAAAATCCAAAAGTGTGATGAATTTGCTGAAATTACTCAGTGATGTTTAAGTGTTTTTAATTATGTTTAAACCACATTGGATGGATTATGAGGCTATTGGAGAAATCTTGATATTTCAATAAGCATGAAGGAGTAAATGATCTGATGCATCTCTCTTTACAACTTTACTGACTCCACATCAAGGCTGCACAAACACATTAGACTGTTGGGCTGATGTCATCATGCCTCTGTTTGGGTGGAAGAACCATTTATTCTGAAAACTGAGCTCTGGGTCCTGAGGCTCAAACCTACTAAGAGGGCCGAGTCCTGTTGCAGCTGGAGAATGGGGCCCATCGCATGAAAGGAGAAAGCTGATATTTGAGTTTGAAGTCTATAATTACACCTTCTTGTCTTGAAATTTATGAGTTTCAAGAAGCTTTCATTAAATGTCATGGACAAGAATAGACTTTTAAATGTATTATTTTTTCTTTACCAATCTTTATAGTTGTTGAGCAATAATCTAGCTTTAAGTTAACAATGAAGTAGCTTAGTCTAGTCTAGTTTATATGAATGTACAAGACTGTGAAAAAAGTTTTGCCCGTCACAGATTTATTCAGTTTTTGTTTTTCTGTTGATTTCTGTGCCACACTTAAATGTTTTAGAGCAAACTAGGTTTAAAGTCAGACAAAGACAACCTGGGTAAATCAAAAATTCTGTTTTTAATTTATGTTTTCATTCATTAAGGCAGGGAAAGCTATCCAAACCACCCTGACTGTGTGAGAAAGTGATTGCCAGACATTGTTAATTCATAAATTAACTTTGATTAACCAAATTTTTTTGAAAGGGGAGATTAATTTAACCAACCCTAACACAGCAATTCAGAAAAAGAACATTGCACCAGCAGTCAAACATGGCGGTGGTAGTTTGATGGTCTGGGACTGCTTTGCTACTTCAGGACTTTGACAACTTGCCATTATTGATGGAAGCATTTATGACTTTAAGCTCAACTGCAATTAAATGATGCAGCAAAACAATAAACTGACATACACCAGCAAGTCCAACTTTGAATCGATTAAAAATATGTTAGGGTTTTAGAGTGGCCTACTCAAAGTCCGGACATGAAACTGATTGAGCTGCTATGGCATGACCTTAAACAGGCCATTTATGTTCTTCCACAGCGATTTAAAGACTTATTACCAGTTATCACGAACGCTTGATGGCAGTTGTTGCCACCAAGGGTGGCAATCAGTTGTTAGGTTTAGGGGAAATGTGAAAAATAACTTTTTCACATAGGGCCAGGTTGGTTTGGATAGCAAACCCCAACCAGTGGAAATTACTTATTGGAGTCATAAAAATCAAATGTCCTTACAGCAGAAACAAAGAAAATAAATAACATTTACTTTACTTTAAATAATCAGGGGCAAAATATTATTTTAAAAGTAAAAATAATGTGATAGATAGATAGATAGATAGATAGATAGATAGATAGATAGATAGATAGATAGATAGATAGATAGATAGATAGATAGATAGATAGATAGATAGATAGATAGATAGATAGATAGATAGATAGATAGATAGATAGATAGATAGATAGATAGATAGATAGATAGATAGATAGATAGATAGATAGATAGATAGATAGATAGATAGATAGATAGATAGATAGATAGATAGATAGATAGATAGATAGATAGATAGATAGATAGATAGATAGATAGATAGATAGATAGATAGATAGATAGATAGATAGATAGATAGATAGATAGATAGATAGATAGATAGATAGATAGATAGATAGATAGATAGATAGATAGATAGATAGATAGATAGATAGATAGATAGATAGATAGATAGATAGATAGATAGATAGATAGATAGATAGATAGATAGATAGATAGATAGATAGATAGATAGATAGATAGATAGATATAGACAGCTATCATTCATAGGCTGCATCTCATCAATGCGTGCTAAATTTGCCAAGAGTGGAGTAAACCTTTGAATTGTGCGGCAGGTAAGGATTTGTGAAAATTCTTCCAAGACAGTACGTTCCTGGGCTTTTCCTGGTCTCGTAGATGTTTGGAAAATCAACCTTTTGCTCCAGATCTTCAATTGTATTTTGCACTATAATCTTTAAAATATGATGTAGAAATTTCCACAGTGCAGCTTTTGTCCACTAATAGGACTGACGTCTTTCTTATTGCCAATAAGAAGCAAAATCACACTTTTTGAGTTGAGTGGTGGGATAGTGGTTAGAGAACAGGGCATTTGCATCGTGGAGAGGCCACAAGTACCCTGGTTCAAATCCCACAGGCTGCCACTCTGGGTCCCTGAGCAAGACCCTTAGCCCCTAAATACTCCCCAGGCGCTGCAAAATGGCCCACCACTCCCTAAGGGATGGGTTAAATGCAGAGCACAATTTCTCCATTGTGAGATCAATAAAGTCTAAATTATTATTTATCATTATTTTGTTTATACAAATGAAAGATAAGAAAAAGGTTATACAGTTATTATATTTGAAATTAAACAGTAATTATATTGTTTGGCTAGCCACTTTGGATAAATCTCAGCATGAAAGCCACAGAGCTTATTACTTTAACCAGACTGAGTGTACCACATCAAGCAGATCCACAATCTCCATTTAAAAGTTCATAAGTTGTTTGATAATTTTTTTTTTATCTTACAGAAGGAGAAACACAGTTTGTTTCCCACTCGGAACACCTACAAAATTAGCATTTTCTAAAGACGCAGAACTTAGCTCATTAGTGAGCATCGGTAAAAACAGGATTTGTTCACAGTGGCTAAGTTCAGTGTCTGACATGAAAAAATCAGCGACTGCATACCTAAGGGTCCCGGCTGTCCATAAGAGAGAGGGATGAGCATCATTAAATAGCACCTGTACTGTAAGGAGAAGAGGAATGCTGTAAAAGCCTTTGCATGTCCTGACATATTATGTAGAAGTCAGTTTCTTCTGATTTATGGGGGATTCATAAAGAAGAAAAATGCTAATAATTAGGCTGTGATGAATAGCAAAAGGTTAAATTAGTGTGATTTGTGAGTGGTTGTTTTTTATCACAATGAAGGTACGTTTAAATGGGGATAACTTAGTTAAGTTTAAAATAGAGCTAGTGCTTGTTAAAATGTATCCTCTCAATTATTTGGGGAATAGGTGAAACTGTGCTGTACTTGGGTTGTTTACTCATGTGCCTACTGAACTGGAATCAGTGTATCTTTGCAGAACTGGCTCAGTCCAGCAGGAACAAGTGTGACACCTAATGAGAGTCCATCAGTTTCTCCATCAAAGCCATTACCACTAACACATCAAAGATCATCACAAACATTTGTATTCATTTTAAAGAGTCTCATAGGGAGTGATGAAGTGTGCACTCGCCTGCCCTAATTTGTCCTCCTGTGTGGGCGAATCTGGCTGCCTCTGCAGGTAGTCGTTATCAGCAGCAGCTGATTTCTGCTGAGTAACACTTTGCGTTGCCTCTCTTCATTCGTCATGCTATAATAAGCTGTCGGGGTGTCGGCAAGCATCTTCGCTAAATTGGGATACAAGAGCTCGACACCTCTGCAGTCATTAAATACCTGAAAGGACAGGCGTTGCATTAGCATAAGCAGAAATGATGATCGAAAGACGTGCTATTGATTTTAGATAACCTGGAGTGTTGAGGTTGCTGTGAGAACAATTACTCCTCACCTTGAGCCATATTCCTGTGGATAAAATCTGCAGACATTTGCCAAAAAATAAGGAACACATATACAGATCATTGCATTAAAATGTTATGTCTTTTTCATTGAACATGTAACTGCATATTTATGATGTTTAACTTAACTTAAGATAGCATAAATGACTTTTGACTGTTTACAGTGTAGTTTACATTATCAAGTAATGGCTGAAAGGGTTGAAAGTACTGCCCCGGAATGCTTTGTATTGGTGTGAGACTTGGCGTGGTATGAAGCTTGAATGCAGCTGCTCGACCATGGAGACCCTTTCCTTGAAGCTCCCTACACACTGTTCTTGAACTAATCTGAATGCCACATGAAATTTGAAGGTCTATAGCTATGGACTCTGCAGTATTTTGGTGACCTGTGCGCATTATGCTCCTCTGCGTCTGCAGACCCCACTCTGTGATTTTACTTGGCGTACCACTTCCACTTACAATGCCACTAACAGTTTAGAGTAGAATTTATAGTAGCTAGGAAATTTCCCTG
This sequence comes from Girardinichthys multiradiatus, assembly GCF_021462225.1. NCBI lineage: Eukaryota > Metazoa > Chordata > Actinopteri > Cyprinodontiformes > Goodeidae > Girardinichthys > Girardinichthys multiradiatus. The sequence continues at coordinate 32,557,341 of NC_061799.1, read as the reverse complement.
CTGGAATAAATTAAAGGTCGTTCTCGAATTCACTGAGCTCCTGAGACCGACCCATTTTTTCACAAATATTTGTAGCAGCAGTATGAATGCTTATGTGCTGATTTTACACACATGTGCCCATGTAAGTGATTGGAACACCTAAATTCAACATTTAAATGGTAAGCAAATACTTTTGGCAATATGGCACAGAAAACAATCCCATGTCTGCTCTTTTCTGTTGACATTTATTGGAACTAGTTTAGAGTTTCTAGCTGCAAAGGTTCCAGCTCATGCTGGATGTGAGCAAATGCCTTCTTTCTACAACTCAAGGGGATTTAGTCTCATTTGCTAGTTTTCCAACCCATCCTGCCATTCTGAACAACTAAGATTAAATCTAAATGGATTTTATTTCCTTCAAAAAGGTTTGTCCATTTTTATTCATTACCACTTAGGTCATTTTTGTGTTATTGTCATTCTTAGTGAGTTTCAATCTAGTTTTTGCTTGGGGAAAAAAAAATGTAGAAGAAAACTAGATAAACACTCTTGGGGACGCAAACTTCTGAGGAAGCTAAAAACAACATGTTACTATGAATTGAATTGATTGAATTTTGGTGTATAGGCAGCTAAAAACATGAACTTGCAGACCATTAAGTTGTTTAGCAATTTCCTAAGAAGAACTGAGATTATTTACTAGACATTAACTTCGTTTCACCATGGAAACATACCTAAACAAATGCTTTTGGTATGCAACACCAGGATTATTAGAAGCTCCCATCTGGCCATCCCTTACACAACTTTTAAAGGCATCCCAGGTTCAGATGTCCAGAAACAACCCAGGAACCACTAAGGCTCATATCACCATGGCTGGAAGTGACTGCAACACCAGTGTCATTGTCCACAGTGTGTAAAGCTTTATGTCTGCATGGACGTAACAGCCAGATGTCTTTAGGAGAAACATTTTATTTAGAAGAGACAAAGATTAAGCTGTTTGGCCATAATGAGCATAAGTATGCTTGCAGGAGTCAAGGGGAGCCTTTCAAACATAATAACAGTGTGCCAACTGTCAAGCACGGTGGTGGCACCACGATGCTGAGGGTATGTTTCATTGCTAAGTGCCTCATGCATTGCATGATTGATAGAATAATAAAGACAAACAACTATATGGGTATATTTGGATAAAGTTGGGTGTTCACATTAAAACTGGTTCAGGAATGGACAAAGTGGACATGCATTGAGCTCTGAACCCAAGGAAAATTAATCAACTATGTTCAAACGTGTGGTCCGTAGAAGGAAACCAGCCAAGTGAAATGAACTGAATAAAAGTTTTCAAACATTCAGCTAAAATAATGCCAAGACCTTGTTTACAACAATAAATTGATCTGTTCATTGCAAAGGACATATAAGAAAGTATTAGTAGGAGTGTGTTAGGAGTGCATGAATACATGAGAGACCATGTATTATAATACTTTGATCCTGTGTGAATCACAATTAAACTCACTAAGAATCCTCAATAAATTGAAGCTTGATTGGCACCTGATTCTTGTTTTTAAAAGTTGTAAATTGTGATAAAAATAAATAAATGGCAGAAAAATAATGTGCAAATGTTTCCCATGATGAATGTATGTGGACTTCCAACTGGAACCACATGTAAAAAACCACAACCTCCTTTTCCTTTACAACGAAAAAATATTTGCATGATTGTACCACACACATCGCACAAGCTAATTTTAGTCCTCATTATGTTACAAGAAATTTGAATGTGGCCACCTCTGTGACACGTAAACCGCTCTGAGCTTCACTGTCGGTTCTTTTGCATTATGGGCTAAATGTTTTCTTTGGGGCTTCTCATGTTTTCACACTCAAACAAACATGAGGACAGAAGCTTTAAATATCAGAGCTGGTAACAACCCACATGTAAATTATTACACAAAATGGTTTAATGTCCATTACTTTTAATTAGAAACCCTTTGTAAGAATTTGTTGATTGCAACTTTGACATATACAGATTAATTAAAAACATTATTTCAAAGTCCACAGAGATGCTGCTACACTGTTTTGTCACAATTGCAATAACCTTTTCTTACTTAACAGTGTGAAAAGAAACCTAATCAAGCTGAAGTAAAGAGTCTATTGTATTAAAGATGAGCCCTGATTATGTTTGACAGCGTCAAAAGTTACTGCATCAGCAAAGGTTTTAAAAGATAAATCAAGCATTAACAAGTGAACCTATTGCATCTTTATTCCTTTATACGGTAATAAATAATCCAGCTCTTTAAAATTGGTGTAACTAGAAGTTTTAAAATATATACCAGGAGTTTGGCTTTTTTGTTTTTGTTTTTGTCCACACAGCACATGCTAGGGTTTTGCAGAAAAGAACTTTCCATCTACGATGTCTTAGCAACGTGTGTGAATGAGAATATCTCTAATTTATAATTATTTTTAAAATATATATTAGTTTTCACCTGTGATTTAGAAACCAGGAAATTCCTGGCAAAAACAGGAAAAGGGTGGCAAAATAATAAGATAATGCAGCCACAATAATGTAAAGGCTATGCATTCAAAGTTTTGCTGGTCACAAAACTACTTTAAATGCAACATTGCTTATTTTGCATGCTGAGAATTATAGACTGGTTTGTTTTGTCATTGAACTGCTCTAAAGCCGTCTATTTATGTGTCTTTCTGGTGTTTGTCAACAAAAGGATGTGAGGAAGGGTCACAGGAGATGAGACAACTGAGCTGGAAATATAAAACGGCTTTAATCCCCAGATTAAATCAACTTGCAAAATCTGATTACCACCACATTGTGTGAAATAAATTACTTTAGGCTTTTTAGCTTTTATTATTATCATAATTACTATAATCTACAATCTTGTGAAAAAAGTCAAAGGTACAAATAAGCTTCCTATCATACTATAACCTATTTATGTAATTTCTTTATTTATTTTTGACGCTAAAATAAGGTTTAGGAGTACAAAAGAAAAACGCTTGAAGATGAGAGTTTCTTGGTGAGTTCTGATCTCATTGTAACACCTCAAGGCACCACACGGGGGCGCGCAAAGCCCACAGCTCACCTGTACCACAAATTAGGTCAATTATCTTTCGACTGTGAGCTTCTATTTAATAATTTTGACGTCGACGGTGAGGTTTTTTTTTCTTTTTTGCTTTTGCTTTTAAGCTTAGGTTTGATCTGTTTTTAAGCCTCTGGAGATTTCAAGTTCACTCGGAGGGAAATTATCCATTAATTCCCACCTCGTCAACGGGTGTGTGTGTGTGTGTGTGTGTGTGTGTGTGTGTGTGTGTGTGTGTGTGTGTGTGTGTGTGTGTGTGTGTGTGTGTGTGTATGTGTGAAGAAATGTAGGAAGTAGCGACAACTTTCCGCCTGAAACGACGAGAAGACTCAATCCTGCACTTTTCACAGAGAAACTGGCTTTTACGGAAAGAAAGGCGGCCATAAATATAGACAAACATTTATTTTTATGACTGGAAACTCTTTATTGGCATTTCACGTCTTTGTTTCGCTTTGTAAGGAGTTTCAGTTGATCTTCTTTTTTTTTTTTTTTTTTTTTTTTTTTTTTGATGTTTTCTTTTCTGAACTTGTATGACAGGAGTTTGTTAACGTCATACAGAAGTGCAGAGCTTTTTGTTTTTCTCCACTGTCAGTGTGTTTTAAAGAAGGAATGAGACACTTTCCTTAAAGGTAGGACTTTGACATTTATTGCCTGTTTCACACCTGTTACTGTTTGTTGTTTTACATAGATGCCTGTGTTTTGGGATTATGCTGGTTATAGCATGATTAATAGTTTTCTAGGCAGGCGTGCTATAACTGGAATTGTAGACTAAGTAAAACAGGCAACAATGTGAATAACGGCTTTAAAATAATATTTAACTGCAGTGGCATAATCTTATCTAAAAAAAAATCTAGAAATATCCTAACATTAATATGAGCACATTTATTGAGTGGGGAAAAAATCAAGATGAAATAACTTTTTTTTTTTTATAACCTTGGCAGAATTATTGGCACCCCCTACTAATCTCTATAGCATAAATGTAAATGAAGCGCTTTTCTATTTATGGTTAAGGGTTCTAGGATCTTGTAATCAGTAGTAACCCGTAACTCTCTGTTTCCCTGGGGTTCATATATGACGTGACACGGATTGTGTCCAAATGCGAACAGGTTGTTTGGAAGGCATAACACAAAAAAGTCATTTCTCTCCTACCATCACAAATGTAAGCATTTAAAGTTTGCCAAATGCTAATTCAACTGGAACCATTTCCCTTAGTCTGGAGAGATTGAGCTTTTCAGCACCAAATAAGGTGGTTTGGTATAAAACAAAACAGATTTGCAACACTGTGGGCCTGTCTCTTTTTGTAAGTTGCATTGCGTCATAACCTCTGAAATAATATGTAAACTAAAAAAGCACTCATGGACCTCCGCCAAGGCAATAGGGTCATTCATACATGTCAGCTTTTTTCCTGTACTGATGGGCTATACTCTGGATGGCTTCTGACCACCGTCTGTCAGCTGCTGACAGGGTGAGGAACCATGTGGTCCTTGTTCTGATACGTACCTTGTGTCAAACTTTTATCTACCAGTGAAAATGTGGCATTTCATTTGTGGCTTCAAATTTAGGGCTAAATTAAAGGGGCAATTTCACTGCGTTTTAATTGGTTTGAGACTAAGACTTTTCATCAACAGATATTCAGGGTGGGTCTGCCATGAAGCAAAGAATTATTTGAAAAAGTATGTCTGCTGTAAAGTATGGTGGAGGATCTGTGATGCTGTGGGCCCCTTTATCACTCAAAGGCCCTCAATGAATCCTGCCGGTGACTGTCGCTCAGTAGGAAGAGTAGTCATCTTGCAATTAGAAGGTTGTGGGTTCGATTCCAGCTTCCTCTTGCCATATGTCGATGTGCCCCTGGGCAAGACACTTAACCCCTACCGATCTGCGTATCGGTGTATGAATGTGTGAGCGTTAGTGAGTGCGATTGGGTGAATGTGGCTCTAGTGTAAAGCGCTTCGAGTGGTCTGTATGACTGGAAAAGCGCTATATAAGTTCAGTTCATTTCATTTACCATTTGTATTGCATGGCCAAATGATGCACTCTTGGGAATTCAGGGACATTTAAATACAAATCTGGTCGATTTTACCAACAAACTCAAAATGGGCCTTTATCGGGTCTTAGCTAGTTAATGATCAAAATACATGTCCAAATTAGCAGAAATGGCTCACTGGGCACAGAAATACCTTTCCTTTATGAAGAAGTTAGTTCCCAGACCAAGATTCAAATGAAAAAAAACATCTGTGGTCAATTGAGGTGAAGAAATCAGAAAGAGAAGACCAATGACCCTGGACGATCTAGAGCAGTGGTTCTGAAACGTTTTAGCTTTTGGCAAATGGTGGAAAAGACTCATGACTAGCATTTCAGTAAAGTCATTGCTTAAACCATATTTGCAAATATTATGACTCAATTATGCTATGAGGCTAACAATATATTGTTTTTATCTTTTTATTAGTAGGTCTGTGTTGCATTTTTTTAAATATAGATATGTTTTTAACATTGAAGAGGATCTCAACACCCCCCATTTGTTGATTCATGACCCCCAGTGGGGGATTCCTCTCTCTGCATGGTCCAAACATGTGACATATCAAGAATGGAAAGAAATAAAAAGTTGTTTTCTGTCCCAGGGTGATGAGAACAAAATCCCATCATTATGTTCTTGTAGACCTGCTTTGAGAGTTTTTGCAGCTCATTCTTAATGTCATCTTGACATTTTCTTGCATGGTGCCAGACAACGTTTATATTCAAATGCTGCAGTAGGAGGTACTTATGAGGCTTTCCAAGAGTTCTGCAGCCAAGTTCTTGTGAAATATGAAATGTCCTGGTTAGAAAGAAGTGTTCTTGTTTTGCCACCTCTATTAATATAATACATTTCTTTGTTCTTGTAGTATGTATTGGTCTTTGCAATCAGCAGAGGTGGTTTTTTTTTTAATATATAAGCAAAATGGTCACTTGACCAAGGCGGCATTAGAAGGGGGGTTCACAGGCACCAGTTTTAAAAAATATTGTCTTTTTATCTCAGTTTTGGCCTAAAGTGGTCTTGTATTGCATTTTTTTGGTAATGCTATACCCCCAGGTGAGCAGTTGCCTCCTGTTTGCTGCTGACAGGTAACCTGACCGGGCTGCCCAGAATTTACCCAGACCCCACAATCTGGGAGGATTTCCTGCGTTTGGATTGGTTTTCAGGAGCCATGGTTGCTTGGTGGTGTCAGTGATACTGGATCCACGTGGACTCGAGCTCCAGTTGAACTATGACATCCTCTCTACCTCGGTGCTAAATTAAGAGGCAAGCAGGAAATTTGATGAAAGTAGGTCTTGGCAAACGGGTCGCCAAAAGGGGGGCTCACCCAGGGCAGCACTGTCTCTGGCTGCCAACAGGGATGCCAATAATGTTTCCACTGGTTATTTTGTTTAAAAAAGTTTTTTGTTATATACGTATCACTATATCACTTTTTCTGTGTGAAATTATGCTATTGCAATAAAAGATTAATTCATTTTAAGTCTTTTGACAGATGTTTCCCAGAGGTACCAAAATCTCTGACTCCATCCAAGCTTTCTCAGATATTTTCATATTATTGTTTATTTTTTTATTTTACCTAAATATGTAGTTTGATTTCTATTGTGCGTGATTTTTACAGTGCATGGTGGGCGGTGAGTTATGCAGAAGCCCGTCTCTGGATCAGGATGAGCACTACAGATGGACCTGGGACCCCTCACCATGATGAAGAAGCCCGTGTTGTGCAAATCTACCCCCGGTTACCTCAGGAGACAGAAGACTACTGTCCCCTGCAGATCGGCATCAAGGACACAGTGAAGACTGTGATCCACAATGCTGTGGTTGCCCTGGACTTGGACTCGGACTCCAGCCAGACCTACAGCTTGCTGGAGGTGAGGGGAAGAGGGAGCAAGGAGACACCGCTTGAAGATGAAGACAACATTTTGCTGCGGGTCCTGCTGTGGCCCCCAGAGACACAGAAGTGGCACCATAGGAGCCAGGGGTACTATTTTATCCTGCAGCTGAGCAGCAATGAAGCAAAGCAAGTAGGAACTTCTAAAGAAGACTCTGATGACCTCTGCAACCTCTCCTCTGTGACCGAGGAGGAAGTCCTGCAGGTCTTACGCCAGCGCTTCTTTAAGCACAAAATCTACACCTACATCAGCAACATCCTCATCGCCATCAATCCCAATAAGTTTCTACATCTTTATTACAATCCAAAATATGTGAAGCTGTATGAGAACCAGCCGCTAGGCAAACTGAGTCCCCATATATTTGCCATAGCCGACGTGGCCTTCAGAACCATGCTGAACAGGCAGGTGAACCAGTGCATTATGATATCTGGTGAGAGTGGATCGGGGAAGACAGAGAGCAGCAGCTACCTCATCCACTGCCTGACTACACTCAGCCAGGGAACGTACTCTGGTGGAGTGGAGCGAGCCATCCTGGGGGCCGGACCGGTGTTAGAGGTAGGTCACAGCTGTAGGAAGCCACTGACACTGTCACAAGCATTTATAATTTCTATTTTTAACGCTAAATTAAAAGCCCATTTTATTTTATTTTTTAGGTTAATAAATGATCTGGACAGCATTTGACCATCTGTTGTTCAAAATGTGAAAGAATGCTTTATACTGAACAGAGTTTTGATACACAATTTCAGTCCTTTTATTCTTTTTCTGAAAACACAAAAATATCATATTTATTGGGGGGTGTAGCAATACCTCAATACCTTAGTCTGAGAAAGCATTAAATAAATCTATCTAATAAACATTTCTTTTTAAAAAACACAAGTGTAACATTAAAATGTCTATTTGTTTGTTACTAATGTTGCTGATAAGTCTCATGGTAAAAGGTAGCTGTTTTTGTGCAGAATGGGCTTCGTCGGGGGGCAGTGGTTATGTATTTGGTTGTGTGTGTGGTTCGGTGGGGGTGAACGGAGGAATTCACCTGTGGTCCCATTCAGTCAGAATTGGACCACAGTATCCTCACATCTTGGAAGGCAGAACCTGAAAATGCTTGACATTTCTCTTTTAAGAAGTAATCACCTAAACGTATTAAGAAAACAGGTTCCACTAAAGTTTCGCACAGAATTAATCGGACCTGTTCGTATTTTGTAAACTGCTTCAAATATTTTAATCTGGCTTAATGATGTGTGTTGTACAAATCAGATCAGCTGAGCATTTGTTCCTGTTTTTTTCAATATGAAAAATCTGTAAAAAAACAAATGAACTGTTGGCTTTCATGGGAAATATTCTCTGGTATTGCAGCCCTAAGTGAGAGGAACATGTTGATATGTTTGAGATATTTCCCACTTTCATTCCCACACACTCATTGCAGTTGTAAAAACCAGTCCTGGGTTAAATCGGCAAATGAACATCTTGTAGCTTCTGCTGCAAGTTATATGGAGGAATAATAAAGTTGAGTGGTGCCTTTCTGGGCTCATATGAGTAAAGTCAAGCCTGCAGTGTGACGCACAATGGTACGAGTTCGCTTATCAGCAGATCGATTGTGGCAGATTATTTTTTTTTTTCTACTCTAGTGCTGACAGTTAAGATGTGTCCATACTAGTCTCGTATGCTCTTTTTCAAAAACCTGCTATTTGAGTTATCACACAGAAAGATTCAAATTAAGATGCCCCTCCCGTGTGAAATGAAAACATCTGCATACTCTTCTAGTAACTACAAAAGGCTCGGGAATTTTCAACAGTAAACAGAGCTGTGTTAATCAAGCAGTGTTTGTAAAGGAAGGCTGGGTTGTACTTCAAATGTTGAAGAACTGTGAAAAAGTCTTAAACTGGCTCTGTCTTTATGGCTTGCCTCAAAATATTTTAAGGTGATGTTGATCAACAGTTTCTCAGGGTTTTGCTAGTTTTTTTTTCTGATTTTGTGTCCAGTCCTTTTACCAGATTATGACAGTGTGTTTAGAAAATTAGAATATTGACAAATCGGGGAAGAAAGGAAAGGTTTCACTCGCAAAAAAACTATCTAAAGCAGATGAACATTCGAAGACAAACAAACCGACAAAGACCTGACACATAACCTGAGAAATGCAACATCAATCTGTTAATCATCTACTATCTGCCACATTTCCAGCTAACAGATGTTTGGGAATCTTATGTTTATGCTCAACTACTTGTTTATGTGACAAACTGTTTTATTTTTACTATTTTCTTGTAAAGTAACCAAAAGTAGGAGGATAAATTGTGCCTTTGTTCGGAGACTGCTAATATCTTTATTTACAATCGTCATCTCACAAAGTTCATTGTATTTTATTCGTTTTTATGACAGACCAACACAAAGATGCACATCCTTGTGAACTGGAAAGAAAATAATGCTCTCAGGTCTTCAGAGAACATCTGGGTTTACCCTCAGACACACACAACAGGACTATATTTATTTATTTATTTGGTGATTTCTGAAGGTACATCCATTACACTGGGTTTTATTCGGAGGAATTCGAGTCATGGGGGCTAAAACCCTATGCATTCCAGATTTGTTTTAGATTTTCATCTGTAAAACATTCGAAAAACCATGGATCATCTTCACTTTACTTCACAATTATGTACAGGTCCTTCTCAAAATATTAGCATATTGTGATAAAGTTCATTATTTTCCATAATGTCATGATGAAAATTTAACATTCATATATTTTAGATTCATTGCACACTAACTGAAATATTTCAGGTCTTTTATTGTCTTAATACGGATGATTTTGGCATACAGCTCATGAAAACCCAAAATTCCTATCTCACAAAATTAGCATATCATTAAAAGGGTCTCTAAACGAGCTATGAACCTAATCATCTGAATCAACGAGTTAACTCTAAACACCTGCAAAAGATTCCTGAGGCCTTTAAAACTCCCAGCCTGGTTCATCACTCAAAACCCCAATCATGGGTAAGACTGCCGACCTGACTGCTGTCCAGAAGGCCACTATTGACACCCTCAAGCAAGAGGGTAAGACACAGAAAGACATTTCTGAACGAATAGGCTGTTCCCAGAGTGCTGTATCAAGGCACCTCAGTGGGAAGTCTGTGGGAAGGAAAAAGTGTGGCAGAAAACGCTGCACAACGAGAAGAGGTGACCGGACCCTGAGGAAGATTGTGGAGAAGGGCCGATTCCAGACCTTGGGGGACCTGCGGAAGCAGTGGACTGAGTCTGGAGTAGAAACATCCAGAGCCACCGTGCACAGGCGTGTGCAGGAAATGGGCTACAGGTGCCGCATTCCCCAGGTCAAGCCACTTTTGAACCAGAAACAGCGGCAGAAGCGCCTGACCTGGGCTACAGAGAAGCAGCACTGGACTGTTGCTCAGTGGTCCAAAGTACTTTTTCGGATGAAAGCAAATTCTGCATGTCATTCGGAAATCAAGGTGCCAGAGTCTGGAGGAAGACTGGGGAGAAGGAAATGCCAAAATGCCAGAAGTCCAGTGTCAAGTACCCACAGTCAGTGATGGTCTGGGGTGCCGTGTCAGCTGCTGGTGTTGGTCCACTGTGTTTTATCAAGGGCAGGGTCAATGCAGCTAGCTATCAGGAGATTTTGGAGCACTTCATGCTTCCATCTGCTGAAAAGCTTTATGGAGATGAAGATTTCATTTTTCAGCACGACCTGGCACCTGCTCACAGTGCCAAAACCACTGGTAAATGGTTTACTGACCATGGTATCACTGTGCTCAATTGGCCTGCCAACTCTCCTGACCTGAACCCCATAGAGAATCTGTGGGATATTGTGAAGAGAACGTTGAGAGACTCAAGACCCAACACTCTGGATGATCTAAAGGCCGCTATCGAAGCATCCTGGGCCTCCATAAGACCTCAGCAGTGCCACAGGCTGATTGCCTCCATGCCACGCCGCATTGAAGCAGTCATTTCTGCCAAAGGATTCCCGACCAAGTATTGAGTGCATAACTGTACATGATTATTTGAAGGTTGACGTTTTTTGTATTAAAAACACTTTTCTTTTATTGGTCGGATGAAATATGCTAATTTTGTGAGATAGGAATTTTGGGTTTTCATGAGCTGTATGCCAAAATCATCCGTATTAAGACAATAAAAGACCTGAAATATTTCAGTTAGTGTGCAATGAATCTAAAATATATGAATGTTAAATTTTCATCATGACATTATGGAAAATAATGAACTTTATCACAATATGCTAATATTTTGAGAAGGACCTGTATATTGCACTGAATCCCAATAAAACACAGTGATGTTTGTGGTTGTAATCCTACAAAATATGACAAGGTTCAAGGGTCGTGAATGCTTTTTTAAGGCACTGCAGTGATAAATCATCAACAAACAAAGTAGGTTAACAAACAGAAACCATTATTATGAAAATAGTCGGGTACTGGACCGCAAATAAGCAAGTTTGACTGTTTAAACAACTTGAGCCTTCTTGCAGAATTTTACATCTGAGTACATGGTCTTTATATCGGGACATTTTCACTACCAGGCCCGGTATGTTGGCTGGTATTGCACTCTCTAAAAATGTTTCTAAAATGTCACTTCAGGTTAAGCTTTTATCTTTATTGTTGCCAATGCTGCCAAATCAAAGTTGTTGTGCTTTATCTTTGTCAATGAGTAACGGGCTCAAATTTCTCATAAAACTTTCCCAGTAGCTTTCTGTTTCAGTCTTTTGTTGTACAAATCTAATCTGACATATGATGCATAACTGGGGAAAACGGTTTGTTCCTAAGGGAAACATTTGCCTCCTGGCATTATTCTCAGGGGTCAGCAATGCAGTTTAAAGGAGGCACAGGGAAAATGTGACTTTACTTTGGTTTAATTGGAGGAAAATTGCATTTTTTGTCAAATTTGCAGCCTGAGAACAGATCCACAAGTTGAAAGTAGGGCATTAGCAGGTTTCACTTCATTTAAACTTCGGTATTGGGGAACAAACTAGCAGAGTTGCTGTAGTAACAGTTTCATCAATGTTGTTGCCTTTTGACTCTTCACTTATTTGTTCCAGTAGTAGGTGTGCAAACACCAGAACTTCGCCCCCTCAGATTTCTGCATGCTTTCCGCATACTTTCTGATTGATCTTTCTGCCAAACAGATGCCACAGAAAAGGCTTCAGCTGATATGGTTACAGATTACACACATGCTATGGGCCCACAGTCAATCATCAGACGGTGACAAAATATGGATTCTGCTCCTTTCCAAACAAGTTCTGCAAGACTTGTCCTGGAAAAATCCCTTTGTTTAAGATTTGATTCACTTGTTAGCAATGTTTCGAGCTATTCACCCTGAAGGCTTTTGAGATGAATTTAGCTTTCAGGCAGTTTGACTGCAAAAATGAGTGAAGAGAAATGTTGAAATGAGTGTTAGTGTTAGCTGGTGCATTTGGCTGATGTGCTTCTGCATTTATGCGCCTTTTTTAACATATTGGGATTTCCTTTGTATGCATGAGTCACATCAGAACTAGTACTTTCTTGCTGTTTTGTTTTCCATGTTATCTTGCCACCACTATGCTGGGGAAAGCCTACTCAATGCTTCTTATCTTCCTGCTGATAGAAAACCGTCACTCCTTCTCACCTTCTGTACCCGTTGAAAATGTTAGTTCTCAATAATGAAATTTATGCTCTAACTGGAAAAAACAATATGGCGTTTGACTTTGTATTAACAGGGGGAATTATGCTTCAGTTATGCGTTTATGAGACTTCACAGAAGGAATTTGCAGGGCGTTGTCTCTGAGGGAACACCAGAGCGGGAACGACAAATCGAAACGTGCCCGAGCAGGCTCGGCCAGGTCCACTGGCCAACACATGTAATCAAGTATAAATCAGCTTCCATCTCTCTTTGTTGTTTGAGGTACTTTTTTGAAAGAATGTCCAACCTTTGCTTTTGTCAAACAGTCAATAAATAATGTAAATTTCTCAACATACTCACCATATTAATTAATCTTGTTTCCAAAACACAATTGTCTGAGTACAAAGACAACAGTCAGATTTTTAAATGGTTTTTACTTTCTTTTACACGTATATGCTTCATTGTGATAAATGTAGCACCTCGTCCTGCAGCAGCCCAGTTAGTGCTTCAGCACTGAAACCAATGGGTGTAATTTTTCCTTGCCCTTTGCTAATTCAGGATTTGTGCAGCTCAACCTATCTTGTTCTCCTTCTGTTGCAGTTTTTGTTGCTTTACGTTAAAGCCATGCTGCAGAACGTCTTTGGGGATTACTTTCATCTAATAAATGAGACTTTAAAGTACTAAAGAAAAAAGAAAACAGTAGCTCATTGTTTGATTTAAATCACCCCAATAGCCCCATTTTCTCCTAGTCTACTTCCAGTTCATACCTGCATGCAACCTTTTTCAATTGTGTATTAAGTTAAACTATGGAGATAAGTAACAAAAAAAATCACGCATTCATTTTAATGATTTATTATTAATATTTTAATAGTTTTCTAATTATGCTTTGGTTCTTTAAGAGACAAATGGTTTATTAGAATAAATTTATTTAGACTTGTTCCCAGTCGTCGCTCCTAAAGGTGATCCTGCCAGATTTGCCAAAGGCCTAGGTTGGTTTGGATTTCTTTTTCCATTAACGAATTAAGTATATTAGATCATTTTATAAGCAAAGAAAATAATTCAACTAAAAACAATGATTTTGTTTTGGGGTTTTTTTTGTTTGTAAAGAATCTCATGCTGGAACTATCCCCAATTTTAATCTTTCTCTTAAAGTGAAAATGTACAATTGTCTTATTAAGGTCTGTACAATATTTCACAAATTCATCATTATCGTAAAGAACTGCTTGGACTGCAGTAACTGGACTGTTCACTATATGATGAGCCAAGCATTCAGGCTCTTCATGCTAGTAACATATCTGGTTATGTTTGTTGTTTAGCGCAGCAAAAATGTGTTAGAAGGACATTAAGATGTTAAAGTTGTTATAAAAACTTAGCTGTTTCTTTTTGCCATGGAACTCTCTTACTGAGATGGAAATAACGAATTTATCCTTTTTCCAGTAGCAGGAGGGATTACTCTCTATCTGGTTCTCTGTTGTTACACTGAATTTAAAGCAGAAAGACATTCGTACAATATTCAAGTATTTGTGTGTTAATTGAAAGTCATATCATCATCAGGACCTTCTCTAACATTGTTGCATGGTTTCCTAACCTTAGTCTTAATTCATCCGTTTTTTTCTCAAGGCGATAAATGTTTTCAACCTTCATACTTTTTAGCGCCATTACTTTATGGCTTGCCTGCAGATCATTAGCGCTTGTGTGAGTAGAAGGACCCAAACTACTTCATCATCTGCTTCAGGAAACTCTGCTCCTCGTCTGAAAAAGTTGAACCAAATGTCTCTTTATTTGTACCTTAGAGTACCATCTGCCTCCTTCTCTCCAAATGCCTCATCTCTTCCGCTGTGTCCAGATCTTTCCATTGATGTGAATAATAATCAGTTAAATTAACAGCATTATTGCATGAGAAGAAACCTCAGCTGTATTTACATTGGTGCTCCAGCCATCGTGTGATCAACACTGTCTGGCTCGGTGTCTCCAGCCACGTAGCTCCGGCTTGTTTGAACACAAACTGTGATGCACTGGAATGAAGGTCATCACTTCCTAGAAATGCTGTTTGGAGTTTTGTTTGAAGATCAAATCTTAGAATGAAAATGTCACTATGTGCTTTATTTATTTATTTATTTATTTTTGTTTAGTTTTGTTTTAGTGGGGTCAGTTGTGCTTGCAGAAGTATTCACACCCATTTAATGTTTTTTCACATTTTGTCAAATCACAACTAGAAAGGTGAATGTATTTTATTGAGGTCTTTATGTGATAGAACAACACAAAGAGGTGCATAATTGTGACATGGAAGGAAATGATGATAAATGTGATAAAATGTGAAAACGTTCACAGAACCTCTTTACTTTTGCAAGGTACTCCTTGCTCTCTGCAGTATTTAAGTGGATAAAACTTTATAAAGGAAGTTTTCTTTAATGCCTCAATTTTGCATTAGTATTTCATTAATTATTGTTAGTTTTTGTTTCAGTTGTTTTACTAGTAGCAAATTATCCAAAGTTTATTTGGGTAATGTTTTTTGAATGAATAATAAGATAGAGTTTTAGATTTAGGATTGTAAGGAAATAAAGTGCCTATGTTGTATGGACAAGGAATAGACAGGAGCATTTGTAAAAAACAAAATAGAGTTTAGAACAAACAAAAAAAACAAGAGAAAGAGAAAGTTTGCCCTTTTTTATCTATTTTGGAGTTTTACTTAGCAGGAAATAATAACAGAAATTAGGTTTTTACCAGATTCCTTTTTTTAGTCTTATCTCAAGTGTACAAAAACACATTGCAGATTCCAGACTGTCATTATTTGTTTTTTAAAGAAAGGTGTGTGAAAAAACACAGCCTTGCTGATTCTATAGGAGTAAAGTACGAGTCTGGTGCTGCTAATAAAATGTACTTAGCTTATCAGCAAGTGTGACCACCTATGTAAAGCTAGGGGTTTTAACAGCGTGCTGGTCTGTAGCATAAAGGTGGGTACTAACCCAATGCCAAGATGGAAAGACATCAGCAGTGATCTTAGAGAAGCTGTGCAGGGTATCTAGGAAAGGTTTTCAAACAATTAGAAGGCCATCATTCTACAGTGAGAACGTTTTTTTTTTTCACAAATGGAAAGCATTTACGAAAGTTATTAATCTTTTCAAGAGTAGATGGTTAAGAAAAGTCACCCTAAGTTCAGACCGTACATTGCTGAAAGAAACTGTAAAAATCCCAATAGCTACATCTCTGACTCTACATGCCTCAGTTTGCATTCAACATGTTTGCGTTAAAATGATTTGGGCTTGTTTTGCAGCCATGGGACCTGGGCACATTGCAGTTATTAGGTCGACTATGAATTCCTCTGCATACCAATGTTTTCTAGAGTCAAATATGAGGACATCTGAATGACAGCTATGGTTCCTGTTATCCAGTAAATATATGACAGAAAAATAATCACAGTAGTGTAATGGCGCAGTCAAAGTCAAGACCATAGCTATTAGAAAAGCTATGGTAGGACATTAAGAAAGTTGTGCAAAAACAAATTTCTGTAAAACTCACTGAACTATAGGAATCAATGGCTTCAAGTTGCTGTTAAATTTGGGTCTACAAGGAAGGTGGGCAGTTCCAGCCCCCGAGGGTTGGTGTCCTGCTTGTTTTTAGATGTGTCCCTGCTCCAACACACTGCAGTCACCAATTTCTGCAGCAACCTAAAAGCAGGTGTTGCTGATTAAGGGAAACATTTAACACATGCAGAGCACCAGCCCTCCAGGACCTGAATTTTCCACCTGTGATCTACAAGCTACTTCAGTATAGGGTTTACAAACAGCTTGTCCATTTGACTTGGTTTTTGTTACATAATCACAATGTGAAGTCTGTTGTGTGGTTTGTTCTCTAGAAGTTGAATTTGAATCATATTAGAACCTGGTAAAATCCAGACCGTTTATAGTTTGTTGATAGCAGATAGCAGAAAAATATCATGGCATTCACACATGTGCACTGATGAATTGTTTAACTCCTATATGCAGCAAGCATTTACCATGTTTATGTATCAGGCCCGGTTGTGTATAGGAGAGGTTCTTATGCTTTTTTTCATTGTTTATTTTGTGTACATTAACTTGTGTTGCATTTGTTTGGACAGGCATTTGGAAACGCCAAAACAGCAGATAATAACAACTCCAGCCGCTTTGGAAAGTTCATCCAGCTCATCTACCTGGAAAGTGGTGTCATCAGAGGGTAAGGCATCATGTGCTTTGATAGTCACCAGCCTTCTGTTCAAAGTTGGCGGATTTTACATTACTTGTCAGTGCAATACTTTTATTTATTTGTTTCTTATAACAGTTTTTCTCACTTATCTGTAAACACTTTCTTTTTGTACATTACTTACAGGGCATTTGTTGAGACGTTTCTGCTGGAACAGGGCCGCCTGGTGTCTAGAAGTAAAAATGAAAGGTACTAATATTAAATCTTCACAAGAAAATATCCAACCTGGATAATGATCCAAATCCCAGATTTTCTGTCATTACGTGGCATCAATCTATATGTAACCCCAATATCTAAAAGAAGCCACCCTAACCATATTTACAAGATTTCAGAGTGAGCTGCTATTGATGTTGAGGACCAAGGTTAAAAGGTGCTTTGCGATGTCTTATCCATAGGAACTACCATATCTTCTACTGTCTGCTGATGGGTGCGTCAAAAGACGAGCAGGAAGAGTTTCATCTGTTGAAGTTGCAGGACTACGTTTATCTCAACCAGGTACCCTTTGATCCACACACATTACTGTGGCAGAGAAAGAGGAAGTGAAGAGCTAATTTAAGACATAATGAATAGATAAAGTTTATTGTAGGGGTGGGGGGATCTGCGCTTCGTCTTTAATAAGAACAGACTACTTTTTCCTTCTTTTCTCCCCTTTTTCCCTTTTGCCCCGTCTCTCTCTTTTTCAAGCTTCTGTTTTCCTTTTCATTTCAGTCTCCGTGTCCGTAACAATTGAAATATTGCCAAAGAAGTTTATAATAAAGTTTCTTTTATAAATATCAAGCAGAGCTTCAAAGCATTAGCTGTGATACTCCGCCTGTGAAAGTAAATCTGTTGGGCAATTTCTTGGCACTCAGACAACAATTCTGAGCGATACTCTGCCAGACAGGACACGGTAAGAAAAAAAAAAAGTAAATAAATAAAAATAAGAACAGACTACTTATTCATGAAATTTCTCATCAATAGAATGACTTATAGGCTTCCCGTATGCTGTAAATTTACACTACCATGGAAAGTGTAAGGTTAAATTATAACTAAGCTCAAACCAGAGTAGTAGGTGGAGGATTTAGTTTAACACCTTTCTAAAAGTCTAACATGTTTGTTGCTGTCTCATACAGTGAATTGCAAAAGTATTCATACTTCAAACTTTAGAAATGTCACAACCACAAAACATCTATGTATTTTATTAGTATTTTATGTGCTAAAAAAAAAAACACAAAATAGTGCATAATTATGAAGTCGAAGAAAATAATACATGGTTCTCAAAATCTTTTACAAATAAAAATCTGAAAAGTGTGGCAAGCTACATGTGGCCTTCAGATGAGCTCAAGAACAGTCCGTACAGAGCTTTATGCAGTGGGTTTCCATGGTTGAGAAGCTGTGTCAAAGCCTTACATCAAGTGAAATGCAAAGAATCGGATGCTGTGATGCTAAGACATGCCGCCACTGGACTCCAATTCTCGTGAGTGAATCATGCCATCCTGGACAAGTCTGGATTTCGCAGTTGCCAGGAGTATGGCACTTGCCTAACTACATTGTGTCATGTATAATGTTTGGCGAAATGGCAATATTGGTGTGGGGCTGTTTTTTAGGAGCTGTGCTCGCCCCCTCAACAACCTCTTAATATTTCTGTAGGCCAAGACATTTTGTGCAATTTTATGCTCCCAACTTTGTGGGAACAATTTGGAGATGGCCACTTCCTGTCCCAACATGACTGCACACCAGTGCACAAAGCAAAGTCCATGAAGAGGAGTAAGTTTTGTGTGGAAGAACTAGGCCAGCCTTCAGAGAGTCCTGTCCTTGATAGCACCTAAAAGAACCCCTTTGGGATTGATTAGAGTCGAGACGGCAAGCGAGGCCTTCTCGTCCATCATCAGTGTCTGACCTTGCATATGGTATTCTGGAAGAATGGTCAAATATTCCCACAAACACTCTCCTTAACCTAGTAAAAAAAAAAAAAAAAAAAGCCTTCCGGTGGAGTTGAAACTGAGGGTGGGCCGACATCATAATAAACCCAAAGAACTAAAAAAAGGAAGTTAACTCCAGTTTATTTACATGAAGGCAGATGACCAAATACATTTGGCAATATGCTGTGACACCAAACACTTAGACTTGAGTTTACTTAAGTTTACTTTCTTAATAAATCCTACACTATAACCATGTAGTTTTGTGTGAAAATCTGCTGAGACTTTGTGAAATTATTTCCAATCAGACAGGAAATTTAATTTGACTTTTAAATATCCATTTAACAATTGAATTAGTTTTCATACCCTTTCAGACTACAACTTGATATGGTCTGCTTTCCCTGGTGATTTCTGCTTCCTACTAACAGGATCAAACTGAAGAAGCACAGTAATTTTTAACCTGCATGACTTTTATTAATGATATCATTTGGTTTTCCTAACAATGCAGAGTATCTTAAAACGTTATCTGTTTCTAGAGGTTAAAATGTTGCTGAGTGGATCTTCTTAAGAAGATTATTTTGTCTTTAACTCACCTTTTGACAGCAAAAGTTAATGCAGTTAAGTATTTTGCACAGATTTATTATCTCATCTAAAAGTGCTGCCTTTTCTATTGAGATAAAAGTAAAAGATAAAAAGCTTTGAGACTAAGTCAGCTCAGTTTTCTAGTTATTTCTGTTTGTAGATAACAAATAGAAATAAGCAAAAACTAACAGCATCACATTTTCCAGTTTACTTTTTATAAGTACTGGCTTTCCTAGAACCACAGTGTTGGCATTTCTGGCAATTTCTCATGTGATGCTCAAATAATACTGATAGTGTACACTGGTTTAAATGAATTTCTTTTCACTATGCATGAACACACTGTTTCTGATGCTTTCTCTCTTCACTTTTCCTGCAGGAGGAGCTTTATTTAGATGACAAAGACAAGCTCGAGCTCAGACACGAGTACAAAAGACTCCAACAAGCTATGGAGATGGTTGGCTTTTTGAACTCCACTAAGAAACGGTACATGTGGTTGTACTCTGCTACATATCTGAAAAGCCACAAGCTTGAGTAAAGCTTACCACTGTTTCAAGAGAAAAGCTATCAAGATTAATTGATGATCTTAATAGCTTAAGAAATATGAAGCTTATAATTGAGTACTTTCTACCAAGCTTTATAATCCATAATAACATGTAAAAAATGCCTTGATTTTGGAGTAACATTCACACAAGCGCTCTTCCATAGCTTGCATTCACCCTGTTTGCAGGCTTCTCACATCTTACTTAAAGTGTTCACCTGTTTGCCAACAGAGCTGCAGCAGGGGACGAGCGATGTAATTGAAACCAAACCTTGTCAAGTAGCTTCTGCTTTCTGTACTGGTTTCAGTAACGGGTCTGAGCTTGTCACTGACGAGCTGGAGAAAAATGCAGCACTTATTCCAGACAGCGCCTCTGAATACCTCAGGACACAGTGTGCACATGGAGGCAGCAGTAGCATAGATGATAAACTGTTCACGTTGGATCCCCTGGTGAATATTCACACACAGCAACAGGAAATTGGATTAAAGATTAAATAGTTTTAATTAATCAGAAATGTTGATGGTTATGTTTAAAACCACATTCAATTAAGAGGGCAATTTGATGATCCCTATTAGATTTTTGTCTTACACTTGGTTGAGCTAATGCAATTAACATTTATTTTTGAATGTTTTTCCCAATCTGGTTAAGTCGACATAAGCATGATAAAGCACAAATAAGTTACAGATTGCTCTGAGTTTTTACACCACTAGAGGCCATCATAGTTATTACTTAACTTCAGAGTTAAGCATTGGAGATTTGTTCCTAAATAAGCCTTGAAACAAACAATAGGCTACTGTTCAGAATGGAAAAACATAGAAAACAAATGATTTACACCAGAAAATGTAAATAATGTTTTATTGAATAAATACATTTTTAAGCTAAAATGATCAGTTAGGATGTGCTGCACTTAAGTTTTATGTGATGGGAAAAATGTTTTGATACTTCTGTGGTTTTGTAAATATTCTAGAACTTTTCCGGAAATACAGGCGGAAAAATGCATTTTGTGCCATTCTGACTGACTTTGAGCTCATTGATGTTACGCCTTCCATTTAATACCTTCTCAAAAATGTACCTTTCCTGAACACAGCATCCAACTGACTGATCAATGTAATTTTCGACTCATCCTGCAAACAGACGTTGAGATGGCCAGGTTGACAGTCATTAACTGATGTGAGATTATCACGGTATGATAATCTTGAGTGGTTTCACTGTAATATGGCATTAATAAAAACATTTAAAACATGGGGGGCGCTAGAGAGTTGAGGGGGAACTTTGCTTCTCTATGGTGTTTTAAAATGCTTTATAAATAGAGCTGAATTGGACTGGATAATTTGGAGTAAAACGTTAGAAATGCGGTGGGTTACAGTGACGGGGCTGTGGGGTGAGTGGAATAAATGTGTGTATATTGGTGCACAGGTTTGCCACATCTTTCCATTGTGGTCAAGTGAGTGAGAGGAAGGGAACAGCCTGGACAGGTTTGTGTCAGATCTGCATTGCAGTTTGAGAAATTGGTTGATTGTGAAATGTTGTCATGTTTTACAGACATTTATACCGAGTCTGGTTTTTCAAAAGACTTGTCACGCTCAGGACATGCAAAAAAACAAAAACAAAGAATCCGCTTTGTTGACTTCACGTGTTTTCAGGCTGATTCATAGTGAGCGAAAAACTTTCCAGGAGGTTGAAGAGGATGATGAGCTCAGATTGACCGATTTCAGTATAGCACAATTTTGGTGACCCCAAAACGTTCTCTGGCTTCTCATTGAATGCACTTTAAACCATGAGAAAGGTGTGATGGAGGATTTTGGCTGTTAATTATAACTATAAAAACCCTGTTACACCTTGGTAAGAATAACTGGCCCATGGCTAATTGACATTCAGCTCTCAATCATGTAACAGGTTTGTGTTATTTCCACATTGAAACTGCTTAAAGTCTTCTCCTTTGGGTGTGTTTTCACTTTACAGCATTTTTTCTGTCCTGTCTGCCATCCTGCTCTTGGGAAATGTGACCTACAGTCTATCGAAGGATACTCAGGTCCTGGAGGCTGGGCCAACAGAGGTTTTATCTTCACTATCAGATCTACTCATGGTAATAAAGATGATATTACACATTGCTGGGTTTATTATAAAGACAATAACAATTACCCATGTCACACAGCTGCATAGCTGCCTTGCATTTCACTGGCAAGTGAAGATACTAAGCTTTATGTCAATCATCATTACATTTTTAACACATCTGAAACTGTTCCAAATAAAATGGGTTCACAAGCTAAGCCAGGTTGCCACATATGTTTATGGACATATGCTAAATTTTTGTGCATTTGCATTGCAACTTAGAGATGCAATATAACTTCAGATATGTGCTGCCTCTGCAGGTTTTAATGTTGCAGCAGTGACCTGATAATAGCCCTACTTAACCTCACTCTAAACTATGCAGGCACTCTGTCTGCACTAATGGAGATTCACTCCCCTCAGCATGCCACATTTCTGGGGTTGCAGACACAGCATGGGAGCTTGGGCTATTGCTTGGTAAAGTTGGCTAATAATATTCAGCCACTTGGGGGCACTCAAAAACCTTGAAGTTTTAGTCCAGAAAGATGAGCCAACCAGTTTTTTTTTCACACATAAAAATAGAAGAAGAAATACACAGTGACACCACAGCTAAAAGTAAATGACTCTGTCTTGATGGTGTTGCAAACTGTACATTTTAGACCCTTTATCCAAGTACCTAATATATGTCATGGGGTTACACCATAAATGATATCCGTAATTGATAAAAGTGACAGAAAATTCAGTTTCACAAAACGCTCTTCATTTCTTCATGTTTGGAGCCATATTGGCTGAAACAATGTGGCAGCAGATTAACATGGTGCCAATGAAGCAAAACTACTTAATATGGATGAATTCACAGACATTTAGAAATTAGATAAAGTTAAATAATCTGTATGACGTCTATTTTGTTTACCTTGTCCTCTTTTATCTGTAGGTGAAAAAGGAGCAGCTGGTGATGGCATTAACCAAGAAGAAGGTGGTGACTGCCACCTACACTATGTTTTCACTCTACACACTACAAGAGGTAATTACTTTGAATTTAGAATTTGGGCTGTGAAGATCCTTAATTACATATAATTAAATGATTTTCAGCTAAAATAATTTATTTTATTGCCTTGCATCAAATTTATTAGCTGTTATAAAAACACATAAAGGGAATTTTATTCATGCTGGTTTGGTTGGTTTTGCTGGATATTTAGTTTTGCCATGTTTTCAGGCCACCTCAGCACGTGACTCCATGGCTAAGTGTTTATACAGTGCTCTGTTTGACTGGATCATCCTTCACATTAATCACGCAATGCTCAACAGACGAGACATGGAGGAGTCCGTCTCTGTGAGTCAAGTGATTCAGTTTGGCGACAATCAAAAGCACTGACTATAAGACTTCTGAATGCCCTGAAAAGTTGAATTTTATCCTACTTATTTCTCTGATCTTTCAGTAAATCTTTGTGAATGATATGAACATCATCAAACTACCTCATATGCTGGTTTTTTCAAGAGTTCATGTCATGTTTTTAGTGTTTGTCCATTGGTGTCCTGGATATGTTTGGGTTTGAGAACCTCCAGACAAACAGTTTTGAGCAGCTGTGCATCAACTATGCCAATGAGAAGCAGTGGCTTTACATCAACCAGCACATCTTTAAGAATGAGCAGGTACGTTTTCCTGGTATTATATTCTTATAAACATGACAAAGCTTTCATGTTTCTGTTGCTTCTGCAATCACCTGGATTAAGTCTTTTTTTAAAGCATTAAATTATAGATTTACAGTAATTCAATGCAGAGCATAACTAATTTAGGCCTACATAAATTTTCTGGGACGTTTGCAATTACTTGATTGCAATTCTATGTCTTTGTAGGAGGACTATGTGTCAGAAGGCATAACCTGGCAAAACATCAACTTTACTGACAACATTGACTGCATCCAGCTGATCAGCGACGAGTCAGTGGGACTCTTCCCCCTGTTGAATGAGGAAAGCAAGTAGGTGACATTTTACGTCTAAAGAGGACTCCACATTGGATGTTTTAAAGCGCTGTTTAACAATTTAGAAATGGTAAGGAGGGACATGTTGTGGTGGAATAAAATGCTCTAATGTGAAGACATAAAGTATTTGTTCATAATAGTTCGGTCCCCCACATCCGCTCCTGTACTCAAAGAGGCTGATGTTTTCAAGCTGTTGCACCCAGACTATAGAAAGCACTGCCTCTCTTCCTAAGACGTTTGGGCTCTGTGGATACTTTTAAAAAGCAGCTGAAGACATTTTAATTCCAAGAAGCTTTTAATCAAACACAAGCTTTTATGATAAACATTTATGACTGTGTTTTGTTTTGTTTTCTGCATCGTATGTCGCTGTGTGTTTTGTTGGGTTACCCTTCTTGTGAAAGCACTTTGTGACATCCTGTCTGTGAAAATGTGCTGTATAAATGAACTGTTACTTATTACTTTAAACACCGTCATCTGTCAGTTTGACTAGAATGACTGGACCTGAAAAGCAGCAGCGGTGCATATAAAGCTCTGAGAATGTCTTTATTAATACATCAGAAGCACACAATGCATTGTATAACATCTGTTTGTAAGCTCTTTATTTTTATGTTTAGATGCAGAAAATGCAGAAAACTACAATGTTTTTGGCTTGGTATAAAAAAGCCTGATCTTTCCAATCTTTGCAATGTCATTCTGTATTTTCAGGCCCTTTTTGACTATTTTTAGGCGATTAGAAAAAAGCTTATGATGTAATTTGAGGATAATTTTATTTTAGGACACACATGTTCATAACCAGTCTCTTCTGATGGAAGAATCATGTGGAGTAGTTGGAAGTTATCTATCTGAAAACACAGCTGCTTTGAAAATAAAGCATTGTGCTGTTTTATTGTTTAAAAGCATGAAATGCAGAGAAATTTCAGATTAGGGTGATGGAAAGTAGGCATTTCAACCTTAAATACTTTGAGATCATCACCAAAGATGTATTGTCAAATTTTAGTGGAAACATACAGAAGGTCTGTTAGCAGTTAAAAGAAGAGCATAACTGCTGTAATTTCATCAGATTTTTCCATTAATTATTGAGAATGGTAAACATTTTTGACAAGCCACTTATTTTATAATATGTTCATAAAAGCTGATTAATAATGTTAATGTCAAAGTTAATATGCCTTTTACATTTTTTTTATCTTTTGATACATCTAATTTCCTACCATTAAAAACTTATTGGTTGAATAAAAATAATTTAAAATGTAACTCTGCTAGGGGTATCAATAATTTTGTGTTTAGCTGTATGTGGGATGCAGCATAAAACCAATATTTAACCATTATAAAACCATTTGCTCTGTATTAGCAGGTCAGGTTATTCTGTTGCATCAGATTTTCTATTCCTAATCTACTTTAGGAGGCAATAAAATATGACGGCATTGCACTTATCAAAACAAAATGCAAACAATTAGGAAAATTAAAGCCTAGCTAATCAAGAGGAGGTCACAGCAAAACTTGATCATCCAGCTTTTTTTATATTAAAGTCTGTGTTTAAGCTTCAATTCGTGCATGACTCAGAAATCGTTTTTCAACAGATAGCAATACATGTTTTTTGTTTTATTTTGTTATTTATTTGGCCTTCTTCACTTTCCCAGATGTTATGTGGTTAATGTAACTATCTTTCTGTCTCTATCAGCCTTCCTCGGGCAGGAGATGAAACCTTGTTGAACAAGTTTAAACGGCACCATCAGAAAAGCTCTCGCTTTGTGGTTTCTCCCAACGAGGCAACGTTTACCATCGAACATTGTGCTGGGAGAGTTAAATATCACATCAAGGTAAAACTGCCGCAACACAAACATTTCTACATTCCAGTTAAGATAAATATTTGTCATTTATCTACAGAAAGTTAATATGTAGGAAAAAGTCCAAATAACCCCAAACAAAGTGATTGGTTGTTTCACAATACATTAAACACAATCCATTTCTGTAGAGCAAGAAGTTGCAAATATATGTAATTTGAAATTTTCTTTTTCCTTTTATACTGTGCACTAATGTGTTTTTATTTACAATTGAAACCAGAAATTAACTTTTTGTTTTCTCACTGTCAGATTTTAATTAGACTAAACATTTCGGGTTTTAGTTGGTCAGTTAGGATTATCTAAATTATTTCTTTTTGCTAAAACTCAGATTAAGCAGAGAGTTTTCTCAAAGCCCAATTGATGCCATGGCTTTGTTAGCTTCTGGTTGGTTCATTTACAACATTTGAGGTAAACGGAGACACAACTGTGGATGTATTTTAAGGCAACACTTCAACCACGCTGTTTTCTTGTATGACGCCATGGAAAAATCAGTAAGAGAAAGTCTGATTATTCTGTGGGTTTTTCAGGACTTCAAAAAGAAAAACACGGAGCACATGCGTCCTGAAGTCGTATCTCTGCTGCGGAGCAGTGAGCTTTCATTCCTGCATCACTTGGTTGCATCCAACCCTGAAGCCCTGTTCAGATGGAGCATCCTCCGAGCAACCATCCGCATCGTCTCAGTGTTAAAAAAACTCTTAAGGCAGCGTGCAGAACAGAGTAAGCAGCTTTTTTTTTTTTTGTAGGGCTGCACTGAATCTTTGAGTGAAACAGTCAGCCTCTGCCCTGCAGGACCTTCACATTGCATAAGTTAAATTAAGTTACTTGTTGAACTTTCATCTCAGTTGCTGCAAGACAGAGCTCACGCAGGTCGCTCATTTCCATCAATAGGCGCAGCAGTTATCTAAACAGACTATCTGGGTAATTATGACTACTTGTAACAATTAAGGCAGATATACTGTATCCTGAAATTAAAATAAATGAATAACTCAAAGCTTTTGCTTGTATCTTCCAGCATCAGCCAGACTCTGGATTTCTCCTTTGATCGCTCTGATGAACAATCGATTGATTTGTTTGAGGACATATTTGAGAGTTACGAACAGAGAAAGTAAATAGACAACATGGTGTCTGTTTAAGAACTCAGAAAAAACATAATTTTTTTGAGACTGAAAGTTTTTCTTTACAGTTTGTCTGAATGTTTGAACCTTAATATTTCCATATTTTCTCTGCAGGAAAAACAAAGGCAGTCGACAAAAGCAGCTCATTCCGAAGGTAAAGATTTGCTGAGCTGCTGTTTTACAGGTCCTTCTCAAAATATTAGCATATTGTGATAAAGTTCATTATTTTTCATAATGTCATGATGAAAATGTAACATTCATATATTTTAGATTCATTGCACACTAACTGAAATATTTCAGGTCGTTTATTGTCTTAATACGGATGATTTTGGCATACAGCTCATGAAAACCCAAAACTTCTATCTCACAAAATTAGCATATTTAATCCGACCAATAAAAGAAAAGTGTTTTTAATACAAAAAACGTCAACCTTCAAATAATCGTGTACAGTTATGCACTCAATACTTGGTCGGGAATCCTTTTGCAGAAATGACTGCTTCAATGCGGCGTGGCATGGAGGCAATCAGCCTGTGGCACTGCTGAGGTCTTATGGAGGCCCAGGATGCTTCGATAGCGGCCTCTAGCTCATCCAGAGTGTTGGGTCTTGAGTCTCTCAACGTTCTCTTCACAATATCCCACAGATTCTCTATGGGGTTCAGGTCAGGAGAGTTGGCAGGCCAATTGAGCACAATGATACCATGGTCAGTAAACCATTTACCAGTGGTTTTGGCACTGTGAGCAGGTGCCAGGTCGTGCTGAAAAATGAAATCTTCATCTCCATAAAGCTTTTCAGCAGATGGAAGCATGAAGTGCTCCAAAATCTCCTGATAGCTAGCTGCATTGACCCTGCCCTTGATAAAACACAGTGGACCAACACCAGCAGCTGACACGGCACCCCAGACCATCACTGACTGTGGGTACTTGACACTGGACTTCTGGCATTTTGGCATTTCCTTCTCCCCAGTCATCCTCCAGACTCTGGCACCTTGATTTCCGAATGACATGCAGAATTTGCTTTCATCCGAAAAAAGTACTTTGGACCACTGAGCAACAGTCCAGTGCTGCTTCTCTGTAGCCCAGGTCAGGTGCTTCTGCCGCCGTTTCTGGTTCAAAAGGGACTTGACCTGGGGAATGCGGCACCTGTAGCCCATTTCCTGCACACGCCTGTGCACGGTGGCTCTGGATGTTTCTACTCCAGACTCAGTCCACTGCTTCCGCAGGTCCCCCAAGGTCTGGAATCGGCCCTTCTCCACAATCTTCCTCAGGGTCCGGTCACCTCTTCTCGTTGTGCAGCGTTTTCTGCCACACTTTTTCCTTCCCACAGACTTTCCACTAAGGTGCCTTGATACAGCACTCTGGGAACAGCCTATTCGTTCAGAAATTTATTTCTGTGTCTTACCCTCTTGCTTGAGGGTGTCAATAGTGGCTTTCTGGACAGCAGTCAGGTCGGCAGTCTTACCCGTGATTGGGGTTTTGAGTGATGAACCAGGCTGGGAGTTTTAAAGGCCTCAGGAATCTTTTGCAGGTGTTTAGAGTTAACTCGTTGATTCAGATGATTATGTTCATAGCTCGTTTAGAGACCCTTTTAATGATATGCTAATTTTGTGAGATAGGAATTTAGGGTTTTCATGAGCTGTATGCCAAAATCATCCATATTAAGACAATAAAAGACCTGTAATATTTCAGTTAGTGTGCAATGAATCTAAAATATATGAATGTTAAATTTTCATCATGACATTATGGAAAATAATTTACTTTATCACAATATGCTAATATTTTGAGAAGGACCTGTACGTTTTTATGTACCCTATCTGTACTCTACATGTGCTATGCAAAAGAATTCATACAAATTGAACAAATTTTTTTAATGTTACAACCACTAACTTTACTGTATTTCATTGGGTCTTTAAGTTGAGACCAACACAAAGCAGCACATAATAGGTAATTGGAAGAAAAGGGCTTTAATTTATTTTTCAAAAATAAAATCTCAAAAGTGCGGATGCATTTGTATTTCATCCACTTTCCTCTAGAGGAATCTTTTGGCAGGACCTCTATTACTGGTGAACTTTACAAACCTGGCCTTTATGACAGACTGGAAAAAAGAAACCTTTGTTGAAAACGGATGTAAGAAGTTCAGTTTGCAGTTTTTATGAGCCATGTTGCAAACTTGTTAAACATGTGGAGAAAGGGGCTCTGGTCAGATAAGTCACTTTTCATTCAGTCTAAGTGAGCTTGAGCTATTGTGCAAAGAAGAATGGACAAATATTTCAGTTTCAAGTTGTAATTCCTCTGAAAGCTGATTCTACAAAGTGTTGAATTAGGACGCTTAATACACATGCAAGCCATATTATTTTTTCCTCCGTTTCACAGTTGTGCTACTTAGTCTTGGTCTGTCACACAAAATCCCAATAAAGTACACTGACATCACTGGAGTCTGTGGTTGAAACTTGACAAAAATGGGAATAAGGGGTGTGAAGATTTCTGCAAGGTACTATACATGCAAACATCCAGAGCTACTCCTGTTTCCAAAGTGTGGATCCTCATGATCTTGTTTTATGTTTCCTCAAACAGAACCTCATAAATGTGCGTTCACTTCAACACATCATTGGTCTTACAAACCACAACCGAACCAGCAAATCCATCTTTTACCCTGACAGGCGAGCAGATCCCCCCACAGTTTGTGCTCATTTTCAGGTCTGTCTTCTGTGCAACTTTGTGAAAGAATACTAGAGGATTTAATTTATCCATAAGTGTCTAAAAGTAATTTTCTCCTGGAGTTTTACTTTCCAAATTGCAATGATTCTGATCATTTTAATAGTTTGATCTATAAAACCATGTTTGCTCACTGCATGTATCTCACAGACCTCACTTGGAAAACTGATCGAGACGATTGAGAAAGCAGAGCCTTTCCTCATTTTCTGTTTTCGCTCCAATGCCGAGAAGGTAATCTGTTAATCTGCACCCGCATGCTACAGAATTAATGTTGTTATGCATTCTGTTATAGACAGGACAGATGATGAATTGGGACATCTTGTCTTGATTTCATAGAAACTGCTGCACTTTGATGATGAGGTAGTGCTAAATCAAATCAAGTATACAGGGATACTGCAGATGATTCACATGCAGAGGTCAAGCTTCAAAGCTAAATACACATTTAAGGTAGGTGATTCCTTTAAAACAGCAATTTATGGACTGCTCCCTCCACATTTATTGGCCTCTCTGGTAAAATGTGTTAAAACCATTAAAAACATTTATTTTAGTGCAGTAGAATATCTTTGCAAAACAATTTTAGAAAAATCCAATATTTAATTTGACTATTTATTCAGTGAGGTAATAACTCCCACAATAAGAAACAATTAAAACAAAAGGAATAATTGTCGCCATAGTGATCAGCATGCCTACTAGTTGGTAGAAAATAAACGTGACTGAATAATCTTTGTTTTATACTTCACTTTATCTTTTAAATTAATCAGTGTATCTACAAATGTGTAATCAACAATTTATGACTTGCTGTTTCTCTGAGGTATAAATTCTGTGTGACACAGAGGACAAGAAAACATGTCATTTAAGTAGGGCAGATGTTTGATGATCCTCGTTTAAAAAAACGTACAAGAAAATAGCTTTTCACCTAAACTTGTCCATATCTACAGTCAGAGCAATAATTACGATTTAAAACAATGGAAACTGTGAAAGTGGCTGGGCAAGAACCCATGTTTATCTTGCAACAATGCACAGTGGATTTGACAGACTACCCAGGTGACAAGAAACCAAGGAGGAAAATGTGGAAAGGCACTTCATACCCACTGTTAAACATGGCGGAGGATCAATGAGCATGTTTCTCTTTTTAAAGGGCCTGCGAATCTTGTTAGAGTGTATGGCCTCATGAACTCTTTGAAATACCAGGACATTTTATATGAAATTCTGGTTCCCTAAACCACTAAACTGAAAATGGGTCATTGTTAGGTCTTTAATCAGGGTAATGGTTCAAAACATTTGGCCAAATCAACATATGAAATGGCTTACCAAACACAAAATCACCCTTATTCCGTGGTAATCTTTTCCCAGACGTAATTCCTACAGAAATGGATTGGAAATGGATCATCTAGAAAGATTTTGATTAAAGGAATGGTCAAACATCCCTTTCTCTGGATGCTCCAACCTTGTGAAATATTATAGGGGAAGACTGAGATCTTTCCTATTGGCAAAAAGTCGTTGTAAAAGTATTAACAGCAGGGTGGCCAATTTTAAGGATTTTTACACACATTAACCATGCGTGCCAATTAATGTGGAGGGTTATGTACTTATTCCTCTACACAACCCAGAAATCTCAAATTCAACCAATTGAGGTGGATTCCTGGGAGTTTCTATGATCTTTTCTTTTTATGTTTTTTTCCTATTAACAGGAATTTGTTAAGAAGTTCAGGATTTTGCTTCCAGAAGGAACCACTGGATCCCCAGAAGACATAGCTGAACTGTTTGAGAGGATGGGATTTAAGAAGACCACCTACCAAATAGGAAAAACCAAGGTATTTGTGTTTTGGTTTTTTTCGTTTTTATAAATGTTATCACCCTTACATGTACTTTCCATCTTTGTTCTTTTAGACATTTACTTGATAGATTTGGAGGCTTTAAATAAATGTTATGTTTTGTCACAAAAATGTATCTTTAGGTGCAGAAAGAAATATAAAATCTCCTGGAAATAACACAAAACCCTAACTTTATCTTTAATATAAAAATTCTAATGGGGAAAAATGTGCTTTTATCCAGTCTCACATTACTTATGCCCACTTTAAATCTGCTCAGGTTTTTCTCAAAGAAAAGGAGCGTCAGTTACTCCAAAACACCCTGAACAAAGAGGTGTTGCGACGCATCGTCACCCTGCAGCGTTGGTTCCGCTCCTGCCTCATAAGATATCACTTTCTGCAAAAGAAGGATGCCACAATGATCATACAGGTACAGCTGCTTCCTTATAAAAATGACAATATAACAAAATGTAAGGCATGAATACATTTACCTTCTTACAGTGAAAAAGTCTTCATACCCCTTAAACCTTTCCACATTTAGTCACTTGGGATTTTATGTAACGCAAAATACATTCTAATTGTGAAGTGAAAGGCAAATTATACATGGTTTTTAGCATGTTTTACAATTTAAAAGAAGTCTCCTCATTAGTGTGTAATTTAATCTGAGTATATGCTGTTCTGTGAAGGCCTCAGAGGTTTGTTAGAGAACATTAGAGAACAAACAGCATCATGAAGACCAATGAACGCAGCTGACAGGTCAGGGATAAAGGTGTGGGGAGGTTTAAAGCAGAATTAGGTTATAAAACATCAGTGACAGGTCAGGCAATGAGAGCATTAATCAGAAAAGTTAGCCACTGTACAGCTCAGGTGGGACAGGATAACTAATTATCCTACACTCCACAAATCACCTCTGCAGTGTTTCACAAGTCATGTAAGGGTCACACCAAACGTGTGCTGAGGTCAGATGAGTCCAGAAGTTAACTTTATTTGCGTACATGCAAAACACTTTCTGCAACAGAAAACTAACACTGCATATTAACCTTAATAGATAATCTCTCCTGTGAAGCATGGTGATGGTAGCATGATGCTGTGGGGATATTTATTTCAGCAAGGACAGGGAAGACAGTAATGGGAAGATGTTTGTGGCATAATACAAGGCAATCCTGAAAAACAAACCTGCTAGAGGTTGCAAGAGACTTGAGCCTGAGGAGAAAGTTGACCTTCCAGCAGCACAACTACCCTAAACATACAGTGGAATGGTTTAGATCAGGGATGCCCAAGTCCTCGAGAGCTACTATCCTGCAACTTTGAGATGCATCCCTTATTCAACACACCTGAATGACTCGTTACCAGGGCTCTGCAGAGCTGGATGACATGTTAATGATGATGTTGGAGCCGGGATACAACAATAGGTTGAAGCTTAGTCGCTCTCAAAGACTGGACTTGGGCACAACTGGTTTAGATCAAAGCATACGGGTCGATAAGAGTTGAGATCCAAAATCCAATTCAGAATCCGTGGCAAGACTTGAAAGATTAATGTTTACAAATGTCCCCACATATATTGACTGAGCTCAAGCTATTTTACAAAGAACAAGGGGCAAAGCTGGTAGAAGCATACCATTACTCACCACTGTAAGTGCAGTAAAAGGTGGCTCTACAAAGTATTGATCCAGATAGCTGATTACAATTGCATAGTACCCTTTTCAGAGTTTTCATAAAAAATAAATGTAATAATATCCCAAAAAATACACTTAGGTTTGTATTTCTAATGTGACAAAATGTGAAACCGTTCGATTAATGTGAATACTTTTGCAAGGCACTCTATTATCATAGTAAAAACAAAGACAATCCTATCTCATTTCTAAATTTATGTGCAATATTTTTACATATAAACTAAACTGAGATGCATGAAATCCAAGAACAAATAAAGAGCTTAAGCAATGGTAAAACTGTTATTTTTTGTTGTTTCAGAGGAGCTGGCGAGAGTTTTTTGAGAAGCAAAACCGAGCTGCAACAGTAATCCAGACCGCATGGCGTATTTCCCTAAAACACCCACTAGAGCATGAGATGAATGAAAAAGATGGAGTCAGGTACTATTACTAAGAGTTTGGTTGTGATTGAAACTACAGCTTTTCATTGTTAGTCGTGAAAAAAGGTAGGTGTTATTCAATTTGTCAAAAGGAAACGATTTGCTAACCCTATGCATAGAATAGTAGGTGACGAAGGAGCATCGGGATCATTTGATAACATAATCACTATATTTCATTGGAATTTTATAGAAAAAAATAGTGTAAGATTGCTCTTTAAAATGATATTTAATACTGTTCTAGAACTGAAAGTACAGCTACACATATGTATGTGATTTTACATCTTAGCTTCTTACACTAATCACATTTCTGACAGTGTTTACATACTAAGCTACTAATAATCATAATATTACTGCCAAACTTCATAATTGTATTTTGGGAAAAAAAAAACCTTAAGGGTTTCATATCCACTCCAGATTTTGGTAGTGTGGGCAGGTGCCAATAAAGTTAAAACTGTATCTTCATAAAGCTTGTCAGCAGAAGCAAGCATGAAGTGCTCTAAAATATCCTGGTAGACAGCTGTGCTCACTTTAGACCTGATCAAAGACAGGGGACCAACAACAGCAGATGGCCTATCCAGACTCCAGGAGCTTGATTTCAGATTCATGCAAAATTTACTTTCATTTGAAAAGAGGACAGTCCACACTCATTTTTTCCCTTTAGCCCAGTTTCAACATTTTTGACTTTGTCTCTGTGGATTACACAGGTAGTATGACATTTGTAACCCCATTTCCTGGAGACATCTCTGTGTTGATGGCTCTTGAAGCACTGACTTCAGCTGCAATCCACACCTTGTGAATCTCCTCCAAACGCTTGAATAGGCTTTGCTTCACATTCCTCTCAAAGATGTGGTTATCCCTGCCTTTTTCAACCATACTTTTTCCTTCAATTACATTTGTCTTGTGAAGATTGTCAGTGACTGCTAGACATCTATAAGTCAGCAGTCATCCCCATAATTGTGTAAGTCATAACTTGACCATAACATTTATCTATTCAGAATACCTTTTTTATCTTATGTGATATTTTTATTTGAACTTTTGGGTTTTCATTAGCTGTAAACCACAGTCATAAAAATGATCAAAATAAACACAAAATATTTGACTGAGTAATTAATCTACATAATATTTGAGTTTCATTAGATGAACTGAGTAAATGAACCTTAATACTTTATTTTTTTTGACATGCAGTTGTTCATGACTATACTGTATATAAAGAAACAAGTATCAGTAGTTAGTATCAGTTGGGGTGCAGTACCTTGCTTTCAGCTAAATCATCTAATCACTGCAGTTGTTTTTCAATCTGAAGCTCTGATTCTCTTTTTTTAATCCAGAGGGTGACTTTCTTTAGCTGGACACCTTTTACAAGCTTCAAATGACCAACATACTTCCTAGTTAAACCTGTTTTTCTTTTTAATTAAATATTTGCTGATTTTTCTTTTGCTCAGTAACTGGTGAAATGTTTAGGTCAAGCTTCTGTCCCTTGGGTCTGATTTCATGCTTCTTACTAACAGCATGGAGAAAAGACATTTGAAGAAGCAGCAAAATGTAGAACTCCACTTCAGCAAGACCCAACAGTCAGATCCAGTCAACAACCAGGTGGACCAGAGCAAGCAGAAAGAAGAGAGCAGAGGGTCTCTTCCCCAACTGAGCAGACCCCACTCTGTTCCACTGGACCATACAGCTAGCAGCAATCCTAGCAAAAACCTTTCTATCTGCAGCTCCTTCCAGCACAACATGGACAAAAAAAGCATGAGGGAAAGATGCAGTGCAGATGATCAGAAAGACTTATCAAACCCTGAAGTACACCGAAGGAGAGATAGGAGAGAAGATTTTTAGTAAGTTTTACTGTTTGCCATAAACATGCAAAAAAACCTTCCCACATATTATTTATGCTACTCTAGAGTTGCTGTCACACTGCATCCTATCTTGCTATCTTCCTTTCACATATTGAAAAGTGCATCAACTTTCACATCTAAAGATTAGGGAAATAAAGTAGATTTTGTGGGAGGTAAAGTCTTTTCACATGTTTGAGGTATGTATCCCTTCTGATGCATTCCAGGTTTGAGTACTGCATGTGTATAGGGATCAATGTTGTGGAATTAATAGCATTTTACTACATCCTGATGGGGTACCTTACTTTTCCCATGCTCTCACCATTTTATATATATATTTTTTTATATTTAAGGATCAACTGTCTATCTGGATAAGAAATTTCAATGCTATGATTGCCCCAAGTGATCAGATAATCATTACTGTAAACTTTAATCATGTTTGTTTTTTGTGTCCTTCTGAATAAAGTCACAAAGGAAAGTCAATTTCTGCAGATGAATTGTTGAGCTTCTCTGGCAGTGAAAGCTCCTCCAGTACCAAAACAGTAAGCTTGGTCTTCATGTTTTTTTATAATTCAAGCATGCATCAAAACTGCAATGTTGAAACCTTTAAATTTTTCTCTCTTCTGTATTATTCACAAAATATTTGAAAGACCTCTTTGTGTCCAGGACACTAAGTTTTGTCATCCAGGCAAACTCTTAAATGGAGGCATGAGCCAATAGAGACGTCAGAGTTTCAGCATTGTCCCTTTCTCTGGCCCTGTCAGGAAAGGGTTCGTCTCCGCAAGCCGAAAAATCACAAGCGACACTTAGCCTACACCCGCAGCGGTTTGGTGTATAACTTTGGGGGCTCCAGGGAGAGCGAGTACTGGAACTTTCCGCTGCCTCCCATCAGTCCTGCTGTGACCAGTGTTATGGATGTGTGGGACCTCAAATCCCAGGTCAAGGTACTGACCTAGGGAACAGCTTCGCTTCCACAACTCTCCTCTCCACAATGGTCCTGCATGTAAATGTCCCATGTGGACTGGCTGGATAACCTGCATTATTCTTGGAGCTCTATATTTCATTCTGCAGCCAAGGACAATAGGAACATGAGCTGTTGCTTTCTAATACTATGCAAATGTTCAAGTCCATTTCCAGTGTTCATCATTTTTGAACTTTTCGTCTTTCTGCCCAACTTGAGCACCAGAGTCAGCAGGCACAGATTAGGTTTACACATTTGACAAGTAGTTTTAATATCAGTGAATTATTTATAATTAAAACATGCTTAATATTTGCTGGTACAACAATTCAGAGTATTGTTAATGTGTCTGAGTTGCTTGCATATAAATCCGTTGTTAAACTACCTGATGTGCCATTCCTAAAAGTACTGACGCCAATGCACAGCACCATGTGTTGCCTGTACCTTGTGTCCAAGCAGCCATACAGTAAAATACAACAAAATTAGCTGTAACTTATGTATTCTACTGTGCCTTGAGTATTGCTATTAGCAAGCTTTTACTTTAAAAATGAAAATAGGATTTATATCTGTACATTTGTAAATTATGTCTTACTAACCTGCATCTGCACAAACAACTCATTCATAAAGATT
Source organism: Girardinichthys multiradiatus (assembly GCF_021462225.1). Classification (NCBI taxonomy): domain Eukaryota; kingdom Metazoa; phylum Chordata; class Actinopteri; order Cyprinodontiformes; family Goodeidae; genus Girardinichthys; species Girardinichthys multiradiatus. The sequence continues at coordinate 32,520,528 of NC_061799.1, read as the reverse complement.
GTAAAAAATATTCATCTGGTGGAAGGAGACTGTCTTTGCATGATTAATATGATGGCTGGAGATGGTGAAGGATTATCCCTGCTGTGCTACTGTTTTATTTTATGGTCTGTGGTATGGTTCTGTGATGGAGGAGCTGCAGGGAAAACAGCTGGAGCCGCAGCAGTTAATGTGAAGTTGGGAAAAATTAATGAACTGAAAAATGAACAAGAACTTTTCTGTTTTCAGATTAGAATTTTTGTTCACTGGTTTTGTATTTTAACTTGCAGCACATTTGTGTTCTCTTGCCGTAACAGATGTCAGCAGATCCGAGCAGTTCAAGGTTCAGCCTTCCAGCCGGAACAGCCTGTGAGGTGACCGATCATCATGGCTCAAACCAATCACCGCTCACAAGTCCTGAGAAGTACAACCATTTAGTTTTTTATTTATTTGCAAATTATTAAGAAATTCTGAGATAAAGTGTGTGTGATAGAGTATTCTGCATAGAATTTATTCAGACTGTCTTCTTTTGTAGGATGTGGTTTCTTGGTAGATTTCTGAAGAAACGGGCACACAGATCTTCCCCGACCAGTGAATCACTGTCGGATAAAAGTGGTAAATAAAAAGTTTGAAATCACCAATCTGTAAATATTTGATTTAACAATACTGATGACTTACACATATATAATCAGCTACAGTACATATTTTATCTTTTGCACAGTTTAGACCAATTAAAATTTGGCTATGACAAAACACAAAGGAGACGCGTGGTCAGATTTACTAAATGTTATAAAGAAGAAAGTGACCTCAAATCAAGTTATTATGTATCTAGTTAAAAGAAATAAGGTACGGTTTCTGGCTTTAATGACAATGTCTACTTTCTCTACAGTGGTCAAAAAAATTAAAGGAACAGTTTTAATCAGAGTATAATATCAAATTTTAACTTTGATCTGGTCAGTTAAGTAGTAAAGGGGATGGTTAATCAGTGTCAGCTGTTTTGGTGTTAATAAAATTAACAGGGGGAATAAAGGGGCAACAATGAGATGATCCCAAAAACAGGAATAATTTTGCAGGTGGAGGCCACAGTCATAAGAGCATGGAGGAGATTACAGGAGACAGGCAGTTACTCTAGGAGAGCTGGACAGGGCTGTTAGAGGTACTTAACCAATCAGCAGAACCGGTATCCTTTACGCAAGGAGGAACAGGATGAGTACTGCCAGAGCCGTACAAAGAGACCTCCAGTGGGCCACTGGCATAAATGTCTCTGACAAAACCACTAGAAACAGACTTTATGAGGGTGGCCTGAGGGCCTGGCGTCCTCTAGTAGGCTGTGTACTCATTGCCCGGCACCTTGGAGCTCGACTGGCATTTACCAGAGAACACTGGAATTGGCAGGTTTGGCACTGGTGCAGGTGAGAGTAGGTTTAGTCTGAGCTCATGTGACAAACATGGAAGGGTCTGGAAAAGCTGCGGTGAACATTATGCTTCATGTAACATTGTTCAGCATAATTGGTTTGGTGGTGGGTCAGTGTTGGTCTAAGGAGGCATATCCATGGATGGACGCGCAGACCTGTACAGGATAAACGATAGTACCCTGACTGCCATTAGGTTAGACCCTTCGCTAGAGCAGGTCCTGGGTTCCTCCTGGTGCATGATAATCCCAGGCCTCTTGTGGCAAGAGTATGCAGGCAGTTCCTGAAGGATGAAGGAACTGATTGCCATTGACTGGCCTCCAAGCTGCCCTGACCAAAAGCCAATGGAATATCTCTGGGACGTCAACCTTTTTCCATACATTCAGTACTTTTCCTAATGCCATTCAACTTTATATCACATCGTTTTCTAATTGACTAATTTGTTTTGATTCCTTTCTATGTGTGCATAGCTTAGGTTGTTAACAACATCAGGTGTGAATTTCATGAAAATATTAAGATTTTCATTTTTTTTCTCATGTCATGAAAAATAAGATTCTATCTGTCTGTCATCTGCAGTAACATCGCCAAGATTCTCTCCGCAAACCTACCAAATTCCTAATGTCAACAATTCAAGGGTCCATCAAAACCCATCTGTTCATATCAGCCGCGCCACACGAGCTCTCCAGCCGGACGTGTCTCTGGACCGAGAGATTACTGATCCCAACGAGCTACGAAACCTTGACGAGTTCCTAGGGAATCAGGTGAGATTAACATTTGACAATATTGGTTTTGAGATGGCCTGTGTGTGAAAGTCATGTTGTCTAGTTTATGTACAACACCATGCACTGTGTATGTCATCTTCTGACTCATATTTTCCTCACATTTGTTGTCAGGTTAATGAGTTACAAACAAGAATAAAAGACCTGTCCCCAGCGGAGAACATTTTCCTCTCTGCCACTATGGAGTTCAGGGAAACCATCAAAAGCATGTACTCGTTACAAGTATGTCAGTTTTAAGACTTTGTAAACTAAACTAAATAATTTCTAATTGTTTCCTTCAATTTGTTTTTTACAATAATTAAATAACTACTTCTTATGAATGTTTCGACCTGCAGAAACCCCAAGTTTGTTACAAAAGCCTAATGAATGGGTATCGTAACAAAGTGACCGCATTAGCAGGACTAAGTAAGAAGTCAGAGGTCTCACTGGTGGTCAACTTGTTCCAGACTGTGCTGGACGGATTCATCAGGGCCGAAAAAAAACGAGTGGAGTCCGAACCAGCCAAGGTAGATTTTATATTTTAATCATCAGCCTTTAAACCATGGAGAGTTTAGATATTTATGCTATTTTTTGGTTCACTTTGAAATTTCACATTTTTCATTCAGACTACCAAGACGACAAAGAAGGGAAGGAAAAATGAGAAATGTGTAAGTTAAACATCTTCACTGAGTTCTTCGCTATGAATGCACTGGATTATCTGAAGCTGTGTTTTTCTTGTATGCAGCTTGAAAATCCTCTAGATCATCTGTTCAGCACATACCAAGTGAACATCATGCAGTCATGTGACTTGTGTGGCTCCTACATCTGGGGAATGGAGAAAGCGTACATGTGCAGCGGTGAGTTGACATATGTGTCAATATATAATATTCCTGTGTTTTAAAGTATGCACAAACAGGTTAATTGCTGCAATAACATAATTGTACACAGAAATATTTTGAAAAATTGAGCATTTGAGTACATGTTTGCTCAGTTGGAGGGAAAACAAATTAAGATATAATTATTGACAAAATCACGGGTGCCTAAATTGGTGGAACTCCTGTTAGTTCTAATAAAACTAATGTCACTGGATAGATTTTATTTCATTATTATTTTTTTAGTTTGTGCTTTAGTTTTTTTAAGTTGCCTTGAATGTCTATAAACCTGTAATTAGCAATCAATGACTTGCAGTTTTGCTGGGGTATAAACATGACATGAGAAGTCAATTTCTCTCTGCCACTGTTCACAATGGGAAAGACAAGAGAGTGTGCGATTCAAGTAGGAAAGATGTATTTTGGTTAAATTTACCTGCATGTGCAATGAGGGATATGGTAAAAGAGGTAAAACCCCTCCAATGCTTGCTGTTTCCATAACAATCATTAGAGGCTCTTTAAATGCTAATCGTCTGTTGCCAAAAAGCTCAACAGTCTCATCTGAACAAAGCAGACATTTTCAGTTAGAGGCCCGGTAAGATAACAGAAGAGACTTTTTTTTTTTAGCATCACTTCCAAACAAACAACCTAGATGGCTCGCATATAAGGATGAATATTTTGAAACATTCCCTGATACCCACTGTAAAGTATTGTGGAGGATCTGTGATGCTGTGGGCCTTGGGAACCTTGTTAGAGTCCATGACGTCATGAATCCTTTGAAAATATTAGGAAATTTTCAATAAAACTCTAGTGGACTCTTCATTTGGGTCTTTCAGCAGGACTTGTCCAAAGAGAAATGGTCAAAGATCCCTCCCTCTCAATACTCCAACCATGTGAAACATAGAAGATCCAGGGCTGTCCTCTTAGAAGAAATGTGGTTGTTGAAAACAGGCCTATTGATAGATGTGGCACAATGGCTTTTGTATATAAGAATTATTTTTTGGCATAGGATTATTTTTCACACTTAACACTTAAATTGAAACTTAAAAAAATTTCTAGGTGGAATTATGCTCCTGCGAGCATCACCTGTATATATTTATATATAAAACTATATATAAAGGTCATCTGTTTCCATTTTAGCTTGCAAATTCATTTGTCACAAGAAATGCCTGAACAAAATAATCACAGACTGCTCAACACGGTGTGCCAGGAAGGTAAGAGCCTAACGTCTTCATATTACCAAAAAAATCAACTATTAAATCTTGCTCAGAAAAGTCTCCCAGTTGATACGACCCCTCCTGTTTTTTTGTGTGTTAGGATGACAGAGTACCAGGCTCACAACACTTTGGGGTCCAAGTGTCTGTCCTGACCAATATTGCCAACCCTGTGCCCAAAGTGGTGGAGTTGTTGCTGATGCACGTGGAACTAAACGGCTTATACACTGAGGGCATTTACCGAAAGTCGGGTACAGCATGTCGAGCGAGGGAACTCCACCAGGTTCTGGAGACTGGTAAGAAATTCTTGGCACACAAGCCCAGACTTAAAATGCATGACTTTTTATAGGGTTTTTTTTTTTTTTTTTTTTTTTTTGGTAAATATAATTTACTGCAGCCAGAGTCAACTTCACAATTTAAATGTGTAAATATTGTGATATTTTCATTCTTGTATTCTCATATTCTCGTTTTGTATTAAGGCTGTGGTTCCAAAATACTGCAGTGACGAGCCATCTTGTTGTTTATTCTTTCCTTTCTTTAACTTAAAAACACCAAGAAAATAATTTTGGGCATTAGAAAACTTGTCTGCCATATTTTTACTCACAGTTAAAGACATATAAATCCTATATTTGCATGTTCTTTTCTAATAATTATGAAAAAAATAGTAATGACTAATGAAAATTTTAATACATTTGTAACATTTATTAATTCTTTAGGTTTAGGTTTTTTTAATTATATATTTTTTAAAACAAAGAAATTTAAAGTGAAATGCTTTAACTTTGTTTCTGAATTTTCTCCATTAGATCCTGAAGGTGTCTGTTTGGATAACTACCCCATCCACACCATCACAGGCCTCGTCAAACGTTGGCTCAGAGAGCTTCCTGATCCCCTCATGACATTTTCTCTCTACAACGACTTTCTGCATGCTGTTGGTGAGAAAACATTTAGATATTTAATGTGTACCGTGCATGCTTGTTTTGCATTTGCAAAATGTGAAAATCGTTGCTTTTCCTTAAAACACAGAGCTGCCAGAGAAAACAGAGAGAATAAGGGCTGTATACCAAAAGGCAGATGAACTTCCTCCTGCTAATTACAACACTTTGGAACGGCTTATTTTTCACCTTGTCAAGTAAGAAGATACTTATTTCTCCTTTTGAAGTCATTAAGGTACTACAATTTTTAACTACTGTCCGTTTCAGGGTTGCAAAGGAAGAGAAGCACAACAAGATGTCACCAACCTCTCTGGCTATCGTGTTTGCCCCCTGCATCTTGCGTTCACCTGATTTAAATGACCCCTTCCTTGGTATGAAGGATGTGCCCAAAACTACTCTGTGAGTGATCGTACTTACAATTTAACACAAAGCCCGGTTACAGTGATGTGCATTTATTGAATTGTATACAGGTATTTCTAAAAAGGAATCCTTTTCAATAATTTTCTTTAGCTGTGTGGAGATCCTGATCAATGAGCAGTTAAGGCGCTACAACGAGAAGATGCAAGATATCCAGGAGCTGGAATTTGCAGAGGCCCAGGCTGTCAATAAGCTCAGACTAAGGAGACAAAACACGGTGAGAGCACTGAGGCATAACCAAGAAAGATCCATTTTGGGCTGCATCTGGTTGTAATTTGAAGTTTTTTCAGATTATTTCACAGTTTTTCCCTTAGTTGTTTTCAAAATATTAATTTTCACAAAAATCTTGTTTATATGTATGATTATACTATTTTTATATTTTTTTTAACATACAAGCTTTGATTACTTGTTCACATTTATTTACACTTGACATGGAAAATCGGAGGCTTTATCTGTTCTATCATAGTCATTCCCTATACAGGGAAACAAAACCAATGTTCATCTCTTAGTCCATTTCTACCTTTATAAAACTTTCTACAAACTCTATCCTAGCCTAACTAAATTAGTTGCATGTTTCAAAATCCTCCTGACTACATGCAACATATGCAACCTAGCATCTTTGTTTTTCTGAATGACTGTACTGAAACTGCCACTTGCTGATGCCAACATTGTTCCCATCATTGTCTAGGTCCTTGCAACAACTTCAGAAATGGATGTTCCACACTTATCACAGCCTGATGAGACAGACATCACCATCATTGAAAGAATCAAATCCATCAAGCAAGAAAAGTGAACTGAATTTTTTTTTGTCCTTCAATGATTGAAATAAGAAGATATAACACAAAATTGTGTTGTTTTGTTTTGTTTTCCTTTGCAGAGTGAACTTGGCGATCAGGTTACCTGAACTGGGGCAGGACCACTCTGACACTGAAATCCTGGACTCTGCGTCATCAGTGAGCTCAGACAGCCTGGACCAGTTGGGGAGCATTGACTCGGAAGGTCAGTAGGAGGTAGGTAAGGTACTTTAACCTTCCTCTGGGTTTGTACAGGGACTTGCAAAAGTCTCCATTTCCCATAAGCTTTTTCTTACTTTTAATGTTAAAACCGCAAACTTCAAGTGGTAAAGTAAGTTATGCATATTTGTTAATTGAAGGAAAAAAGAAACCTGCATTTACATAAAAAAATAAATAAAGAATTGTTGGTGTCACTTTAGTTTACTCTAATAACCCTAAATAAAATCCAGTGCCAGTCAGTTACCATCAGAAGTCCTCTACCAATTAGGTAGGAGAACAAACAGCACAAGGAAGATTAAACATAGCAGAAAGGTCAAGGTAAAGTTTTGGATAACTTTAAAGCAGCGTACGTTATAAAGCAATATTCCAAGCTATGAACATCTCACAAAGCTCTCTTCTATCATCATCTGAAATTGGAAAGAGTATGGCACAACAGCACACCTACCAACATATGGCCATCCACCTAAACTGACAGGCTGGGCAAGGAGAGCATTAATCACAGAAGAAGCCAAGTGCCCCATGATAACTCTAGAGGAGCTGCTGAGAACCATAGCGCAGGTGAAGAATCAGTTTACAGAACGATTAGTCTGGCACTCCACAAATCTGGACTTTTTGGAAGAGTTATGCCTGGTTCACACTGCAGGATTTTTATGCCGATTTTTGACCCGATCTTCTGACATGCCCCGATTATCGTAGTGGCTCTTAAGATAATCTGTTGAGATAATCCGGCTGTGTGTGGTGTGCTAAGAGTGATCGAGTCTGCTCAGAAGAATGTCAAAATATGTTTAAATGGCCCAGTTAAAGTCCAGACCTATATCCAATTGACAATCTGTGGCAAGACTTGAAAATTGCTGGTCAGAGATGCTGTCCATCCAATGTGGCTAAGCTTGAGCTTTTTTAACAAGGAAAATGGACAAATACTTTTCTCCTCTAAATGTTTAAGCCCCTTAGAGAGATATCCCAAAAGACTTGCTGATTCAATTGCAGTATCGACGCCGGGGGGCCTAATTTGAAAAGATTTTGAAAACCGTGTATCCTTTTACTCCTATTTTATAATTATCCGCAGATTTGTGTTAGTATATCCCAAGACGCATTGAAGTTTGTTCTGTGACCAAATGTAAATAGTTCAAAGGATGTCAATATTTTTTGAAGGATCTTTAGAAAGATAACTTGGGAATAAACTTTGTTGTTCTACTTTTATGGGCCTTTATATTCTTATATTCCCTGTTTTTATGTTGAAAAGTCCCAATCCCACACAAAAATCATCACAGTTGAAGGTTCAGGATGCTTCTGTGATTTTTTTATTTCAGTGCAGTCACATTTGTTTTTACGTAGCAGTTAATATAGTGTTTTAAAACACAAATGTAGCCTAAAGTACTTGAAAAAGCAAGACACAAATGTAGAAATCATCCCAATAAAACAAAGTAAAAAGCACAATATTTAAATACTGCTAATGCAGGTAAAACGATTCACAAACAGTGTAGATATTGTTGCTAGTTATAATGCAACCAAACAGCATTTGTGCCTATTAAAATAAAGATTTAGAAAATTGTCATAGGAGGGCACTGCAAGGCAAATTTTAAAATTAGAGTTGCACCAATATTTCAGTCAGACGTTGGAATCGAACAATTTTCCCTTCAGCAGCTCTCATCTCTAATCGACAGGTCAAATGATTAAATATCTGAGTTTTAAAAAAGTTAGATAGGCTTGGGAACATATGCTTTGATGCATGAATGAGGGGTAGTTATAACTAGAAAAGGCCTGATCAGTTCATCTCTAAAACATAAAGCACCATTTATATCTTAACACAAGTCCCATTTAATTGACTTTGCACATATTTAGAAAAGGAATAATGAGGATCCCAGAAAATTTTCCAAGAGAACAGTGACATTTTGTTTCTTAAAGAACAAGTCTTATTCAAACTGATCAAATACAGACTTTCAAGTCACACTCCCATTAACTTATTTACCCCTAAGTCTCCAAGAGTCTATATTGCTGTGGTGTTGATGAGGATGGAGCTGAAGAGCCGGTACTCGCTTGCTAGTACTCCTTCTGAGGTTTGGGTTTTGCTTGTCTGTTTCAGCTCATTGCTGTTGTGAAACATCCGGTGTATTATTATGCTGCATCGTGAAATTATACAGGATGTGAAAGCAGAAAGTGGTTAATACGAAGGGATGTTACAGCTTAAAAATACTGACTTCCTATCTCCTGAATCCCAACAGACCCAATGTATTGGTTTTAACAAAAACAACTATGATCAAACCAGAACAGGAAGCTCCGCTTTACTACAAAACTCAAACATGTTTTCACTATAGTAGCATCTCTGTTACCAGGAAGGGCGACCAAGCTGTTGAAAACTCTGAAACCTGAATGCCCAGCTAAACCTGGTGACCCAGCACAGAGATTCAGGACACATATTGAACAGAGGAGGCTCACCTCTGGACAAACCACAGATGTTACCCAGTCTACATGCCGTCTGTCTATCCAAGACACACCCTCTTCAGACGACAAGCAGCAGATCACCAGCAAGAACTTTAATGGGACCTTCGATGACCTGGACATCCCTTTTATCGATGAGGCTGAAGAATAAAGCTGACACTAATAGGACAAGTTTTGATAATCTGAATATTGCCAAGTATGTGTGTTAAGACACCTTAAAGAGAGTGCACTTTGTTTGACAGACTCTATTTGTCATTGCTGCTGAGAAGTTATCTGTAGTGAAAGGACATCATTCTGACCTGCTCTGTTAGGATCCCTATAAGAGATCCACAGAACTATTCTTGATCTTTAAATATGGATTTTTATTAATTTCATTACTGTACAGAACACTTTGTAAAAGTGGTAATAAATTGTAAAGCAAGTGTCCCCTTTACTAATGGTGAAAAATTACTTAACCCTACCATCAATGCTCTAACCTTGTAGTTTGTGACTAGATTGAACTTATTATGACACTGTGATTAAGAATCTCACTGGGAAACTATGTACTTCTTCTTCTTTTTAATTTTTTGTTGTTTACCTGTAGTTTGACATTAATTAATCTGAGATTTGTGTAAAATAACTGCTGCCGTTATTTTTGAAATTTTTTGCCATGAAAAAACAAGTGATCCATTGTATATACACCATTTTTCCCTTGCTTTAATGCATGCCTGTGCATTTTGAAAAGAATGGATGTTGTGCATTTTGTTGCCATATTACCAACTGAAACAAATAAATATCTCATTCTGTATCAAATAATAATACAGAATGTTTTACTTTAAATTATAGCTCATATTGGGTGGGGGTGCAAAACTGCCTAAATTAAGTACAAAGGAATCGATATCTCTAAAACTTAAAGATACAATGAGAAACTGAATAAATAAAAAGATATTGAAAATTTAATTATGAATAAATGGGGATCATGACACAAACATTTATTAGTTAAAAATAAAGAAAAATGAACAATTATGGTATACTGTAGTATTTTCAGACTTTGTAAGCTGTAAAAATTTTTTTGTACATACGTTTGCAGAGTAAAAAAGTCATTTATTATATTTTCAGCTGTTAGTCTTAGTTCTCCATACTTCTATGTACAAAAGGAAGTTTGGTATACATAATAATTAAATTAATTTAAACACTATGTAGTAATTCCAGTAGAGGTATTGTTTTTGAACTTCACAAACAACGGGTGCTAAATATATTTCTTGGTGCATCTACATAAATTAGAATATCATTTAAAAATTAGATACTTTTAATTCAATTCACAATTGAAACTTCATAGATAATCAGTTCTGTACACACAGATATATTTAAAGTATTTATTTATGTTATTTTATTTATTGCTGACAGCTAATACAAACCCAAAATTTAGTTTCTCGGATAATTTGAAGACCAATTTAAGACGATTCTTAACAAAGAAATGTTATGGCCTGCACAATCATGATGAAGACTTCTGACTTGACAAATGTCCAGCTGACACCCTCCACAAAAAGAAGAAGCTATGAAAGGTCATTGGTACTTGAGATTACTGTTTACAGAATGCTGCATCGAAGCATATTATTTGAAAATTTAGTTGAAGCAAAATGTGTGGTAGAAAATGTTGCACAGGTAACAACCCCACCCTTTGGAAGATTTAGAAGCAAAGCCCAAATCGTTACTACAAGAGTTTGTGGGAAATTCGCAAGCCGTGTGGTTGGAGTCTGTTCTTTTTAACTGGAAATTAATTTTGCATCTCATTTGGAAATCGAGGTACCAGAATCTGAAGGAGCTGTCATTAGCTGGTGCAGGTTCACTGTTTCTTCCCAAGTCCAAAACCAGCGCAGCACATCTTTCAGGGAATTTCAGATCACCTCTGACAAGCATTATGGAAATGCACATTTTTATTTTCCAGCACAACTTGGAATCTGCCCACTCTAATAACTGGTTTAATTACCATGATATCGCTCATTGGTCTAAAAACTGGTTTAACTTAAATCCAATAGGAAAATCTATGGAATAGTGTCTCGAAAAACATTAGAGACACCAGTCTCTTTAATGCAGATGAGGTGAAAGCCACTACTGAAGCAACCTGGGGTTCATAACACATCAGTAGTGCCACAGGCTGATAGCTTCCATGCCACGATGTGCTGATGCAGTAATTCATGCCACATAGGAGCCACACATAAGCATACATGAGCATGCTTTTTAGTAGGTCAATATTTCTGAATAAAATTCCTTTTTTGTTGGCTTTAGACAACTATCGTTTGAACTGTATGGAAGTACGTCATGCATCTTTGAGTTTCACTTTTTAAATTAAATAGATAAAATCAGCATTTTGGGTGTTATTCTAATGTATGGAAATGCAACCTTAGGTAGGTAGGTATGTATGTATGACAGGCCGTGTTATATTTTATTTTCTCTTTTGTCAGTGAATATGTTCACTGACTTCTTGGAAAATACCGAATCGCTTGTTTGCTTTCCTTAGAACACAAGGGATCGCCATATATGGTATTTCCTCTTTGTTACCCGCGGTGTGATCCCCACAAATCATCACTTGAGGGCCGCGACATCGACTTCATCTACGCCAATCAGATGCAAAGTTGTATCGCCTTTCCAGCCGCTGGCCAATAGTGTGGTAGTATTTCGCAGCGAGGGGTGGGTCTTGAAATGTTGGTACAGGAAGACGGGCTGAGGTGGGGATGAGAAATCATCATTTAGTTAGCTCGCTGCTAGCTGCCTATAGTTGAAGTGTAATGAGATTAGTAGCCCAAATTTAGATTATTAGTTTACTTTTGGTGGGGACGACGATGACCCTTTGACACCAAGAATGGACATAAGTTAAGGATGACGGGGGAGAAAAAGAAGAAGAAGCGGCTGAACCGCAGCATTCTTCTTGCAAAGAAAATTATAATAAAAGATGGAGGAAGTGTGAGTTAAATATTTATTTATCTTCGTTAACTTGGCTTACCATTAAACACTGTAGCAATCGACTGTTTGTTTAGGCCGAAGCCTTGTGTAGCTAACGCAAACATGGCAGACAGAGCTAAGGCTGTTAATGGTTTTCTGTTGAATATAATGTTGACCGTTAAACGCCGTGGCTGTTGGAGGCACCGCTGAGCTAAGTGGCTAGCTGTAACAAAGCGGCCTGCTGGTGGTTTACACGTCAGCTCAGGTAACGCTAGCTGGCTAATGTCAACAACACCGAGGTTTTTCCTTAAATTAGTTATTTTATTAGCTAACATTTTAAGTTCTCTTTCCTACGTATTCATTTCAAATTCACCAAATTGTGTGAAAACTGTATGGCTGCTGAATAAGACAGCAAACCCAAGATTACCCAACTTTACCTCCAAGTCTTAATTTTGCTTTAGCTTTTTAATATTTACTGTTTTTACTCTCACACTGACACGTTTATGTTGTTTGAAGCGACGTTCAATCGTTAAGCTACAGCGTCAGAATAGGAAGACTTGTCCTTTTTCTTCATAAGGTTTGTGCCTGGTTGTAAAAACAACTTTGAAATATTGTGTTTAGTAATGTTCAATACAAGTTGAGTCAGCACTCAAGAGTAATAGGTGTTGATTCCACCGGCATTACTCAAGAACCCCTGTAGTTACATAATGAGGTGTAAATACTATGGTTATAAATTGGAGATGCACCGATCAAGTGATTACTTGATTTTTTTTTTTAGCCGATTTCTGATCACAGATTTTGTAAGGCTCTGACAATACAATGCCGATTTTAGCCATGTCCAGCTTCTCTCTTTAAGAACCGTAAAGAATGCCAAAATACCTTTTTACTCTGTAGATAAAATAAATAAAAAAATAACGGTTTTAACAATGAAATGTTTATAGTAAAAGGAAAAGATGATTTCTCAAAAACAGCCCAGGGTTACAGACCTTTTCTCTCTCTTCATTGCTGAAAATCTACAAATACAATAAAATTCTCTAGGTTATGTGACGGAGTACATATAAATTAAAACTTAACCAACCCCTCCTTGAACCACCACCTTAACGTGGTGGGGGGGTTTGAGTGCTCGAATGATCCTAGAGGCTATGTTGTCTGGGGCTTAAATGCCCCTGGTAGGGTCTCCCATGGCAAACAGGCTCTACGTGATGGGTCAAACAAAGAGCGGTTCAAGAACCCCTCATGACGACTACAAAATCGAGGCACGTGACATCGCCCGGTACGGCGGAGCCGGGGTCCCACCCTGGAGCCAGGCCTGGGGTCGGGACTCGTCGGAGAGCGCCTGGTGGCTGGGTTGCTCCTCGCGAGACCCGGCCGGGCCAAGCCCGAACGAGAGACGCGAGACCATCCCCCAGTGGGCCCACCACCTGCAGGGAAACCGTGAGGGACTGGTGCAAAGAGGATTGGGCAGCAGACGAAGGTGGAGACCTCGGTGGCCTGATCCCTGGATGCTTAGGTTGGCTCTTGGGACGTGGAATGTCACCTCGCTGGGGGGGAAGGAGCTTGTGCGGGAGGTCGAGAGATATCGACTAGAAATAGTCGGGCTTGCCTCCACGCACAGCGTGGGCTCTGGAACCCATCTCCTCGAGAGGGGCTGGACTCTCTTCTACTCTGGAGTGGCCCACGGGGAGAGGCGGCAGGCTGGGGTGGGTTTGCTTGTCGCCCCCCAGCTCAGCCGTCTAGTGTTGGGGTTTACCCCAGTGGATGAGTGGGTCGCATCCCTGTGCCTTCGGGTTGGGGAGAGGTCTCTGACTATCATTTCAGCCTACGGGCCGAGTGGTAGTGCGGAATACCCGGCCTTCTTGGCGTCCCTGTCGGGGGTGCTGGATAGTGCCCCTCCCGGGGACCCCATTATTCTGCTGGGGGACTTCAACGCCCACGTGGGAAATGACAGTGACACCTAGAGAGGTGTGATCGGGAGGAATGGCCTCCCCGATCTGAATCCGGGCGGTGTTTTGTTATTGTGCTAGTCACGGATTGTCCATATTGAACACCATGTTCAAACATAAGGGTGTCCATCAGTACACTTGGCACCAGGATACCCTAGGCAGGAGGTCGATGATCGACTTTGTTGTCGTATCATCAGACCTTCGGCCGCATGTTTTGGACACTCGAGTGAAGAGAGGGACTGAACTGTCCACTGATCAACACCTGGTGGTGAGTTGGATCCGTTGGGGGAGGAGAAAGCCGGACACACTTGGCAGGCCCTAGCACATAGTGAGGGTCTGCTGGGAACGTCTGGCGGACCCCTTGGCCAGGGATGTATTCAACTCTCACCTCCGGGAGAGCTTTGACCAGATTCCGTGGGATGTTGGAGACATAGAGTCTGAGTGGACCATGTTCTCCGCATCTATTGTCGATGTTGGACTCTGGCAGGGCTGCCCTTTGTCACCGGTCCTGTTCATAACTTTTATGGACAGGATTTCTAGACGCAGCCAAGGGCCAGAGGGGGTCTGGTTTGGGGACCAGAGGATTTCGTCTCTTCTTTTTGCGGATGACGTGGTCCTGCTGGCCTCCTCTAGCCAAGACCTACAGCATGCGCTGGGGCGGTTCACAGCCGAGTGTGAAGCGGCTGTGATGAAGATCAGCTCCTCCAAGTCCGAGGCCATGGTTCTTGACCGGAAAAGGGTGGCTTGTCCTCTTCAGGTTGGAGGGGAGTTCCTGCCTCAAGTGGAGGAGTTTAAGTATCTCGGGGTCTTGTTCACGAGTGAGGGAAGAATGGAGCGGGAGATCGACAGACAGATCGGTGCGGCTGCCACAGTAATGGGGGCGCTGTGCCGGTCCGTTGTGGTGAAGAGAGAGCTGAGCCGAAAAGCGAAGCTCTCAATTTACCGGTCGGTCTACGTTCCTAACCTCACCTATGGCCATGAACTTTGGGTCATGACCGAAAGAACGAGATCCCGGATACAAGCGGCTGAAATGAGTTTCCTCCGTAGGGTTGCCGGACACTCCCTTAGAAATAGGGTGAGGAGCTCGGCCTCCCGGGAGGGGCTCGGAGTAGAGCCGCTGCTCCTCCACATCGAGAGGAGCCAGTTGAGGTGGCTCGGGCATCTATACCGGATGTCTCCTGGACGCCTTCCTCAGGAGATGTTCCAGGCATGTCCCACCAGGAGGAGTCCCAGGGGACGACCCAGGACACGCTGGAGGGACTATGTCTCTCGGATGGCCTGGGAACGCCTTGGGCTCCACCCGGAGGAGCTGGAGGAGGTGTCTGGGGAGAGGGACGACCCGATCCCGGATAAAGCGGAAGACGACGAGTACGAGAGCCTAACTAAAAATAATATAGATAACCTTTTTATTTTATGTTTTGTACCTCAAAATGTACACCATATAACTACATTTGTTGTCTTTATAATATCTCCAAAATAAATAACAGCTTTCAGTCCGACTTAATATTTGAGATGGAAAAAGACTCTTACTGTTATGCGTTAGATTTTTCTGTCATTCATTTACTATGACTATACAGGATCCTTAAGAAGCTTGTTTTCAGTTATCATTAATTATTTCTAATAGGACCATAGGGGGCATCACACCTGTTATGTGTGTAGAGAGAGAGTTACACAAATCTGCAACTCCACAATGTTTCATTATTATTTTAAAATAAAGACAACATTATTTGAGCTCCCATTATGTTTCGTTTAGAATCCTATATCAACAGTCATTGACCCTTACTTAAACTGGGAGCTTTCCAAAAGGCTAGCAACATTTCCTAATCCAGCATGATCCATGAGAGACACCATTGGACTCACCAAAGAAGTAAAATAGAGCAACTTTGCTGCACTGCATTCGGCTTCTTGTTATCTGCTGACATTAAGCTCCCAATTTTTGCATGTTGAACACCTAACATCCCTCAGCAAAAAATAGTTTCCTTTTAAATAGCTTCTTATAGCTCTTGTACCTCGATGACTTCATTCATGCTTGAGTCGTCTTTTTAAGTAACAACTTTCATGCAGTGGGATGAGATTGGAGTTTTAGATATTTGCAGTTTCTGAGCAAAGCCAATCAAGCTGAACATTTTCTCAGTACATCTCTAATGCTTATATCTAATAATGTTTTGGTGATTATTTGTGTTGTATGACATAATTGGCTTTCAGGGATAACAAAAACAACATATTTAATCTTTTTCTTACCTTTTTCTTTAGTTCTGCATGCAGTTTAGAAAACTGTTTACGTTGGGATAACAAATTGTTAAATTTATTAAATCTGCCCTTGGTGTGTCAGTAAATACTGTCATTAGGAATTAATAATACGGCATATTTTTTCATTCTCTAAGTTAATTTTTTTAACATTTAGGTGATATTGAAAATAGCTTGACCGCCTTCTCTCAATAAGATCTTCCGCTACGAAACCGTTGCGGCCTGTTAACGCTTAGGTATGGAGCATTCGATAAAAAAAGATAAGGTCCCAAGTCTGTGTTAAAACCGAAGAGGAAAAGATTGGGAACCACCTATTTTCATAGTGTCAAGGAATTCTGTTCTGTCTGAGGCTTTTGGAAAAGTGTGAGCAATGTGGGATTAGTTATAAATGGAGTGATACATCACTGTTGTTATGTAATCAGTTAAAAGTCAAACCTACTGAAAAGCTATATGGAGAGTTGCAAGCATGAAAGGAGGGGAAACCACAAACATTTCATTTCCTCAGTTTTCATCTTGTCATCCTCTCTACTCTACTTCCGACATATTTAGGCTCTTTTGCGTATGATTGTAGTTGCTACGCTGGGTTACTGTGTCTAGATCTGACCACACGGATGTTATGGTTTCACCTCCCAACAGCCATATTTTCTGCCAGCTCCTCATCCAGCCATGACAAAATGCAGGTTGAGAGCTAACTAATCAATAGCAGTGAGCCATCTCTTAATGTATTGCTGGACATCCGTTTCATTTAGAAGAAGTTGCATAATTTGTTTGAATCAGTCAAAGCTTGTTCCTCACTTTCTGTCAGTCGCGTAGACATACACGAATTGAAATATGTGTACACCAAGCAGGACTTATAACTGGTTTTCCATGTTTGAAAACAAAACTGAGGAATTTGTTTCCAAAAGTAAGCTTTAGCCTATTTTATAATCGCAATTATAACATCTAATTGCGTTCGCTGCACAGCATCCATGCTCAGGTTCCAGCATCACTTTGTCACTTTAAAGATGCACTTTAGAGTGACGAGACCTCCACACAGGGGAGTCAGTTTTATTAGAGATAATAATGATATCTATTTATGCTTCACTGATTACAGATGTATCTGTTTTGTTTTTTTCTTAAGTGACCTATGAATGTCTCTGCAGAGAATATTTTTGCTACTTTACTTCTACCTGGTGAAGAATTGCTTTAATTTGTTCTTTTGTATTCCCTATCCTTGGTTCTTGGTTTCATTATTGTCATACATTTAGTTCACGGTACATGAAAAAATGCGGTACAACTAGGGGTAGACGATATTTTGCGCTACCATTGTGGTAACGATAAAAATGATGAAAAACGTTTCTTTTTTTTTTAGGTAACTGTACGGCGCCGTCTGCATGCCACAGCAATCATAGCCCCACAAACTCAAATACTGAACACATTTCACCCTGGCGCTCTTTTGGCCAATTAAAGCTAAAATGAATAAACTAATCAATAAAATTCTTAAAATATGTTGGATAAAAATACAACTAAACCTTGAAATTCAGAATTTAGACTGAAAGTTTATATACAAATACTTCATGTTAGCATTTAGAGTAAACAGTAAATCCCACATCCGTCCTCAGCTGGGCAGCAGGGTCGTCTGTGATCATATTGTTTTATCATTCTGCCTGAAATAGAAGATCAATCTGTGGGTGTGTTACCATAATCAGACACTAAGAAGCACTCTGAGATAGATGTTACCAGTCAGCTAACCTCCTCTTTGTGTTCCTCTGTCTCCCTTCAGCCTCAGGGAATCGGTGAGCCCAGCGTTTACCATGCTGTGGTGGTCATTTTCCTTGAGTTTTTTGCATGGGGTCTTCTCACCACACCGATGCTCACGGTAAGCCGCATTCACCTGTTATATAAACTAGCATAGCGTTATGTACAGCCCCTTGCTTTTCAGCATTCGTACCCTTAAACCTTTGTCACATTGCAGCCACAAACTTTACTTTTTTGGGATTTTCTGTGGTAGACCACACAGAGTAATAAATACAAACATGAACAATGTGCCATGTGCATGTCTTTAGCCCCCTTTATCCTGATGCCCTAAAAATAAATCGATTTCAAGGAGTTGTCTTTAGATGTCTTATAAACTGAAAATGGCACAACTGCAAACCTACCAAGACATGAGCGTCTAAACTGTATAAACCGTATAAACTGACGAGCTGAGCAAGAAGAGGATTAATCAAAAAGGCTTATGGTAACTCTGGAGGAGCTGTGAACATCCACAGCTCGGGTGGGAGAATCTTCTGACAAGATTAGTCGTGCACTCCACAAATTTGGCCTTTTTGAGAGAGTGGCAAGAAAACAGCCATTGTTGAAAGGGAGCAATAAGAAATGCAGGATGCCGTAAGCCATACAGAGGTGACGGCAATCACGTGGAGGAAGGTGTTTACAGTATACCATATGAGCCAACACTTTTGACATTTTGACCCACAAATTTACACTTGAGCCCAAATACATGGTGATGGAAGCATCATGCTGTGAAGCCATTCTTCTTCAGCAGGAACAGAGAAGCTGGTCAGAGTTGATGGGACGATGGATGGGGCTCAACACAGAGCATTCCTGGAAGTAAAGCTGTTACAGTCTAGGACTAAGGTTCACCTTCCAACTTGAGAATGACCCTAAATATCAAACCAAATCTGAACTGCCACGGTTGAGATCAAAGCATATTTATGTGTTGGAATGGTCCAGTCAAAGTCCACACCTAAATCCAGTTGAGATTGTGTGGAAGACTTGAAAATTGATGTTCAGACACTTCCCATCCAGTATGTCTGATCTTGAGCTGTGTTACAGAGAGAAATGGGCAAACATTTCAGTCCCTGGAAATGCAAAGCTGTTGAAGACATACCCCCAGTAGCCTTACACCCTACAGTATTTGAAAATAAAGGTAGTACTTCCAAATATTGGCTAAAGGCAATACTTGGTAGAACCGCACTGTACGCTGCTTTGGGTTGTTCTGCCACATACAATTCCAATAAAGTACATTTATGGTTGTAACGTGACAAAATGTGGCAAAGTGTATAGGGTGTGAATACTTTTGCAGGTTACTGTGTATCCCCACCAGCCCTTCTTTTTCTGAGTCCCAACATATGAACCGGAGCTTTGCATATCTTGGTCTTATCAGTGTGTAGGAATAATTGAATGCTTATCCGCTGTCCAGAACCTTCTGTGATTTCGTTTTTCATCCACCTAGGTTTTTTCGGCAGATACAGAACGGAAAAATATGGATGGGGCATCCGTTTCATTGTCAGAATTGATGCATTGTTGAAAAGGCTTATCAGTGGGTTGCTGGCTTGTATTGTCAGCCCACTGCACAGATGCTGTTCAGGCAAACCTCACCTTCGCTCAAAGCACTATGGTAGCAGCTGTGAGTGGCTTGATGGAGTGTTTGCTACAGAGAGTTCACAAGTTAAACAACATAGAAGACATCATCTTGCTGCTAGAACTGAGGCACTGAATGTCCCTTTTAAACTCATGTATAAATGACTTGCCGCGGGCAATACCAGCCAGCCAGCTGAAGTTTTTCACTCTAGCTTTGAATATTTCAGGTCAATTCTACAGATTTCATTACCTCTCTTCCTTCCACATATCTTTTCCTCTAATCATGTCTTTTCTTGGCAGAAACCTGTTTTTCAAAATATGCGTAAACATCTGTTTGCCTCATGATGTGAACCAAGCAGGGTTATGCAATGCTTGCTTTTATGTGGTCTCCTGCTTGAAGTAGGTTTTTGTGCAACTATTCAGCCTTAATTATTTGGGGCTCGTTGCACAGATGATTGCTGACTGAAGGGCTGATTTGCATTTTTGATTAATCGGAGGGCGTCTGAAGATGAGAGGGACTGCTTCATTAGTATCCACCAGCAACAGCCTTCACTAAACATTTCAAGTGTGTGTGTGTGTGTGTGTGTGTGTGTGTGTGTGTGTGTGTGTGTGTGTTGGGTATATGATTCCCTGAGGAAGAGGAGACTTTTCCTGTGCAGACATGAACAATAACCAGACTCTCCTATTCGGCTTCATACTAAACATGTCCCAGTCTGAGCTAAAGCTCAGTGTTCCCAGTCTAGTGTCAATGACATGACCAAGACCTGCTGCAGACTTTGAGCTTTAACAATTTGAACCTCACTTACTCTTGTTGAAGCTCAGTGTTATAACTTGCAGTATGTGTCCAGGTTCTTGTTAGAGATCCACCGATCAGATATTTGTGGCCAATTTCTGATCAAAAGATTTCATTTTCTCTTTAGAAACTAAATTCCGTAAGATTCCAGTTTATAGGACTGGAGTTTATTTAAATAAAACCAACCTAAAAAAGGATAACAGCATAGCTCATTCACTGTATTATAAGATGAATTATAATCTGCAAATTGTTTTTCTTTTTTTGCACTCCAGAAAATGTACTTTGCACCATTTGAACAGGCATTTTTTTCTAAAATAGCATTTCAAAAATGGTTAACTTGTAATATTTGAGAGAAGAAAGCACAGATTTGTTTTTGTTGTTTTTGCCCGTTTAACAATAAACTAAACATGCAGTATTCCAACAAAGTAGTCTGACTTTTGTGGGAAACAGATTGGTAAATCACTCTAGACTGAAAACGTAAAAAATAGATGATTTATAAGACAGGCAAACAGTTTTGTAAAACTATTGGGTTGAATATTTTCTGTGTTGATCGCCTCTGCAACAACAATGGGATGTGGGGCTCTTTTTTTGTTTTTAAATGCTTGCTGTATGTATAGCCAAGTTTAATAAATGGGTGCACCCTGACCACACCTCCTGTCTTCCTGCACTGCTGGCTTTATTTCAAAAAGTTCACAGCTGCAGGTTGTTTCCGTCTCCACCTGTGATCCATATTTGGTCAAGGAGTTAGTGCTGTCGGTGCGACCTGGTTGAGCTTAGAAGTGGAGTATTCACTAATCTGGGTCTGCATTCACAACGAATCCTAAGACTAAAAGTAGCTCCTAGTGACGTCATTCTAAGAAAAATCTTAGAATTTCTTCAATTCTAAGATTTTTCTTAGAATTTGAGTTATTCACAAAGCATTTTAAGAGAGCTCCTAACGTGAGGAGATGTAAGGAGTAGTGAGGAGAACTTTTAGTGAGCCCAAGAGTGTCTTAAGCAGGCAAGATGGCAGAAGGACCGAGAGAAAGGAGAGATATCTACAAACAATGAACAGTGAATTAAACGCTGCCAGCTTGATCGCGCAGAGATCCACCCCCTAAACAGTCAAGTAAATAAACACATAAACTTCTATACGAAGCATACGAATCTTAATATAAAGATAAGATAAACGTTATGATCCCGCTAGGAGGGTATTAAATAGTTTCAGCAGTATAACAGGGTAAAGGTGCACCTCTAGTAAGGTAATTCTAAGAAGGATAAATAAATGGAAAAAGTCAAGTAAAAAAAAAAGTGATGTCAGCAGCCACAGCCTAAATGGTCACCTCGTTGTGTGCTGCAATCTCCTCTGTAGCTTCTGATTGCAGCAGTTACCAGCGCTGCTCACATTCCAGGCCGGTGTGTGAATGCAGAGGGAACGATGCATTGATCTGCTCGGCAAAGCGTTCCCAAGTCACAGAGTGCGTCAATGAATGGTTTAAAACGTTAGACCGGAGGCTCGCTCAGCACTAAAATATTAAAATTTATTAATTTTGGTCTGTAGTCAGACCTTTCTTTAATTTTCTTTCCTTTATCGTGCTACTGCACTATACTTTTTTATGTTTTTATTGTCACTGCATAGTACTTATTTTCCATCGTGTAAAGCACTTTGAATTGTCTTGTTGCTAAAATGTGCTATATGTGCCTTGCCTCCTTCGTCCACACTGTGATACTGGGACCAATTCTACCTTTCAACACTCCTTTGTTCTCCTCCATCAGCTGCGGCAACAGCAGGCTCTGCTCCTCTGTTCAGTTTGGTTTTCTCCACCTTTTTTGTCTCCATTTTGTTTTGGTCTTTTTTGCCAAATTAAACCTCTTTATACCAAAAGGTAATCACAATAGAAAACAGAACAATAAGCAAATCAAAATAGTGATAAGCATGTAAATGAGGTACGTTCCAACATTTTAATGCTGTGACAATTTAAGTTTGCTAAGTTTCATCAGTATTTAAACTTTTCTTAATCCAGTCTAAATTCTATGACCAGTTTATTGATTACTTACAGCGCATTTGTTCTTTGTTTTATTTTTTTCACACCTAGCAATGGGGTCAACCACACCTCCTCAGTAAGATAGGAATTTCTGTTGTCTCCTAGCTCAGAGTCGCTCTCAGCAGCGAACTGAATCAGTCTGAAGCTGAGACGCCTTGGCAAGAATATGGACCCTGATTTTTAGTTTCTGTCCTGCAGGTCACAGCTGATCAAGCTGAATATCGCCTTAATTCAGTCACCAGCCAGTTTCTCTGTACATCTGCCATGAACACATCTGATACATTTGTAGTTATTTGCTTTAGGACAGTAGCTGGAATTAATATATAACCACAACTAATAAAAAATGTTCTTCACACCTCACATTTTTTTTTTCCTTTTTATTAATTTCTTCATAAAAGTTATTAAAAACATTTTAAAATTCGAACTGTTCGGTTACTTTAGCAAACAAAAATGTTTTACATCAATAAATACTTTTATTTGGGATTGATATTTTTCAGTTGTTATACCCGTCAGGGTTCAAAGATCCGAAAACGCACACTGATTACATCCCCACACTTGGATTTGTTGACATAATTGCCAAGAGAGCCAATATCTGTACCAGCAGAACAAAGTAAAGATGAACATGACCTGAAACTGCTAACAAAGAAGACCTCATCTGTGTAGGGAACTACTGAGGGTACTTGCCTGTTTAATAAAAGGAAAAATAAGGGTTTACCCAGGTGGCATAAACTAAACACTTTATAGTCTTTCCTTCATACAAAACATGTTCTGTAAAAATAAATCCGCTGTGGCTGAGAAAAAGAAATGCAGATTAGCTTAAATCACTTAGGAAGACTTTATGACCAATAGCAAAGTTTAATGTAACAGAATTTATGACTAATGTGAACATATCACATTTTCTCATCTGCAGTAATCCCAATATTTCAACACATACAGTTGCAGCATGCCGTGTTTAAATAGCTAAATGCACATTTTTTAAATGGTAAAAAAACACTGTGACCTCAGGTGTGAGGAATGCTTGGAACTCTAAGGCTCTGGTACTATTTGTAACCGTGTTAAATCAAAAAAAGAAGTATCGATAGAAAAATATGCATGTATGTTGGATAATAACCTTTGTGAAACTGATAATTCGTTATTTTGTTGTGTAGTTGGTTGTCTGTATGTTCAAAAATAGTTTATTGTTCATATTTTCTTTAGCTGCTAAACCATCTGCTTTGAGGTCAGTAAATAACAAAACTATGGCACTTTCATCTGGGTTTATCTGTTTGTTTTTCCAGGTATTGCATCAGACATTCCCCCAACACACATTCCTGATGAATGGTCTTATTCATGGTGTGAAGGTAATTACACAGTTCTGTTTTCCCTCATGCTTTATCATCCTCGACATAATTCCTATTGGAAGGTGGCGAATGCAAAGTTACAAACCCTGCTGTGTGTTATATGTCCTTATTTTGCAGAAATGGACATTATAAATGCATCGCCATTTCTGTTCATCCTTTGTGGAAATGATCGCTGATTGGTTGCAAAAATATCAACATTAAGCTATAAAGGCCCATGTATGAGCAACAACATTAAATACGCAGCTGCATGCAACCTTCTATGTTAGTTTTGTGCATAGATCAAATGCCTTCAGGAATTATCTCATTAGTAAACAGAATCCACCTGTATGTTATTTACACTGTATAAATGCAGCGGTTCTGTGCAGCCCACAGAGGTTTGTTAGAGAACATTGGTGGACACACAACGTTATGAAAACCAGGGAGCACAGCAGAGAGGTAGAGAAGTTTTACAGCTGGGTTTCTGTCCATCATCTGAAAATGTAAAGAGCATGGCACAACTGCAAACCTACCAGGACAAGGCCGTGCATCTAAACAACTCCAGTCCTCGAGGGCCAGTGGTCTGCGTCTCTCTTTCAACACACCTGAATCAGATTTTCATAAGCAGGACTCTGTGGAACCTGACTGCATGCCGAGGGAAATTCAGCCATTTCGTTCAGATATGTTGGATCAGGGACACATCATTTGACACCCCCAATTTAAACTGATAGGGCGGACAACGAGAGCATCAATTAGAGAAAAAGCCCAGAGGATCATGATAAATCTGCAGAAGCAGCAGAGATCCATAGCTTAAGTTAGGTAGTAATACTCTTTCTGGGAACTTCACAAATTTTTCCTTTAAGGAGGAGGAGCAAGATGAACAGCATTGTTGAAGGAAAGCCGCAAGAAGTCCCCTTTGCAGTTTGCCAAAAGCACTGTAGGGGATTTGGAAATCATGGGGAAGGAGGTGCTCTGTCAGATGAGACCACAATTTAACTTTCTGGCCTACATGTAAAATGTAGAGCATGGCAAAAAAATCTAATGTTGCACTTCACCCTGCATACACTGTCCCAAAACTGAAACAGGATGGTACAACATCATCATGATTTCCTTTCTTCAGCAGAGGCGGAGAAGCTGGCCACAGTAGATGAGACAATACATGGAGGCAAATACAGAGTAATCCTGAATTAAACAAACCTAAGATGTTGTGCCACTTGTGCCATATAATCTTAAAAATATATGCATACATTCTACAATCTAAATAATTGATGAACAAATCTCCCAGTAACTGTTGAAAAAAGTTTCTGTTGCTCTTTTAGTTCAATTACATTCAAAGTTGGTGTGCCGACAAAAATATGAGTTGTTTTCTCAGCACTTTATCAGAGCAACAAACCGATCTTAGGAGCCTTAATGTCCTCAAGTTTTCTCAGATTTTGGGTCACTTTAGGATGCTAAATGCAGCTAACAACAAAATGAATCTGCTGCTTATTATTTTTTCCATCGTTATTTATTTGCTCAGTACCGTCCTTGGAAGACACTTTTAAAACTCAAAACAACAAATTTCAGTTTTTTAATTATTAATATAGCAATTTCTTGGTCATATCCAGTAGGTCAGTGGTTCTGTTGTCCGTTTATTCTTCTCTTTTCTGACCCTCGCTCCAAAATCTTTGCATCCTTTTTCCAGGGCCTATTATCTTTTCTGAGTGCTCCTCTGATTGGAGCGTTGTCAGACGTATGGGGCCGCAAGTCCTTCCTGCTGCTAACAGTCTTCTTCACATGTGCACCCATTCCACTGATGAAGATCAGCCCATGGTAACAGCACAATATAGACATCCCAGAGGAAAATCACTGCATCTAATTGTTACTCATTGCTGATTCATTTAATCTGAGCTTATAAGTGCATCGTTTCCCTTCTTTTAGGTGGTATTTTGCAGTCATCTCCATGTCTGGTGTCTTTGCCGTCACCTTCTCTGTGATCTTTGCTTATGTGGCGGACATCACGCAAGAACATGAGAGGAGCACAGCGTATGGCTTGGTGAGAAAACGCTTCGATAAAAGCTGATATCACTGACAGTTTCCTCTTGTTTTTTCTTTAAATCCTCTCTATTTCACCACCTAGGTATCGGCTACCTTCGCGGCCAGCTTGGTTACCAGTCCAGCCATCGGAGCCTATCTGTCAGTGGCCTACGGTGACACGTTGGTGGTAATCTTGGCCACAGCCATCGCCCTGCTAGACATCTGCTTCATCCTGGTGGCCGTACCGGAGTCGCTGCCGGAGAAAATGAGGCCAGCATCGTGGGGAGCACCCATCTCCTGGGAACAGGCAGACCCCTTTGCTGTGAGTAGCGGCAATATTTAAAGATGAATTACTAAAATGCAAATGATCTTTGCCAACAACTGTTTGCTGTGTGATTTATGATTTGTGAGCTTAAGATAGGTACACACATTTAAAGTTTATTTATGCCAAAATCTCCCATCAAAAACAGAAAAGCAATAAATAATAATGCCTCTAAATTACCTCTATGTTATTGCTATTTAATATATTTAAAGGGGACATTTTAAAATTTTTAATCCTTCCTTTTCAAACTTAAATCATTCAGTTGTTGTCTATATAAAGTGGAAATGCAATGCTTTGGCATGAATTCCTTGTTATTGTAGCTCCACAAACGCCTCGTTAACACCCGGTTCTGAGGTTCGTCTGAGAGCAACTCATTTTGGACTCTTGAAATACTACTGAGGCACTTCACACTCCACCCCCCTCCAGGTCAAAGAGCACTCCACTCCACCCTGTTCGGCCATTTTTGTAGTTTGATAACAGAGATACAATTAACTAGCAGAGCAGAAACAAGACAAAACAGCAAAAATAATGCTAATCTGTTTATGTAATAATAATAATGTTAAAATCACAGTACAGTTATGTGCTCAAGGAGCTAAAAGCAGCACACAGCTCTAACATAAGCAGAAGGCACGATGTTACTTCTATCAAAACAATGGCTAGCAGGTCATATCAACACGCAATAAATTCATGTCTAAAATAAATTATAGATAAATTATTAGCAGCTTACCTCTTTGCTGTGTCCTTCGTTTCCATCGACGGAAGGAACTGACCCCCGAATCAAATGAAGTCTTTCAGCAAATCCTTCTTGATACTAGTGGAGGTTGACGAAGAACTCGTCCTTGAAGTGCTTTCCATGAAAAATTAAATGTAACCAGGCACTTTGAAGAGGTTCTCATCCTGGGGGGTGGTGTAATGAATTGTCTGGGTTAATACACCCAACAACGGAACATTTAGACATATCCTCTTGCAGCTTCGGCGTACCTGAGCTTGGACTACAAAATCATAGTAAGAAATAAAAATAGCGGATACACGAGGTACAACAGCTGATATTAGCTGGGCAATAAGTAGAAATAAGTCAGCTGTGTTACAGACAGAAGGCTTGTAGTTGGCCAGCTTTAGCCTTTAAAACAGCATGATGTTAGTAAGAGAGGTAGGGGGCGCTCTACACTGACTATTTTCAAACAGCCTATTTTTTTTTTCCTGTTAGTGAAGGAAAAGTGTAGTCTTTTTTTTATTTTTTTTCAGCAAGCTGACCAATTATGTGCAGCAACAGGTGAGGGAAGGGCAGCACTGCTTTCTCCAAACAGCTGGAGAAAACTCCGGTCCCTCCGTCTCTGTCCCTGGTATCTCAATAAAAGGGCTTTAAACTATAGAGACGGTATGATGGAAAATTATAGCGATTTTGAAACCGTACATTTTGTAAACCTTCATAATCCTTGACGACCGAAACCTGTCGATTTCTACGTCTGAACGTGGCAGTCTGCCATCATCCAAAACAAGCTTCATGGAAAACTGGGTGTATGGTTCTACAAACTGAGAAATCAGGGATATTGTACAAAATCCAATTATTTTGATCAGTGTGGAAATTCTAATTTTATTTTATTTTAATACCAGTCTTCAGTGCGACTTATAGTCATTCTTTTCTCGAATAACTTGATGGCAGTGTTGCCTAATATTAACTTGCTTGAGATCTAAAATCATTAAAAAAAAACAACTGACAATTTTAATAAAGTTTAACAATTAAGTAAGTTTTTATTCTTACTTAAATTGGTTATTTCATTTATCATCACACTTTCAACATTTTGTTTCCTGATTTGTGGAGCCGTCAGACAATAAAATGTGAATTCTATTCAAGCAGTTAAAAGTTAATATTTTGTATTTAAATATCCAGAATGTTTAAAAAAAAAAAAAAGTGAAGAGATTTCAATTTGAGTCTTAAAAAGTACATAATTTAAAGATGAACACATGTAGGTATGTTGTGTGTTGAACTGTTGTTTTTCTCCTGTTCAGTCTCTGCGTAAAGTGGGCCAGGACTCCACGGTGCTCCTCATCTGTATCACAGTGTTTCTCTCCTACCTCCCCGAGGCTGGGCAGTACTCCAGCTTCTTCCTCTATCTCAGACAGGTAACATTTTTGCATTTCCTCCTTAAACTTTTCTTGAATTTATAAAACATAGAATTAGTAGGATTATTCACAGTAAATGCGCAGTAAGACTTACTATGTTGGATTTCCTTTTGCAAAAACAGATGCTTCTACCTTGGGGCTTTTTGTAGCAAATCCCTTTAGTTGTTTTTCCCAACACTTTATGCAGAAAATTTAAATCTCAGCTCTAAAGGCTGGGTCAACAACACCTCAGACTCCTTGGTGGGTTCTAGAAGATGTTTTACAGTACAGGAGGGGTCAATGTTCTGCTGCAGGCCATCTATTATGCTCAGCATCATGGGACATACAGGTCCTTCTCAAAATATTAGCATATTGTGATAAAGTTCATTATTTTTCATAATGTCATGATGAAAATGTAACATTCATATATTTTAGATTAATTGCACACTAACTGAAATATTTCAGGTCTTTTATTGTCTTAATACGGATGATTTTGGCATACAGCTCATGAAAACCCAAAATTCCTATCTCACAAAATTAGCATATTTCATCCGACCAATAAAAGAAAAGTGTTTTTAATACAAAAAACATCAACCTTCAAATAATCATGTACAGTTATGCACTCAATACTTGGTCAGGAATCCTTTTGCAGAAATGACTGCTTCAATGCGGCGTGGCATGGAGGCAATCAGCCTGGGGCACTGCTGAGGTCTTATGGAGGCCCAGGATGCTTCGATAGCGGCCTTTAGATCATCCAGAGTGTTGGGTCTTGAGTCTCTCAACGTTCTCTTCACAATATCCCACAGATTCTCTATGGGGTTCAGGTCAGGAGAGTTGGCAGGCCAATTGAGCACAGTGATACCATGGTCAGTAAACCATTTACCAGTGGTTTTGGCACTGTGAGCAGGTGCCAGGTCGTGCTGAAAAATGAAATCTTCATCTCCATAAAGCTTTTCAGCAGATGGAAGCATGAAGTGCTCCAAAATCTCCTGATAGCTAGCTGCATTGACCCTGCCCTTGATAAAACACAGTGGACCAACACCAGCAGCTGACACGGCACCCCAGACCATCACTGACTGTGGGTACTTGACACTGGACTTCTGGCATTTTGGCATTTCCTTCTCCCCAGTCTTCCTCCAGACTCTGGCACCTTGATTTCCGAATGACATGCAGAATTTGCTTTCATCCGAAAAAAGTACTTTGGACCACTGAGCAACAGTCCAGTGCTGCTTCTCTGTAGCCCAGGTCAGGCGCTTCTGCTGCTGTTTCTGGTTCAAAAGGGACTTGACCTGGGGAATGCGGCACCTGTAGCCCATTTCCTGCACACGCCTGTGCACGGTGGCTCTGGATGTTTCTACTCCAGACTCAGTCCACTGCTTCCGCAGGTCCCCCAAGGTCTGGCATCGGCCCTTCTCCACAATCTTCCTCAGGGTCCGGTCACCTCTTCTCGTTGTGCAGCGTTTTCTGCCACACTTTTTCCTTCCCACAGACTTCCCACTGAGGTGCCTTGATACAGCACTCTGGGAACAGCCTATTCGTTCAGAAATTTCTTTCTGTGTCTTACCCTCTTGCTTGAGGGTGTCAATAGTGGCCTTCTGGACAGCAGTCAGGTCGGCAGTCTTACCCATGATTGGGGTTTTGAGTGATGAACCAGGCTGGGAGTTTTAAAGGCCTCAGGAATCTTTTGCAGGTGTTTAGAGTTAACTCGTTGATTCAGATGATTAGGTTCATAGCTCGTTTAGAGACCCTTTTAATGATATGCTAATTTTGTGAGATAGGAATTTTGGGTTTTCATGAGCTGTATGCCAAAATCATCCGTATTAAGACAATAAAAGACCTGAAATATTTCAGTTAGTGTGCAATGAATCTAAAATATATGAATGTTAAATTTTCATTATGACATTATGGAAAATAATGAACTTTACCACAATATGCTAATATTTTGAGAAGGACCTGTAGATAATAAAGGAGCATAGGGCTGCAACCAACGATTATTTTGGTAATCGATTAATCTGTCGACTATTTTTTTCCATTAATTGGTGAATAATCTGATAGCAAAAGGTCCTTAATTGCAGATTTCTTTTACAGAATTTGAGCCAGGTGAAACTACACCTATGCAACTTGGTGAGTTCTGAATAGAACATATTTAGTGGTGCACCAATTGCAGTTTTCTGACCGATCATTGATCTTCAAAAGCCTGATCTGCCAATTCCGATTTTGGCAGATACCTATTTTTTTCATAACTTACTCTGTCAGGTGTTATAAGGTCACAATACACCTTCAATGTTCTAATCTTATTTAATTAAAAAACGTCCAACAATACCCATTAAACAATACAAACTTGTTTTAACTGCACATGAGGCAGTGCTCTTAAATATAAATGAAAAGTTAAGAGCATTGCTGTCCAAATGACTAAATTATCTAAACTAAAAAAAACATTGCCTTTAGTCCACATTTTTCACATTTTCAGACCTTTACGGAGGTAGATAAGATCAATGGATAAGATCGGTTTCACATGCAAGTGTCAGCTGATCGCCAATCAGTCAACATTAAGGAAATTAGGGCTAATCGTTCAGCCGGCCAATCAATCGGTGCACCCCTGATAAGTTTTTCATCTTAAATTCAAATGATTCATTTTCTTGTACAATTTTGGCCTAATTACTGTTCTGAGTGGGTTGTTTTTTCACCAAATGGCATGTTTGAGTCTGTATACTCCAGTTACCGATTATTCGATTACTAAATTACTTGACGATTAATCATTAATCAAAATTAATCTGATTAATTGTTGTAGCCCTAAAGGAATGTTCATAGAAATGCATCGCACTGTACCCACCTTTTAAAATGTCCCGGTGCCAAGTCTTCCCAAGAAGGGCCAACGAAATAAAAAAAATATATATATGAAAACAGGTGAAAAATTTTTGGCTTTTCAGACTTTATTATTTTTTATGTAAATATTTAAATTTCAATTTATGAAACTTAATTAAGCTTTTTTCTTTTGTATTCAAAAAACATTTATTTTGGATATGCCACAATTGGTCCTCTTTATTGATCATTTTGGGTTTTTACCTACAGATAAACTTTAACTTGTTCAAAAATGAAATAAAATCCAGTTTCATGGACTGTTTTTGGCCTCTAGACCCCGTTAGACCAGGAAACTGGATCTGTCTGGTTTAGACGCCAAAGGAACAAAAAGGAAGGCCTTAAAACAGTTTTTCTTTGTTGTTGTTTTGTTTTTGTCACAAACAAAATGAAGGCATCAAATATCACAAAAGGTTCTTTAGAGAATCCTGTCCACAGCTGCACAGTCTAAGCAGTATCAGGTGGACCTGATCCCACAACGAAGGCTTCAGGATCGTGGAGCACACAAAGAGAAAAGCTTAACTGGGTCATTGTGTTGTACTCAAAATGTCCGGAATGTTGCATAATCTTAAAATTGTTTAGTTTGGAATCAATCAGAAATTTTGATGTGGAAATGCAGAATGATTCTGGTGCTCTGCGGTCCAGTTCTGGTGCTCACATCACAGTTTTCCCTGCTTTAGGGAGTATCACCAGCACCATGATGAGGTCTGCAGCTGGGCAACCCTTCTTACTGCAAAGCATTGAGAGGTCTGGCTTATTTCTACAAAAAACAAAATCAGGATCACCAGCTCTCTAATTTTTTTGAACTCCTCCAGAACCGTGCACCCATTTATCCTTCCCTTTTTCTACTTTGGAGTGCAACTTCCTTCTTATTTCTACTGAAACATCATTAACTTTTCTGAAATACAACCAACATTAGCTGTCGTGTTTTTTTGTTTTTACTCAGAAAGCCATCTTTAGTCCCAGTCACTAAAAACTAACACAAACACCGAATGTTTCTGTAATATTTAATCCAAACTGCTGATATTTCTCCCACAAATCATAAGGAATTGTCTTTATTTTAGTTATTCTCGTGGGCAAATGTGGCATTTATTGCATACCACCAAAGATGTAAACAAAGACTTTGTTATAAAGGACCAATTCCAGCGTGACAAAAATAAAGTATGCTCTGTTCTTATAAGACTCCAACTCCAAAGGAAAAATAATGTGTTTTTATTAAAAATGTAATGATGGATACCGTAGCATTCCCTGGAAACTTTGAAACGACTGACTGTATGTATTTATTCATGAGTTTGTCCTGTTTAAATGTTATTCAGTGAGATATTAACATTATCTACACATAGAAGCTAAATTGATAGGCTGCATAAAGCCTCAGCACTCTCAGCTTCATTGTTAATGAATCCCTCATGAACCCAAGTTAACATTTCCTCAAACATTTGTTCAGATGAAAAGGTCGTAGACCGGCAACCAGGCTGTTAAAAAACGGGCTTCTCCTCACGCACAGAACGGCGTGACCAGAAACTCCACCCTTCTAGTAACGTGTTCCGTAATGTAGATCCTGACCTTCCAGGAACGTTCAGCTGTTTGTTTCTGTTCGCTGCCTCTTTATGTGTCTGAACGGTCTTTTAATGAGCAGGATGTCTGTGTCAGACTCATACATTTACTATTTTGGTTGCTTATTAAATTCAGAATAGCTAGTGGAAAACCCCAGGAATCTCAGTAAAAACAACAGCAGGCCACACACACTTCAACCGAGGTTGCTTTCTGAGCACCAGAGGAAGCTTACTGAGCAGCCTATTTCAGTACTTGAATAAAGTGTCTGCTCATTAGGGTGGATTTACAAACAAGCCTGTAGCAAAAAGCCCTGGTAGTCAAAACTAACAGCAAGAACCAGATGACAGCTTCATGCTTAAGAGGCTGCAGCCTCTTTGTTTTTAAACAATGTCTCTAAATGAGGATGACTAATAAAAGGATTAAGATGAAGATCATAATGAACCAGTTCAGTAGGTTTGTACACCTGCTACACTTCTGTCCTACCAGAGAAAGCCCCGTAAGATGGCAGCATAGCTCTGGAGCTTTAGGCTAAGATTACTCCCTACGCATTAAGTCCAGCTTTAAAAAAATAATTAAATGTCTTTGTCCTCCTTTCATTGTCAGTTTACAAATTCCTCACATTACCTTCATTAATTGTTTGGAAAGGCTTAAATATGAGGCCTGAATGCCTCAGGTCTGTGAAGAGGAGCTCATGAAGATGGAAGTTGTAGACAAAATATCAGATCCCAGCCCCTTTGTTTGTGTGTCTTCGGTGGGAAATGGATAAAAGTTTCGTGTTCATGCATGCTTGCCTCCAACAATCTAGTCCTAACCTGTGCTATCTGAACGGCTTCCTCCCCTCAGGTCATACGGTTCTCCTCAGAGACAGTGGCTGCCTTTATTGCAGTTGTAGGGATCCTCTCCATATTGGCACAGGTATTCGTTTTATTTTCTCTTTGGCTTTGAGGTTTTTTCATGCAGTTACATGTACTGTGTGTAAAATGCTACCTAATTATAAAATATATTAGTTTTGTTGTTTCCAAAGCCCAACTAGGTGTGTATAAAGTAGTTATTAAAACCAGTAGAGATATATTTCTTTCCAGGAGTAAAATGTAAACATTTGCATGTATAAAAGTTACAAAATAAATAGTTTTGATGCCTGCTGAGGATCTTTTTGTGCCACTTGTTCCCTCAGACGGTCGTGTTGGGTATCCTGATGCGTTCTATAGGGAATAAAAACACAATCCTACTCGGCCTCGGCTTCCAGATCCTCCAGCTGGCCTGGTATGGCTTTGGCTCTCAGCCCTGGTGAGTTTTGCCGACAACGTCTCTCACGTTTGAGCCATTATTTAGTCAATTCAGAACAATTCAGCGGTTGAACAAAGTGGAAAGACAAGCTCAGAGTTCGATTCAATTAGAGAGGCTGTATTATTTAACTCGGGTTACCGATTGCTTTTCGTCCACCAGTTGCTTACGCGCTATTATTGCCATGAAAGGTACAAATACAGCATAAAGAAAACAGTTGGTCAATAAAATTTCAGAGTGTAGTGTGAAAAATCAACTGCAGCATGGTGAAAGCGTACAGATTAATGATGTGGGTTCTTAATGGTGGTTAAAATCCTTTTAAAATGCTTAAGTTTAAGTTAACATTACATTTAATTCAACAGGGTGATCTATTTTCAAGCATTTATTTCTGTTAACATTGATCATTATGGTTTACAGCTACTGAAACCTTACAATACAGTCAGTCATTTTCTGCTGCTTCCATAGTGGGTCGCGGGGGAGCTGGTGCCTATCTCCAGCAGTCTATGGGCGAGAGGCGGGATACAGTACAATACAGTTTCTCAAAAAATAAAAATATTACACAAGGCCAATAAAACATAAAATTAATTAGTACAGAAATGTCGGCTGTTCTCCATGTGATGAACAGTATATATACACCCAGTTCTTTGTCCCCTTCTGCATGAATTACTGCAGCCATGCGGCGTGGCATGGAGGGGATCAGCCTGTGGTTCTGCTGAGGTGTAATAGAAGACCAGGTTGCTTTAATTATGGCCTTCAGGTCATCTGCATCGTTGGCTCTGGTGTCTCACCTTCGTCTTGAAAAAACTCCATAGGTTCCCTACGGGGTTCAGGTCAGGAGAGTCTGCTGGCCAGTCAAGTAAAGTAACACCATGGTCATTGAACCATCTTTTGGTGCCTTAGGGGAGTGTAGGCAGGTTTCACATCCCGCTGGAACATGAATTCAGCATCTCCATGAAGCTTGTCAGTAGAGGGAAGCATGAAGAGCTCTAATATTTCCTGTTTAATGCCCACGTTGACTGTGGACCAACACCAGCAGATGACATGACACCCCAAACCATCATTGACTGTAGAAACTTCACTCTGGACTTTAAGCAATGTGAATTCAGGGCCTCTCTACTCTTCTTCCAGACTCTGGGGCGTGGATTTCCAAATGAAATGCAAACTTTAATTTTATCGGTAAAGAGGACTTTGGACCACTAAGCAACAGTCTGGTTGTTTTTCTCCTTTTCTCCTGTTTTTCTCCCAGATAAGATGGCCTGACAATACCTCTGGTTGGCTAAACACAAGGAATTCAATAGTTATAGCCAATACACGTCGGTGTGTGATGGCTCAGATCCAGCCTTCAGTACACCTTGAGAGTATCCCCCAAACGTTCTAATGGGCTTTGCTCCACAATTTTCTTAAGGCTGTGGTTATCACCGTTTTGCTACCACCGTTTTTCCTTCCATTCAACTTTCCATTAATATGTTTGGATAAAACACTCTGAACAGCCAGCATCTTTAGCTATGATCTTTTGTGGTTTACCCTCCATATGCAGGGTCTCAGTGACTATCTGTAAGACAACTGTCAGTCAGCAGTCCTCGTCATAATTTCGTGGTCCAAAAGCATTGTTGTTATATTTTTCATATACTAATTTTCTAAGAAACATAATTTAGGACTGTAAGTCGCTGTAAGCCATAACCATCAAAATAAACACTTGAAATATATGTCTCTGTGTAATAAACCTGTAAAATGAGACTTACGTTTTGAATTTCATTACTAAAACACACCAACTTTTGAATTATATTCTAATTTATTGAAATCCACAATATGTAATTTTATCATTGCTGCAACAGGCTATTCTGATAATTACAAAGGGCTTTTTTTAAGGTGCAATATACAGAGGTTGGACAATGAAAATGAAACACCTGTCATTTTATGGTGGGAGGTTTCATGGCTAAATTGGACCAGCCTGGTAGCCAGTCTTCATTGATTGCACATTGCACCAGTAAGAGCAGAGTGTGAAGGTTCAATTAGCAGGGTAAGAGCACAGTTTTGCTCAAAATATTGAAATGTACACAACATTATGGGTGACATACCAGAGTTCAAAAGAGAACAAATTGTTGGTGCACGTCTTGCTGGCGCATCTGTGACCAAGACAGCAAGTCTTTGTGATGTATCAAGAGCCACGGTATCCAGGGTAATGTCAGCATACCACCAAGAAGGACGAACCACATCCAACAGGATTAACTGTGGACGCAAGAGGAAGCTGTCTGAAAGGGATGTTCGGGTGCTAACCTGGATTGTATCCAAAAAACATAAAACCACGGCTGCCCAAATCACGGCAGAATTAAAGGTGTACCTCAACTCTCCTGTTTCCACCAGAACTGTCCGTCGGGAGCTCCACAGGGTCAATATACACGGCCGGGCTGCTATAGCCAAACCTTTGGTCACTCATGCCAATGCCAAACGTTGGTTTCAATGGTGCAAGGAGCGCAAATCTTGGACTGTGGACAATGTGAAACATGTATTGTTCTCTGATGAGTCCACCTTTACTGTTTTCCCCACATCCGGGAGAGTTACGGTGTGGAGAAGCCCCAAAGAAGCGTACCACCCAGACTGTTGCATGCCCAGAGTGAAGCATGGGGGTGGATCAGTGATGGTTTGGGCTGCCATATCATGGCATTCCCTTGGCCCAATACTTGTGCTAGATGGGCGCATCACTGCCAAGGACTACCGAACCATTCTTGAGGACCATGTGCTTCCAATGGTTCAAACATTGTATCCTGAAGGCGGTGCCGTGTATCAGGATGACAATGCACCAATACACACAGCAAGACTGGTGAAAGATTGGTTTGATGAACATGAAAGTGAAGTTGAACATCTCCCATGGCCTGCACAGTCACCAGATCTAAATATTATTGAGCCACTTTGGGGTGTTTTGGAGGAGCGAGTCAGGAAACGTTTTCCTCCACCAGTATCACGTAGTGACCTGGCCACTATCCTGCAAGAAGAATGGCTTAAAATCCCTCTGACCACTGTGCAGGACTTGTATATGTCATTCCCAAGATGAATTGATGCTGTATTGGCCGCAAAAGGAGGCCCTACACCATACTGATAAATTATTGTAGTCTAAAACCAGGTGTTTCAGTTTCATTGTCCAACCCCTGTATATCTACATAATGCATCAGGATACATAATAAAAACTGTGTTGAATATTGAAACTATTGCTTTTACTTATTGCAGTAATATCTACATAGGTATGTATGATTAATTCATATTTCAGACCATTTTACAAGGTTTCAACTAAACTATATTATTCTAATTGTCTTTACCCTGATACACCACTAGAGTGCAGCATATTCCTGTAAAATAGTCCTCTAATGTCCTCTAATATGCTAAACATTGGTGAAACATGTGGTCCTAAATTATAAGCTGTGATTCTGAAATTAAACATCCGCATTATGACTCCCCCTGGATTCAGCAAACACACCAGATGTTGTAGGACATTTAAGTTAGATTTATCATATAGGAGCCACTCATGGTTCAAACCACGAACAACTGAGAAGGGATCCCTTTAGATGGTTGCTTAAAAATAATCAGTTAGAACAGTCCATTGATGATTTTTTTGGACTGGGGGAGGTTTCTTACATTTTCACCACCAATGCCATGTAATTATTCTGTAATAAATTGGTAAACATGAAATAAGAGACGTTTTTTTCTCCCTAAACTGCAGGATGATGTGGGCAGCTGGAGCCGTCGCAGCCATGTCCAGCATCACCTTCCCTGCCATCAGCGCCATCGTGTCCCGTAATGCAGATCCTGATCAGCAAGGTGAGCTCCACCACTTTTTGTTGACATGTATTTGGAGGTCTTAGTGTCACTAATGTGAGGATATTTCTATTAACAAACTATTTATGGTTTAGCATTAGACTTGGAGTTTTACTTGTTAAAATGTAAGAATAATTTCGAATCGACAGCAATAAAAAAAAGCAAATCATCAGAGAGAATCGTTTTTCATTTAAGCGGCCTTCAACAATTCTTTCCTAGCACTTTTGAAAGTTACTCTTTGGGTCCATACCTGCCTTGTGCTCAGAGGAATATTTTCTTGTTTGTTTTGCAACTGAATACTTTCTTATGAATTATTAAAATGTTTCCTTAGGTCTCCCTGCTGTCAGACATGTTCCAGTTACGTTCTGTCCTTTGCCTTGTTTTACAGCAAATAACAGCACCACTTGTTCTAATTATCACACTTTGTACTGAATTTAACTTCAATATTTCTTTATTTCCCTGTTAAATTGAAAACATGAAGAATACAGGGTTCCTCCACAGTCTGGAAGAGAAGGGAATTTGATTTGACTATTTTCCAGGTCTGGATAAGTACGGGGAAAAGAAAGCTCAAGTATAGAAAAATATTTTTAGTTTTAGAGTTTATTCCCTATCCCGTTGTCAAATGTTGTCCTCCTGTCCTTCCTTCTGTGCATCCTTCCTTCCTCCGTTGCTTTGTGGTTTCTTTCCTTCTTGATGTCCTTCCTTCTGTGCATCCTTCCTTCCTCCGTTGCTTTGTGGTTTCTTTCCTTCTTGATGTCCTTCCTTCTGCCCTTCCTTTCTTGTGTCCTTTCAAGGTGCAAGGCCGCTCAAGGTGGCAGCAGGTTGGAGTGGCTCTGTTATTTTTTGATTTGAGCTACAACAATTAATTTCTCTTCGGGATTAATAAAGTATTTTTGACTTGAATTGAATTCACTTCTTCCTTTGTGTCGTTTTTCTTTCTTGTCCTTCCTTCCATTTGTCCTTTCTTTTTTTCATTGTCCTTCCTATTTTCCTCCCCTGTACCCTTTCTTCATTCCTTCCATGTGTCCTTGCCTCCTTCTTCCTTGCTTCTTATATAGGCATACAGTATAAGCAGAGTTTTTGTGGGTGAGGAGTGATTCATTTTGGGAGTTATTTTTGTTTGTATTTATTATGAGTTGGATTCATTTTGTCACCTGTGTAGGTGTTGTCCAGGGAATGATTACCGGCATTCGAGGGCTCTGTAACGGTTTAGGCCCGGCTCTTTACGGCTTTGTCTTCTACTTGTTCCACGTTGAGCTGACGGACTCGGACGGCTCAGAGAAAGGCGCCAAACCCAACATGGCCAACCCCACTGATGAGGTGAGTTATGACTGGCAGGGTTTCCAGGCCTGAGGTGTAACATCAGTGTTATCCAGAGTGCGACCCACGGGCCATTTGCAACGCCTGCTGTGATTCATTTTCCGGCCTACGCTTGCAAATCAGGAATTGCACACATTTAGCCAAATTTTATTCAGATGGACTATTTTTCACTTTGGATGAGATTTTTAAATTCAGTTCTTATCTAAAATGTAAAAAGTTGGGTAAAACACAAAGTATCCATCTTTTATTAAGAAGGATTTGTTTGTTTTTTTTTGTTTGATTTCATATCCCAGTGAACAAGACCACAAACACCCAGTGTTCATTAATGTTGGCTAAATACAGAAAACATTTTCGATGAGTGACCCATATATCGTTGTCGTTGCTATTTGCAAGCCCCATTACCACCAAAATCAGATAACTATGTCATTAAAACATTAAAAATGAAAACATTTACATTAAAACACAATACAATTATTCTTGCATTTTCCACTTAACAAGATTTTACAGTTGGCCCACAAGTACTTTCAACTTGAAGCACAAGTCCTGCATTTTTTCATCCATTGCTTCTATTATATTTTTGTCAGTGATGTTGAGGTGTGCTCTTCTTTGAGAAAAATATTGGTGGGATTTGTTTGTGCTGTGATTTGTAGTTCCATCTAAGAAATCTGGCCAGTATTAAGCCGTGACAAAACCACAAGCCCCATGATGCAGTGAAGCAGCATTCCTGCATCTGAATCTGACTTATTGTCTGTTTAGAAAATAAAGATCTAAACGTTCTTGATATGTTATTCACTTTCAGCTATTTCGTTGTAGGAAAGTCTTGCTTTAAAAACAGGGATTTAATCTAAATGCATTAAACACACTTGGAAAAGATAAAGTCTTGCTTAAGTTGTGAAGTAAGTTAAGTTGTATTCATATAGATGTTAAATTTTAATCATACTGATCTTTAAAAGGTCTTAAATTGCAGAAACCCAGATTTTATACTATTTTCTCATACAGCTGCTGTAAATTAACAGATTGTATGCTTCCTCTCTTCAGAGTGCCATCATCCCCGGCCCGCCCTTTCTCTTCGGAGCATGCTCAGTGCTGCTGTCCTTGCTGGTGGCCCTGTTCATCCCCGAGCACACGGGGCCCGGCATGCGGCCCGGTGCCTACAAGAAGCACAGCAACGGGGCACAGAGTCACTCCCACAGCCCTCAGGGTAGCGGGGCGGAGGGCAAGGAGCCGCTGCTGGAGGACAGCAGCGTATAACCTCAGCTAAAGGGTGCACACACCCCATAAAAAAAAGACCCTCAACACATGGACAGACGCACACATTTTACCACAAGGACGCACATCCAAGTGCCGTGGAGAGTAGTTTGTGAAAATGTCCACAGCACAAAAATGGGTGCTCCACGAAGCCGTACTTTGTCTAAAGGCAGGGTTTTGTGAGGATGTCTGAAGATTGTGTGTGAAGAGGCTGTGTTTAGTATTTTTTGGTGTGTGAGTGAGAGAGCGAGATGCTGTTCAGCTGGGCTCCAGTGTTTCTGCAGGTGTAACAGAGTGGAAAACACATAAGCACGGCGCCCCCTCCTGAAGCAAAGCAGAACCCAATCAAGTGCAAGAAGGGGGTGTCTATTTAGAATGTTGCTAGATACCTTGAGTTGATATTGATTTAGTCCAGTTGGAGTGTAACAGACACTTGAGCACTCGTACTGAAAAGCTAACTTCTGTTTCAACGCTTGTCGTTGTTTTCTGCAAGGGAAACAGTTCTTCCTCCGTGCGCGCAGCGACTTTGAACCGTGGGAGGAGTGTTGAAGAACCGCTGCCTAACCTCAGCTAGGATGCTCGACCAGTTCAGATAATAAAAGCTTCGTCAGGACCACAGATTTATTCAATTATCAGACTTCTTACAGAGTCTTTCTCAATGTTTACTTGCAGTTCTCTAGATTCATAGTACAGTTTGGGTTGTATATTTTTCTCTGTTCAAACTGAGGTCTAGTTGTGCTTCAAGTTTTTAATTCAAGAAACAAACGTTGCCTTGAAGTGGCTTTACCATTTTAAAAAAAATAGACGTTGCATAACCTGTATGAAGACCAAGGTCTGAGAAGGCTCTGTAATCTTACTCTGTCGCTCCCATCGGAGCTGTTAGACACTTTTTATTCCTTTACATTCGTACCCTTCCTGTTTTTCTTTTCTTTTTTTTTTTGGTTCACAACATGTATCAACATCAGGGCGAAGGCTTACAGAACCACATCTTTTTCTTTCTTTTCACTTTGAAAGCATCAGGACCGTGTAGCGCTAGCGATCATCAGGTTAGTGTTGGCGCTGACCCTTAACACAAAGTGTTAATATCATTAATACATTCATGAGAATATCAGTGCAGCAGGAATTTGATTTAATTTGAGATGTGGTGTGTTGATTTCTACAGTTTAAATAAAAACTGACGGTTTCATTTGGTCCCTCATATTTAAGCTGCCAACTACAGGACTCGGGGCATTTCTCCAACATGCATCACCTCGTTAAGTTGTCTGGTTGCTCTAATTTGCAGGGTTCCCAAAGTATGGAATTTGATTTCTGTTAGAATAGAGGATGGAAAATATTTGTATGTTCACACTCCCTATCCAATGTCTAAACGTTTTGTGCTTCTACCCATCATTCCTTTCTGGTGTTCTTTTCTCCTTCGCTCTTCCTCCTCCTTTCTTCACATTTATTTTGTTTCTGACCCCCCTTTCCTTTTTCCTTCCTGTTTCTATCTACCTGCCTTTTTTCTCTACTTTCTTTCCTTCCTTCCTTCCTCATGTCCCTCGTTGCTTCCTTGTCTCCTTTCTTTCTTTCTTCCTTCCTTCCTATCCTTTCTTCCCTCCTTGTGTCCATCTTTCCTTTGTTTTGTCATGTCCTTCCTACCTTTTGCCCTCCCTCCCAGTCAGTGTTTTTTGCTGGTTTCTTTTTTAAAGTCGGCCCTGATAACATGATGCAGGTAGACTGGAATCTGCAGAAGCAATACAGTCTCTCTTTCACTGCAAATGTCATTGGAAAGACTGAAAAACATGAAATGTTTGGAAAAAATAACAGATTCGCTAGGTCAGGAAAATACAGTTTTGCAACCCCTGTTGTTTGTCATTGAGCTGAGGAGAAAATATTAGATAAAAACGGTCGTTTAAAAAAGTTCAACCTGCAGCAGTATGACCGAAGTTGCTCCAACTTGGATAAAGAAATATTAAAGTCGCCCTTCTAGTCTTGCATTTTCAACAAATCTCTATAAATGAGGAATAATATTGAGGATGTCAACAACTCTTCCTTTAAATGGAAATATAATTTTCCAATGATAGTTGTCTATGAGTCATGCTTAAAGACAGGATTAAGAGCAATGTGAATAAACGCAATTTTTATTTATTATTTGCAGACAAATTCAGTTTCAATCATGCCTCTAGTAGCTAACTAATTACTCACATGTGTGCCAAATGTGTTTGATTTTGTACTCTATGCACTTGAGTAGTTTGATTATCGTCTTGTTTTTTTTCTTATTTGTCTCAATATCTCTGGCTGAAGATTTAACTTCTACGGCTGTATTTTTTTTATAGCGTTTTAAGTCGCCATCCTGTCATTTTAGGAACTGTTTTTCTTAGATTATAAGGCATCAGATCTTCTTTCTTTTCAGCCTTGGTCTTCATTTAATGACAAGCATTTCACTGTTTTTGGTTTTTTTTCTGTTGTGAGTGTATGTGTGCGTTTATTTGATATCTGAATGTTCCACATCATTTTGACCACATAACTTAACTGAGCCTGTCACAGATTTTATTCATCCAGTATTTAAAGTTCATTTAATCTCAGATTTCCTCGGTTCATCATTTATTAGATGAAGCACAGAGGAGTAAACAAACGGCCCAGTCCTCTGTAAATTGGTAAAATTCTGCACCAGCCTCCATGTGCAATCATACTCCAAGCAGACGACTGTAAAAGTACAAAAATCACCTGTACATGCAGCAAATGTAAATACATACCTGTCGCTCGAGGAGCTGGCCACCTCTTGGTCCTGTTTGGTCGTATGGTGCAGTTATATATTTCTCAACGCGCACCTGTTATTAGCCACGCTTTCATTTTAGTACAACGTGGTTTGTGGCCTGAACCCCCTTCTCTGTGTGCCTAAAATTAGCCAAGAAATGTGTATGGCAACGTAAGTAAAACGGTGGTAATTATGTAAATATGGGAAACTAATGATAAACTATTTATTAAAGGTTTATTGTACAATGCAATGTCTGCCTCAGTTTTTTTTACAGACACCGTGTGTTTGAGGTACATAATTGATTTGGATGTCCCGCCAAACTATTCATGGTTGCAATATTTAATGGTTATTAAATCCAAGTAAATCTCTTTCCAAACAGAAGTCCTGCTAGCATCATCCTGTTGTCTGTAATATCTGTCTTTATTTAATCCCACAGCTTTTATTTGTCTATATGTCTTTCAAACTTCCTGCAGGAGGAATCCTTTCATTTTATGATCACAGGTTTTATGTATACAGTGCCTTGCAAAATTCATACCCCTTTACACATTTTGTCATGTTATGAAGAAGCATGGTTTTCACGTTTATTTCACCACTGAAAATCAGAAAAGTGTGCGTATATTTATATAACCTCACTTTATTCTGATGCCCTCACCTAATTAGCAAATAGATTCCACTTTTGTGTAATTTCATCTCGGTATAAATCCAGCTGTTCTGCGAGGGCCATAGAGATATGTTGGAGAAAAACATCATCATGACGACCAAGGAACACAGCAGACAGGAGATGTTTCACGCAGGGTTAGGTTATATAAAAAAAAAAAAATCTTATACAGCACTCAAGCAGTAATCTTGGCAGTAGGCCAGACAAGGAGATCATTATTCAGAGAGGCAACTATGAGGCCCCCCTCAGCCTCCCTGATGTTGGAGAGGAGAGTCCGGGCGACAGTCGAACTTCTGCTTCTGGGGAAGAAGTGTGGTTTTCATCCGATGGTTGTGATCAGTCTGACAGAGAGAGGTATCCCAATCCTTGTGGTTTTTAGTATAACAATGACCATCAGTGGGACTCTTTGTGGGGTGCCTTGAGACGACATTGTTGTAAATAAGCGCCGTTTAACTAAATAATCTGAACTGAAACTATCTCTGTAGTTATGCTGCTATAGGCTTAGGCTGCTGGAGGACATAATGACCACTTTCACCCTCTTCACTACATTCTCACACTACTCTCCAATTTTGCATTATTTGCTGTTATTTCAGCTTTTAACTTTGTTCTCTCTTTTCTCTTCCTAGAAGCTACACCTGGCCTGACTCTGTGTCTACCTGTGACACCTTTCTGGAGAGGGGCATCATCCAAGCTTCTGCTGGCAACAACTTAATGCTCACCCTCTACCAATGATCCACATAGCCCTGTCTTTTAGTGTTTAACCCTTTCTCTCTCCTAGACATGGCGATTGACTGAGCTTTTACTGTAACTAACTCTATGTGCTCTCTTTCAGACTCTAACCTTGACAACTGGCTCAGAGTTTATCTGTTCTTTCTTTCTAGATGAAACGACTAAAGGAGCTACATCCATTCCCGTTTACTTTTGCCTCCCATAGAAAGGACTCCTGGATCAGTGCTTCTTTGTT
Source organism: Girardinichthys multiradiatus (assembly GCF_021462225.1). Classification (NCBI taxonomy): domain Eukaryota; kingdom Metazoa; phylum Chordata; class Actinopteri; order Cyprinodontiformes; family Goodeidae; genus Girardinichthys; species Girardinichthys multiradiatus. The sequence goes on along the minus strand of NC_061799.1, from coordinate 32,476,036 downwards.
CTCTTTGTGTCTCTGCTCTGTTCTCTCTAATCCCCAGTCGGTCGTGACAGATGGCCGCTCACACTGAGCCTGGTTCTGCTGGAAGTTTCTTCCTGTTAAAAGGGAGTTTTTCCTCTCCACTGTCGCTACATGCATGCTCAGTATGAGGGATTGCTGCAAAGTCAACGCCAGTGACTGTCCACTGTCTCTACATGCTCATCCAGGAGGAGGGAATGCTGCAAGTCACTGACTGAATGCAATCTGCTGGGTTTCCTTAGATAGAAAAACTTTTTATCCAATTTGAATAAATAACTGAATCTGACTGCACTATTCAATGGTTAGGATTAATTTGAATGTATGAACCTGACTGTTGTGAAGCGCCTTGAGACAACATGTGTTGTGAATTGGCGCTATATAAATAAAACTGAACTGAACTGAACTGAATTGAATTGAATTGAATCCTGGCTGTGGAACACCAGACCAGCTCTACACCCTCTACAGGGAGCTTGAGAGTTTGCCCAACCAGACTGCATGTGTTTTGTGGACCTGGAGAAGGCATTCGACCATGTCCCTTGTTATGGGGGACGCTCCAGGAGTATGGAGTCAGGGGCCTTTTATCAGGGGCCATCCGCTCTCTGTACAAGCGGAGCAGGAGTTTGGTTCACATTTGCCGGAAGTCGAAATTAATACGGCCTCTGATACCTCTGGAGGAGCTGCCCCTGGATTCCTCTCTTGGGAGGTATTCCAGACACGTCCCACCAAGGGGAGGCCCAGAGGACCATGTCTCTCGGCTGGCCTAGGAACGCCTAGGGATTCCCCCAGAGTAGCTTGAGGAGGTCACTGGGGAGAGGAAAGTCTGGGTGTCTCTGCTTAGACTGCTGCCCCCACGACCCGGTCCCAGATAAACAGAAGACAGCGAGTACAAAAACCTTTAAGGCCCATGGTATGTCTGGAGGGGCTGCAGAAATCAACAGCTCAGGTGGGTGAATCTGTCAACAGGACAGCTATTGGTTGTGTACTCTACAAATCATGGCCTGTACGGTAGAGCTGCAAGAAGAAAGCAGTAGTTGGTATGAATAGAAAAGCGCTATTTAAATCAAGTCCTGGGTTTGATTCCTGACCATTCACTGCATGTCTGTGATTCTTCCTGTCCAGCTTCTAATGAATAAAGGTAACCGGTGCCACAAAACCTTTAAAAATCCCAGTAAAATGCATTGAAGTTTGTGGTTGTACGGTGGCAAAATCTGAAAACGTTTGTGTGGCATAGTTATTATAATTTGGGCAGTAAATAAGTAAATAAGAAATTGGAACAGATGTTAACAGTTTTGTAACATCAAAAGAAAACCCTTTCATTTCCATACATACTTGTGTTTTCCAGTCTTGTTCTCAAGCTAACAAGTTCCTTCATGAGCCTAACGTTACTATTGCATCACTTTTGCCTGTGCCTTTGAGAAACAAACCTGCTTCAACAGGCAGTGAGAGCTTGTAAGTTGACCGGGACATTCCCTGGTTCTCTTACAGAACAAAATAATCTCTGCATATCTGTGTGCTGTTCCTCTGTAGCGTTTTCTTCTGTCTGCAGGAATATGATGAGCTGTGCAGAAAGGGTTCCCTGTAGAGAAGCAGGTGTTAACGTGGTCTTAAGATGGGATGAAAGAGATACTAAGGCTCTTAACCGTAATCTGTGCCCACTGTTTCCTCACATAGCCTCTTGCTGTCACAGGCGCTGCACCTTACCTTGCACAACTATCCACACCCCAAAACTGTTCCACATTTTGTTAGAATGCAGCCACATCATTTACTGCACTTTATTAGGGTTTTATTTAAGTTGGTTTCCCCGTTGGTCCACACCTATTGTGCAGATGTGAATACAATCAGGCAACTCAAATGCGGACAAAAAGACCAGACCTAGACCCACTTTTTGAATTGGTGTAAATGGAAATGAGGCCCCCTTCCTGGAATTCTCATAGATAGGTTGTCCCCGCCTAATCGTTGAATCATGAACCCTGATCGTAACTGCAGCCAGTGAGGTTTATTAGCGACCTCCTGGATGAATTGTCAATGCACTTTTGAGTTGATTTTGGTACACCTCAACAAGAAAGGTTCCCCACATTTTTCTCATGCTTTCTGAGGTCTACTTCATATTGCCAGCCAGCTTCTAGTTAAGGAATTTCTTGATCCTGCAGCTCAGGTAGTAATCAGGCCTGTATAGAGTGATTGAAAATGAACTCTTAAAAAAATGCGGTTAATCACAGTTAATGCATGTTTTAACAATAATTTCACACAGGGCCAGGTTAGTATTCCTTAGGATTCCTTTTTCAGTTAGCAAATGAAATCATCATATGAAAACTGCTTTTTCTAATTCAAACAAGGTATTTTTCTCAGAGATCTATTTTTTGTTCATCTAAAATCTTTAAGAGTGACAAAAGAGGAAAAACAGAAGAGCTTCAAGGTTTCAAGGTTGTGGTGCAAAGGTTTTAGTTTCCTCTACATGTTTTACAACTTTTTTAAGGGAAGAGAAATGTTTGAACCTGCAGCCTCTGGTATTTGGAGCTGCACAGCAACAGCTTTCTGGGGAAAACAACCTAGTCAGTATTGGCTTTCTTGAAGGCAAAAGATTGGGCATGTCACGGTTTGTGTAGCGGAGGACCCCAGGAATGCAGACAAGCTGGCAGCATGACGGTAAGTGAAAGATTTAATCTTGTAAAAACAAAAACTCACTCACTAGAGGAGGCAGAAACAAAACAGTGAACAGGAATGGCATGATCCTTAATGTTTCCGTGAGGAATGAACAGAACAGAGGTGTATATATGGAGCAAGAACCAGGTGAAACAAGGAGACTGAATGCTAGGTGCAGGTGAACCGAATAAAGTTAATTGACAGACAGGAAAGAACAAAACGTGGCTGGAGCAAAACAGAGATTCTTGAATACAAACTAATAGAAACACAACTAGTAAACCATGAAACTAAAGCATAACCAGATCCAAAAAACCTAACTTGACAAAACATGAACTAGAAGACAAAAACTAAAGCATGACCAGGAAAATAACAGAAGCATGATTCAAAACCTATCAAGAATAATAATAAGAAGAAGAACCCAAAAACACCCACAATTCATGACAGGGCGTGTTTTAACAAGAGCAGCTTTCCTGTCTGCTCTAGTGAAGCTACTCAAATGACCTACATGGCTGAGAGCAAGAGCCTCTCTTCGGTCACACCATCGTCCATTTGTGCTCATGTTGTGGATGAAGAAAAGCATGTGACTGTTTGGTGGTAGCTTGCAAATGAAAAGAAGATTCTTTACATGTTTGGAAACTCCTGCACTCTCCTGCTGGAGGCCGCTCACAGTTCACAGAACCACACCCGAGCATCCATTAATCTGAGAGTAGTGGTGCATCCACCAAAATGCCCCATCTTTGAAAACTCTGGGGAAGGGAAATCTTTCTTTAGAACGCCCCAGCAGACACTCCGGACCGGAGGAAGGGGAAGAGGTCCCAAAAGTGGATGTCCTGATACTCAACGGCATCTTTTCCTGCGGCAGAAGCATTGCAAGTTGGCGTCTAGGAAGAGCCTTGGGATGAATCATGTGTGAACTTTATTGTTCCTCCAGTCAAGTTTGTCTGTGTGAACCCAGCTTTGTATCTAACCTCTGCCTGCTTTCCCATGTTCTATAAGCAGCAACGTATTTTCACATGACTTCCTGGAAACCATGGTTGACGATTAACCCGGGGATACACTGGGTGTGGGTCTGTTGGTGCTGGATGTTTCCACAACCAAGGCTTAATATGAATAGGATTTTTTCTTTTATGGTGTTAAAAATATTATCATTTCCTTGTTTTTACACCCCAGGTATCTCCTGTATTGCTTGCAGATAGCGTGCAGCCTTATCATCCTGCACTCTGACCCTATTGTTGCTCCTGAGTTCCACCTCTCTGAACGTCGGAGGACGGGACATTAGAGGTTCGGCTTTTATATAAGGACATTCAGTTGATATTTCCAAACACATTTATGTAAATACCCGATGCTTCATTATGCCAGTTGTACTCTAACATTACATAAGCCAGGGATGGGCTACTCCCGTCACTCAGAGCTAGTTTCCTGCATGATTTAGATGTTTCCCTGTTTGAACACATCTGATCTGAATGAATAGGTTGTCAGAACACACCTGCAGAAGGTCTCATTGGGCTGAGGAGATACTTTCAATCAGGTGTGTTGGAGCAGGGGCGCATCTAAATCATGCAGACCAAAAAGCCCCTGCATTAAACCCATTAAAAGTATTTTTCTGTTTTTCTGTTTGGACTGAAGTCACTGCTTTGCATCCCTATGGACAATAAAACCCACATTCACAGTGACTTGCAAAAGTATTCACTGAACATTCATCTGCTCCAGTCTATTGTAGCCTCTAGCACATTTTCTCCTAGGATTGTCCTGTTTTTAGCTCCAACCACCTTCCCATCACCCCTTACCAGCATCCCTAGCCCTGGTCTCCCCACAGCCTGGTGATCAAACCAAAACGTCCACCTCTGGTCTCTTCTAAACAGAGCTCCTCCTGGCACAGCTAATGGTGGTCCTCTACACACACTCTCACCTTAGCCTTGGATCTCTGCAGCTCATCCAGAGGTACCATAAGCCTCTTGGCTCCTTCTCTGTTTAATGTTCTCCTTGCATGTCAGTTGAGAACCCCTGGATTCATACTAAGATTAGGTTACGCACAGGTGGACTTTGTGTACTTAATAGCTGACTTCTGAACCCAGTTGGTTGTAGTGGATATTTTTCCAGGGTATCGGAATAAAGGGGGCTTACAGTTTTTCTCAATTTTTCACGCACAAAAACTGGTACTTGGGGCACAATGACCACAACATTGAACCATTTCTGCTGAACTACAAACACAATTCCTGCTCTCCTCTATAGATGTAGTTCTGAAACACACTTTTGTCAAAACACTACAAACAATTTTTATGCATTTAGCACATTGTTCATGAGAAAATTGTCTTGTTTTCACAAGGAACACACTGTCATTCAAAATTCCAAAAGTAATTGCCCGACTTTGCAGGCAACTCATCACGTGGGCAAATACCTGTCACGCCGGTTCACAATTAACAATCAGAGCTTGAGCAGAAAACTGCCACAGATGATGCTTTTTGATTTAGTGCAATGGAGGACAGGACGGGCAAGACGAGGAAGGCCAAGGACCATAATATCTGATGAGATTCAAGCCACTTTAGTTGACCATATGGTCAACCATGGTCTAACAATGAGGGAGGCTGGGCAAAGAGTATAGCCAAACCTGACCAGGTACACTGTGGCATCCATCATCTGGACTTTCCGAAATGAGAATAGGTAAGAAATTTACTTTCACTAGGAAATTGCTGTACTGCATATCAATACACTACTCAGTTATACAGTAGGACAGTATTGCCTGTAGTCTGTTCTGTAAGACAGTAAAAATAAAATATGATTCAAGTATTTGGGAAACGTATTCCTACTCAGTATTTACAGTATTTTATTATTTGTATTGCTGAACTCAAAGTTTACCAACACAAGGTGGTCGGGAAAGTCTTCTGTCTCCTGAAAAGGAAACTGCAATTATAGACGTACCCGTACCCGTACTCGTACTCGTCGTCTTCCGCTTTATCCGGGACCGGGTTGCGGGGGCAGCAGACTCGGCAAACACACCCAGACGTCCCTCTCCCCAGACACCTCCTTCAGCTCCTCCGGGGGGAGCCCAAGGCGTTCCCAGGCCAGCCAAGAGACATAGTCCTTCCAGCATGTCCTGGGTCGTCCCCTGGGCCTCCTCCCGGTGGGACGTGCCTGGAACACCTCCCGAGGAAGGCGTCCAGGAGACATCCGGTATAGATGCCCGAGCCACCTCAACTGGCTCCTCTCGATGTGGAGGAGCAGCGGCTCTACTCCGAGCCCCTCCCGGATGGCCGAGCTCCTCACTATCATGAATTGCTTAGATAGTCGAAGTAGAACAAAACCAGAGGATGAAACAGACTCAGCACACAGGATAAGACGGTAAATGACGTTTATTTCTACTGTAGACTTTGTTTAAGGAATCTTGAGCTGGAGTTGTCCAGAAGCCAGAGGAGGAGGAGGTAAACCCAGGAATCCAAAGAGAGAGAGAGTACTGGTGATGAGAATATTTACAGTGCAGTCCTTAGGAGGGAGTATTACCAGATGCTGGCAGGCAGGTAGGCAGATAGGCAGGTCGACAGGCAGACAGGCGGGCAGACGGATAGGCAGACAGACAGGAGTCCACGTAACTGAGGTTATGTTCCAGCAAAGGTCTGTATCAGCAGCTACCTTAAGAAGCCCATGAGCTCATTAGGAGAATGCGTTGCAGCTGCAGACAATGAGCTGCCAGAACCAACCAGAAGGGGAGGAGCAGAGATCCTACAGTACCCTCCCCTCAACAATTGCCTCCAGGCAATCCAGAACACTTTTCAGGATGGCGTTTGTAAAAGGACGTGATGAGAGCAGGGTCCAGGATGTGAGAATGGGGAACCCAGGTTCTCTCTTCAGGTCCATATCCTGCCCAATCCACAAGATATTGAAAACCACGCCCCCTACGCCGAACATCCAGGATACGATTGACCGTATATGCAGGGTGGTCATCAATGAGTCGAGCAGGAGGAGGGGGCTTGGTGGGAGGACTCAGGGGACTTTCCGAGACTGGCTTGATCTGGGAAACATGGAAAGTAGGGTGAATGTGCATGGAAGATGGTAGTTTAAGTCTCACCGCAGATGGGTTGATGATCCTCTCGATGAGAAAAGGGCCAATGAAACGGGGGGCCAACTTTCTAGAAGTATCTTTTAATTTAATATTCCTGGTGGAAAGCCAGACTCTCTGATTGATGCGGTAGACAGGTGCAGCAGAACGGTGACGGTTAGCGAACCTCTTATTTTGTTCCAGGGTGCGTAGGAGGGTCCTCCTGGTCGGTTGCCAGATTCTATGACACCTGGAAACATAATGCTGAACAGAGGGGACCCTCTAACCAATGCCGCCATTCCTCAAGCGCCAACTTGATGGCTAAAAGTTCACGGTTGCCCACATCATAATTTTGCTCTGCTGGAGACAAGCGACGAGAAAAATAGGCACATGGATGTACCTTATCATCCAGAGGAGACCGTTGAGAAAGAATAGCCCCTACTCCAATGTTAGAAGCAACAACCTCTACAATAAATCGTGCACATGGATCAGGATGGGTCAATATGGGTGCTGAAGAAAATAGAGTCTTTAATTCCCCAAATGCCCTTTCTGCCTCAGGAGTCCAATGGAACGTTTTCAGAGAGGAGGTGAGTTGAGTGAGAGGTGCAGTGACCTGACTGTAGTTCCTTATAAACCTCCTATAAAAATTTGCAAATCCCAAGAACCTTTGAAGTTGCCTGCGATCAGTTGGAGTAGGCCACTCTGCCACTGCCTTGGTTTTCTCGGAATTAGTTCTGTACCTGCCTGCCTCAAAAATAAAACCCAAAAAAGACACAGATGTGACACTGAATTCGCACTTTTCGGCTTTAACAAAGAGTTGATTCTCAAAAAGCCTCTGGAGAACTGTTCTGACATGCTGGCGATGTTGTTCTAGGTCCTGGGAAAAAATCAAAATGTCATCCAGATAAACAAAAACAAAGAGGTTGAGAAAGTCACGAAGAACATCATTGATAAGACCCTGGAAAACAGCGGGTGCATTAGTCAACCCGAAAGGCATAACCAAATACTCAAAATGTCCTAGGGAGGTTTTGAAAGCTGTTTTCCACTCATCACCTTCTCGGATCCGGACCAAATGGTAAGCATTGCGCAGGTCGAGTTTAGTGAAGATCTTGGCAGAATGTAGTTGTTCATGTATGGAATCAATAAGTGGTAGTGGGTATTTATTTTTAATAGTGATTTGATTCAATCCTCTATAATCAATACAGGGTCTTAATGTGCCGTCCTTCTTACCCACAAAGAAGAATCCGGCGCCAACAGGGGAGGTAGACGGACGAATGATCCCAGATGCTAAAGAATCCTCAATGTACTCTTTCATGACCTCTCTCGGGTCCGGAGAGATTAAAGAGTCTGCTGGATGGTAGCGGAGCGCCTGGGAGGAGATCAATAGAGCAGTCATAGGGGCGATGCAGAGGTAAAGAAAGAACCCCTTATTTGCTAAACACAGGTGCGAGATTGTGGTATTCAGGTGGAATTTTGGACAGATCAACAGACTCAGAAGGTTTGAGTTGTTTGATAGAGTGAGAGACAGCAGTTCTTAAGCAGTTCTGGAGACAGAGATTACTCCATCTCTCTACTCTGCCCTCCACCCAATTAATAGCAGGATTATGTTTCTGCAACCAGGGAAACAACCAAAACTAATTGTGGAGAGATGGAAGAGACAACAAAGAACTCACCCCATTCATGATGGTTACCGGAGGTGATGTGAAGCTGAGGCACTTTAAATCTCACTTGAGACATGGTTTGACCAGTGATGCCAGTGACAGAAAGGGAATGGTTGAGAGGCTGAGAGGGTTTTGAAGTTTATCAACCAGATCCGAGGAAATAAGATTCTGTTCAGCACCAGAATCAATAAAAGCGTCAACAGGAAACTTCTCTTGGCCAACAATAATAGTGACCGGAAAACACAGACGAGAGCCAGGGGAAGAATGGGATATGCTCATCAAAGTCCCCTGACCTATTGACGAGCCCTCTCTTTTCCCTTCTTGGGGCATCTTGTGATAAAATGTCCTCCTTGTCCACAATATAGGCAAAGACCACCCTCAAAGCGACGTTGTCGTTCCTCTGGGGAGAGTCGAGTGTGACCAATCTGCATCGGCTCCGTTTCCGCAGATCCCTCTGAAGAGGAAGTGGGTGCGTCGAGGAAAGTGGTTCAAGGCGCCAGAGAGTGCTGCCACTGTGAATTGTAGTTCCTTTCTGTTTGTCTCTCTCTTAGACGGTTGTCAATGCGGATCGATAGGTTGATTAATTCATCCAGTCTTTCGGGTTCATCTCTCAAAACCAACTGGTCCTTTACTTGATCTGCAAGGGAATTAACAAAAATACCCTTGAGTGCCGCTTCATCCCAACCCACCTCCTGCGCTGCCACCCGGAAGTCGATGGCGAACTCAGCCAACGCTCTCCTTCCCTGTTTGAGGGTGAGTATCTTCTTAGCCGCTGCCTCCTGCTGGAGTGGTTGATCGAAGACTCTCTTGAAGGGACTGAAATAAATGGCATAACTAAGAGACTCAACAGGGTTAGATGCCAAATAGGTGTGCACCCAGCGCAGAGCAGATCCCTTTAGCGAGGTAACAATATAAGTAATCTTGGAGGCAGCAGTAGGGAAAAGGGAGGGGGAACGACTAAATGCTAATTCACACTGGAGAGAAAAACCACCAAAGTTATTAGGATTACCATCAAACAGTTCAGACGGACGGAAGTCAGGCTCTCGGATCCCAGAAGATAGAATTGTGGGTGGCTGAGGATTCTCTAAACGACCTGGAGGATTGGAAGAGGCAGGTGAGAGTTTGGTTATGATTTCGCTTAAAGCATGAACCATACCACCAAGTTCCGTGAGATGAGAATCCGTAATCCTTTGTTGTTGCAGTAGCTGTTGAAGCATGGTTTCAGTCGATTGTAGGCGTTCCTTTAAGGAAGTCTGTTCATCATCTGAATTGTTCTTCGACATGTTAGATGGCTGGAACATACTATCATGAATTGCTTAGATAGTCGAATTAGAACAAAACCAGAGGATGAAACAGACTCAGCACACAGGATAAGACGGTAAATGAGGTTTATTTCTACTGTAGACTTTGTTTAAGGAATTTTGAGCTGGAGTTGTCCAGAAGCCAGAGGAGGAGGAGGTAAACCCAGGAATCCAAAGAGAGAGAGAGAGAGAGAGAGTACTGGTGATGAGAATATTTACAGTGCAGTCCTTAGGAGAGAGTATTACCAGATGTTGGCAGGTAGGCAGATAGGCAGGTCAACAGGCAGACAGGCGGGCAGACGGATAGGCAGACACACAGGAGTCCACATAACTGAGGTTATGTTCCATCAAAGGTCTGTATCAGCAGCTACCTTAAGAAGCCCATGAGCTCATTAGGAGAATGCGTTGCAGCTGCAGACAATGAGCTGCCAGAACCAACCAGAAGGGGAGGAGCAGAGATCCTACACTCAGCCTATCTCTAAGGGAGTGCCCGGCCACCCTATGAAGGAAGCTCATTTCAGCCGCTTGTATCCGGGATCTCGTTCTTTCAGTCATGACCCAAAGTTCATGGCCATAGGTGAGGGTAGGAATGTACACTGACTGGTAAATCGAGAGCTTTGCTTTTCGGCTCAGCTCTCTCTTCACCACAACGGAGGGGCACAGTGCCCCCATTACTGTGGCAGCCGCACCGATCTGTCTGTCAATCTCCTGCTCCATTCTTCCCTCCCTCGTGAACAAGACCCCGAGATACTTAAACTCCTCCACTTGAGGCAGGAACTCCCCTCCAACCTGAAGAGGACAAGCCACCCTTTTCCGGTCGAGTACCATGGCCTCGGATTGGAGGAGCTGATCTTCATCTCTGCCGCTTCACACTCGGCTGCGAACCGCCCCGGCGCAATTATAGACAAGGTCCTAAAAAATAATGCCATAACATTACAGCAAATACAAAGAAAGATAATTGAAAACAATTAATTATTTCAAAACACCGATAGGGTACGCTTATCAATATTTGACAGTGTCAAATAATCTGAGGATGAAGCAAGTTTACAGGGTGCCAGTTTAACGCAATTCTGAAAGAATCAAAGAACTGAAATTTTACAACACACCTATGTACTGTCTGCAGCAAGTGTAACACTGAAGAAAAAGTCATGATTTGTGATTTCCATTCATTGTAGTGTTTTACACTGAGCTGGTGGATAAAGAGAGCTCACATTTGCTTAAATAATCTCAGTATGATGGATTCTTTGCACACTTTTTCCACTATGAATAACAAGCTTTTTACTTTTGAATTCAATTCTCATTTATAAAGGTGTCCTTGGCCTTCTCCCCATATATCTAACATCTTACGTTATCTAGAAAAGTGAGGGATCTTTTTGCATTTGTTAACAAAATCTGTTCCTATGGAGTTGGGGAAAAAAGCATTTAAGTACTTTGCCCTTTATGCACGGAGTCAGCTCCAGAATGAGCTGCATTTAGAGTCACTTGTTTCTCTGACTGAGTTTAAACAGATGCTTATCATTTTAAATAGTCAGAGATCTTAATGTAAATGTGTTGACTGATGAATTATTTGACTTCGTGGTTGAATGTTATTGGACTTTTCTTTTTATTTACATTCTGATGAGCACTGATGTTTCATAATTAGTAAAATCTTTTGTGTTCCCATGCACTGTCTACTTCTTTTATTTATATTTCGAGCTTTGAAATAATACATAGACACAGGTATGAGTAGTTAGTTTAATTATGTTCAAAGTTGGCCTTTTTTGTACATCATGTTATCAGATCAGTGTTATTCCATCTCAAAACCAGTTAAAGTCTTCATGGTGTTATGTGACCTTTGTAATTTTATTTATTTATTTTTTTTGTTGTTAAGGCCAGTGAATATTTTCATAGTCCCTTCCAGGAAATCCATATTTGCTTGTTGTTTGCTTTTTCACATCTGATTTCCACACAATGTATCCTGTGAGAGCAGCGCTTTTCAACAGCCAACATATATATATCGGATGTCTAAGTTTCCTTGGAGGCACCGCAAAGGAAGGGCTCTTGCAACAAGTGAGATCAGAGTCCAACTCACCTTTGGCAGGGAATTTGGCGTAGAGGACTTGTTTAGGTCCCTAAAAATAAATTCTGTTTTGAAATAAATAAGAAAATAACTAAAGTTTTCTGAACTGTGATATGGTGTGGGGTTGAAGGAGTTTTTTCTTTCTTATTCTGGCATTTCAGGGGTTTTTTGTGCCCTACTGTGTGCAATGGACCTTTGTATTACAATATGTTTTTACGTTAATTAAATGTACGAGCAGGCACTTGATCCCTACTTGAAAGGTTGCGCTGTTATTCATTTAGCTCCCGAATAGAAACATTTGCACATTAAATTGTAAATCAATTATTTTTGGAAGTACTTTCATTAAAGTTCAAACGCTTATTATTTAACGGTTGTGATATGTTGATTTGCTGCCTGCTGTGGCCTAGTATATGAAAATTACTCTTTTTAAGCTCCTGTTTCCAGTAGACAGTGGTGGTTCTCACAATGATTGCGCTGCAACATTGATTTCAATATGCACCCGTCATGTACAACAGCGTTTTCACAGTGGGACGCACATTTCCCATTGACGGGACATCTAAGAGAGCAAATATTACCACCCACGAGCCTGTTCCGCCCAGGGTATTGAGCCATATCACCCATATTAATATCTGCCACTTTCAAAAGCTCAGATTGTTCAAAATCTGGCTGCTGGCACTCTTTCTGAGGCATGCCAAGCTGGCTGCTCAGTAGGATTCATGCATTTTGAGTCCATAATGAAGTTATGAATTAAGGGAAGAAAGCCAGACATCAGAAAAGGGTGTTCAGATGGTGCAAGATCAACACATCTCTCTGATGCAGATTTCAAGTATGTTCTTTTTGCAGAAGTCTGACATGCAAAAAAGACAGAAGAACGTTAATTAGAACGTTCACACTGTGCAGTGTGAGGTTTTAGTGGATCTGATTACACTTAACCCAATATCTAGCAGTTACATCTGTTGTGTCATGAATGTATAACACCACATAGAGATGCAAAATAGAAGTTCTTGGTCATTGACACGTTTGTTCAACCAATTAAATACTGCATGTACAGGGCTTTGCAAAAGTATTCAGACCCCTTGAATGTTTTCAAATTACATTTACACATTACAACACATTTACACATTACAACCACAAACTTTACATCAGCACAATTTAGCATAATTGGGAATTGGAAGCAAATGATACAAGTTATTTAAAAATGTTCCCCCATTACATGGAGTCACTACTTTGCAGAACATCCTTTGCTGTAAACATTGTTTTATTTGAAAAGTTTAAAAAACATTTTTTCTCTTACATCACAGCTGTGCATTACTTTATGTTGGTATATGACATAAAATCCCAGAAGTGAGGCTTCCAGTCAATCGGCACCACTGAGTCCTCTGACCATCATCAGCAAGTAAGGCAGGTGAAGTGTCTTGTTCAAGGACGCAATGACTAAGACAGACAGGGGCAATACCACCACTTTCTGCCACTGCTTCCATTGTCGTGCCACCGTTAAAAGCAAGGCAGCACTTTGTGGATTTGCATGTTGAAGCTTTCTTGACCCTCCTGCTGTCTGAAGCAGGTGATAAACAGTAGGGCCCCAACAGCTTACTCCTGTCATGTTTTGCGTGTTTAAGATTACAGCGGTTTTAGCACATTTTAATCATTTGTTCATGACTCACTTGTTTTTTGTTCCTCTCACCCGTCAATAGCACATCAATAAGTCTGAGCTAAGTCACTGTGACCAAAGACCAAATGTGGTCAGTACTGCAATGCAGAACACATCCAGGCAACATGTCAAAAAAACTATGAATATCATGAAAAAGTTTGATATTTTTTGTTGTTTCAGACAGTGAAACTTATATTATGAAACTTACAGAGATTCATTACCAGAGGGGGAAACATTTGCTTTTACATGAATTACTGCATCAATACGGCCTGGCATGGAGGCGATCAGCCTGTAGTTCTGCTGAGGTGTAATTGAAGCCCAGGTTACTTTGATAGCAGCCTTCAAGTCATCTGCATTGTTGGGTCTGGTGTCTAATCTTCCTCTTGACAATACTACATAGGTTCTCTAAGGGGTTCAGGTCAGAGTCTGCTGGCCAATCAGGCAGAGCAACACCATGCTCACTGAACCAGCTTTTGAAGCCTTTGGCAGTGTGGGCAGGTGCCAGGTCCTGCTGAAAATGACATCAACATCTCCATGAAGCTTGTCAGCAGAAGGAAGCATGGAGGGCTCTAAAAGTTCCTGGTAGATGGCTGCGATGACTGTAGACTTCAGAAAACACAGTGGATCAACACCCCAAATCATCACTGATGTCAGGATCCTTAGGTGTTTTGAGTTTTTGGGTCTGTTATGTCTCTGTTTTCTTCATTTCCTTGTTGTTTATGTTCTATAGTCTTTCTTTGTGATTCCGTTATATCTGTTTACCTTTTCCCTTGAATTATTATCTCTTTTTCCAATCAGAGCCCTTTTCGTGTTTATTAGGCTCCCTTCCCAGTCTTCTGTCCCAGCTGATCCACATATCCTCCTGATTACTTACACCTGCATTATATGTTATTTCGCCACTCATTCCTCAGTATTTAAACTCACCTGTTGTCAGTGCTCCCCACTGGATCCTCTTGTTTTACTCCTTGTCTTCATGCTGGTTATTCCTTCTGTGTTCCTTGTACCTCCCTGTAAGTTCAAATTCTTTATTTATTTATTAAATCAATATGTTCCTCCAACACTCCTGCCTTCGCCTGGGTCCTACGCCCCACTCACACAACATGACATCTAACTGTGGAAACTTCACACTGGACTTCAAGTAACATGGATTCCGTGCCTCTTCACTCTTCATACAGACTCTGGGACCTTGATTTCTGAATGAAATGCAAACTTTACTCTCATCCAAAAAGAGGACTTTGGACCAATGAGCAACAGTCCAGTTCTTTTTCTTGTAGACCAGGTAAGACACTTTTGACGTTGTCTTTGGTTCAGGAGTGGCTTGACACGAGGAATGAAATATTTGTACCCCATTCGTCTGTGCATAGTGGCTCTTGCTGCGGTGACTCCATGAATTTCTTGAATGGATTATGCTTGACAATACTCTCAAGGCTACCGTTATGCCTACTGCTGGTACACCTTTTCCTACTACACTTTTTCCTTCCATTCAACTTTCTGTGAATATGCTTGTATTCAACACTCTGAACAACCAGTGTCTTCAGCAATGACCTTTTGTGGCTTACTCTCCTTGTAGAGGGAGTCAATGCCTGTCTTCTGGACATCTGTCAGGTCAGCAGTCTTCCCTATGATTGTGTAGCCTACTGACCCAAACTGAGACCATATAGAGACTCT
This sequence comes from Girardinichthys multiradiatus, assembly GCF_021462225.1. Lineage (NCBI taxonomy): Eukaryota > Metazoa > Chordata > Actinopteri > Cyprinodontiformes > Goodeidae > Girardinichthys > Girardinichthys multiradiatus. The sequence goes on along the minus strand of NC_061799.1, from coordinate 32,461,005 downwards.
GGAAACCTTTGCAGGTGTTTTAAGTTAATTAGCTGATTAGGGTCTGACACCATAGGTTTCCAATATTTAACTTGTTCACAATATATCTGAGATGCTGAATTGTGAGTTTTCATTATTTGTAAAGTATAATCAAAATGACAAGAAATAATAAAAAATATTTAGCTGTGATGATTCTATATATAAATTTAAATCTGAAGTGACAAAGAATACTTAACTTTATCACGATATTCAAGTTTTTTTTTAGATGTACCTGTACATATGGTCACTGTGGTTAAGAATAGACTCCATTCTACATCTAGAAGAAGTGCCTTATATTTTAAAGTTTATTTTTCAGAAATGTCTTCATGATGATTAATGGGATTTGATGTTTTTCTTTAAATCTTCTGCATTTTAGTTAAAGCAGTGGCATAAATGTCTAAACATTGGATCACTAATGGTCACGCAAGGCATGGAACAAGTGGATTTGAGTGTTTGCTGGATCTGAAGGTCATTTTATTCTACTTTTGCTAAAAGAACAGAGCCAGTTTGGTATGCTCGTACCAAAGTGGACTCTGATAAACCTCTAAAGGGAGGGTCTTTAAGAATCTAAGTGTGCACACTGTTTCTCATATACCTTTTATTGTCATGCTAAAAATCATATATATGTAAAATCAGACCGGGCTGCACGGTGGCGCAGTTGGTAGCACTATTGCCTCGCACCAAGAAGTTCCTGGGTTTGACTCCTGGCTGGGGGTCTTTCTGCATGGAGTTTGCATGTGTGGGTTTTCACCAGGTACTCCAGCTACCTCCCACAGTCCAAAAACATGATGGTTATAGGTTAATTGGTCCCTTAGGTGTGCATGGTTGTTTGTCCTGTATGTGTCTCTGTGGTGCCCTGTGATGGACTGGCGACCTGTCCAGGATGTACCCTGCCTCTTGCCTGTAGACTGCTGGAGACAGGCACCAGCCCCCCCCCGTGACCTACTATGGAATAAGCGGTATAGAAAATGAATGAATTTCATTGTTGTTTCCAACCCCAAATGCTGATGGACTCCTACCAATTATAACTGAATGCTAAAATGGAATCAAAAGATGCTTTCACAAAGTATTAGTTTAAGGGTGTCCAACACAGGATTTGGGTAATTTCTTTATAATTTTTCCTTGCTTCTAACAGATGTGTTTGATTTTTTTCTTTCATTTGAATTTGGAAACACAGCATTTTCACAAGGAGTGT